>NW_026067924.1:19349117-19360236 GCF_014885135.2 Alexandromys fortis
AATGTATCTACAGCTATTCCTTTCCCTAGTTCATCTTTAAAACTTAAGGAACATACTAAAATTTTAGACTGTCCTCTTAGCACTCTGATTGCCTCCTTCTCATGCTACTGAGCTGTTACAGTCACAAACTTTCAGCATGACACTTAACATGTACAGTATTTCATACCACATACTTACTACATCAAACTTCTGAGTGATGTTTCCCTGGACATCAAGTAAATAAACCTTGCCATAATGTGTGCCCAGTGCCAAAAACTGTAAGAAAAGCAGAGATGTCAATTAATAAATACGCATGTATTAGTATACAGTTAATAAAAACCTTTTCCAAGTGAAACACTTAATACGCAATCATCTGCAATATCTTGGAAGATATGCACTCCTTTAAAAAGGCAAGCCTCCAGCTTGGGGGAAATGACAGAACCAGGCCTATTTACCAAGACCGTGCAAGCCAGCTGTCAGGATGACGCATGAGGACCCTCATCTACTGACAACTAATGGCGTGGACGCACTCGGTACACAGTGCCTGATGGACTAAGCAGTAAATTAAAAATGCAGCAGTAAAGGCTCAAACACGCTGCAGCTGAACCCAAAGTCAGGGGAAATGACGAAGAAACTCCCTAATTTAAGTTAAATGTGGAAATATAGGCCCGTTGTTTCAGCCCAATGAGGGGAAACTGCTTAAAAACAATAAAGCATTGTTTCTGAATGGAAAATTCCACACCATATTGAAGTATGAAAAACCTCAGATGTTCTTGTATCAACAGCTTCAGGATATCTCTATAAATGGTACCACATAACACTGAGCATAAATGTTTATATTCCAATGCAAAAATAATCCTTTCCTGTCACTAAGTAACTGCCGAGCTACATATTCATTTTATGATACCAGACTGGTACACACACCCCACTGTTTCTTTATTCCTCTGAACTGATCCTAAACAAGCCAGAAGAAACTTAAGGACTACCTGAAATACGACATGAGATTTTTCTTCCTTTTCATTTCTCTAAGCATTACTCAAAGCGTCCCGAGTCCCCTGTATTTCACTGCATGCGAGCATGCTTCATTGCAGCCTATAATGAAATGCTCAGATTCATAGGCACTACTAAGCATCTCAGTCAAGCAGCACAATCTTTAAAAAATAACCTTACAGGAAGTCAAGATTTGAAAGGATTTATCAAAATAGAATTGCTAAAAATGAAATTTCAATTCCGGCACTTAAAATACGAAGCTACATTAAAGAGGAGCCACAAAAGGGGGGAAAGGGGTTCATTAGAAATTCATTCCCTGCAATGCCTTTCACTCCTGCAAGGTTGCCTTTTTTCAGGAAGAAAAAAGTCCCCTGGGTAAAAAAATCAATACTGGTTAATAAAACATCAGGTGTGCAGACATAACCAGGGATGACGATTCCGCTGCACAGGACTGCCTGAACGCACCAGGTGCCATGACGATTAGTCATCCGGGGCAGACAGCAAGCCTGGTGCAAACAGGAGGCTCGGGTGCTGCAGGAGAAAGGGAGAAGAGGTGATCCTGGTGCGAAATTAGTCTAGTATTTAAACCAAGCAGGAATGCTTTCTCCAATGCACAAGAACATTCTAATCAGAACTAGAGGACCCAAGTGGTTGTCATTTTATCTTCAGAGTGACACTGACTGTATCTGAACAGGAGATGCCACGTAAAATGCTAACCAAAGGCAAGCGATATGCCATTTGACGTCTCTCTGCGGTAAAAGAATGGGTCTTAAAAGCTCACTGCACCCCAAGTATTTTACAGTATTGATTCCCCTCATAAATTCTGCATATAGTTTGTTAGAAAACTAAGGGAGTTTGAATCTTCAAAATGCAGCAATATTGTGTCACTTTGTGCATTATTGTAAAGGCCATTTTAAAAAATAACTGCATTCTATTTTAGGAAAAATTTAGAGGTTAGATATAATTCCTTAGATGTTTTTCTGAAAAATTTTCTGATAAAATCTGTTTTATCAACTTAGGATAGATAGTAAAATATAATTAGGCTTTTATATTTTTGATATAAAGGTATGATAAATTTGGACCATTTATGAAAAAATTTATATGTATTTGTATGATGAGCTATCTTTTGTTCAGGAAGATATTTAACCACTTAGAACAGTAAATGAATGCTAATGTGTCTTAGATGAAAACAACTAAATGTCCTACTAAAAAAAACATTTAACTTGCTGAACAAATTTATTTAATTACTGAAATTATGGATAATTCATATAATCCTCTGCTTTTGACTAAAAATGCAGCAAAAATGCAAAATACAAAATTGTCCACAATATGACACAATATGTAAGAAACAAATCCTTCAAATTTTATTTTCCTTCTAGCCATTAAAAACCGTGAGTCTCTGGGCTCAGAGGGTCAAAGTGCTTGTTGCTAAGACAGATGAGTTCAGTCCCTAGGATCTGCATGGCGTATGAAGAGAACCAACTTCTCCAAGCTGTCCTCTGACCTCTATACATACACCATGGCTCAATCACGCCTATATATACACATAAACAATATCTCACACACCTATACAGATAATAAACAAACAAATAAATGCAATAAAACCTGGTCAAGGCACAGAATGCTTGACCTTACATTAAACATGTGTATCACCCTCCTCCCAAGGTTCATGAATCACTGCCGAAGTGGGCGAGGAAGAGTTTAAGAGCCAGAGGTATGATGGAGGTGGGTTTTGTATCTTATTTGTTGCTTTCATTGGTTAACTAATAAAGAAAACTGCTTGGTCTGATAGGACAGAAAATTAGGTAGGCGGAGTAGACAGAACAGAATGCTGGGAGAAAGAAGCCGAGTCAGGCAGTCCCACTCCAGACAGATGCAGGTTAAGATCTTTCCTGGTAAGGGCTCGTGGTGCTACACAAAATATTAAAAATGGGTTAGATCAATATGTAAAAGCTAGCCAATAACAGGTTAAAACTAATGGGCCAAACAGTGTTTAAAAGAATACAGTTTCCGTGTAATTATTTCGGGTAAATCTAGCCGTGCGGGCGGCCGGGTCCCAGGAACATAGCCCGCCGCTCCTACTACAACAGAGATAGTGAATGATTATAAGGAAACTGTCATCTGGACACAACGAGACAAGTGCACATCTGTACTCAGAGCACTTACAAGGCAAGCCCAAGCCAGACCAAACCCACTATGGAGAAAGGAACTGGGTACACAATCCCACCTCTAGTCATGGGGTCTATTGCAACTGCTAGCTGCTAGGAGAAAATCAGTTTTCTCTAAAGTGTAACCCCGGGTAAGTTGACCATGCTCCAGTGGAAGGCCTCACCCCCAAGAATATTTGGGCAGTACAATTTGGTTGTTGATAGAGTTGGGTGGATGGGGAAAAGAGGGAAAACCTGGGGATGGGGAGAATAAGAGAAACAGGGTGAATATAATTAAAACAAATTTTATTAAATTCTCCAAAACCTAATACTTTTTTTTTAACTACTTGGTCTTCTTAGGTATTAGATTTTGCTTTTTTCTTTAGCCTGAAAATATGTAAAATCTAGGCTGTATAATCATAAATATAGCTTCAATGTCCTCTCTAACATTTAATTAAAGAACACTGATTTACTTTACAAAAGGTGGGCACCTTACCCCACTAAGTGCAGTGCTTCCACTGTGCACAACTGAACTCTATGTGGGTGAAACAGATGGGTTTGTCAGCAGGTCTAAAGAATCACCAAAAAGGGCTGGAGAGATGGCTCAGAGGTTAAGAGCACTGGCTGCTCTTCCAGAGGTCCTGAGTTCAATTCCCAGCAACCACATGGTGGCTCACAACCATCTGTAATGAGATCTGGCGCCCTCTTCTGGCGTGTGGGCATACATGGAAGCAGAATGTTGTATACATAATAAATAAATAAATCTTTAAAAAAAAAAAAAGAATCGCCAAAAAAAGGAACCACAATACATGTCTGTTTAGCCCTTCCTCAGTGTTTTATAATATTCAAAGTACTGACACCAGGACAACCTCCAGTTACACATGAGGTGTTAGATCCCAGAAACTGACAAGACTTCATTAGAAACAGGTACCGAGTGCAATCAGTGACAGAAACAAATACTGAAATGGAGGGTCCAGGAGGTAGTTGGGATTCAAAGCATATCCTGCTATGCCCTGCATTCAGTTCCTAGAACTGCAGAAACAAAGCACAAATAACACTGATATGCTATCAACTCAATCAGAATCTTCTTCATAAAATATAGGGCTCAGCTGAGAGTCTATGTCCTAAATATCAGCACTGACAATCCTTCCCAACTATCAGGTTCTCTGGCCAATTAATGTATGGTGTTAACAAAGGGACAAACGTAGTTCTTCATTTCATTCATTCAAATGTTCATTCAACAAGCACACAAACACAACTATAATGTACTTAGACAATGAGCAAATGCAATAAAGGTTTTGCTGCACTGAGGAAGACACATGTAAAAAATAAGCAATTGCAATTAAATGTAAAGACTGTTTAAAGGGGCAGAACCTCTAAGATCCATGGAAATAGAAAGAGTTGTGTGATACACCGGGAAGGAAGAATGAGAAAACAGACACAGACAGGGAAGAAAGGCCAGAGTGGAAACAACTTGCTCAACAACATGAAGCTGCATAACAAAGAACAGGAAATTATAAGCAGCTTTACACAGATGAAAGATCCATCTAACGCATCCCCAGGAGAAAAACGCAGGCGGTACAGCTGGAAAGGCTGACTAACAAGGCGCACTGAATAATTACAGAGGGATGAAAGGTGGACGTGGAGGAAAGCAGGGTGGACAGAACCAAATCATTAAGACATCAGGAAGCAGGACATTTTGCGGGAGAAGACTGAATGACCAGCTCAGACTCTTTGGAGGTCTCTGTGGGCAAAGGGCTGGAAGAGAAGCTAGAAGACAAATATGGAAGAGAGCAGACTAGTGCACAGTAGGTGCGACAGCCTTGGGAGAAACGGTGAATGTGAGCTAGCAGAAGCTGGCGAGGAGAAGTCTAGCACATAAGCTGAATGCAGAATCCATGCAAGAGCGTAATGTGCCGAATAAGGCCAAAGCATTGCTGCCACAGTCCCAAACGCCACAGCAGAAAGTAGTGACACAGGAGTTCAGCTACACACCGCAGGCAAGATCCTACAGTGCCTTCCACACCACACCGAAGAGCTCAGCTTCTATGTACATGATGAAAATTACAAAAGGATCTAAAAAGTTCCGTACTTGCAACAAAATATCCTATAACTAGGAGGCAGAAGGGTCTAGACAGGAAAGCCAGCTGAGTCCCCTTTTACCTCGTGCAGGAAGGAGAAGCTGAGAGCCAATGCTCAAGCTCAGAAAAAACAACGTCACCAAGACGTGAGGAATGGCTGTGGGGAAGGACAAAGGGGTCACTTTTGACTTAGGCCACAGAAGACGGTAATGCCACCAAAATGGGATCACATAGCCCAAAACAGGTATATATTTAGAAAAAAAAAAAAAAGAAGATAATCCCAACATGTATGTGCTAAGGTTCCAATAAAAAGAACAAAGGAAGAGGCATCTAGAAAGCCCACATGTTGTTCTGAGAGCTCAGCATGTTGGCGAAAACAATGAAACATAGAGGAGCCAGTTTTAGAAAGAATGTTGGGGAAAACAGAAATAAAGAAAAGTAGAATAGAGAGCGGGGAAAACCAGAAATGACCAAGATGGTACTAAAAGGGCAGCTGTGATGAAGTTTTGAAAAGAGAAACACACAACTTAAAATCAGCAAACAGCAAAATGTCCACCAGTCCAGCTAATGGATACAGAAATTATGGCTGACCATACAACAGACTATTCTTCAGCAGTAAAACAGTGAAGTATTGATCCCTGTTATGACATATAGGAACTTCTAAACAGTATATAAGTAAGATAAGTCTGGCAAAACAAATCGGATAAGCTATGACCGCATTTATCTGAACAGCCTAAATAGGCTATCTATAAAAAACATTTATAAATTCATAAAGAAGATTGCAACTACCTAATGCTCATATTAAGTATGTTCTATGGTTTAGCAAATATATAAGAAAAAGACAAAGTGAGATAAAGAACCAAAGTAGACACAAGACCCTTGACCTGGAAGAAGAAAATCTCCTGCGGGTAAGTGTGGGTATGCACTCTGAAATGAGGCCGACCTTGCATCATTGTTTAACTTCCTTAAAGAAATGAGACTGCATGGGGGTTCTGGTGCACATCTGTAATGCAAACATTCAGAAGGTCAAGGCAGCAAAATCATGAGTTTAAGGTAGCTGTAAAAATCTAAGAGAAAGCAAAAGGAGATGGGGAGAGGAAGGCATGGGAAAGAGAATGAGTTTGAAGAACTGCAAGATCAGTCTTCATCTGTGAAGAACAAGGAGTTAGCTAGAGTTCAGCAGCCATGGCGTGACAGTCAGAGAAGGCAGAGGCTCACAGGAGAGAGTTTATGGTAAAAGCAAAAGAGCAGACATTATCATCAAAGCACTGAGTGAATAAAATCTGAAGCACAAATGCCAGCTGGAGAAGGAAACAACAAAACGTAAGGCAAAGGACACATCAGAGGTGAGGATGGTCCAAGGCTCACTCAGGCTCACAGGGAAAAAGAGCGCAAGGGGGAAATCATGGCCTCCACTATTATAATATAAACAATTCTTTTGTTTAAGAATAGACTGAGGGTCTGCCCCAATACCTAGAGTAGTCTCAGAATGTCAGGGAGACCTTTGCCATAGCAGGACACAGATGTTGGGCATGTGCAATCCTCTTCGCGTGCTCATTACCTTGTCATGAACCGTCATACAGCTCGCTGCATCCTTCTGCAGGATCTCCGTCACCCCATTGGAAAGCCTTTCGTACTTCAGTTTGGGTTCCTCTTCACTCTCTTCCTGCATGAAAAGCAGAGGAATACTGTAGTCACCGTGGCTTTGTTCTGAATGGCTCAAAATGTACTTACGGATAACAAGAGATGATTTCTTCATTCAGTGTTAAAGACTACAACTGTAGATATTAGGTTAAGATTCTTGTTTCTCTTTGCCAACTACATATATGGTTTCACTGGAGGAATAAATTCAACTACTATTGTATTGTAAATAACTGTATGTTCAACCTTACTATGGGGTATAGTATCTAAGATATTCTCCATCCTCATGATAACTACAAATCAAAAAATCAGGGATAGCTATAACACTATAGTGATTTGAAAGAGGTATAATTTTACATTTGTAAGTTTAAGACAAAGTTCCCAAACCAAGAGCTGTGATGGCTCAGGAAGTCAGCCCTACACCCATGCACTGTGAACAACACTAAATGGACTCGATCGGTTCATATATGAAGAGGACATGAATTTGAGAGAGGGATGGGGAAAGGAGTTGGAGTGGGGAGCGAGGAGGGATATGATGTAAATTCATTATGCTCATGAATGAAACTCTAAAAAAGAAGGCATCGGCCCCACAGCAGCTCACACAGCGGCTGGCAGGTTAGTGTTAACTTTGGTGGGAAGACTCACTTCCTTACTATGAGGCTTTCCCTGGGCTGCCTGAACATCTCAAAAGTTTGCAGCTTCTCCCACTGGGAATGCATCCAAGAGCGAACAAAATAAAGCCTTGTGCTTTGTTAGGCCTAGCCTCCAAGGTTGCACACTTCACATCTACAAAATTCTACTGATCTTATGGGTCAGTCATGATTCAATGTGGGAGGAGAGGACACAAGAACATAAATAAGAGGCTGTGAGGACTGTGGGGAGGGGCATCATACAATTACAAGAATATTAATAAAATATTTAAAAGAAACATTTCATGAACACTAATGAACATTCCTAAGCTCAAGGGCATACAAGCTACCAGCTTTTGAGTAACAAGGTATTCTACCAGGGTCTGTACACATACTGTTATGTTAACTTTCCATGACTGAGAACTAAGAGCAACAAAATACATAGTATAATGCACAGTATTCCATAGGAAGAGGAAAAGATACCACAAAATAATAAACCCACACTGAAGCTGTAATATCCCCAGACTGATATGTTTTGATATATAATATGGCACAGCTAATTAACTGAGTCTTTAAAAAAAATAAACCAGAAAGATTATAAAAACAATAAACCCTTTTGTATCTCCCAGGAAGAACGAGACACTCAAAAGGAAACATTAGATGTCATGCAGGTGAGCTGTGTTCCAAGGGAAATGTGTTAAATACAAATTGAATCCTCAACAGCAGCCCTTAGAATAAGATGCCACATGTTGCTCAAGTGGACATCAAATGTGCACTCAATGAGAAAGTTAATTCTAGCCTCCCAACTATTTTGCATAAAAGCACTCATCCACGGACCATTAGAGAAGCTTACTGTAAATAAGGCTTGCCTGCCTTATTTATAAGTGAAAACTAAGTAATCTCGCTCACATAAATATACCAAAATAAATACTTTTACAACACAGTTCAGTGAAGCATTCCCACAAGGTTTCAAAAACCATAAATAAAATGAAAACTCAGTATTAGGCACTTTATGTACCATTTCATGCTTTCCTGACAGGTATCCTTTATGTTTACTTAAGAGCAAGCTAAAGGTGAATTTTAAGCCTTTTTTCTTTGCCTCCTTGTCAAAAGAAAGAAAATAGGAAATGAGTCAAAACTACAATTCACAGAGGTTATTCTGCTATTGCAGACTCTATATTACATTTTAAATAAAAAAAAATTTAATCACAAGGATTTAATATCTAGTTTCACTTTAATTTTGGGGAAAAAATTAAACAGAAAAAAACGTGCAGCTTGAACTTTCATGGTAAATAACTCTGTGTTAATAAAAAGCAAATCAATAATTTTGTTAAATTTTAATAATCCTACAAACCTACAAATAAAACCATCAACAGTCTGAGTTGAGATGACAGTTACTGTGTTACTATGACAACCTGGTGGAACAGAACACATACTGACTTGCAGCTAAGTGAAGATATGAATAGAGTGACATTTACCCATACAAGGAAAGTTTGCAGCTTCCCTTCAAAAAGAATCAATTTCTCAACAAACACGGACTCGTACTAAGTGTATAGCACTTTTAATTAAAGACAAATCCTTGAACCATTCTATGAAATTCTAGAGCACTATCTGAGAATAAATGTCATTTCAGGGTCACTTTTGCTGAGTTTTGAACTTAAGAGGAGAAAATCACCTCAGGAAACAACAAATAAGCTCTGAAGGGTTTCTCTGTTAGAAGCTGTTCCGCGGCCCTTCCTTTTGTCAGTGTGTCCCGGGAGGATGACCACCCCAGCGAAGTCCAGGGCACTTCACCTGCCCTTGTGCAGCAACACCAGCATCATTGTCAACAATGAAAATTCCAGTATACAAAAACTTGAGTTTAGCTAAAGTATTCTACATTTTAATTTTTATTAATACCTTTGTTTCACACATTAATACATTTTATACAATACATTATGGACACTGTTATGGTCCAAATAAAGATTTGAATTTCACATAAAGAGGGAAAATGTTAACGAGGGTTGGTGGTACAGACCTATATTCCAACTGCTTGGGAACTGAGGCAGGGAAATTGCAAGTTTGAGGCTTACTGGACTACACTTGAGTTCAAGGCCAACAGTGATTACTTAGCAAGACCCTCTCAAAACAAAAACACGGAATAAGGACTGGGACATAGCTCAGCACATGATTAGAATATACAGGTCGTCATTTTAGTCCCCAGTTTCACATGCACCAAGTGTCAACCATGAAATTTTCTAGTCCTCCTATTCATTTTATTTCTGAATACTATTCTTTATTAAATTCAACTTTAACTTTCTAAACCAAAACTAACATTAGGTAGACTTAAGAAAAAAGGTGAGATATCACACAAAGCCCAGATTCAGCTGTAAAAACGTCTCCAGGCAATCACTCCTCGGCAACCCGCTGCTCTGTGTAGATGCCAGTCCCCTTCCAGGACACCGCAGCTGAACCATTAGGAAATTTAATCAGATGAATGCTTTACCTAGTTTCCTGTCATCAGCTACATCTGACTAGGGGCAAATCCTTTTAATAAATATCCAATGTTTTAAAGCTGGATACAATAGGGAGACACTAACATCCTCAAAGAATTTCTCAGTGTTTAAAAAAAAAAAAAAACTGCTCTCATACAGCTCAACTTTCCACAGTAAAAACCAAGTGTTAATAAAAAGCAAATCAATAATCAACCATAGGTATGAAAGTCTAAAATAAAGGTTTGCTTCCTCTAGGACATTCTGTCTAGAACTCTAATTACCTTGAGGAAAACTGAAATACTCAAAATTGTACTCATTCTTACAAGTTCAATATATAAAAAATAACTATCAAAATCCAATATCAGGACATTTGAATTTCAGAATATTTGTATTTTAAATTGTCTCTCATTACCAATACTTTACTTCATAGAGGATTCATGATATATGCTAATATTTCTGATCAATTATAATTTGTTAAAGAAAACAAAGAACATACAAATTAGGAATTTCTTAAAGGCATTATTGAAATCAATGTCAAACAAAACACAATTTGAAACTCAAACACATAAAAATAATTTAAAGGAACAGATCTAACTACTTCCATAGATTATTATATCCAAAGCTTCAGAAACAAATTGAAATCACGTATTATGAATATGCACATTTACTATGATATCTATAAATGTGTATGCACACAGGACTCCTTCAAATTTAGTACACAGAGTATGCCTTTAATCCCAATACTAAGGAAACAGAGGTGGCAGGCAAATCTCTAGAAGTTCAAGGCCAGTCTGGTGTACAAAGCAAGTTCCAGGATAGCAAGGGCTCAATATAGAGAAACCCTGTCTTGAAAACCAAAAAAACAAAACAAAACAAAAACAAACAAAAAGAAACACCTTCAGAAAGGGTAGCGG
The DNA here is from genome assembly GCF_014885135.2 of Alexandromys fortis. Taxonomy (NCBI): domain Eukaryota; kingdom Metazoa; phylum Chordata; class Mammalia; order Rodentia; family Cricetidae; genus Alexandromys; species Alexandromys fortis. The sequence continues at coordinate 19,359,973 of NW_026067924.1, forward strand.
AGATCTAGGGTGAGGAAAGGGACTTATGAAAAGACAGGGCAGGAGCCTCAAGGTCCCCAGTAAGAGAGCCCGGCACCCTCAGCCTGGGCTCCAGGGGCTCCTGTGTTCTCCTGGATCCTGCACTGCCTGCCCCGTCCTTCCTTCTGTCCCTGGATCACTGGGCTACCAGGCGGCCCTGTTTAGGTGCTGAAGAGTTCCATCTGGACGGGTGAGTGTGTGCTATCCAGGGGCGATAGTCCCGGAAGAGAGCACAAACCCCCCTCC
>NW_026067924.1:19366355-19438904 GCF_014885135.2 Alexandromys fortis
CGGACAATGAGGGCTGCTGAGAAGCCAAGGACAATGCCACTGGGTTTTGATCCTACTTCATGTTCTGGCTTTGTGGGAGCCTAGCCAGTTTAGATGTCCACCTTCCTAGACCAAGATGGAGCGGGGAGGACTTTGGACTTTCCACAGGGCAGGGAACCCTGACTGCCCCTCAGACTGGAGAGGGAGGAGGAGAGGAGTGGAGGGGAGGGGGAGAGGAGAGGGAGGAGGGGGGAAAAGGGAGACGGGGAGGGAAATGGGAGGCGGGGAGGAGGCGGAAATCTTTTTTTTTTTAATAAAAAAATTATATTAAAAAAAAAGAAAAGAAAAGAAAAGACAGGGCAGGTGAGGCACAGAGTTAGTCAAGGGCTAAGGCCTTAGGCTCACTCTTTAATGCCCCTCCCTCAAATGTACGAAATGAAAGAGATCTCTTTAAAAAGGTAAGCTGTGCTGCTAATGACTGTGTGCTATACTTCTATTACAGAAGCACGGTTTATTTATATGAAAAGATGAACATCTGATAAGAAAGATGACTCCAAAGCTCCTTCTAAAGTATCAAAATATGTCAAGGAAACTACATAATGAAGCTGAAAGAGTAATTTCTGATTTCCATCAATAATATAAGGTACTACAGCTGCCTCAGTGACCACACTTCTTAGGAAAGTGACATGAAAACAACGACCCGTAACGAAACAACTGTGGTCACAGCTTCCAGATGCCTTTCCATCAGGCTGCTGACAGACAAGCAGCTGACTGTTGTATGGATGCTAATAATGTTACATTTTCATCCTTTAAGCAATATTGCTAATGTGAAAAAAATTCATAAAAAACACTAAAAGTTGGAACTGATAAATTACTACAGATGGCACATACAGAAAAGCCACCAGGATTCTTCATACCTACACAGGTCGTTTTGTTTTAGGTTTTGTCATATTTCTCCCTTCTTGCCTTTGCTTTTCACCCTATTTATTCATTCATTCATTCATTCATTGCATACTAATCTCAACTCCCCTCCTCTCCCGCACCCCAACCCCCCTCTGCTCCACAGAGATGGTGGTGAGGCCTCCCCTGGGAAGTCAATTAAGTTTGACCCAGCACTTCGTTGATGCAGGACCAAGCCCACCCCCACACCCCCATCCCACTCCCTAGTCTGAGCAAGGTATCTCTCCATAAAGAATGTGCTCCACAAAGCCAGTTCATGCATTAGGGTTAGATCCTGCTCCCACCGCCAGTGGCCACATATAAATGCCCAAGCCACACCATTTATTTATTTATTTATTTAGCCATTTATTCTTCTCTCATCTATTACATCCCAACCCGACTCTCCTCCCGCCTCTCTTCCCAGTCCCCCTCCCCTGCCTCTCCTATCCCCTAGATCCACTCCTCCTCTTTTTCCCTTCAGAAAAGAGCAGACCTCCCAGGGATGTCCACTGGACACAGCATAACAATAGGCAATAAGGCACGGCACATACCCTCAATATCAAGCTAAACGAGGCAACCTGGTAGGAGGGAAAAGGTTCCAAAAGCAGGCAAAAGAGTCAGAGACAGTCCCTGCTCTCACTGTTAGAGGGGTCCCGCAAGAACACTAAGTTACACAATCATAACATATATGCAGAGGAACTAGGTCAGACCCATACAGGCTTCCTGATTGTCGGTTCAGTCTCTGTGAACCACTCTGAGCCCTAGTTAATTGATTCTGTGGGCCGGGTTTTTGTGGTGTTCTTAACCCCTGTCTCCTACAATCCTTTCTCCCCCTCTTCAATGGAAATCCCAGAGCTCTATCTAATGTTTGGCTGTGGGTCAAGATCTGTTTCCACCAGCTGCTGAATGAAGCCTCTCTGATGACAATTGGGCTAGGCACCAGTCTATGAGTACAGCAGAATTGAGTTAGGCCTCACTACATTGACTTTTTTTTTTTTCTTATTCTTTTTTGGTCAGGCATGCTTGGTTTTGTCCTGGGTCTCTGAGCTGTCCAGCCTCTGGTTCCTGGCCCTCCAGACAGTGTCAGGTGTGGGCTTCCTCTCATGGTGTGGGTCTCAAGTTGGACCAGTCACTAGTGGGCCATTCCCACAAATTCTGTGTCACTTTTATTCCAGCACATCTTGCAGGCAGAATAAACAGCCAGTAGGTTTTGTGGCTGGGTTGGTGTCCCAGGCCCTCCAATGAGGGCCTTGTCTGGCTCCGCATCTCCCATTCCTAATAGCCTTCACAAAGGTCACCTCGAGACCCCAGAGTTTCCACTGCACTAGATCTCTACTTCACCCCTAAAACGGCCACCAATTCCAGTCTTCTCATCCAGTACTCACCCTCCGTCACTCCCCTACACACACACACACACACACACACACACACACACACACACACACCTCATCCCTCCTGCCACACCATTACCCTTAAAGCATAAAACACACATTGGCAAGTTACTCACAATCAGGGGGCTTCTGTTCCCCAGTAAGTGCCTGAAGCCACTTTAGCCATAACTTGGACATGTGGCAAGAAGTTACTACCGGCAGCTCCCAGCTTCCACAGAGGTCAGAGTGGGTTTGAGATAATGTACAATGTACAAGCCTGTCCAAGAAAACAAAAGCACTCAAAAAGCCCATGGTGCCCAAGTCAAACACCACTTAGTTAAAGACATTAACATCACCCCCAGGAAGCATTTTCCGAATGCTTGTCAGGTGAAAGACATTATAAAACACCCTGCACAACCGAAATTTCTCTCCAGAAACTTAGTGTTTTTGGTAGGAAAAAAAAAAACAGAATACACATCCAATAGTACCTTTCTCAAGCTTCCTACTCTTCATCTATGGACAGGGTGATAACCTGACCTGTCACATGAGGGGGAATCACTGCTCTGCTGTCTGGCCAATATACTCTAAAACAAATATGCACTTCATTTCTTATAGAAATAAATGCTATTTTCATAAAAATAAAAATAAATTCCACTGTTCAGTATCGTTCAAACTCCATCATCTGAACTGAAATCCCCGTTTTGGAGCCTCGCTCCTCACTCAAATACTCTAAGTAGGAAAGGGAAGAGAAGTTGAGCCCGGAATAATTGAAGAGCACTGCTTAAGATGCACCAGGCAGGCAGGCTTCATAAACCTGCTCTCCCCTTTGCCCTGTAGTACCAGAATTTCATGTTCAATTCAAGGAGAAAAAAAAAAACAAGGTGAAGGTTCCCATGCCCTACGCCATATACCATAAACAGGATCAACTCTCATCATTTATTTTATATTGGGAAAGCGATAAGAATATATAGAAGAGGAGGAAAATGAGAAAAGCAAATAAGCTTTTCATTTCCTCCCAGCCATATGGAATAACCTCACCAATCTTCAAGCTATGCCATTCGGGTGGACAATTTCCGCCACTAAAGCCAACATAACCCTCTTTTCCTTTCTTCCCAATATCCTCTGGTGATCACAAGATCCTTAGAAGCAGAGTTTATGCCTTTTCATTGTTCTGAACTTCACCTAACAAAACTGTGGGTACCCAATAAAGACCAGTCAAAACAAACGTCTGTAGCAGCAGAAGACCCAAGTTTAGCAAGCAGCCTCCTTAAGTTATCCCCAATTAGATCTCCACACTCCAAAGCAGAGATTAGGAACCAAAGCAACTGCAGGCGTCATAGAAACCCTGGAAAGTGTGTTACTCTTAGAGGGAAAGAGGAGGCTTGAAACAGAGGGAAGGCAGTGTAAACTGGAATTTTAGATAAATTTCTATAAATGTTACTCCTTCTCTTCTAACAGAGATAGAAAGCAAAGGCCATATAAATTCAATTTTCAAAAACGTTATGTTAAAATGTGTACCCTGTTATATGAAAAAGGACAAACGTTAAATCCTTCTAAAGGCTGTTTTAGCAGAGACTTAATGCTTCGCAGGCATGGCTAATTGCATATTGATGCCGCCGATGACCAGTCCCACCTAATCTTTGTCTCTCCTCCTCCTCCTCCTCCTCCTCCTCCTCCTCCTCCTCCTCCTCCTCCTCCTCCTCTTCTTCTTCTTCTTTTCTTCTTCTTCTTCTTCTTCTTCTTCTTCTTCTTCTTCTTCTTCTTCTTCTTCTTCTTCTTCTTCTTCTTCTTCTTCCTCCTCTCTCTCTCTCTCTCTCTCTCTCTCTCTCTCTCTCTCTCTCTCTCTCTCATCTCTCTATCTCTGCCTCCCCTTTCCCCTTCCCCCCCAAAACCACATGAATAAATATTCAACCTCACTCTGCAAGTCATGTCTATCCATGTCTCTGTCTTTTGCCCGCCAGCCATGTGTCTCCCTGTCTGGGACCAGCCACTGCTCAGAGACCAGCAGCTGTCTCTGCCTGGGACTGGCTACTGCCAGAGCCCGCTGCCTGCCGCCACATGGCCCGCTACCACCATTTGGGACCTACAGCATTTCTGCTGCCTACTGCCATCAGGGATCTTGCAGCATTTTTTAAAATCACAAGAACCTGTGTCTAAAATTAATGAGTTAAAAAAAGCAATTTAATTTTCAATAAATGATTCAGAATCTCTGTCTACAACATAAGATAAATGATTTTGTGGGGTGAATTTTCTGATTTAAAAATAACTTCTCCTAATTTCTTACAATGACTGGTTTTCACTTCAACAAAACTAAAAGGGAGCTCTCCATATGGCTGAAATTCCTAGAAACTGATTTCATTTTAAGATTAATTTCTCACTCTCCATATTATTTTGAATAGGTTAAGCTGTCAATTCATTTTAACTTTAATGTTTAATACTAAAAATTTAATATATTTAACTTATTAAACTGGTAATATGTTTACAGTTTACAGGCCTCAGAACTGTGAAGAAACTAAACTGCATCAAAGTCATCATGTTTAGAAAATACGTTTTTTATTAATAGGAGCAAAAACTATAAAAATAAAGGTGACCATAATTAGCCATTCTGTTATTAGATACCTTGGCCAGGGACTGAGAGATGCAAAATATGTACTTGAATGCTTGCCTTAATGGCATGCACTACAGACAAAATCAGCCAAAACTTAGCCATTCAGCTGCTTGTATAAACTTACAAGGCTAATGGACCCTTCACTCATACACAGCAGGCCCCAGTGTTTCAGCCCACACATGATGCTCTTCTCTGTCCTTGGTTCTCCTCTTAAAACTGATGTATTGGGGGCTGCAGAGATGGCTCAGTGATCAAGAGCAGTGGCTGCTCTTCCAGAGGTCCTGAGTTCAACTCCCAGCAACCACATGGAGGCTCACAAGCATCTGTAATGAGATCCGGTGCCCTCTTCTGGCCTGAAGGTGTACATGCAGAGCACTCATACATAAAAAATACAAGTAAATTAAAAAATTAAAAAAAAAACTATTATGTTGAAGGTTTTTGTTTTGGTTTTTGGTTTTTCAAGAAATGTGTTGGTTTTTAACAAATATTTTAATTCATAAAATTTCATTTCTGGTCCTTAGTCACCTAGTGTAACTCCCAATTATATCAACCCTGCCTGGTCAAACTCTTCGTTTGGTTTCACTTTTCAAAATTAATAAAAATCACACACAATAGAAGACAGTGTTCCTTTCTCAGACATTTATTAAAGCAAGAGCTTGCTGAGGGCTGAGAACTACACTTATCTGTGTATACGGGTGTAAGAACAGGCCTATACAGTGCAGTTAGTGATTATACTAGTTGAAAGTGGACATAGTATGTTCTCATCTAGAGTCTATGACTTACTTCACCAGACATGGCTTGGTTTACTGTACCAGGCATGAATTCCACCCTACTAAACAGGACTTAAGTAGAATTGGATGGCTGTTGGTTAGGACTAGAGTTGTAAGTGCCACTATCACATGCTTGGAACTATCTTGCTTTCTGGTACACTGTCTAATTCTAAGTGAACAGCCTTAAATACATATACATAGAGCAGTGCTAAAAAGAATGGACTCAGTAGGATATACTCCTACATACACAGAACAATCATATATGTAACAACAGTAATTAAAGAAGAGGTCATGAATTTAAGGAGTTAAAGGGGACACAGGAAGAGTTGGAGGAGGAAGACCTTGGGGAAGTGATATAAATATGTAAATATATCTATATGTAAATCAGAGTTCTGCTCTCTCAAGACTATCAACAGGTGTGACTAGATGAAATTCTCAAAAAAGGTCAAGAAAATAAGACCTTGAGATAAACTTGCTAACAAGTCTTCTCCGTGTAACTTATAAGAATCCATTTAATGTGGAATTTCAGGAAATGATAGAAGTATCAGGCAACTTGTTACAACACATTGTTGAAAACTCTACTTAAAAATGAAAGTTTGAATGCTTGAACACAGAAATGAAAATATGTAAAGCAAATGCCTGACTTCCAAAGCTCAAGGGTTAAAAAAAATCTGATAGTAATAAGATTTAGAGGGAAAGGAGTACAGGATGAAGAAAGGTTCTTCAGCCTACTTGGTGATGTCTTAAAATACTATTCCTGGAATAGACAGCGATTCAAAATGAGTAAAGAAACCCATGATGGGTAAGAGTCTATGAGAATGCATGTTCCAAAGACAGGTAAGACTGGGAAATGGAAAAGTGTTCATCCCAAGACAGATGCGATCATCTGTCCTGTTGCAAAAGCACAGGCTTTATTAAAATTAATAAAAAAGGGAGGAACTGTGGAGGCCCAAAGAGGCCAAAGGTCAGAGAGTTTGAGACTGCTTTTAGTTCATTCAAGGTCATTGAGCTTTTAACTCAAACAAAGGTCCCACCTGTGGGTAAATCAGAGTTCAGCCCTCTCAAGACTATCAACAGGTGTGGCTAGTTGCCAGACCTTGCTCTCCTGAAATAGGGAAGTAGTTGGTTCCTATCTAAAAGTCTAAGGATCCAACTAAGTTCCAGTTCCCTTTATGGAAATTACTTGGGATTCCACTCAGAGAGTGGTTTGCCTACAGAGTGTTTGGTCTTGGGCATGGGAGTGGAGGAATGTAGCCTGTGACTTTCAACTTGTATGTTAATGCAGTCTTTTGTTTTACTCCTATGTTTTAGGGTCAGGGTTATATTAACCAGTTGGAAATTAAACACGGGTGAGAATTTTCAGTACTCACTGAAGTTTCCTCTCTCCCTAAAAAGAGAAAAGAAAAGGAAAGAAAGAAACCCATGAAAATTTCTGCCAAGCTGGCCTGTGGCCTGAAACCTGAGCTTCCCCACCAACATGAGTACTTTGCTGGTCCACAAACTTACCTCATCCAGTAACTGGGAGATAAACCCCTCTTCCTAAAGAACTAGTGGAGAGGCCTCCAGCCTCTCGGGCTGAAGCACAAGTTGGCAAAGGAGTGACTCAAGTGAAGATATAACACAAGCTGAGAGTCACTAATGACAACGGGTGATAAACATCAGCGTTTTCTAACCCGGACAGCAACCATATGAAGCAAATACACTATAGACCCATTTGTCACTTGAGGAACTGAGAAAAAGAACATTACTGAACTTGACTCCCAGGTCACAGAAAGTATGAGGGACAGCCAAGCTACAAACCCAAGAGCTGAATCGTTTTCTAAGCAACATCCCAGAAAGCACAGAGACAAGAGTCTGGAGTTGGAAGCCATTTCTCTCACTCACAGGTTCTGCGCGATCCCTCGGGTTTTGATTACTTCGGCCAGCTCTCATTCCCTACTCGCCGCCCCCCACCACACACCCAGGTCCTCCATCTCTATTTCTGAATTTTGCATTTCCAGTTTAGGACAGTTGATCATAACGCCACTGACCTGTCCAACTATGACAGAGTCATGTTACAGGGTTCTGTCGTCAAGTAATCTGGAGTCTCACTTTCTGCTTTCAATCTATAGGAGCTCTGGATGTATGCTGCCTCCAGTTTATGCTTAAACACCCTGACTTTCCTGGGACAGCAACAGCAGAAGCTCCTGAGGAGGAGCTGGAAGACCAGGGAGCAAGCGGGGGAGGAGGGGTTTCTAGGATGCTGAGTTATGTGGATGGACTGCAGAGTATTTTCTTTCACCTTGCTGCACTTTTGTCACAGAAGGAGGAAGTCAAGTCCCCTGATCAGATCCTGAGTACTCAGTACTTTGAATTTCTACTTTGAAGCTTCCCTTCAGCTCCACATTTATAAACAATGTCTCCCCCTTCTTGCTCAGAAGCAGCACTGTCCAGCACCGCCACCTCTGGTCCCTGCCTTTCAAAAGTGCCATCCTTGAGATTCCTTGGTTTCTACTAGATCCCTTGCCAAAAAACACCCAGCCCTGGCGGGTCTTCTGGCTTCCTAGGTATTTCTCTCCCCCGGCACATTCTGTATGTTATTCCCCCGTGCTCTCGGGTTATCCTGGAGGCTGGCTCTATGCTTTGCTCACGCTCGCTGGCACTCCATTAGTACCTAGAGGAGATCTGGAAAGATTTGATCTGAGTGGCCGGTGACGTCCCCTTCATGTCTGAGAGTTCTAGGACAGGGCTCAAGCACTGCCTTATGCAGCAGCGATTCAGGAAGTCGGGGTTCTCGCCTAAGATTTCCAAACGTAACAGTGGTAATGGGAACTGTTCTCCCATACACTATCAGACGTTAACAGAGGCACCTGAAGTTTCATGGTACTAAGAATCCTATAGTGAAATGTTAAGAGCTATGACCAGAATCTGTCATCATCTATCTGGTGTGTCTGGAGAAGTATGTATAAACCCACCATTTCACAGGAAAAGCAAAATCCATGTCAAGTATGCAATATATATCAACAAAAGATGAAGAGACTATCAAATACAGTCACACTGGTAGAAATTTCTTGCAGGTTAGCAAGATACATTTTCATTTGCCTTCCCGAAATGAAATATTAAAAGAAAGCATATTACCCATTAGTCCATCCACACGATTTAGATTCTAATTAATTTGCATTATGCTCTGCCTATTTCTTTCAAAACTTGACAGAGCTTTGAAAAGGCGTTTCTCAAAGCAGTGACAGTATTAAAAGAACAATTTTATTTCCCTTGTGTAAATATCTTTAACAAAACTCCCAGGTAGTTTCCCTTTTAAAGAAATGAGCTACAATTTCATTGATTCAGGAAACAGAGATAGGTATAATATGGTCATTCATGTTCATGGAAAAAGAAAATGAATAAATATCAGGAATGAGGGTGTAGCTCGGCAGTGCGGCACTTGTCTAGCAAATGTGAGGAGCTGGGCAGAATCTTCAAAACCACAGGAGAAAAAATACACATTGTAAAACCACAGCAAAAACTGTGAAGACCAGCAGGCTTTAGCAGATGGGCACCAGTTTCTAAGACTATGTCAGTCCTCCAGCATGCACAGCTGTGGGCGAAAAGACTGAGAGCCATGGTGGAGTGGTTATCACCTTTGCCTCAGGAGACGAAGAGAAACACTGCTGTTTGGTCCCCTATATATGTTTAAGCTAATTCATTTAATGTTTTAAAGACAACCAGCATGCTATTTCTTAAGTATCTGCTTTATAGTGCTCGACTTTCAGCTCCTGGGAATGCCAGACTTCACTGCCCACAAGCTCAGGATAACGCCAAGGTAAGTGACAAACGTGCAGGCTCCATCTTACCTCGGATTCGTCTGTAGACTCCTCAAGAGACCCAGTTTCCTGCAAGCACAGAGGAGAAAGGGGTCAGAAGAATGAAAACAATTTGCAGTGGACAAGAATCACCGCACCCGCCTGCTTTGAGGGAAAAGTCATTTGCAACGACATTTTAGTGGATGCCACGTGCTCAGCTCTCACCCCTTCCATAACTTCACACCATGGCTGGCCTGGGACAGGTAGAGGAGGGGGGTAGGATTATGGGTCTCCAAGCTTCTGTTTTCCTCTTTCAAACTCTGAACAAACTGCCCTAGGAACTTGATAAGCGAAAGCTAAACACTCAGATACTGGAAATCCACCTGGCAAAACCTCGCTGATAACACAGGGGAACAAGAAACCACATCAAATGAGCCAGTTGTTAAGACTGAAATCTCTTTCGTTGATGAGTCAAAATTACTGTCAAAATTGCTAAAAGTTTTGGGAAGGAAATTCATGGGGCGGGGTGTTTACTGAGACTCCTTAGTGCTGTCAGGCTGACCTCGAAGCTGATGCTGACCTTGAACTTCCCGTTCTCCTTTCTCCACCCTACAGACTGGGATTACAGGCACGTGACACCTTGCTTGTTTTTCTGTCACGCTAGGGACTGAACTCAAGGCTCCGGGTAGGCTAGGCAAGCACTCTACAGCTAAGCTACATCCCCAAGCCTAGAACAGTTCTCGTAAAAAGAATCTTCCCACAGAGGTACTCATCACACATGGTAGAAGCCCTTTAATAAACCAGGACCTCTAAGACAGATTCCTCCACTTAGCACAGCTCCCTTCTTGCTGCACAATGAATCTTGCTGCTCGGGAGGAAACAAAGCAAAAAGGGAAAAAATGGACTTGATCCCGCTAATCTCTCACCTGTCCACCGAAAGAGAGAATCTGCTGATGCCACGCATCCTCAAAGAGGTCAGCAAAATGAAGATTTACTTAACGTACTTATAGATATCAATAGCAATAAAAAGTTACAGCTAATATGCTGACACCAAATGTAAGCATTTTAGAATCCATGAGGCAAACAAACAAAGCGAACCAAAAAAGTGTGATAAGAACATCCCAGATATAACGTATTTTTAAGGAAAAAAAAAGAACATTTTAAAGAAAGCCAGATGCACATTTTATTCAATTCAACACGGATAGTAAGATAAATGTAAATCTAGTGCTGAAAAGCAGCTTTATTTTATATGTCAAAAAACAATAAAAGCTTGGGAGGAGACAGGTAACTTCTAGAGGAAGTTTCAGTCTTAACGTGCAGTTTATTTGACTTAATGGGACTCAGAATCTCAGAACTCTCAATAGTTTAAAGCTGCAAACCTCCAAAACAACTGGATGGTCTTACATCTGCATGCCATGCACACACACACACCAAAAAGAAAAGAAAAAAGAAAAGAGAATCCAGCTTTCCTACCATTTGACAGTTGTCTACACAGTTAACGGGAAGTATCCCACCAACCCTTCTAAACCATTTCTCCTCTGCACTCGCCATCCAGTTCTTGGTTTTAGTCCTCTTTGCATCTTAATCTATCTCTTCTAAACATTCCACTTTTAAAATTAAGTCGCTATTCCAACAGAACACAGAGGCCAGAAATAGTCCAAGTAAGCAGCACTAGCTAATTTCCCACAGCGTCCTAAGAAAACACAATGGGAAAGGGCTCATCGTTTATAATGATGCTGAAAGAACTAGGTCTCTACATTTATAAGAATGAAAGCAACTCAAAACGGACAAAACGCCCAAAGGTAGGCTATAATATCCTGAAGCTCCATACAGAAGCCTTACCTGACATTAGCCTTGGCATTGGTTTCTTGGCTATCTCACAAAAATCGAAGGCTACAGATGCGGAAATAAATAAATGCCACTGCATCAAACTAAAAAACCTTCTGCATAGCAAAGCAAATAATACATAAAGACAGTGTATAAGCTGCAGAAAAAAAATTGTCAGCCATATATTTCACAAAGGGCTAACCTCTCACACCTGCAGAGAATCCACACAACTCAACAGCAAGAAAACATAGACCCTAATTAAAAAGAGGTCCTAAATAAACACTTCTCCAAAGAAGACATTCAAAATGGACAACTGGTTCATTCAAAGGTGCTCAGACTCTCTAATTGCGGAAATGCTAATCAAAGCCACTCCATCACTTCAGATAACTGTAGAATAGCTTTTCCCAGAAGGACAGGGATGAGGAGGGCTGTGAAGGGGCTGTTGTTGCATTATCTCCTTATCTGTGCCATAGAAAGGGGAAAATGTCAAATGGGCAAACATAATAAAGCAGGAGCTATTAACCTCAGGGGTGTGTGGAAATGGCTTAATACAGGTCACCGCACACAAAGCAGCAGATATGCGGGAATAAGGATTCTAAAGAGCTCAGGTACAAAATGAAAGCCACAGCTGCTATGGATATATTCAATGAATTGTAAGGATTTTTTTCCAAAGAGCAGATTATTTGTGGGAAAATGGACAATTCTGGGAAGGAATTAGGATCCTCATACACACACATCTCATAACATCATACTGTTTACCTTAGACACACAGCAGAAACTGGTTTTTATACATTTTTATTCTTACTAGTCTGACTTTGTTACTGATCATCTATCATAGTCCACTCATAATACTAAATGTTTTACCATCTGTATGTCTATAATACAGCATTTGAACACTTCTAACCCCTTAGGACAGAATAATGAAGTACAGAGTTTGAATTTAATGGTTTCCAAAATATCTCTGATCCGAGTTCCCTGAATATTAAATAGCACTAGCAAAGCAATGTTGTCATTGCTGTGTCTAGATTCCGATTTCCCACATTCAGAGTGCTGAAAACATACATGGCTACTCTTCCAGAAAATTACATTAAACCCCAGAGTATTTTTTAATGTGGCATCCACTCAAGTATACATATTTGGTAAATGGGGGAGGCTCATGTGCCTCATGAAAACAACATAAATCATCAATAGAAGTAGTCCAGACCTCACAATCCAATGTCATACTTGTTCCACACCAGAAATAATGCAAGAGAGGTTCACACCAGCTGAGAACGTGTTTCAGGCCCTGTAAGACCCACCATCAGCACTAGCCACAGGCTACCTGGACAGAGGTCTTGCCTTGACACATCTACACTTCCATCCACATTATGACAGCAATGCCTGGCAGACCTCGGGTATGAGCCCAGTATGGGTGCTTAGCAGTTTCTTTGACCAATCCTACTACTTAATAGTTCTACAGACAAATAAGTAAACAGAAAGGCATAAGAATCCAAACTCAAGAAAGAAGACTAAATCAATGAGCAAGGTTGCCATTGAAGACTGCATGGTTTTCAACGTTTTTAGCCTCAAGAAATCTCATATTTGCATCAAGAAAATATGAGCTAAATGGTGTTGTTCCTATGTAATAAGTCAAACTCACGAAACAATCCACAAAAAATATATGATTTTATGTATATAATGAAGTAAAATAGAGACTATCAGAGCAATGTGGAGATAGGGAGTTATTAGTAGGTAAGGTTTCAGTGTGTAAAAAAAAACTCCAGCACGAGGTATGGCGGTGATGGCTGCACAGCAACTTAAATATACTTAATCTAACTGAATCACATACTTAAAAATTACTGAATTGATGAACTTCATGTCCAACTAAAAACTCAATGCTGTTTTGGCTGGAGTAAGTGTTAGACTAGAAGATATGCACTGATATAAATAAATGTACAGTCACTCAAATTCTAGGCAGCGAGCCTAACAATTAATTCAGTAATTTACCTTTCTTTCCCAAAGCAATCGCTCAAATGCCAATCATCTATCTGAAGAACTTCCCCTTAAGATGTGTGTTGGACCTGAGATACTCATCAGCTGCCCAAAGCACAGATCAGACTGTTAACTGCCACCCTCAAAGGACCAGCACTGGCCTCCCAGGCCGAATAAACAAGACCCAACTCCCCAACAAGGCAGATAAAGAGTGATTTCTGACACCAGGAGACTTCTATTCTCTCCAGCCCCTCCACAAATCTAAGTCCCTCTATCCACACTAAGTAAGCTACAACTGAGAACCACATGCTGGTGTCTCCAGGCTAGAAACAACAAAATGACAGGCAGGATTTAGGTGTGACCTACAAATATGTTGTTATACCTAAATGAGGTTTTTCAGAAAAATCTGAATTTCCAACTTCATAAAAATCACATTACACCTCCACAGTATCAGTATTTCTGCCTAATTTCAGTTGGAGCTGTGCAGCAACGCCAGGATGGAGGATGCTGTACCCCTCAACATCACTTCCAGCCTCACTTAGGTCATGGACACCTGCCTTGAGGTAGCGATCCCCAATGAGATTTTCCTTAGGGTATTCCCTCCTCTTAGCCCTGGCTCAGCTCTACAAAGATCCTTATAGTTTTCCAGCTTCAAGTATTGTCTCGGGAACTCAGTGGGGAAGATGTCCTACTGCTTCAACATGACCTTCACTATTGTGAACCCTAAGTTCCCGGTACCACCCTAAGATGTAAATGTGAAAAGCACTAGCTATTTCCAAATATACACTATCCTGAATAGCCCAAACTTGGTTGCCCTGGCCAAGCCTGATCTGGACGAGTAATCTTTATGTTATTTAAAAGTTAACTATTTCACCCTCACCATTTTAATAAATTTATTTCCTAACAAGTCTTAGAGAATAAATTAACAGGCAAGGAAATGGAGGCACTGAAGTATATACAAACCTGACTTTTATTTTTTTATGCACAGAGATATTCATAAGCAGAGACTGCACCATCTAATAACTGAAATGAAGATGGAACTCCCCTAATTTCTAAGACGCAGTAGTAAAAATCAAAATCAAAACTCTCTCCAACAGCCAAAAAACTGATGGCTAATTTTGTGGCTGAGTGGGGAGGATGAAAGTGAGGGAAGGTTAAGAGGAAGAAATGTGGATAATGTGGTCCATATTACACGTGAATTAGTAACCTCCCAACATGTTAAATATGACACAACGGTTTCCCACACACTCTACTGAACAGAATTTACAACGTGACAATTATAAGTGTTCTCCTCCTACTAGATTCATTTCCTCACTTAGGGTTTGGAAACCACTAGCTCTTGGGGAGATACAGACATGAGGAAGCTATAGCCCTCGTTCTGAGGACTCAGCAATTTGCAGGAGACAAATACACCCACCAGACTTCAAGCAGAGTGTTATTCATGAGAGGTCGAGACAAACACTGTTGGGCATCTGTGACTATGAAAGCCACCTATAAATCGTTCCAGAACTAAGCAAAAGTGCTGGTTACAAGAATTCCAGGCAGAACTGTGGCTATTAGCTTCTATGAACTATAAAACACAAATGTTACTTTTTACAAAGTACTTTTTTTCTATATTCAGCAAAATCAAGGCTTCCATCATGACTTAAAGACATCTGTTTACCCATACTTAAGCAGTGATGTTAGCTTTAAACTGTGGGATTTCTTATAGCATGCAAACTCAGTACAGACGTCACCCTTTTGGCTCGTCATAAAATTAAAGGGGAGACAATCATCAAATAACACCGCACGCAGGTAAGATAAGTCAGTGGGCTTACTCTTGTGCTATTCATCTAGGAAGGATGCTTGCATTTTGCAGGACAGGAACCAAGAATACGCTTTGCCGCTCTCTGTGATTTGTATTGTAGTTCACTTAACACGCATGTCAACTCCTAAAGTACTCAGGAGGAAGAAAAAAGGATGCCATCATTTCCAAAAATATTCAAGGTGGCAAGATATGAGCACATTTACTTACTTGATGTTTGTGTGCTTTGCCACCAAAAACCTGTTTACAAAGGCCTACTATCAGATTATAGTGGCTTCTTACTGTAAGTGCAAAATGTACCAAACCATAAAATAAGAAAAATCTGCTCTTGTTTAATCTTCAAAGGACTAATAATAGGAGTACATTTATTTATTTATTTTAAGAAATCATAATTTTTTTATGAAATCATTAAACAATCTATGAATGCTTCTTTCCGTAACAGATAATAGACTACCGGTCTTTCTTAAGGCTACATTGATACAAGTGGGAAGAAGAAATGCTCTTTCCAATAGTACACTGGCTGTTTAAAATCACTAGAGGAATAAGGGCTACAAGGAAAACCACCAAGCATCAAGATGATAAGGGCTAATCTTATTTCACAAAGATCGTGTGTGTGTGTGTGTGTGTGAATATATTATATTTAGATTTAAGTTCTTTGGCATACTTTACAAAGCAAAGTGATCTAATGAAAAAAATGTGACCTTTGGAGACATGAAACTAAAATATTATAGATGTAAGCATAAGAAAATTCAAAATAAATTTCAATCCATTTATCTGTAAAATCCAATAATTTAATATGCTAAGTATCAAAGCAATATCCCAATATTGGTCATCAGTAGTGAATATATTCTTACCATGTGGCATGCAAAAGTGAAAATACACAAGAAAAATAAAAACTTTAAGACATGAGTATTACACAGAATAATATCAGAAGGTGGTCTCCAAGAATGAGCAGAAACTCTCAATTGGAAAGCAAAATTCCACAGACGCATGAGGAAAGTAAAGGGGAAAGTGCTGTAGACAGCAGAAGCCCTCAAAAGAGCCAGTGAGCCAAGGCTCTGGGTGGCAACACGCCTGGCTTGTGTCAGAACTACAGGACAGGCACTGTGAGACCTGGGCAGAAGGGGAGGATCGTGGTCGGAAATGAAGTCAGAGAGCAGCGGGAAGGGGGTGGCTCGCGTAGCCCTGTCGAGTAATCCCACACTGTTTTACCGCAGTTTGGGATGAGAAGGTTTGAGACAGGGACGCATTATATGCCTTCTACACCAGAAGAAACATTTACCTCACAGAATTCTTTTGGAAGGACCTACTGTCCTGTGAAAGGGGCTTTTTAAACTTGGAAGCACTGTAGAAATGGGAACCTGATTTTCTAATTTCTAATTTCTAACATCAGACAGTTTTGTCAAACTCCTCTTCTGCATGAATAGGGGGAAATAAGGAGTACTCCGTTCGATCGCACTGGATATAACCGAAGAACTTAACGAACTTGGACTTTTGCTTTTCTACAAAACCACAACTATGTTTCAACAGAAACAGAAATGCCCTGTGTGAAAAGCCCTCTCGCAGTAGTCAAATTGAGTAAGGCCTGCTGTGAAGGCAAGTCCTGTTTCCCTTTGAGCTGCAGTGCGTGCAAGAGACAGTTTGCACAAATGATGGGTAAGAGGCTCTTGCTAACAAAATCCCAAACGCAGATTCTTCCTAGTCAAAGTCCTTGACTTTTGGCATACATAAAATAGGTACGATGTGAATGGTAAAAAGTCTACTACAAGTCAGTGTCTCTTACGGCAGTAAGCAGTGCATCGTCATGACTTCCTAAAGAGCATCACAGGAAACGGTAGACGGGCTATTTAATTTAAACGGGGAAAATATTATTTATGTCAAACTGAAGTGGCACTAGAAACGGAAACTTAAAAGGGTCTCTTCCAAGGTCTGGCCTTAAAGTCTTCTATTTTGTCAGTTTCATTCGGTTTTTTTCTTTGCCCTAATGTACGGCTATCAGAGCGGCTGTATGAAAATGGGGCAGTAATTTCTACTCAACACCTCGGTGCTACCTTCTGAGCTGCAGGACGTACGCTGCCATCTAAGTATCGCCAGCAACAGGGATAATCCCCTAAGCACTGCACAGCCCACACGACTTGCCTTCTTCAAAAGAATTTCATGTAATTTAGAGCAGAAGGGCTGAACCGAGGCTAGGCCGGCTCGGATGGCGGGGTGTGCATGGCTCTACACCCGAGAGGAGGGGCCGCCCCAACTAACTCGGCCACGCCCGCCTCGTCTCTGGCCCTCTGCGCCCCCAAACCCCTCACTCGTGTCTCCAAGTCCCTGCTGCCCCGAACTAGCTCGGCCAGCGTTTACCTGCTCCTCTGCTTCCGCCATAGCGCAGTCTGAAAGTCACATGACATACCCGGAAATAAGAGAAAACAGCCCCTGTCCACGGCCTACTGGGAAATGTAGTTTTTCCCCAAATCAATCCCGTTCCTTATCCAACTCTCATTATTTCTCAACAGAGTTCTGTTTAAGAGAATCCATGTATATATAGTTAGTGTTAGATTTGTTTTGTTGTTGGTATACGTTCTATTTTTTATTGCAATATCTATTAAGGGCTTTCTATTCCAAGCCTGGTTTACCGTAAAATTATGAATTATCTCATTTAGTACTCTCAACAATCCCTACATTTACCCTCATTAACAGGGAAAAGCAAAGCACCTCAGGGATCTCACTAGTCTTACATAAGAAGCCTCCATTTAGAATTCGTTCCTGCCCGATGCCCAAGACTACCATGTCAAATGTTCTTCAGGCTAATGCTGTGGCTGTGCCCGCCCATTCCCTTTTTAAAAGGATAGTAACTACAGAAGAATGTCTGCAGTGTTGAATCAGAAAATAATTTATAATTTAACAAAGATTAGGTTCTTGGTACATTAAACTGATGTCTTTTTTAACTTAATTTTTATGTACAAATATCTTGCCTGCCTATATGTCTGTGCACACTTGAGAGCTTCATGTCCTCATAGGCCAGAAGAGTTTACCAGAGTCCCTGAAATTAGAGATATTTTGAGAGCTGCTATACAGGTATCGGGAATCAAACTCTGAACCCCTGGAAGAGATGCAATAGCAATTGACATATAAATATTGAATTTTTAAAAATCCGTATTGTTTAATTATTTGCTAAACTTGCATCGAATGTCTTCAAGATAAAATATCAGCTTGTCATTTGTAAAATCTGAAAAACATTATTTAGAAAACTTGACGCTACCTAATGTTTCTGAGAAAAATCAACTATCTTTTCTATTCTTTGGGAATCCAATCATCTGTCCAAAGACAGCCATTGTCTGTTGACAGCGTCTCAAACAGCTGGCAGATCACAGAGGGAGCACAATTGGCAGCAGGTGGTGCATACCCCAGTGTCCCTTTTGTTCCTTATGGCACACGCTGACTCTGACCTAGCAGAAAGTCACATACTCAGTGCTATGTCTTTCCCCTAGTCCCTTGGTGTTGCTTTCTCAACCCATTTTCCTCAGTAACCTGGAAGCCATGATGATGTCATCTCTCAGACCCTTGGATCTCCCTCAAGAGCCTAAACTGCCTCCAATCCTTGCTGGGGGTCCTACTTCCGGCCTGCTCTTTACTCGGCTTATTTAAATACCTATAGGTAAACACCCAAGGTAATGTCTAATCTAAGAGTTTCTTGTTAAGCAGCTCAGGCCCAAACAGCACTCATGATGGATTTCAAGCCACAGAAAAACCTTGTAAGAATTTTCTCCCTGGCAGCAGGAGCCGAGGTACTCTATCTCTTTCCTTTAAGGTCCCAATGACAACACAAACTTCTGACACACCATAGTTCCCCTTCGGAAACGAATAACTTTATTGAGCTTACTTACAGAGCATGGGTAAGGGGCTCTTGTCAGGTGCACAAGTGACCCCAAAGCAGCTTCACTGAAAAGTGTCTACCCTGCAAGGATGAAGGCATAACCGTAACAACAGATGAAGCCCCCTTCTCCTTGTTTTCCTCCAGCTGATGTACTTCAGTCTCTCCAAGAAACTATGCGCTCAGGTGCAATTAGGATAGACTGGCATCATTCTGACTGGAGGAGGAGCTGCACACTCAGGTAACCAGTGACCTCCCTGCTCCTTCCTATGACAGAATGTCAGCAGTCAACAAACCCAATTGGAAGGATCCTTCGCAAGCAGACACAGATGGTCTTCCGAAGATGGGTATTGTTGGAATTAGAGGCCAGTGCTCTGCAACAAGCCTTCCACACAGTAGACGCAGAGGGAGCCCATTCCTGTGGGAAATAGAAAGAAGCCTAGATCTTTGGCTCCTCCGATTTGCTTCACGAGCCATTATTTTCCCTTTTCCTGTTGTGAGCTGCATCCAGAGAAACTGGTGAGAGTGCATCCTCTTCTGCCCGGGAGAATCCTGTTTCTATCAAACACGTACAGGAAAGAGGGAGGAGAATGCCGGACTGTTATGATTTTCTCCTTGTTCTGTTCATTTTGGTTTGGGTGAGAATCAGTCATGCTGAAAAAGAGGGATTAACTGCTGGGAAAATCAACACTGAATTCCCAAACAAGGTTTTGTTCTTGTTCTGGAAAACCAACAACTGTGTGATCTACTTCAGATTTTGAGGATTTTTGTATTTGTTTAAGTTTTGGGGTTTTTTTGTTTGTTTGTTTGTTTATTTGTTTGTTTGTTTGGTTGGTTGGTTGGTTGGCTGGTTTTGAGACTACGTCTCACGATACAACCCTGGCTGGCTTAGATCTTGCTTATGTAGACCAGGATGCTCTTGAACTCACAACTCTAAGCCTCCCAAGTGCTGGGATTAAAGACATTGCATCACCATATCAAACCCTCAAATTCTGATGATTTCATAATCCTTTCCTTCTAGGCTGACATTCTTCTTAATCCCATATGACTTCTGACACACACAGACACAGAGAAGGAGAGAGAGACAGAGGTGTGTGTATGTGTGTAAGAGAGAGAGACAGAGACAGAGACAGAGACAGAGACAGAGATCTCATGTAGGGCCCGGGTCTACCCCTGCTCCTGGGGTTACTTGAGGACAGTTTCTGGTCAGCCAGCTAAAATATTCTGTTTGTTTTTGTGCTCCCTCTGCCCTGCCTGGTGACTCGCTGTAGGGCATTGTTTACTCCATCTTGGGTGTGGCAATTTCCCACCTGCCTGGGGGGAATTCCTTGTCTAGCAGCTGGGTGTGTGAGGATTTCCTCAAGGTTGAATAAATGGCATTCAGGTGATCTTCCCTCGAATGATGTAAGTGTTCTTTCAATCTCCAGGTCCTTGCCCTGCTCACATAGGGTACAGTGGCACACAAACTGTACCAAGAGGGTAACACAAAATTGGGTGTTACAATCTCACTCACCCTGGCTTTGTGTTGATGGTAGAATTGGAGCTGGGGTCAGTTGAAAGTCTTTGTTGAAAAGGTCCCTCAGAATCCTGAAGATATTCATCAATGGTTAGGAGTATGTACCATCATTGTCTTCAGGACTCAGCCTGCACAGAGACATTATGTATATGTTCTGTGCTCCCATAGACACACAGACACATACACACTAAATAAATAAGTAAATGCGTGATAATAAAAGGTCTTCCAAAACTCAAATCAGCAAAGGCTGCAGCTCTAATATCATTGCTGATTTTCCTTTCTGTCTGTCTGTCTGTCTGTCTATTTCTGTCTATCTGTTTTCTGGGATTTTCTTTTCTCCCTGGAAGTTGGAGCTTTGCTTTGTGTGTTTGGATGACTCTCCAAAGACTATTTATAGGACACATCCCTTTCATCCACTACACAGGTTTCGTCTTCTCTTAAAAACATTCTAATGGAGAAGACACTATGATTGTCTAGGCAAGCAAAGCAGGAAGGTAGTCATGAGCTCTGGCCTATGGTGGACTTTCAACTCTTTGGAAAGAAGAACGTTTGATCTCTTTTCTTTCTCAAATGAGATGTTGTTGGACAGCATGCAAAAGCAGCTGAAGTTTGTTGCAAATTCTTCTCTGTTCACCCAACCCCAGAGAGCCCTAAGATAGTGCTCTCCACATCTGTCTTTACTATAATAAATGACAGTCTTGTGGTGATGGCACACACCTATAATCCCAGCATTTGGGAGGGGCAGATCAAGGCCAACTTGAGTTCTGGGTAGTCAAGACTACAATGAGAATCCCTGTCTTGAAAAAAAAAAAAAAACAAATACCTATACACTATAATAAAAGTCAATGAGCATGGGATTCATTGGGCACAGGAAATATTGGGAGGAATGCATGCAAAGTCGAAACCTACTATGGGCTAGGTTAATTCTAAACTACTAGACAGAATAAAATTGGCATGTGACCTCTGAACCCCACGGTTTCTCCTGTGGGAGTTTGAGATTCCCTTTTCTGAAAGGTCCTAGTGTTTCTTCTTGATATACAAAAACTCTCCACAGACCACCTGGGCCTGTGCTAGGACTAAGCGACTAGAGACCTTCTGAGTGACTTACCGGACGATGACCCCAGATTATACATAAATAGGTAAAACTTAAAAAGTATTTGACCTAGCAGTTATAAATTCTACGTCAGATCACTCATTTTGAAAATTCACATTGTTCAATTATCCCTCCCTTCATTTATGGGGGGAAAGACTAGGTTCAGCTCCTCAATCTTTCTGTATAGGACTTGAAACTTGTTACTTGGTGTTAGCAACCAGACCTCAGTATAGTAGATTATACTATAGTATAGTATATATAGTAGTAGTAGTGTATAGTAGCTTGCTGAATTTCAAAATCTGTCTTAAAAATTATCACTATAGGTTTAACACAGTTTAGTAACTTAGTAAATTATGATAGCCATTCTATTCATAATAACTTTATCTCATTTTAAACAATATGAATGGTTTCAATGTTGACCCTTATGAAATAGTGCTTCCATTGTTTAGCAAAGTGAGAAGATAACCTTACAGAAACATCAGTTTTGTAACCTTTCTGACAAAGTTAGCAGTTTCAAGAAACTACCCCAGTCCTGAGCCTCTATGCCGTGTTACCACAGCCTTCCCCTCAAGGTGCTTTTGTTTTTCTGCTCAGTTTATTTTGGAGAGATGATATCAGGCATTATATTGTTACCTTTTTTATCCTAAAATCTTTAGGATGAAATGACAGGCAAACTCACAGCACACTAAGTTACCTGCTTCAACAAGTACCCTTCTATCCTTTCTTTAATTTAGTTTTCCCTGAGATAGTTAAAATAACATAGATGTTATCTTGAATGATAATAAACCTTGGTTTATTTCACAATTTCATTTTAAAATACAGAACCCACTGAAACCTTCATGGTCTACTACTATAAATGTTATTTTAAAATACTGTGGAATATTCCTTTACACTGTGTGAATATATGCCACTCTGGTTGGGTCAATAAAGAAACTGACTGGCAAATTGCTGGCCAAGTAGAGGTTAGGCCAGATTTGTAGACAAAAAGAGTATGAGGAAAAAGGGGAGGAATCAGAGAACAACTTGCTGTACTGAGAAAAGGCACCAAGCCACATGACAGAACTTACATAAGAAATATGGGTTAATTTCAAATGTAAGAGCTAGTTAGTAACAAGCCTGAGCTATTGATAAATCAATTATAATTAATAATAAGTCTCTGTGTGGTTATTTGGGAGCATCTGTCAGGACACAGAGAAATTCCTCCTACAATATACAGCTTGCTGGAAATGTCAAGTGTCAACTCCCTACCTCTACTTTTAAAAATAATCCTGAGATACTCAAGTTATAAAGAGAAAAGATTTACTGTGGTTCACAATTTGGAGCATCCGAATCCATAACAAACCACTACCACTACTACCATCCCAGCTTGAGAGCCTGTGAAGAGGCAGTAGATCACAGTGGGGATGAAACAAAACCACTTCATGGCCAAAAGGCAAAAGACTGGAAGAAGGAAAAAGATTCCACTGTTCTCTCTAAAGCCATACCCAATCCCCTAATTCCTCCCATTAGATTCCAATTCTTAAGGATTCCAGGACATCCCACGCTACCAGGCTGGGGACCAACAAAGCCTTTACCACCTGGGTTTTCAGGAAACATTTAATAACCATGCCATAAAAGTCAGTAAACCCATTATATTTTTAAAACAATCCTTTTCTAATTATAAACATAATATATGCTTATACAGGTAATTAGAAAGATAAAACTCCTATGTGAGATATCCATTCAGCTCACCATTGTTGAATATATTTTTACATTTTCCTTATCCTCACCTTCAACTACACCCCTTTTCCTTTCTGCTCTTCTTTTGTGTATAAAGATTTGTTTTCTAACAAAAATATGGAATCAAATTTTGTCATCTGCTTTCTTCATTTAGTTCTATTTCACTTAGTTCTATTAGCTCACTTTGAATTAATAGTATATATTGTCCTAAAATAATCATTTAGTGGTGTTTGTTACAGCTTCAGTCTATGAAAAAAAATCCTAATCCTGATGAACAATCTTTTTGTTGTGTAGCTAATTAACATTTCTCTTTTCCAATTGATCAATATTTCCTTAAAACATATATTGAAAGGGGATAGCCTGGTTATTGACACCTTTAAAGTCATCACAAAAGCTTTCTGTAAGATGGACATGGTGATGCACACCTTTAATCCCAGCACTCCTGAGGCAAAAGCAGGCAGATCTCTATATAGTCAAAGCCAACCTGGTCTACAGATTGAGTTGTAGGACAGCCAAAGATACACAGAGAAATCTTGACTAGAAAAACCAAAACAGCAACAAACAAAAAGACACTTTGTAAATAACACAAAATGCCCTTTAAAGATCTACTAATAGATAGGAACTGATATGGAGTACTTGAAAAAGTCTTCTCAAGCTACATGTTAAGAAGACGTTTTGAATACTAGATGGAACAAGTTTTAGGAAATACAACTTTTGGGGAATTAAAATACAAAGTAAATGTGGGATTTCTACTGTGTGTTTTTCTGTCAGATATGTTCAGAGGCCACTTGTTTGAAAGAACACAACACAGACTGTGTGTCTGCAACCCACTTACTGAACTGCTTTAATATTTTTGACAGAAAGCACAAAACAATTTTTTAAAGGCTTGAATTCAATCTATCTGAATCCAGGTGTTTGACTGTGCCAGGAAAATGTATTATTTAATAAAGTCCTTCATTTTCAATCAAAATTTTGAAACAAAATACTCAACACATCCTGCCACTAGATCCAAACGTTATTTTCAAACCAGGTTCTGCTTTTCAGGAAAATTTAAGATCAAGATATTTCTGTAGATGAGTCCAGCTTCTCCTTTATATATATTGCGTCCTTTCAATATAGAAACAAACTAATAAAATTGTAAAAGAAGAGGAGTAAGGGAGAAAGTAGAAGGATTTGTTGTCTAAACTAAAAACAATGCTTGTCTCCAATCATGTGCTAAAATTTAGCATAACTAGCTTGTTAGTTATTGAAAATTAATATTCATCTCTTATTTTAAGAGACAGTAGTAAGGAAGATTCTTAGTCACCTAGCTATTTGTACATAATATAGCTGACTTCATAGATGATATGAACATAGCACAGTATATTACTGATGCTATAAAAGGAATTAAAGGAATAAACACCAATATGCTAGTTTAATAATTTTGGACTTTGATTGCACAGCAGTTTACAATGAAAATAAAATTTAATCACCACAAGATTTCTTTCTTATTTTATTGTGTTTCTGCTATGGCCTGTCATTTATTGCTTTAGCAAAGCTGGAATGTGGCCAACAGGAATCTCAGCTGTCATTTATGAGATTGTTATCACAGGATAATGAAGCTTTAATTGAAAAATCCTGATTTGACCTCTATTACTCAGGCTGTAGCCCCTCAAATAGTGCACATCTCAAGGAGAACAAAAATAAGAAAGTTCTGAAAATGAGGACATGGGAAGTTACACAGAAAGTGAAGCCATGCATGTACCCTTAGGTAATCATTATCAGACTCCCATGTGGTACAGCTTGGGGTCTCTACCTGTAGATTCAAACAAACTCAGATAGAGAGTATTCCAAAAGAGAAAAGAAACAAAGAACATTTAAATCTGTACAAAACACTTAAAGTTATTTTACATTGATTTTCATAGCAACTATATTGTTCTAGGAATTATAAGTAAGTTAAAGATTTTTAATCTATAGGAGCATGTGTGGTTGTACATAAACCAATGCTGTTTTATATAAGGGACTTGAGTATCTGTAGATCTGGACATTTCTGATGTTCCTAGAGCTAATTTCCTGTGAATGGTCTGAGTAGTACTTGCATTATTATTTGGACCAACTGACAGTTACTTGAGAGACAGAGTTCTGTGGAGTAACCAAAACCAGGGACAAAACCTCCTCAACAAGTGTATCTTGATCTTCTATGACACCTAAGTATTTCCTTTTATGGTCTCTCCTCCCCACTCACTCACAAGGAACTCACTAATCATTTCCTTTAGTGCCTTTCTTTCACTGTTTCTATTGACTCTGTTTCAAACCAGAATGTTCCAGTCATTCTGTTCTCACAAATGTCATAGCAGAGACATTCTGTGCTAAGTAGACCCTGGCTATATCCCACCAAACTCCTCCACTCACTGAACGCACATTATTGATCATTAGTCTTTTCCCAAGATTGCTGAAATTAAAAATTAAAGAGACCACACTATTTTTTGATGTTTATGTTTTGCTAGATAACATTGGAGATTTTGTTGTTGTTGTTGAAACAAGTTCAAATCCATTCTTTGGTGCAGATAAAGAGCCCCACCTGATGTGGACATACACATACAAAGTTTGCCTTCTCCTCTTAAATGTTGTCTCTTTTAAAGCCAGGGAAACTACCTCGGTTCCAGCAGCAAAGGATAAAGGAAAGGTATCTTCAGATACAGACAGGCTGTGTTCCTTGCTGCTTAGATGCCACTTATAACTGCTCTCTCCTACCTTCTCCTAGTTTATCCCTACACTTGTGACTAGCACTAGTACAGGCTGAACACGCCGCCTTTCTGACGCTAGCAGAATTTCAGACAATAACTGATTCTTATCAAACTTTCCTTTCTGGGTTCCAGTCAGCCAGACCAATAGTCAAAGATATTTTAGAAGCACTTTCAAGTTCATGAAAAAATGTAATTCAAATATATTGGTGATACAATGTGATTTAGGGATTAGGTCAAAAGAAGACTAAAGTTGAGTTATTCCTAAGACAACACCTTCAGACAAATGCTAATACCCAAAGCTAGCCATCTTGCCATTAAGAACACTGTAATGAGTACTTCTTTGGATAAAAGTAATGCGTTTCTTTCTATTTCCATAGTGGCACGTGGCTAACTAAGCAGCCTTCTGCTGTTCTATCAAAGGGCAGTAAGCTCTAGACAACCAAGACTTACATGGAGTTCTGTAAAATAATGCTCCCTCAATGAGGTACAGTTTACTCTCAAAGCACTGGGTCCTTTGTTTACTTCTCCTATAATAATGAAAATTGATTATATAATTATTATTATCAATAAAAAGTCAGGAGTCAGATATTGAGGTAAGAACTTAAATGATTAGAGAACTGGCAGAGAAGCAACCAGTCACCTCTTTCTTTTGTTCCTCAAGCAAAATACTGAGACCCTCTCTAAGCCCCACCCTGCTACTTCTTGTCTCTCTACTCAGTACTCCAAAACCTCTATGATTAGTTTTGGTCCGCTAGTAGCTAGCTCTGCCCTCTGACTCAAAAGAAACTTTATTGTCAGTCTTGGGAACATCAGAATACAACCAAAATATCACATAACATTTCCCCATTTTTGTCTAAATAGAAAGGGAATGTTTTAATAATGATGATAATTTCTAATAAATGTGTAATTATAGAATCAGCCTTTTCAGAAATCAAAGCAGTTATCCATTAAAATCCTGAATGTTTCTATAATATGATAAACATATTTTAATTTTCCAAACTCTAAAAAATGAAACACATCCATTTGCCAAATTTCATTTTCTTTGAGTAACCTTGTGTTACTTTCTGCAGGTAGTAGAGTTGGTTTATACAAAGAAGAAATATATCATTTCCTTATCATTTCCTTGGCTTGTTGCCAAGTGATAAATCTTTCTTCAAACCCTTACTATTAACATGGTGTTAATTCTGAGACTTCCAGCACATTTTCTACCAATAGCTCATCAATTTCATCATTGCCTTGTGCTAGAGAGATAATCTAATAATATCATGAGAATAGCATGTACTTTTGACTTTTGAACAGAAACATAAGGATTTTGAGCCACTTTGTTTAAATTTCCTGACTTATAAGCTGCCTTCCCTGATTTATTTGCTTCGGTAGAGAATTAGAACCTCCAAAAATAGGTGTTTCCCATACAATGTATGGAATGATCCAATTAGTTCTTTTTATATACTGAAGTTTCTTGATTTGGAGATATTTGTTGCTAATCTCTTCCAAGAAATTATTGAAAACTCTTTGCCAATATTCATTTTGTGTCTGTATTGAGGAAATTTCAGCATTAGTAAAAGGTAACATGATTTCTACTGGGTCTATTCCTGGTAATTGACAAAGTTTTAATTATCCTTTCAGAATCAATTCAGAAACCTTTTCTACATAGGTCTTTAATTTTTTACTCTGTGTGATAAAAATATTCATTCTAAGATTATCTTCTCTCTGCATAAGAATTCCTGTAGAAGAGAATGCATAGAAGGTAAAATAACCAGAACACAACCAAGGTCTGAATCCATACAATCCAATGTGCATCTTGCACTTTTTTTTCTACCAAAATCACATTCTCTTTCAGCCTTAGCTGATGATTTTCTTGGGCTATTTAAGTCCATATTAGCTTGTACAGTTTAAAATCAATTACTTAGTTCTTGAGTTGTTAATCCAGTTGTAGGTTGTAATCAGTTAATATCTCTAGCAATTTTGGAAAATCATTGAATTCATAATTGATCTCTTCTGATTTGTACTTCTGTGGTTAAATTTTTTATAACCCTATCTCACATTCTAAGTAGCAATTAGAATCTCCTCTGTATTTTTTCAGCAGCAATTTGTAATCCCCAACAAGGCAAACAAAAAAATTAGTGCTTCATACATTTCCTCTAAGGTATCTACATTTGAATCAGCTTTTAAGATATCATCCATACAATGGTAAATTATAGATTGAGGAAATTGATAATGAATTATTTCTAATGGCTGTTTTATAAAATATTGATACAAGATAGGGCTTTAACATTCCATGTTGAAGAATTTTCCATTGATATTTTTTTAACAGGCTGGGAATTAATTTAAGTAGGTATTGCAAAGGCAAATTTTCCCTCTCCTGTTCTTGTAAAGATATAGTTTTTTAAAAAGTCTTTTAAATCAATTACTTTAGGTGATAGAGTAGGCAAGGGAATTTCAGGTTGTAAAGAGCCGACTGGCTGAATCATCTTATTAATGGCTCTTAGATCTCTTACCATTCTCCATTTTCTAGATTTCTTTTTAAAGATAAATATAGAAGAATTCCAAGAATCAGTCTATTCTTCAATACGTCAAACATCTAACTGCTCCTGTACCAGATGTTCTAATGATTGTAATTTTACTGTTGTCAAAGGTCATTGTTCCATCCAGACAGGTTTTTCAGTTAACCAATTTAAAAGTAGGGCTGTTGGTACATTTGAAATGTCAACAGGCATTTGCCTTGTTTATGTACAACCTAAATGGTTGGTGATTGCTCTTGATAACTCCTTGCAATGTTTTTCTCAGAAACATATATTAGTTTATGCTTTCTTTCTAAAATTAGAGGAATTAATCTGGGCATGCCACTGCTGTAATAAATCACATCCTCAAAATTTCATTGCTATGCTAACCACATATGGCTTTAATTATCTTCTTTGTCCTTCTAGCCCTATATGCTCTACCCATCCTGTACTTTGCTTTACTGAAGATAAAGTTTCAATCCCTAGAAGCTGAACATTTCACCTCCTGAAGTGACCAATTTGGATGCCAAGTTTTTAGTGCAATTCTTGCTACATCTTCCCCTGTATCTACCAAATCATCAATTACAAAGCCATTTATTTGTATTTTTAACTTTGGTCTTTGATCATTTGTAGAAGTCTGCCAAAATACTTGTTTTATGGTCTCTTATGAAAATTTTGATTTATCAGATAAAGTTGTTCTGTCATTCAGAGTAGTATGGTTTTTCACAACAGGCAATGCTCTGTGGAGGAGTTTCCCCAATCCTGATAAAGAATGATTGAACCAAATTTGACATGGGGATTTGCAAAAGTCCCCCTAAGGCATTTCCTGATGGCAAAGAGTTACTAGGCCTGTTGCATTGCTGATTTTCATTCATTAGTCCACTGTTAGCCTTTGCCACACTTTCTGTATATTCCAGAAGAATGGGGCCTTCAGTTTGAATTATCTCTAGAAAAAACTTGATCCTGGGAATGCTTTGCCTACAATTCCTTTTCAGATGACCTGGTTTACCATAATTAAAACATCTAACCTTTTGATTTTTCTTAAAAATTTTTAAAAATCACTTTTATCTATATATCATCATAAGCATGAGATCATTATCAGCTGTATTTCTAATCCATTCATCTATGATGTGTATCTTGCCTTTAAAAAAGTCTAATCACCATTTTACATTCTGAATTAGTATTTTTAAAAGACAAAGATTCAATTAATATTTTCCTAAATTCTGGATCTGATATTGTTCTATTTACAGCTGCAGTTGTTGTTGTTGTTGTTGTTGTTTTAAACAAAAAAAACAGTGAAGACTTCTTTTGGACCTTGTATAACTTTAGTAATTTAGTATAAAATTTTAGTATAAATTTAGTTCTTTGATCCTGTACCAAGCATTCAAAGCTGCTATGTGACAAAGAGCCAAGATGTAACCATCAAATTTAATTTGTCTTTCCAAATCAACATAATGGCCCTCACCTGTAGACAAAAGTTTCTATCCTGCCTGGTCCCACAGTCATTCAATTCTAAAAAAAAAACACACACACACAGAGGCTTATGTTAATTATAAAATAACTTGGCCTGTTAGTTCAAGCTTATTATTAACAAGCTCTTACAACTTAAATTAACCCATAATTCTTGTCTATGTTTAGCCATATGGCTTGGTACCTTTACTCAATGAGGCATTCTCATCATGCTTCCTCTACATCTGACTGGGGACTGTACCTCTTTGTCTTTCCTCTTTCCAGAATTCTCTTAGTCTGGTTTCTCTACCTATACTTCCTGCCTGGCTACTGGCCAACAAGTATTTTATTAAATTATACAAGTGACAAATATTTACAGTGTACAAGAACATTATCTCACAGCATTTTTATTTTTCTTTTCTAAACAAAAACCCTGGATCTAATCTCCTTTGTTTAGATTTTTCCTGACCATTATCCATGAAAACTTGTAACCAACATGCTAAATAAAGACAAATATCCATAATCCATTATTTGGAAATGTGGGCATAGTTTTCTAGGCTATTTCATGCTGATTGGGGATGCTGCTAATCTTATGGGAACTCAAAGAAAATTTAGGATTACAGTCAAGTCCTGCCTGGAGTATTCTGTGAGGTTTAATCATCCCAGCCCACAGCCTTAAAGGTGTTCTGAATGCAGAACTTAGAAGAAACTACAACAGAGGTGCTCGGAAACATTGGATCATCTGGTCCATCCACTCCCACTGGAGATTTTTAAGGGGGATATCCTCAATCAAACCTTATTTTTCTTAACCAAGAATGAATCCACAGCCTCTCATTTCCTATGGAAATCAAAGCAAAATCTCTCCTCCAAAGTAACATATCTTTTGACTTAAATTTTGAAGTCAAGCCATTTTCAAAATATATAGGTTGGATTAATCCAGCAGCATTTACAATCAAATGTCTTTTAGTAGCTGTTGCTCCTTTCTCAGCAGTCAAAAAGTTCAAAAACAACACAATAACATATATTATCCAGATTCTTTGTATATTTTCCATCTTTGTATGTTTATTTTTTTTACTCTATTTCTTTTACTTTTATTTTTAATTTTTGGTTTTTTTAATACATGGTTTCTCTGTGTATCTTTGACTGTCCTGGATCTCACTCTGTAGAGCAGTGATGGAGGTGTGTCTTGTATCTTATCTGTTGCTTTCATTGGTTAATAATAGGACAGAAAATTAGGTAGGTGGAGTAAACAGAAGAGAATGCTGGGAAAAAGAAGCTGAATCAGGGAGTCGCCATGATTCTCCCACTCCCGACAGACGCAGGTTAAGATCATCCCTGGTAAGCCACCTCGTGGGCTACACAGAATATTAGAAATGGGTTAGAACAATATGTAAGAGCTAGCCAATAAGAGGCTGGAACTAATGTGTCAGGCAGTGTTTGAAAGAATACAGTTTCTGTGTAATTATTTCGGGCATAAGCTAGCCATGTGGGTGGCCAGGTGCCGGGGATGCAGCCCTGCTGCTCCTATCTCAACAGAGCAGGCTAGGCTTGAACTCACAGAGGTCTGCCTGTCTCTGTTTTCTAAGTACTGGGATTAAAGGTATGTGTCATCATACCTGGCTATTCTTTCTTTTTTTTAAAAGTACTTTTGCTATCTTTTTTCTTTTATCTCCCAAGTCAACATATATTTTTAAACAAACTGTAAACCATTTAGAGGCTTCTTTCCACATCTAAATCTGTTTTTACTGTATATCTTTATTTTTTCTGAGCAAATGAGTCTTTAATTGGTTAAGCAGCATGGCTAAGATTAAAGATCTGGCTTTGACTGCTGGCTCTGACCCATTTCTTGGCCTCCTGAGAGTCTAGTTTCATGCTAGAGGTACTGGTGGGGGCCAGATTTATTTCCATCACTCTGTGGAATTTCTAGGTTCATGCCACCACTAAGGAGCCTGATGCTAGCTGCTCATAAACACTATTTAAATGTTTGGCAGCAAAGATCTTAAAAGAGCCCCAAGTTTTTTGTCATTAATGCAGAGTCAGAAAGCCTCTCTTAAAGAAGCCACACCTCTGCTTGTCTCAAGCAAATAGAGCCCACCCCAGAAAATGCTACTCTCAAGAAGCCATACTTAACTTTATTCTTGTCTGTCTATAATCCTTTTTTAAAAACTTTCTCAGGCTTTATATGGAAATTCTTGCCCCACATCAGGCATCATTTTGTAAATGGAGACTGCTCTTTCATTTCCTGGCCTCTCAGACCCCAATAATCACATAGAAACTATATTAATTACAACACTGGTCAATGGCTTAGGCATATTTCCAGATAGCTCATATTTCTTAAATTAACCTATTTCTATTAATCTGTGTCTCAGCATGAGGCTGTGGCTTACTGGTAAGGTTTTGGCATCTTTCTCCTTCAGCAGCTACATGACTTCTGCCTGACTCCACCTTCTTTCTCCCTGCATTCAGTTTAGTTTACCTCCTTGCTCTATTCTGCCTTGCCATAGGCCAACGTAGCTTGGTTTATTACCATTAACCAATGGTAATAAAACAAATTCACAATAGAGAGAGGAGACTCCCATGTCACTCACCAAGAATTTTACCTGGCGAAATCTCATAACATCTATTCCTACCTCATTGTACTATGACCCTAGCTTCACCTCTCTACCTTCTTTTTCATTGTAACTGATGACCAGCTTCCAATACTGCTGTAACTAAATCTTTCCAGTCTTGTGGAATAATTCTGTTCCAAGTGACCCATGAATTTAACATCTATTTTACAAAAGTTGAATCAATACCATATGAAATGACTGCTTTCTTAAATCTCTTCAAATTTGACATTTCTATAGGATCTTGGTTAACTTCTGAATATCCTTAGGGGTACCCATAATCTGGTTGTTGTTCTTGAGTGGTAATTAGGTAAACTGAAGTTAGTTTTCTAATAACTTTGGGCTGCTCCTCTTCAGTTTCATAATGCAAAGGTGTGATAGCTTCTACTTTAAACTCTTCTGTCTATGTATGAATATTTTTCTTAGTCTCATTAGTATGTCTTTCTAAAGACTGTATATTATCAGTCAATTTTTGGTATTTGGCGCAAATATCAAACAATAATTTTAGGGATAAAACATGAATTACCAAAATCACAATGATTATAATTGACCTTATGTCAACCCCCATTAAGTTGATTATCCCTTCATTTAATTGCTCCATTTTCATACCACCCATTGTGAAACTATACAGAGACCTAACTCCTTGCATTGTAATATTGTTTCTCATTTTTAATGTGGGAAAAAAACTGTTTTTAAACTAATTCCCCCCATTAAGAATTCCGATGATGATGACATTGCAGTGTGAGGCTGGCTGTTGCTGCACAGCATGTCTGGGCAGAGAACACAAGCAGTGCATCACATGTCTGGGGGCAGCTGCAGCTGCTAGTACTTAGCTGATAGCTAAGAGTATGTGGCAATCACAGCAACAACAGGACCCTGAGCTGGTGTCAAGGCTGCTGACTTGGTGTGGCAGCAGCCAAAGAAGCATATTCAAGGGAAGCCAGGACCCATGAGGAGAGGGAGCCAACAGCCTGAAAAGTGGACATGGGAATGTGCAGAAGAAACACATGTGGCAGGAAGTGAGGTCACAGTATTACCTGAAGACAGAGCTGGCTGGGGTAGGTGGCTAACTCCTGTGGCATATGGAGCCCAGGTGCCTGTGGAGTTTAGTGCCTGTGGATTCTGGGCCTGGGAATGTTGTAGAGAGGCTGCAACAAGAAAATTCCAAGCTCACTCAGAGGGCTTAGGGCAAGCTGCAAAGGCAGCTCTAGTGGCTGCAAAGCCAGGGGCTAGTGGCTACCTGGTGATTGTGTGCCCCAAGTTGGACACCAGATGATGCCTTTATTCAATTATTATTTATCAGTAGAAACATGGACTCAGATAACAGAATAAGAACCTGAATGATTAGAAAAGTCGTGGATAAGCAACCAGTAACCTCCTCTTTTGTTCCTTGATCTGAAAAGGCCAAGACCCTCTCTAAGCTCTGTCCTATTACTTCCTGTCTCTCTATCTGTCCTCAGTCCTCCAGAACCTACATGGTTAATTTTGGTCAGCTAGTAGTTGGCTCTGCCCTCTGATTCAAAACAAACATTATTGTCAGTCTTGGGAACATCAGAAATGCAATCAAAATGTCATACAATAGAAAATCTTTCTTCTAACCCATCTGAAATAGATTACAGTTCATTTCTATTTCTAACAATCTGAAAGTCTTCCCAGGTTTACACTCTGAATGAAAATTTGAAAATGTCATCAAAGTCTCGTAGATGCTAGTGTCAGGATGGAAGAAAATATTCAGACTCTGGTAGTGATGGTCTTCACAGATCTGGAGTCATTTCAATATAATGTCATTCCTTGGAGGAAACTTGGGTTCCAACCTTAAGCTGTGTGTTGATCCCACCGTGCTTCAAATTGTTGACTGGTCAATTCCTTTATAATGTGTTCATGAAGAATCATTCTGTCCTGTAATACTGCCTCTCTGTATTTGCAAAATGTTTTGTTCTCTGGAGAAACCTCAACAAAATTGCAAGAAAGCAAACACTGCAAAGTCTCAGCTATCTGAAGGATACCATACATTTCAACCAATGATGTTTCTGAGATTAAACAGCTAAATGGGATGTAGATTCTTGCAAAGCAAATGAATTTGTTTGGCTCCTTGCTTCATGTTACTTAAACTAAGATAACACCTGGCTATACTTTACATCAACTCTGAGCTCTAATGAGATACACCAATGCCAATGACACACAGTAGTGTCTAGTTGAGTGTGTTTAAATGCTTGTTCTCACCATTTACTACAGGGAGATTTCTGTGTAGACTTTCATTGGGCTTATGTCAAGGATTATATGATATTGTTGACAGTAGTTTCTGTCCTGCCAGATCCTGCATCCATGCAGTCCCAAATAAACACACAGAGGTATACATTAATTATAAACTGGTTGGCCTATTTGCTCAGGCTTCTTATTAACTAATTCTTACATCTTACATTAACCCATTATTCTTGTCTGTGTTAGCCACATGGCTTGGTACCTTTCATCAGTGAGGCATTCTCATTTTGCTTTCTCTCTGTCTGGGTGAGGACTGCCAACTGCATCTTCCCTCTTGCCAGAATTCTCCTATTCTTGTTGCCACCTCTACTTCCTGCTTGGCTGCCCCACCTATACTTCCTGCCTGGCTACTGGTCAATCAGTGTTTTATTAGAATACAAGTGACAGGGTACAGACCATTGTCTCACAGCATAATATTACTTGTCCAAGAGTTTCCATGAGTTAGTTCTGAAACTCTGTATTAGACTCTTTTATGAATGAAATATGTATAAGATCCTGACTTCCCTTCCCAAATTATTAATAATGCAGCATCATTATATAACCAGTTTGGAAATAGTTCCAAAGGCATGTTTTCTACAACATATATTTGCATATGTATTTATAGTAGTTGTTAATTTAACCGTTTCTTTGTAGTGAATGTAAAACACAACCAAAAGTTAATGGAAAGCTCTGCTGAACTTGTGTGAGAGTAGCTGCATAGCCAAATGTATAGTGTAAAAATACTGGATTAAATTCACAGAGACTAAGGAAGATTAGTATTTTGTGTGTTTTAAGTTTTACTCTTTTCCTGTACCCCCTGCCCCACTGAAAAATTCCAAGCAGGTGCATGTCATCTATTTTTCTCCTTAGACAGACTGTCTTGTGTAGGGTCTTCATTCTCTGACACTCCCTGGCCAACCAGAGGGCAGCATCCTTCATTAGAGTTTCATTCTAGCTCCAGTTTCAATTCCTTCTTCTTCATAGAAATAGCCTGTCCTTCCTATTTCCTCTCTTCCTCCCCAAACCTCCTCAATAATAGAAGCTAACACAGAGCCATCAGTGCTTCCTATTCCAGGGAAGCTGTGATTGGAGAGCTGAAAGTGGCCACGTCAGATTTCAAACCCTGATCCGTGGTTCAGCTCAATGCCATTAAGTGGTACTTGAAAGAGACTGCCTAAGTACATGGCTTGTGGTAGGGTTTTTCCTTTAGACTTCTCGGTGGGTCTTTCTAAAGAAATACATTTTGAGCCAACAGCCTCTTTCAAAGCGGAGAGTATATTTGTAGGTTTCATGACATTAAAAACCAGGCCACCACCTACCAGAATAGTTGAAATTAGGTACTACTCTCCTGGAGTAAGGGTCTGCCTTGGTTAGCTTCCTAATTAAATATGGGAATGATTGCTTCAGAAATGGAGCACATGCTTTTAAAGATCACATAGCCATCTGCACATTTAAAAAAGATTTTTAGGATTATTTTAATTAGGTGTATATGCATGTGCTTGAGCTTGTGCCCACTGAGTCCACATAAATGCAATTGCTTTCCAAGGCCAGTGGAGGGTGTTAGATTCCCCAGTACTGGAGTTACAGATAGATGGGAGTTGCTCGGCATGGGTGCTGGGAATTGAGCTCTAGGTTCTGCAAGAATAGCAAGCACCAACCACCGGGTCATTTCTCCAGTCCCTACAATTCACACTTTTAAGTAGAGAGTATGCTTGCTATCTGCATTACAAGGTAAGTCTCTAACTGGAACGAAACACCTTAAAACCAGCAACGAGCTCCCCCTGAACAATAGTTCATTCTACAGAGTTAGAGATTTTCTAAGTCTTTATGATCTCGTGATCAAGAATGAGGCAAAATGTGGTGATGGCAACTGACTTTTCCCAATGTCAGGACTCACTCCCATTTTGCCCCTAGCCCTAACAGGGAATTTCAAGAGTGAATTTATATACCAAGAACTAAATGCACTAGAAATTATAATCAAAGTTTAGCATAACCCTATCACATATTGATAATAAATTAATTAAACATCAATTTAGTGGAAATATTCCCACTGAGTTTCACATAATAAGTTTAAAATGTTGTTATTGATTTATAATTCATTCATGGCCATACTCTATTCTTACAAAGCTTGGCTCCTCTCTTGGCAGAGACCATGGTACCCATATCAGGCTGACTCTGTTGCCACATGGCTTTTTCACATCACCGTATATAGTTTTCAGATCTTTTCACCAATTCTAAGGAAGAAGAGATAAAAGAGGACATGACTGGGAACATGAAAGGTTTACCCGTGGCCATGGATTAAGCTTCTGTTTTTGATTTCTCATTTATTACTTTTCTTAAAATAGCCTTGCTTTATATCCTAAGGATATCACAGTAGAACACAAGCATCCAACATCAGAGACAGAGACACTGTATAGGTCTTTTCTCTACAACATCACATATGATAAATACAATCATAGTAATTTATAAAAACGTATGGATTTTCATACATGGTAACTTCTTATATTTTAAAAAGAATATTTAGCTTTATTTTACGCTTGTGAGTACTTGCTGCATGTGAAAATATGTGCCATTGTGTAGTCTGAGTGTGGCAGAAGAGGGTGTCAGTTCCCCTGGAACTGGAGATATGGATGATTGTGAATAGCTCTGTGGGTGCTTGGGGAAAGAACCCTAGTCCTTTTCTAGAGCAGCAAGTACTCTTAATCCACTGAGTCATGTCTCCAATACCTTAATTTTTCCTAATACCCTGGTAATTTAGTCATGGCTATGTTTTATCTCTATTAATATATTCCAGTAACTTTCCTTTGTAAGATGGTTGTGTAAAGGTTTTCGCTACATTGCAATGTTCTTTTTTTGAGGGGGAAGGAATTACACCTAAATCATACAAGCAGTAAACAGCTACCAGGTGAGAAGAATCTCTTCCAGCGGTGTAGTTGCTTGCAGCTGCTTGGGGAACTGGAGTGATGCAGGTCTCACGAGTCTGTCATACACACTGGTGCAAGACACGTTGCTGATATAGCTATGTGACACTCACCCATGGAAACAGACGCAGAAGCCCATATATCCAAACATAGGCAGAGCTTGAAAAATCCTGCTGGAGAGCGGGAGTCAGAGGGGTCAAGGACACCACACACACACACACACACACACACACACACACACACACACCACAAAATCAATTAACCAAGGTTCAAAGGGGCTTACAGAGACTGAATTGACAATCAGGGAGCCTGTATGAGTCTGACCTAGGCACACTACATACATGCTACAGTTGTGTAGCTTGGTCTTCTTATGGGACTCTTAACAGTGGGAACAGGGACTATCTGACTTTTTTGTTGACTTTTGGGACCCTACTTCTTATACTGGGCCACCTTGTTCAGCCTTAATACAAGGGGAGGTGCTTAGTCTTACTGGGTACACGTTTTGTTGCTATCCATCGGAGGCCTGCCCTCTTCTGAATAGAAGTGGAGGAGAGGTTGGAGGGTGAGGAGGGGGGTCAGATGGGAAGTGGGAGGAGGGGCTGGGTGGAGAGAAGGGAAGGGAAACTGAGGTCAGGATATAAAATAAATAAATTGATTTAAAAAAAACTTTAAAAATCAGGCCCATTGGTAGGCACCTAATGTTCTTGCCGTGTCGTGCACTGACTGTATATTTAAATTTCATATATGGAGATGTAATTGAGAAGAAATGAAGGGATATTTAAATTTCTCAAACAGAAGAGATTTCTTAGAGAAAAACATTAAATCTTATTTTTCTATTGGCAGGATTGGTGAAGTATATTTTCTTTAAAGAAAAACATAACAGTGCACTTTTAAAATGGTATTTTAAAATAAAATCTCTGCTTTATTATAGATGAGTAAGATCAGGTTTTAGCAAGAGCACTAAAGGGCTGGGATCACAGTACATGTACGGTAAACACAAGGAAAATCTGTTTCTATGAACTCAACGTGTAAAATAGCACATTCCTCCCGTTCTCTTCACTGCCCAAGCCAAAATAGGGAGGTGAGTGCAAGACTTGCGGTGCGTTCCGTAGCCTTTGACTGGAGCCGACTAAAGACACACCATGAAAAGCAGACAAAACAAAGGTATATTTTCGGAACCCCACGCCAGTATTCTGCTCAGAACATTATCGAATAGTGGAAAGGAACCTAATTTTAAGCTTAAAAAACAAAGAATTCGAGTATTTTCCCCCAGTGCTTGTAAGACCCTATTAAAAGTCAGAGAATAAAACTTCCTTTCCTATCAATGTTGTTTTTCCATTAAGCAAACATTGATTTTTCCTCCCCCTCCCTTTTGAGACAGGACCCAAATCACCAGGGCTCTCTCTCTAGGCTGACTTCTTTGTGTGTCGCCAACTGCTAGGCAGCCAACAGGGGGTGCTCTATGCATATTTTGATGAGGGGAAATGAAGTCAAAATGAATTTTAACTCTCTCTCTCTCTCTCTCTCTCTCTCTCTCTGTTTCGTCTGTCGCACTCATTTTAAGGCACAAGTAAAGACTGTGCCTCTTCAGAAATACAGAAAGGTTTTCGCAAATGTGTTCAGAGAAAAGCCAGGAAATCCACAGGCCAGTCGAGGGAAGTTGAAGGGAAAGGCAGTATTTACATAGGAAATGGGAATTAATGGCTCCAGAGGAATTTGGTCTCCTGAACAATTTGAGTCCCTATTTATCAATTGCACATAAATTTTCTTGGCTATAAAAGCTAAATTCATTGGACAAGTTATCAGTTTTTTATGTTGTGAATGCAGGCACAGAGTGAATTACACAGAAGGAACACACCAGTATCACTCTGCCATTGCACATCTTAGTACATCCTGATGTGGTTTTTCCACCTCTGGAGCGCAAGAAAGGGACCATGCACCCCCATGGCAGTCTTTCCCATGGCTAAATGATGTCCAAATGGCAAATAATAAACATCAGCATTTTGATACATAAAAATTTAAGAATGTGCGGCACATTGAAATAACATTTAATCACAATGTGTGAGAGGTCAAGCTGGCACCCGGAAGCAAATTCAAAAAGAGTTGCTCACACACGACACAAATACTGTAGAAGTAAAGTTGTTTTGAATCATTTGTTTCTAAAGACAGGTGACAGAGTAGAGGTAACAAGTTCTCATTAGAAGAAAATACAGCATGTTGCTAGACGAGAAAAATTTATCAGGTCATATAATTTAAAACACCACAAGGCACAGGTGTATGTGGAGATATTTAGAAAATAGTAACTTCTGCTTAGTGTTTATCACACTAATAAATAAGGTTTCTCACAGAATTTCTAAAGCCTGTGTTTTGATTTCTATAGCAACGAGCCAAATGATAGCCACGGTCATTATTCAACAAATAACACAAGGAAAAAAACGTGCGTCTTAGAAACATATTTTGTTTTCTCTTTCTGGAATCTAAACAACTTCCAGCTAAAAGACATATTTTGATTAAGATAATATTTTTCCCTAATCAATATTTTTTACCTCTGGGTTATTACTTCCTTGAAGGCTTCTCTGCCTTTTCCCCCTTTCTAAATTAGTCCATGTAGCTTATAAGAAACCATCAGCACTGCCACACGGCGCTGCTTACATTAAATCTTCCCCTTAATATTTACTGCCGGGTGGCAGGGCTTGTCTCTAGCCTTTATGGTTTGGCATCAAATCTTGCAATGTGTGTTTTATACTTAATTGGAGTGAGGATAGGAGCACAGGAGCAGAATTAACCATTAATGAAATAAGCCTCCTGTTGACCCATATTCGCATCTCCGCCTAGGTTGCTTATAGGTGACTATTCCTCGGTGGGAAACCATATTGAGTGTGATGTGCTTGCTTTACACATGTGCCTAGTACTGTTATCTATGTGTTCAATAACTGCAAAAGTGTCTGGATTTCTGAACTTGTTTCATTGCAGACATGATAAACAATTTGGAGAAGGAATCACACTTGGAGCAGCTGCGCTCTAAGCATGACTAGGGAAATGGGGCGGTTCTCTTCATTGACCTAGCTGACTTGTCCTCCATGCCAGAGACATCTACTTCCGGAAACACTCCACGACTGTGCATCTCTCTCCATATTCACACCGTGGTGCGAGGCCTAAAGTTGGAATTCTAAGTTATGTGCTGCCATGCTACGCATTGAAATCGGGAGAGCCGTAAATGGCCTGCCTAACCAAAAGCACCCTTCCCCAACCTGCTCTCACAAATAAGGATCTTCAGAAATAATCCTCCCTTATCGAAGGATGAGACACCCACCATTTCCAAGGCTGAGGCTTCAATTTCCTACCAGCCCGAGAACTATTCAAAAAAGCCAATTGGGTCTTCTCATGGGAAAGAAGAAAGCCCTCACTCTTTCCTGCCAAAAGCTTGCTGCCTACACCCATTGATGGTTCAGTCTTCCTAACTGTAAGGCCTGGGCAGCCCCAGTTGGCACTGTTAGGTCTCAAAGATGCTATGCCTGTCTGTTCTGCAGACATATGTCTAACTGAGATGCCCAGTTAACATGTCCAAGCAGATTCTGGCTGCCAGTCTCCCTCCATCTCTACTTGTTAAAGAGTCTTCCTGGCTGGTACCCAGTCCCCTACCATGAACTCTTCAGCACAGGGTCTGGGTTGGGGTTCCCTTCCCCCACTCTCTGATCCCTATATTGCCTCAGACATTTTGGCTAACTGTCCTTTGGTCTTTTGGTCTCTTAATCTCGGGATTCCCAGATAATCTTATTGTTCTCTCTCTTCTCTTCCTCTCACTCCCCGCCTCCTCTCATGACCCGGCAGGTTCAGTGTGAACTCTTTTGTATTCCACTGGCTTTTTCCTCTCCTATACTTACAAAAACTCTTCTCAACCATACCCTGGAACAGTCATGTTCTCAATTTTTGTTCATCTGGTGCCAAAAGCACAGGATTGGCATATATGACCTCCTTGCCAAGGGACTTGGCCTCTCTCTCCTAAGGTATATGAGAGAGCTGGGGGGGGGGGGTGCGGAGAGCAGACCAGGCTATCCTAGTAGCCTGACAGAAGTCTAAGTTTTAGTTTTTGTTTACTAGAATGGGACAGAACTAAACAGACAGTCCTAAGAAAAACCACAGCCTTTTGCTACCTCAGCAGGCACCCCAAAGCCCCTTCTGCTGGCCTCCAAAGTCTCTTTGCTGGCTCAACAGGCGCTGCTACCCCCCCCCCCATCTCCTAGTAACTAAAGATAGCTTTTCCTACTCAGCAGCTAGAAGGTCCTGAACCACTAGGACCTTCCACCAATCAGCCCCCATACTAATCTTTCCTCCACCAATCAGTACCCGATTAATCCCTTCTCCCTGAAATTCCCCTGACTCTGCTTAAAAGGAGCTTGTGACCTTCTTTGAAGGTCACCAAGTGCCACCCCAACATTGGAATTAATAAAGCACTCTTGTTATTACACACATGGGCTGTTGGTCTTCCTAGGGAGCTTTTCTCGGACCCTAACATATGTATGGGTCATTTGTTACTGCTGGACTCTGGCACTCAAATTTGACTCCAAATTCTAGAGTCTGACTCTTCAATTACTTCTTCCATCCAAGTACTCTTAACTGTCCGCCTCTCCTCATCTACTCTTTCGGTATCTCTGGCCTGCTACCCTTATCAGGACCTCTGTCTCTGTCTCTGTCTCTGTCTCTGTCTCTGTCTCTGTCTCTGTCTCTCTCTGTCTCTCTCTCTCTCTCTCTCTCTCTCTCTCTCTCTCTCTCCTCTTCTCTACTGGCTAAGTGTCACCCTGGAGCTGTCTGTTTTGTCTACTATTACTACAAAGTCACACCTGGTGTGACAGGAAGCCCCTTGCCCTACTGGGCAGCTAGCAAACCAGCTCCTTCCACAAGGCTTTGGCAGCTCATTTCAAATGTAAAAATCAGGCCTCAGGCATTGCTTTTCTAGAGCAGCTAGACCTCCTGCTGGGAAAGGCAAACACAATTTAACAGTCTGACAGACTTTCACTCTTAAAGAGAGAAACTCACAAAATAGGTTTCAAAGAAACTTTTATTTTATTTTTTTTTTTTTTACCATTTCTTTATTAAAAAAACACCACCACACCACCACTAAAAACAACAACAACAGCCACAACAACAAAACCCCCCAAACAAAACTTGCTTTACAATGACTTCTCTCAAAAACCAACCACTTATGTTCCGTGGTAATTGATTGCATGGGGAAAAAAGGTTTAAAGTTTAACTAAGTTAAGAGGGTCAGAGAACGTAATTTAGGGTGTGTGCACACATATAGTAAAGGTCTAAGTAAGTGATTTAAGGTATATAAAAAATTAAAAAATGTTTTATATTTCTTTCCCTTTCTATGCTATTGTTAGATTAAAACTTCTGAAGTTCACAATTGTAATATTAACCAGTGGAATTCTGATAAGCTATCAATTTAGACCTTGTTAAGCACTGCTACTATTATCATATTCACAAACTCAAAATTTAAAATTTTCTTTAGTTGTCTTCTCAGTATAGACAAAAAAATGCTTCTCAATCATGCTAAAAATCTCTGTCCAATCTACATATCTAGCCCTCTGTACAGAGGAAAGTGTGTTCACGCTTTAAACCCAGAATCATTTCTGAGTCACTGTGGTGGTCTGAAAGAAAATGACCATCAAAGGGAGTGACGCTTTTAGGAGATGTGGTTTTGTTGGAGTAGGAATGGTCTTGTTGGAGGAAGTGTGTCACCATGGAGGTAAGCTTTGAGGCCTCCTATGCTCAAACTACTCCCAGAGAGACAGTCCACTTCCTGTTGCCTTCTCATCAAGAAGCAGCCAGCAACATGTCTGCCTGCACATTGTCATGCTCCCTGCCTTGAATATAATAAATTGAACCTCTGAAAATGTAAGCAAGTCACCACAATTAAATGTTTTCCTTTATAAGAGTTACCATGGTCATGGTGATTCTTCAGAGCAATAGAAACTCTAATGAAGGCAGAAGTTGATGATCATGGACTAAACCTCTGTAGATGTATGTGAACCACCACTCCTTTATAAGAGTTTATGGTGTCTCTTCAGAGCAATAGAAACCCTAACTAAGACAGTCCCCAAGCTTTTACTTTGACTCAAAGACCTGTCTATTACTTTTTCTTCAGTGTGGATTTCAGTACAGATTACAAACAGTGGCAATGTTAATATATCTAAAACTTCTTTTTGTAAACTTAAAAAATTCATGTAAGCAGGGAGTCATGAGATTTGAATCTACTTCTCACAGGTCAAACAGACTCCAGATAAATACTCCTATCCATTAACAGCCTAATCAGCCTATTCCTGGGTAGGGTCTCTCTCTCTCTCTCTCTCTCTCTCTCTCTCTCTCTCTCTCTCTCTCCCTCCCCCCCCCCCCCTGTCTTCATACTCTGCTCCCCTATCAGCACGACATGCCTGAGAGTTCCCAGCTGACATCCAAGATAAAATTTTCCCTAAGCTCCTTAACTTTACCTTTTCCCTAGTCTATATCTCTCCTAGCTGATTTCCAACTACCCGTGGGCTGCAAACTGCTCCAAATGTCTCAGCCCTGGAAGCTTCTAATGAAATTTCTGACCAGCCTGAGTTTCTGTGACACAGATTGCCCTAAAGATGCCTGTACTTCACTAGCCCACAGAAC
This sequence comes from Alexandromys fortis, assembly GCF_014885135.2. Classification (NCBI taxonomy): domain Eukaryota; kingdom Metazoa; phylum Chordata; class Mammalia; order Rodentia; family Cricetidae; genus Alexandromys; species Alexandromys fortis. The sequence goes on from NW_026067924.1 coordinate 19,410,697, forward strand.
CTGGTGATCCCATAGAACCTGGGCAGCACAGTGGGCAGTCAGCGAAACAGATGCCCATCAGCCCATTCTTTGGCCATCATTCCAGACTTCCTTATTACCCCTACGATAACCCCACAACGATTCCCCAATTTCAGCTGCAAGCAGTTATAGAAGAGATTTATGTTGCCCCTTTATAATCAACAAAAAGTCCTGGCCCACATTTTCACCTAATTGCTTTTTTGTTTCAGTAGGTCTTTGGTCCACACAGCATTAATTTCTGTGAAGGGTATGGCTTAAAGCTTTAACTTCATTTTTGCATTTAGATAATTCAGTTTTTCCCAGAACCATTGGTTAACATATATTTCCTTTTTAAAAATGTGTGCTTTTATGTTTTGTTTGAGAAGAGTGTTGTCTCATCTTTGTGGCTGAGATTGTAGTCAGTTGAGAACAGTAAAGAGGTTGAGGTCACTGGCAAGAGGGTATTTGTTTTGACTTTTAAGAAAATGGTTATTCTCAGGACTGCGAGGAATGCACCCACACACTGAGACAATGGGGATGTTCTATTGGGAACTCACCAAGGCCAGCTGGCCTGGGTCTGAAAAAAACCCAGGATAAAACCGGTCTCGCTGAACATAGCGGACAAGGAGGACTACTAAGAACTCAAGAACAATGGCAATGGGTTTTTGATCCTACTGCACCTATTGGCTTTGTGGGAGCCTAGGCAGTTTGGTTGCTGACCTTACTAGACCTGGATGGAGGTGGGTGGTCCTTGGACTTCCTACAGGGCAGGGAACCCTGATTGCTCTTTGGGCTGACGAGGGAGGGGGACTTGATTAGGGGAGGGGGAGAGAAAGGGGAGGCGGTGGTGGGGAAGAGACAGAAATCTTTAATAAATGAATAAATAAAAATTAAAAAAAATGGTTATTGAAAATGAAACATTATATTTGTTTAAGACTCAACTACTGTCAACAGGCTTTTTAAAGGTTGTCTACTGATATGTATCAAATAACTCCATAACTTGGTGGCTTTAATAAAACTAGCATTTCTCTTTTGGTCATCAGTTCCTCAAGTTCCTCCAGTCTGAAGTTTCTCTTAAGATTTCATGTGCAGTCTTACTTGGTGTACGGTTTTAGGGAATAGTTGATAGAGAAGGAACAATAAACTCACTCTAGAGAGTGACCCGGTGCTGTGGAACAATCTTTTTGTACACTGTGAAAAGTAATACTTATTATTTTATTTTGCTAATAAACAAACTGATTAGCCAGTAGCCGGGTAGGAAGAGACTGAGCACTAGAGCCAGACTAGGAAAGATCTAGGGAGGAGAAAGGTGGAGTGAGGAGTCACCAGACAGTCATAGAGGGAGCTGAAGAGGAATGTGTCATATTAATAAAGGTATGGCCATGTGGCAGAACATAAAGAATATGGGTTAACTTAAAAGGTAAGAGTTAATTAGTAATAATACTGAGCTATTGGCTGAGCATTTATAATTAGTATAAACCTCTGTGTGATAATTTGGGAAGTGGTTGCCAGGTATTTGGGAACAGGCAGTCGGGACAAGAAATGTTCATTTACAACCCAGGATTCAGTTTCTTTTGAGGTCGGGCTAAGTAAGGGCTTTAGTTTCATGCTGTTGATTGGCTAGAGGTTCTGTCAGCCTCTCTCCTCAAACCCTATCTGGAGGATACTCTACTATGAGGCATTTCCTTAGTGATTTGGCAATTGAACATTCAATATGGAAGTAAAGTTTTGTAGCCTAATCCTGTAAGTAGCACTCAGTCTCTTCTGACAAATTCTGTTTTATACAAACAAGTCATAGGATCTCTTGCACAACCAAAGGAAAAGCATTTCTGAGTGTGAAATCAAGAATTCAAACATCATTGTGCAATATTCAGAGAATTTGCCAGCACATGTGCTCACAAAAGCCATGCTTCTCAAGGCTAACCAAGGACCAAAGAGATTTAGAAGAAAGACATTTATTCCCTATGCCCTCATACACCCAGAAGGAAAATAGTCTAGGAGCCTCCAAACAGTCTTTAGCAAAGGACTGTGTGTATGATCATATAGTATGGCCACGACAAAGAATCTGTGAAAATGGTGATAGTGAGTGAATGTAAAATGATACTACTTCCTCCATCAGAGCTGTCAGGACCATAGAGATCATGCATATGTGTATCACTTTTGTTTTATTTTATTTTCAAGACTAGGCATCTCTGTCTCAAATGACAGAAACTGGCTCTGAACTGACATTAGTTTGGCCCCAGCTTCCTGTATGATACCATTCCCAGTTTATATATGGCATTTTCACTGAGTTCTAACATATATTAATCATCCAATAAATGATAGCTATGTTTGTCTTTACAATATATTCTCCTAGGTAAATATCTCACTGAAGGACATATTCAATGTTCTCATTGTTTAAAAGATATTGGTTTAGTTCAAATGAACTCATACCACAAATTTTCTAGATTTATGAAGTCAGAATACAATGGAGAGGAACCTGAGAATGTAAAAACATATTTCTTGATATTTTGGGGGAAATAAGACAGCAATGAGAACAAAGCAAATATTGGATGGAAAAAAACAGCTGGATTTTCTCCCATAACAAAAAGGACATGTTTATCAAAATTGCCAAGGTACTATGTAGATGCAGCAACTCCTAATTCGCCATTTGGAGATAGGGAAAATGTCCACACATGTGGCCCTAGCTCCGGTTTGGCATTTTTGGGGAAAGAGAAGGTCATCCAGACTCAAGAGGTACACAACCTACGAAATAGACAGAACCAGAAAAGAAACTCCTTACATTACAGTTAAAACATGAAATATACAGAACAAAGGAGTATTGAAAGCTACAAGAGAGAAGGGCCAAGTCACATATAAAGGAAGATTCAACCAAATAACTTTTGACTTTTCAATGGAAACTTTAAAAAGCAAGAAGGCTTGAAAAGATTTATTTCAGATTTTGACAGATCACAACTGACAATCCTAATACACCAGTCAAAACTACCTATAAAAAATGAAGGAGAAAGAAAAAGTTTCTAAATTTTCCATGACAAATGCAGGTTAAAAGAATTTATGACCACCAAACCAGCACTACCTAGGACACTACTAGAGGAAACACTTCAGACTGAAGAAAAGCGTAAACACCCACAAGAGGCGACAGAGGAAAACTACACAAGACTAAGACAGCTGTTAGCAAAAGAGCACTAAGAAAACAGCAAAAGCCACAAGACAGACAAAGCAACATGAATCAATACATGTCTTGATTAATAGCTAAATATTAATGGTCTCAATTTCTCTATGAACAGATTCAGACTAGCAGACTGAATTAGAAAACAAGATATAGCCTAGTTGGGGTTTCTGTTACTGTAATAAAACACCATGACCAAAGCAGCTTGGAGAGGAAAGGGTTTTTTGTCTTATGATTCCATATCACTGTTCATAATTAAAGAAAGACAGGAAAGGTACTTAAATAGGGCAGGAGCTGACACAGAGACCAGGGAGGAGAGCTGCTTACTACATTGCTCGGCCTGGTTTCTTATACAGGACCAACAGCCCATGGGCATCCCCACCCTCAATGGGGAGGCTTTCCCACATCAACCACTAATTTAGAAAATAACGTACAGGGTTTTTCCAAAGCTTAATCTTCTGGAGTCATTTTCCTTGTTGAGGGTTCCTCCTCTCCAGGGACGCTAGCTTGGACATAAAATTGACAAGTTGACATAAAATTTTCCAGCAATGAGTTTTTCATTTTGTTCCTACCATCAAAGATAGATATTATCAGGATATGGCAAGATGACTCAGTCGTTAAGAGCACTGGCAGCTCTTCCAGAGGTTCTGAGTTCAATGCACCCACATAGTGGCTTACAACTGTCTATAACTGCAGTTCCATGAATTTTAGTGCCTCCTTCTGGTGTGTAGAAGTACATGCAGACAAAAAACACCCATATATGTAATAAATCTTTTTTAAAAAGGATAGATGCTACCTTAGGGTAAAAGGATGCAAGAAGATATTCCAAGCAAATGGAACGGGGGTAAACAGATATCATTACTCTAACGTCCAACAAATACTGCAGGATATAAACACAGATTCACACTAACACTAACATAAAAGTGATTAGTGACTTCTAGCCCCTAGGCTTACCTTTAAGGAGATCATTTAGATAAAACAGAGAAGTATTGTAATGAAATGATATGTAGATCAAATGGACCTTATAAACATCTACAGATTATTCTACTCGAGTGCTACAGAATATATATTCCTTTTCAGAAGCCCAGGGAACTTTTTCTAAAAGAAATAACATATTAGGACACAAATCAAGTCTCAGCCAATATAGAAAAATCAAAACAATTCCTTGTAATTTAACTGATCACAAATGAATAAGATTACGAATCAACAGTAAAAGAAATTACAGAATATATACAAACTCATGAAAATTAAACAACACACTATTGAATAATGAATGAGTCATTTAAAGAAACAAAAATATTCCTGAAATTGAAAAGGATGACAGAACACATCAAAACCCATGTAATGAAATGTAGGCTATCCTAAGAAGGAAAATTATCACTTTTAGAGACTACATTAAAAAAAATCAGAGACCTACCTTAAGGCATTTGAAAAACAAAACAAACCCCCCAAACTATAATTCAGTGGAAATGGCTATATTCAGGGCATAAATTAATGAAACAAAAGAAGTTAAAATATAAAGGAACAATAAGAGAAAGTCATTCTTCAGAAAATTAACACTATAGACAAACTTTAGTCAGATTAACTAAAGAAAAACAGAGAACCAAATTAACAAAATGGATAGGGAGACATTATCCCAGATCCCAGTGAAATTTAGAAAACCATGAGGGTATATTTTTAAAATCTACATTTAAAAATTAAAAATCTAAAATAAATGAATGAATTTCTAGATGTATATGACCTGTCAACAGTTTAACCAAAATGACTTTTAAAAGATTTATTTTTGAGTCATCTGTATGTTTGTGTCCATGTGCATATATGCACATGTGTGAGTGTGCTCAAGGAGGCCAGAACAGGACATCAGATGCCCAGAACTGTAGTTATAGGGGGTTATGGGCTTTTACCATGGGTGCTGGAAACTGAGCTGTAGTCCTTGTAAGAGCATTCCCCAAATAAATAATTTATAGAAATATATTAAGAAATATCACTGCAACAGTAATTTATATTTCTTTTTTTTTGTTTTTTTCGAGACAGGGTTTCTGTGTGGCTTTGGAGCCTGTCCTGGAACTAGCTCTGTAGACCAGGCTGCTCTCGAACTCATGGAGATCCGCCTGCCTCTGCCTCCCGAGTGCTGGGATTAAAGGCGTGCGCCACCATCACCCGGCTGTAATTTATATTTCTTAACACAAACAAATCCATGTTCAGTTCAGCATTTTATAAGACTCTCAAAAAATGATACTAATATTTCTTTAATTATTGCATAAAATAAGAAAAGGAAGAAATGCTATGGAGCCAGTATTATCTTGGCAAACCAGAAAAGGACACAGCAACAGAAAAAAAAATTATAGACCAAACTTCCTGATTAGCAAAGATGCAAAAATTCTCAATAAAATACTGCAAAGTGAATTCAAGAACCATGATAAAGTCAGTCTCATTCTAGAGATGCAGGGATAGTTCAATGTACACAAGTCAATAGAAGCAACCCACCATATAAATACACTCAAAGATAGAAATCACATGGCCATCTCAGTAGATACAGAGAAGGTCTTCAACAAAATCCAAAATCACTTCATGATAAAAGTTCTAGAGAAAGTAGGGATGAGGGAATATATGTCAACACCATAAAGGTTATATATGACAAATCTATAGCTACCATCATGTTAATGGGGGGAAAACTTGAAACATTTCTTCTAAAGTCAAAAATAAGATGACGGTGTCCACTCACCCCACACCTATCCAACCCTGCTTGAAATCTTAGCAAAGAACAGTAAGAGAAGGAAAAGCAGGGGGACACAAATAAGAAAGGAAGACATCAAAGTATCCCTGTTTCCAGATGATCTGATTATATATATTGGAGCTGCTAAAGACACCACCTAGAAACTCTTACAGTTCACAAACACTTTCAGCATAACACAGACTACAAAAACACATGAAGATAGGAGGGTGACTTGTTGGGAAGCAGGAGGCTTCAGCAAGAGAGGGAGGATGATGAGAAAGAGTAGGGTGGTGTGTATAGACTAAAATTCATTGTGAACACGTATGAAACTGTCAAAGAATTAAAAGTGGAGAAATGATAGTGTAAAGGGTGAGACAGGGTTTTTTGTTTTGTTTTGTTTTGTTTTGTTTTGTTTTGTTTTGTTTTTGTAGCTTTGGAGCCAGTCCTGGCACTAGTTCTGTAGACCAAGCTCCAGGCTGGCCTTGAACTCACAAAGATCCACTGGCCTCTGCCTCCTGAGTGGTAGGATTAAAGGTGTGTGCCATCACTACCCGGCTAGCGCTCGTCAACATGAAGAAAGGGAAATTATCCAGGTAATGGTGCTTGAGATGTTATTTAATAATAAATCACCAGAACTGGTAACATATATCTAACACATACAGATTATTTATAAATCCAATTAAATAAATTTTAACTTAAAAATAAAAGAAATTAGACAAGTAAGTGCATTAAATCTTAGTGTTGAAACTTTCTAACTATAAAAGCAAAAGCAAAATAATAGACAGTAAAAAAGGTAAAAGAGAAAATGTGTACATAAAAAATCAAATTTAGGGGGCTGGAGAGATGGCTCAGAGGTTAAGAGCACTGGCTGCTTTTCCAGGGGTCCTGAGTTCAATTCCCAGCAACCACATGGTGGCTCACAACCATCTGTAATGGGACCTGGCGCCCTCCTCTGGCATGCAGGCATACATTGAGGCAGAATGTTGTATACACAATAAATAAATAAATCTTTAAAAAAAATCAAATTTATTTGGGCTTGTCAATTTTTGAAGAAGAAATATAAGTTATTAAGAAACCATTCTAATAGAAAACGAGAAAAGTTAATTTATACAAGACAATCTTAACACATCTATGACCATTACCCAGAACCCCCTGGTGTTAGTGTCTGAGAATGAAGCCCCAGTGTTCCACAGAGACAGAAGCAGACAGACCCAGATTGCACAGAGTATAGTTTATTGGGAAGATGTCTTGCTGCAATAAAACAATGGTTACTAACTAGGAGCAAATACAGATAGATCCCCACAAATTGGGTCAAAAAGAGGAGCCTACATAAGTTAGGAGAAAATGACAATACCCATGAATATAGGAGGTTAGTTTTCAGATAATATTGAAGGCTTGGCATATTGCCCGAGACTCCATCCTGATGTTAAGCTCTGCAAATGATTCTTACGGTATTTCTACACATGGCCCTTAGAATATGTTTCCAGTGTAGTTTTCAGGGAAATAATCAAGACAAGCTTGTACTTGAATTACTCGGCAGCAATCATGGCAGATAACTGAAGAGGGGTGCAATTCTGTCAAGCTAAATCCCTCTAAAACATGAGTTAAATACAACATATTTTTTTTCTGTTAAAAATTATAAAATTAAAATAGTGATGAAACATTTCAATTTTCCTAGTTGAATGCTGACTTTTGAAATATTAACACCCAAGGCTGGTGAGAACTTAGGAGTTCTCTTTGGAATGACTGGGCAGTATATAAGTATATAAGTATAGGCTGTTTGCTACAGTCTCAGTAGTTATGACTGGAGCAAGGAAAATATTTTGAGTGAGAAAGCAGAGGGCAGCTTGCAATTGTGGAGTGCCCTGTTAATACCAAGGACAGGGCTGAGAGTAAGATCAGGCCATTTTGACCTGCTGGACTTATGTCAGTGGCCAGGGCTTCAAAGCAGAGAATGACATTTACATAAAACACATTCATTGACTAATTTCTTTTACCTTCAACACATAACTTACTTGATAAACTTGCATTAGAATCGTGTGAACCAAAATTGATGACAGCGCACTAAAAGTGATGGTTTTATTCTTGTGGTGTGAGGATACAGGTGGGTTCCTGCCATTACCTTCCCAGTACCAGCACTTCTCTCTGCAAAATGCACTGCACAGCATCAGATTTAATTAGATGCTAAACATGCTTTTTAGCGAGGAAGAGGAAATTAATGATTCAACTTTCAAAAACATCTTTTTGACTAGAACATGTGCTCAAAGCTTTTAGAAAAATTGTTCTATATGACAATTTCTGCATTTTATACCAGCTGCTGTAGGAATAAAATGCAACATCTCATGCCTTTTGAAGTCACTTTAAAGCTCTGTGGAACAATTTTATATCATCTCACAATAGAAATCAGCATCTATTCTGTTTAGAGGCTGAAAATGGCATTAAAACAAGAGGAGGATCAAATGCATGTCAGGTCTGTGGCACTTATTTTCCTGTTTCCATTGACACAGCTGTGATTCCTGTCCAGTTGTTTTGCGTGTTAAAGACTTGACACCAGCATCTTCCTGCCTACCTGCATAGGCATATCTGTGAGGATGACATTCTTAACTGTTTAAGAATTCCTACAGCTCCTATTTACCTATTAATGCTTATCCTTACAGAACACAAACAGGTCACCCTCCATTTCTAGAAGAAGTGATTTTTAAAAATATATAATTCTATAATTAATTACTTGATAATTTCATATAGTGTATTTTGATCATATTCACCTTGCTATTCCTCCCAGATCCAACCCATCTCCCTATCCAACACCAGGTTTGTGTCTTTTTCAAAATTTGCATTTTTTTTGTTTTTGTTTTTGTTTTTCGAGACAGGGTTTCTCTGTGTTTTTTGGAGCCTGTCCTGGCACTAGCTCTTGTAGACCAGGCTGGTCTCGAACTCACAGAGATCCGCCTGCCTCTGCCTCCCAAGTGCTGGGATTAAAGGCGAGCGCCACCACCGCCCGGCTCAAAATTTGCATTTTTTGAGACAAGGTCTCCCTACATGCCTCTGGCTGTCCTGGAACTCCCTATGTAAACTAGGTTGGCCTCATACTCATACTCATACTACAACTGCTCCTATGTGCTGGGATGGAAGGAGTGTGCCACTGTGCTTCCTGACACCAGCACCACCATCACCTCTTTCTCCTCCTACTCATCTTCCTGTTTTAAATAATAATCTGCCTAGTCTAATATGTGCTGCTGATATAATCTTTTTTTGGGGACCATACACTGCAGAATGGTCTACCAGTGGCTACCCTTAAAGAAAACTGACTCCACCCACCCCCTCCCCAAAGCAATCAACTATCCATAGCTCCTTAGGCATGGGTAGAGGCTCTTCAGCCCCTTTCTTATCCATAATAGAATGTTAATTGACAATCTTGTGCAGGTCTTGTTCAGGCTACCCCAGGTGTCCCACGCTCATGAGTGCAGTTGTGTGACTGGTAATTTTAGAAGATTTACCTATTTATGTAATTTTGGCATATATGTATTTATGTGTTTCTCTGTATGGATGTATGTGCCGCTCTGCCTGTGGGTTTACATGTCTGCGCATGTTCAGGGTTCCAGAGATGCATTGGGTGTTCCTCTCTGGCACTCTTCCTCCATTCCTTTTGAAAGACTCTTTCCCTGAACTCAGGGCTTGTGTTTTCTCAGCTAGGCTGAAAGCCAGCAAACCTCAGAGAGTCTCCATTCCCTACCTTTCTTGAAGCTGGACACAAGCATGCATGATGTCTGGACTGTTATGTGGATAATGGGATCCTTTTTTAAAAATATTTATTTGTTTATTATATTTGCAGTATTCTTCCTGCAGGCCTCATTACAGGTGATTGTGAGCCACCATGTGGTTGCTGGGAATTGAACTCAGGACCTTTGGAAGAGCAGGCAATGCTCTTAACCGCTGAGCCATCTCTCCAGCCCCAGATAATGGGATCTTATCTCTGATCCAGATGATAGGGAGCAGATGCTACTAGCCACTGAGTCATCTCTGCAGCCCCTTAACAAATATTTTTTTAAGATTTTTTATTTGTATGAATGTTTTGCCTGTGCATATGTATGTGTACTACATGATGGCTTGATATTGGCAGAGGTTAGAACAGGGTGTTGGATCCCTGGAAGTGGAGTTATAGATAGTTGTGAGGCACCATGTGGTTTCTGTGAATTAAACATGGGTTCTCAGTAAGAGCAGTGAGTGTTCTTAACCAGTGATCCAAATATCTAGCTTTAAATGTGTAGCTAAGATGGCTTTGAATTCTTGATCTCCTGGCATATCTTGATGTAAACTATCACACTTAGTATTGTGGGTATTCCAGGTGAGCTTTGCAGAAAGGGGACCATGTTGGCCTAGGAGATTTTAATGCCATTATTTTATCCTAGGGCTGACTTGTGCTGAGTGAGAATTTTGAGCAGTGAAAGAAAATTTCCAATGACAGAGCTCTTTGGAGAAGCACAGAGAAAACCTCTTTTCTTTCTATGTAGTTTTTTTTTTTTTTAAAAAAAAAAAACTGCTATTTTAATGTAGTATTTAAAGACTCAAATACCCAGAATCCTGGTAGTTGACAGAATTGAGGGTGTGACTTACCTATAGAGATGAGTGGAGAGGCCTCCCCTTCCTAGAAATGGCTCTTGTTTGGGGCTATGCTTCTCACTGGAATACGGGTGTAGTGTGGCTGTGTGGTTGGTGTTTCTAATAGAAATGCCCTGGCCCTGACAGATAGTTCAGCTGGTAAAGTTCATGACCCGAATTTCTTCCCTAGAATCTATATTTAAAACCCTTGGCATTGTGCTTGTAATTTCTGAACTAGAGAGACAGAGATGGGGGATCCTTAGGGATTCCTGATCAGCCAGACCAGAGAGAGGTACAATAATACAGTCTCAAAACAATGCATCTGGGCCGGGCGGTGGTGGTGCATGCCTTTAATCCCAGCACTCGGGAGGCAGAGGCAAGCAGATCTCTGTGAGTTCGAGACCAGCCTGGTCTACAAGAGCTAGGTCCAGGACAGGCTCCAAAACTACAGAGAAACCCTGTCTTGAAAAACCAAAAAAAAAAAAAAAAAAAAAAAAAGCATCCACAGTGCCAGAAAAATGTTACCCAAGGATACTTTCTGACTTTCATGTGTATGTGCACACAAGGAGGAAGAGGGATCATTTAGTTTTGCTTAGATGTGGATAAATACAAAAGTAGAAAGAGATAAAAACCACAGACCAAAGATAACATGTTGATAAAACATGCAGCTGGCGCTTCTCCAGTGTATGACCTCTGCTTATACAAGGGGTCTCTTGTCCAGAGTGATGGCAGCGTGCCTGTCTGTTTCTGTGAGGTTTTACATTACTTCCTGCTGTCAGAGGACTTGTGTGTGCACTTAGTCTCCTTAGTAAAATTGGGATATTAGTACATACTTTCCTATCTGTCTGTGATAGTACTACACAACCTGAAGGTGCTGTTTCTTACTGTTATGGGGATGTTAGTCCCTAGCTCTACCCCCTACAGTCTCAAGTTTTCCAGCCCCATTTTGTTTCACTGTGCTAAGTTTAATCCTTTGCTTCCCTGGTCAAGGAGGACCCTCTCAACAACTTCCTTACTCTAAGTAGCCTGTGAGCTCTTCCTCACCTCTCTTTCTTCAAGATGCACCTTGATTTATTCCATCTTACCATGATATTTATAATTTTCTGTGTGATTATAATTCTTGAAACAAAGTAAGTAGCATATGCAAAATTTTCAATGGCTAAAACCTTTGAGTCCCAAACTAGATTATCCACCAATTAGAGTATTTTCCAGTTACTTTTCTCTAGTATTGTGTATATGAACCAAATTTTTCAAAATACAGGAAAGGCTTTTGAGCAGAAATAAAACTATGGCACCTCTTTTTCATAGAGCATAAGAATCAATATAAGATGTCCATAAAATTATAATGATCATTGGACAAATGTGCCAAACAGAATTACTTTAATGTACGTGGTTAAGTTAGAAGTCCATTTAGACTATCGTCATGTCTCTTTTCAGATCTGTAGGTCAGAATCTCATTTTATCAGAAGTATGGACAAAGCAAAGCAGGATGCGTGTAAAGGATCTTATGATGGGCATTTGCTTCTTGAAAATCAGCGGTGATATTTGAAAGATTTGGTTCCATTGTTGGGGCTACCAAATGTGAGCAAATACGAAATACAAGAAAAAATGTCAAAGCTGGTTGGAGAGATGGTTCAGCAGGTTATGTGGCTGGCAACCAAGCCTGGTGCCTGCATAATGGTGGAAGAAAATACCTGACTCTTACACATTGTCTTCTGAATTCTACATGCATTCCAGAGTACACACACACACACACACACACACGCACGCACGCACGCACACACACACACACGCACGCACGCAAGCAAATAATTTTATAAAAGAAATGCAAAAGCAATAAGTTAAACTGACAGACTTGGGTTTGTAGCATTCAATAGTAACAAAGTTTACACTATACCTTTTCTAGAGAGAAGCATGTTGTAATAGAACTGAAACCGAAGAGAGATCTTTGACCATTATGCCCTCCTCCCCTTCTCATCACTGTCACAAACAGTAGAGAAAACTATGGGGGATAATGAAAGGTTTGATTTAGATCCTGGGTCCAGAAGTTTCCACTCATGACCACCTGATTTCTTGGTTTCTCGGCCCATGGTAGGTAGGTTAGCATGCCAACATGTGGCATGACGGATTTGCCTACCTCACAGCCTTTAGGAAGCAAAGAAGGTCGAGAGCATCATATCCTTCAAAGACTTGTTCTGTTTTTGGACCCTGTCCTGGAACTCACTCTGTAGATTAGGGTGGCCTCGAACTCAGAGATATCCACCTGCCTCTACTTTCAAAGGGCTGGGACTGATGGTGTGTGCCACCACCACCCGGCACACCATATCTCATTACAGATGGTTGTGAGCCACCATGTAGTTGCTGGGAATTGAACCCAGGACCTCTGGAAAAGCAGTCAGTACTCTTAACCTCTGAGTCATCTCTCAAAGACTTGTTCTTAATAGCCTACTTCCTTAGTCCAGGCCCTACCCTTCACAGCTCTACCTCTCAATACATAATTTACAGTGGAAATATATCAGCTTATTATTAAGCCTTCATGAGCCACTGACCTTCCTAAAGCTTATCTCTGAATGTTCTTTATAGTTAGGATCGAACTTTCAAAATTGAGCCTTTGGTTACTTAATTAGCTAATTGATTACTAATTAGTTACTAACTAGTTAGTTACTTAAGTTTGAGACAGGACACTTTATTGTATGTCTAAGTGTCTGCCTACATATATGTATGTCTGTGAACTATTTATATACCTGCAGAGGGAAGAAGACTTTTGATTTCCTGCAACTGAAATTACAGATGTGTGTGTGTGCCAATATGTGGGTGCTGAGAGTTGAACCCGGGTCCTCTGGAAGAGCAGCTAGTACTCTTAACCACTGAGCTGCCTCTCCAGATTCATAGGTGCACTTTAATACTCAAGCATCGACTTGGTGCTTCTTTATGAGGAGGGCCCCTACTACAGTGATGGATAAGATGAAATGCTCTTAGTCTATTTATAGGCTGTTTCTTGAACACTTATGTGCTCATTTGCTTAACAGCTATTGTTTTCAAGTTATGTTTTATTTTAACATATCTTTCTATTATGTGTTTTTTCTAGTGCTTTCCTTGGTCATGTAGAAGCCACAATTTTGGTACATATGATTTTTATTTTGTAGTATAAATGGAAAAAAATAGGCAGCTCTGGAACCTACCTTGGTTCTTTAGACATTTAATTTTACAAAACTGTTTCTTCTTTGTGGTTATCCCTACCTGTTGAAGAGAGTCTAATTCAGGTGTTTCTTGGTAAGGCCTGTCCTGGGTCCTGTCAGCCTGACTAATTTCAATTCTATTGTGTTCATACTCACACCACAGTGACAAAACGAGCAAGTGCAATCTATTTTTCTCTTCAATCTTACCTCCCCAACAACCGAGTTAGATTTATGGTGGGCACTAGTTACTCATTTATTAAATAGTTATTACATTTGTATCCTGTGTCCAGTCCTGTGCAACTTCCGGTGGGAGTAGATGCTGCCACTGTCACCGTTGTGGCATGGCCAGCCATCCGAATCTGTTGACTCGTGCACAATTATTAGTTTCTTTGAGGTAGATATTTATAGTTACTAGAATCAAAGCTCACAATTAGTCCTTTATGATCTATGTTAGAGAAAGCTGTCTGAGAACAAAATCTGAGGGCAAACGAGCAGACACATAAACCATCTCACAACTCTCTCTTGTGAGATGTAAGAAGGTAATGCTACTGCTTCTTTCAAAGAATCTGCAAACCCCTTGAATAGAGGTTCCCATTCAGCCAACTGTAGCAACGGTCCAAAGGTGAAGTGATTGTTAACCTGGGAACTGGCAGCTGATGACCGTTAGTCGCGCTTTCTTTTTTTGTGGAGCAGGGATTGAATGCAAAGACTTGGTTGTGCATGCCTTACAGGCACTCCGCCATCGTAGTTTTTTTTTTTTTTAAATCACAAAAGTAACTGTGCTTGTTTGAAAACTTGCCAGTGATCATGAGAGTTAGAAACATAGAAAGGAATGCACTCAGTTTGTCACTCTTGTTTTTTTTTTTTGAGACAGAGTTTCTCTCTGTAGCTTTGGAGCCTGTCCTGGAACTAGCTCTATAGGTCACGCTGGCCTTGAACTCACAGAGATCCGCCTGCCTCGGCCTCCGGAGTGCTGGGGTTAAAGGCGTGCGCCACCACCGCCCGGCCAGTTTGCCACTCTTGTGATTCAATTACCTTACTTTTACCATTTCCAGTGTTCCCTATACTGACGACCAAGCCAATAATCTCACCAACATAAATCCATTCCAACACTCAATATCTAAACTAGTAGCATAATTACATGAAGATAAAAAAGTATTCACAGCGTCATGTGGTGTACTTTCCAATATAATACTAGTTGATCTTGTGTCGACAGTAAATTCCTGACAGGGGTAAGTGACACCCCCTACGGTGTAGATTAAAATTAACACATGCACTCATTTTCATCCTGCTGTCTGTGCTGATACATTTGAAAGCAAACTTTAAAGATCACACTACAGGGATAGAAAATTATATATTTTCGGCAAAATTTTTACTCCTGAGTGCTGTTCAATTCTAGAAAGAATTGCAGAGTCTGTGCTCCTTGTCCATGATGATCGGAGAGGTTCTTTACTGACAACTCCAGCAAGAAGATGTGATCAATTTCTCCTTTTATTCCTTCTGTTCCTCTCCCTCTTCTCTCCCCCTTTTTTCCTATCCGCCATTTTTCCTTTCCTTCTATTTCCATCGTTTCGTTTCTTTAATTTTCGTTTCAGTTTAAGCTGGCAGGACTGGAAGAAAGGAAGGATTCCTCTTAGGGTACAACTTTCTTTTTGCAGAACACAATAACATACAAAACACTAAAATCTGTAGGGTACAGTGTAAAGAGGTAAGGTACAGACCAATAAGGAAACAATATTTTTATATTACACATTAAGCGACATTTCTTTTCTTGAACAAAAGGCTAAACACTCCAAGCTTAGAGTCAGAAATTTTTTTTTTGTCTGTGCTGGCAATTTATTTAAAAAACAACAACACTTAAGGCAGGAAAGGAAAGATGGAGAAGACTCAGGGCTGTGAGGAGGAATGCTCAGATAGAAGGAAGTCTCCAGGGGCTGCGGGAATAAAGAATCCCACAAAATGGTCCTCGGTACAGATGTTCTTTGAATCCCAGCACATCGATGCCTAGTATTCCGTTTTATAAGGCTGTCAGTTTTAACCTTCCTGTACACCATCTGCTTCTGATAGCCTAAGCCTTCAAAACGTGATTATGTCTATGCAGTGTTCTGGTCAATGGTCCTTTGAAGAAACAAAGGAAGAAAGCCAGTGTAGAGGATCAGATGAGTACTCTAAGAGAGAAGACAGCAATCCAGGTATTGACATTTGAGTATTAATATTCAAGTTCAGAAGGAGCATAGTCTAGAGCAGGAGATGTCAAGAACTTGTGAAGAACCTCTGAAGTTTCTAAAACCTCAAGAAAGGCTAACTACCAACAATTTGATACATGTCAGAATATTGCAATTACCCTGTTTTAAATTTGAAGAGTGGTTCCAGGAAGAAGGAAGAATAGGGACTTCTAGACCTAGAAGTTAGGATTAAATAAAAGTGGTTGGAACCTGGCATGGATCTCTTGACATTTATTTGAACCATTTCCATTTTGCTTTAGACAACCAAACAAGCTGAACTTAGTAGATGCCAGGAAAAGCTCCCTCCAATACTGACTGTCTTAAAATACACGGACTTTAGCCAAGAAGTTTTTATTACTAAAAGACATACTTGCGAATTACATTGGTGATTTGCTTTTTCTAAAACAAACCTTCTATGATTAAAGTATGATTAAAGCTATACCTTGACCAGAAGGCAGCAGGAAACCAACTGACTCTCATACTGAGGGAAGCTCAGAGAGAGAAAGGCTATGCCATTTTGCTCCATGTTTTTACAATTATTTATACTGGGGAACTATTATGATTTTTTAAATGGTCTTTCCCTGATGAGTAAGCGTGGAACAGCATCAGAAAAGAATTCTATTGGTACAACAACCTTAGATTTAAAATACACAAAATAGGAACTGATGGAACAAATGCATCCATGGTTACAGATGGTGATTTTACTCACCCTCTGTTGAAAGTGTAAGCAGCCAAACTTTGGGAAATAAAAGATAGATCATGTTTGGGCAATGCTATTAACTAACTTAATCTAGCTGGCATTTCAAGACTGTGCTCCATATTCTTGGGTTGTTTTCAAGGCACACAAATGCTCATCTCTTCTCAGAGATTGTCTACTGGGCCGTACTGAAGTATATAAAATATGCTCTATTAACTAAACAAAATTAAATTAAAGCTAAAAGTGTTTCTGGAAAATATTTTACTGTTTAGAGTAAGCAACATATCTTACTTCATGAGTCAATGAGGAAAACTGAGGAAGTCAGAAAAATAATATTTTCAGGAAACTGAAGACACATTAAATTTTTTAAAATATGCACAAAACAGTGTTAAGGAAGAAAATCTGTATTAAAAGAATGATGATTACATCGGTCCCAAATTCAATTTTAAAATGTTCCAAGAAAGGAGAAAGTTACACTTCCATTCAAATAAATGGAAAATGAACCAACACAATCAGTGTAAGCAAAACTTGGTTCCCTGAAAGGACCTATATCTGTCATGCCTTAAACTTGTAAAGACAAAGAAAGAAAAAGTACAAATTACCAGCATTAGAATGAAAGAAAAAAGTAATTATAGATCCTATAGATGTTAAAATTAGCCAAAGCAGAAATATAAAATTATTCATCCAGAAATCCCTTTAATCTAGCATGACTGTTACCTCTTTGGATACCGGAAGTTTAAGAGAATTCATTCTTTTCAGAATAATAAAAATGTGATATGTAGTTCTTCAGGCAGAAAGAAACGGGGCTGAATGAAATGTGGATCTCCTAAAGAGAATGAAGAGAACTAGAAATGGAAAATATGTGTCCAAAATAAAAATCTAGTAATATTTATCCTTTATAAATATTGTATAGATATTATTAAATGATATCACAAACAAGTACACTTATGCACTATGAATGAGAATCTGAAATACAACGGAAGAAGAGAGGCTAATTTGAGATCCCAGTCTTTGCGGAAGAAACACACTGAGACTAAATACTGATAAGCAGTCAAGCAAAGCAGCCGGCAGAGCATCCCTGGAGGAAAGGCAATATGTGCAAAGCCAGAGCAGAAGAGATCCCAGTGTCTCTGGCAAACAAAAGAGCTGGTGGGATGGAGATGGATGAATGTGAGGGAGAGCAATGGGGAGAAGTTTAAATCTGGGAAGATAAGTTTTTGAACAAGGAACTGCTGTGGGTTGAAATGGATCTTCCCTTCAAATGTATGTTTAGTATAGATTGTACTTGTGTTAAGGCACAGGACTTCATGAGATTATAAAAGTAAAATACAATGATTGGACAGGGTCTTAATCCAATGTGACTGATATTCTTATAGAAGAGGGCATGAAGACACAAGAAGGCAAAGAGGAAAGGAATGGCAAGACACAGAAAATGGCCACCTGCACCCCTATAGAGGGACTCTGAGAAGAAATCAGCCCTGCCATATTATCATCACTAACTTCAGATTTCAGTTGTAACAAGAGGAAAACAAAACCACTATCACAATGAAATGACAGGAATTAATAAGTCTACTCAGTAATAACTTTCAATATTAATGGTCTTAATTTCCCAATTTCCCAATAAAAAGGCACAGATTAATAGATTGGATTATAAAAACAGGGTACATCTTTCTTCTGCATCCAAGAAACACACCTCACTACCAATGACAGATGTAACAGAATGGAGAAAGGTTTTCTGAGCAAATCTGACTAAATAGGAAGCATGTATCGCTATCTTAATACCTGACAAAATAGACTTCATATCAAAGCTAATCAGAGAGAGGTGGAAGGACACTACACACTCCCTAAAGGGAAAGTCCACCAGGAAGTTATAATTCTAAATATTTATCCACAAAACAGAAGGATACCCGACATCATAAAAGAAACACTAGTATTAGCTAAAACCACATATACTGACCATAACGCAGTTAAAGTGTGCAAACTGCAGTAACACACTCTCACCAATAGACAGGGCAGCCAGGTTAAAACTTAACAAAGAAATGATGCAGTGAAATAATGTCATAAGTCAAAGGGACCTAACATGCATCCACAGAATATTCCACAAAACACCAAAGAATGTGTGTTCTTCTCAACAGACCATGGAATTTCTCCAGGTTGACCACATACTAGGCTACAAAGCTCACCGCCTCCCATTTGAACACCAAAGACTAAAGCTGGATATCCACAACAAGGAGGACAAAAAGTATACAAATTCATGGAAGCTGAGCAACTCATTACTGAATCAAAACTGAGTAGACTGAAACTAAAAAGAAAATTGACATTTTCTTTTATGAGTGACTGGAAAGGAAAATGCAATATACCCCAAACTATGGAATACTATGGAGACAAGGCACTACATATCTACATAATAATATAAAAAAAACCCTAGATATCGCTGATGTGGGATTCTCAGCTGAATGCTGTGAATATGTTTTATTACCTTTGGTTAATAAAGAAGCTGTTTCAGCCAATGGCTTAGCAGAGTAAAACCAGGAGGGAAATCTGAGCAGAGACAATGAGAAAGAGGAGGTGGAGTCAAGGAGATGATGTGTAGCTGCTGAAGGAGAAGGACAGGAAACTTTGGCAGTAAGCCACAGCATCGTGGCAATACACAGATTAATAGAAATGCGTTAATTTAAGATGTAAGAACTAGCTAGAAATATGCCTGAGTCATTGGCTGAACAGTGTTGTAATTAATATGGTTTCTGTGAGATTATTTAGGTCTGGACAGCCGGAAAATGAAAGAGCATTCTCTGCCTCCAAATCTCATTACTAACAACAATATACTTGAAAGCTCTAGAAAGACTAGAATAACATCATCCAAAAAATATAGCAGGACTAAATAAACTCAGGACTGAAATTTATAAAATAGAAACACCAAAAACAATATAAAGCATCACTGCAACAGAGAAAGACACAGTTTTAGCCAAGTTAACCTAACGAATGATAAAAAGATCCAAATTAATAAGATAGGAGATAAAAAGGGAAACATTATGCCAGATATCAAGGTTGTTTAGAGAATCATAAGGATATACTTTAAAAAAATCTGTAATCCATCCAGCAGGAAAACCTAGAAGAAATGGATATATTTCTTATATACAATCTACTGAAATTAAGTCAAGATAAAATAAACAATTTAAGCAGACCCAAAATCTCTAGTAAAATAGAAGCAAAAATTAAAAATCTCTCAACAAAAGATGTTCAGGGCCAGATGGATTTATTGAAGAATTCTGTCAGACCTTCAAAGGAGAACTATCAACAATACTCCTCAAATTATTCCACAAAATAGAAGCTGAAGGGAAACTTCAAAACTCAGTTTAATGAAACCAATAAAACCACACAAAGAATCAACCAAACACAAAATTATAGACCAATAGCCAGTATGTGAATTTATACATACATATATCACAATATAAACAGATTGAAAGACAAAAGTAACATTATCATCTCATTAAATACAGATATGTCCTCTGACAAAACCCCAGCATCCCTCCATGATGAAAGTTTTAAAAGAGATTAGAGATACAAGGGTCATACCTCAATTTATTTTAATAAGAAGATTTACAACAAGCCCACAGTCAACATCATCCTTTTTTGGGGAGAAATTAAAAGAATTTCCAGTAAAATTAGGAACTCTCTCCATAACTGTTCAAGATAGCACTTGAACTCTTGGCTAGAACAGTAAGAAGACCAAAAGAAGTGAAGAGGATACAAATATAAAGGAAGAAGTCCAATTATCCTTATTTGCAGATAATATGATTTTTATACACAAAAGAGCCAAAAGATGACATCAGGAAATTTCTACAGGTGATAAACAAAGGCTTTCAGAAAAAATAACATGATACAAAACCAACCACACAAAATGAATAGCCTTCCAATACAGAAATAGCAGGCATGATAAGAAAGAAATCAAGGAAACCATAACTTTAAACAATAGCTTTTTAAAACTGTCTTACAATAACTGCAACCAAATAAGTGAAAGACTATATGACCTTTAAGATACTGAACAAGAATTTCAAGAAACATCAGAGATGGAATGATCTATCCTACTCATGGATCAATAGGGTTAATATTATGCTAATGATTGTCCTACCAACAGCAATTCAGATTTAGTGCAATTCTCATAAAAAATTCCAATATGTTTCTTATCAAAAATTGAAAAAATAATCTTACACTTGATATAGAAACACAGTCATCTCAAGAGAGCTAAAACAATCCTGATTCATAAATGAACAACTGGTGTTATCACCATCCCAGATTTCAAGTTGTATTACAGAGCTATAGTAATAAAAAAGTGCATGATATTGACATTAAAACAAACATGTTGATTAATGTAATATAACTGAAGAATTTGATATAACTCAAAAAAACCATGAATCATGATTTTTAATATTTTAATTTTTAATAATATTTTTTACAGAGGGACACTGGAGAAAGAATCTTCAACAAATGTTTTTGGTCAAGCTAACTAGCTGCATGTAGAAGAATGAAAGTAGATCTGTTTATGTAACCCTGTACAAAAATAAACTCCAGAGGAATCAAAGACTTCAACATAAGACCAGATACCCTGAATCCGACAGAAGAAAAAGTAGGCAATTCATATGAACTTATTGACACAGGAACAGACATTCTGAACAGGACCCTGATAGCACAGGCATTAAGATCAACAATTAGTAAATGGGGCCTCACGAAACTGAGAAGCTTCTGTATGACAAAGGACACCATCTTTTGAGCAAAGCAGTAGCCTAAAAATAGAGGAATAAAATCTTTACCAATTATACATCTGACAGGTGGTTAATATCTAATGTACCAAAAATAACTTAAAACCAAGACAACCAAGAGCTCAATTTTAAAATAGGGCATAAAACAAAACAGAAAGTTCTCAAAAGATGAAACTCCTGTGCCTGGGAAAAACTTAAAACTATATTAAATGTTTTTGGCACTCAGGGAAATGTAAGTTAAAACCATCCTTTAGATTTCCTCCTATTCGGTCAGATGCCCAAGATCAATAAAGACAAATGATAGCAGATGATGGCAAAGTTGTAGGGAATGGGGAATATTTATTGATTTTGAGAGAAAAAAAATGGTACAACCACTATCAAAGTCATCATGGAGATTCCTTTAAAAGTTGAAAATAGTTGGACCATAAGATACAGTTATACCACTTTTGATCACATACCCGAATGATTGTACATCTTACTATGGACATACTCGCTTATTCATGTTCATAGCTGACCTATTCATAAGAACCTACATGCCCATCAACTGATCAGTCTTTAGTAAAAATGTGGTACATTTATAGAATGGAATAATATTCAGTTGACAAGAAAAATTATGAAATTTGTATGCAAGTGGATGAAAGTAAAAACACAGTCATTCTTTATGAGATAACTGTGACCAAAAAGACAGTGCTCCATGTTTTCTTTCATATACGAGTATTAGCTTTCTAGTTTCAGATATGTGTATTTCATTTAGAATCACTACAGAGGTTAGGTAGTTAGTAAGGGACCAGGCAAAGAGGATGGGATCTTCCAAGAAAGAATACATAGAATCTAGTGTTAACATATATAAAGGAGAAACGAGAGTAGGAGGGTTAAATGGTTAGAGCGTGGGAGGGTGAGGTAAATAAAGGGAGATATTGAAGAGGCAACTAAATTTTTTTTTTTGAAAAGTTATATGAAGGGGGCTGGAGAGATGGCTCAGCGGTTAAGAGCATTGCCAGCTCTTCCAAAGGTCCTGAGTTCAATTCCCAGCAACCACACGGTGGCTCACAACCATCTGTAATGAAGTCTGGTGCCCTCTTCTGGCCTGCAGACATACACACAGACAGAACATTGTATACATAATAAATAAATATTAAAAAAAGAAAAGTTATATGAAAATATACTATTGTATCAGCTTCCTAAACTATATACATATATGAACAGAATCTAACTGGAGTTATATAAGTGATACAATGCCCCAACTAGATATTTTATGTTACCAAGAAAAGCCCCTCAGTACAAGTAATGGATTATATCTTGTTGAATTGTTGACAAGGGGGGCCCACAGAACCCCCCAAATACTATTGCCAATGATATTAGTTTTCCTCTCCAACATGGCAGACACCTTTGCTGAAAACACTAATGTCATGTAACATGGAGAAATTAAACCAATGCCTTACTGACTAGTGTTCATGTCATTGGAAGGTATGCATGCTACTCAAGGAAAAAATATCAATATTATCAATATCACTCAAATTTGAAACTGTAGCCCAGAAGAATATCTGCCTGCAAGATATACTGATGCAATACTGTCATAAGAGTTATAGGGGTAGCCAACCACTTATTTTAAAAAAATCAGATTTATGGTCAACTTGATGGGATGGAGCCCATATTTAATACTGCTAAAGTGGCCAAGAACCTGTGACAAGTTATGTCATGGCCCCTAAGAAAAGCCTACTGATCTTATTCTGCTAAACTAACTGCTAAAATGACTCCAAATAATGTGTTTCTGTACTCACATGTCAGAGTTTCATTCAACAGTCATCAGAAAACTTCTTCTTGGAGGAGGTTGTAATTAACATAGAGACCCACAAATAGCAACACATACTTAAGAGCCAGAGGATATTGGTCCATAATTTTCTTTTTGCTCAGTTTTTATACAGTTTTGGCATCAGAACAATAATGGTTTCATTTAAAAAAGTTTTAACATCTAAGAATAGACATAGAGAAAGCAGAAACTGAGGCACAGAAAATATTTTCAACAAAACCATAGAACAAAATTTCTTTTTTAAAAAAATATTTATTTATTTATTTATTTATTTATTTATTTATTTATTTATTTATTATGTATACAATTTTCTGTCTGTGTATATGCCTGAAGGCCAGAAGAGGGCACCAAACCTCATTACAGATGGTTGTGAGCTACCATGTGGTTGCTGGAAATTGAACTCAGGACCTTTGGAAGAGCAGGCAATGCTCTTAACCACCGAGCCATCTCTTCAGTCCCCAGAACAAAATTTCTTTAACCTAAAGAAGAAGATTTCTATCAAGGTACAAGAGGCATACCGAACACCAAATAGACTAGACTAGAAAATAAATTCCTCTTAGCACATAATAAAAAAACACTAAATATACAAAACAGAGAAAGAGTATTAAAAGCTACAAAGAAAAAAGACCAAATAAAATTCAAAGACAGTGCTATAAGGACAGCACTTGACTTCTCAGTAGACACTCTAAAAACCAGATGGGCCTGCATAGATGTTCTACAAACTCTAAAGTTTACAGAAGCCAGGTAAAACTACTATATTCTGAAAAATGTTTAATCACAATTTAGGTGAAAAAAAAGTTATTCTAAGAAAAAAAATCAAATTTAATCTATGTCTATCCAAAAATCCAGCTCTACAGAAGGCAATAGAAGGACATCTTCAACCTGAAAAGTAAACCACACCCAAGAAGCACAAGAACTAAATAATCTCAGATGATGTGGGATTCCACTCTGTATCCTGTGATTACCATAATGAATAAAGAAAACTGGCTTGTCCTGGTGGGGTACAATAGAGGTAAGTGGGGAAACTTTAACTGAATGATGGAAGAAAGAAGGGTGAAGTCAGAGAAAAGCCATGTAGCCCCACCAGAGCCAGATGGAACTTTAGTCAGTAAGCCACAGCCATGTGGTGATACACAGATTAATAGAAATGGGTTAAATTAATATGTAAGAGTTTGCCAATAAGAAGCTAGAGCTGATGAGCTAAGCGGTGATTTAATTAATATGGTTTCTGTGTGATTATTTCAGTTCTGGGTTGCTGGGGCAAACAAACAGCCTCCCTTCTACACTCAGACCAGCAAATCAATAGAGAGTAAACACACACATGCACACCACACCACCACCACCACCAACAACAACACAATACCAAAATAACAGGATTCAATTGTTCATTTATAACTCTCCACCTCAGTGATTGCAGGTCATCAATAAAAAGACACAGACTAACATAATGGATGTGAATGCAGGATCTATCCCTCTGCTGCATCCAAGAAATATATCTTAACATCAAGGATAGATATCACCTTAGAATAAAAGGATGGAAAAAGGTATTCCAAGCAAATGGACCTAAGAAGCAAGCTGGTGTATTCATTTTAATGTCCTACAAAATATATTTAAACCCAAAGCTAATCAAAAGAATAGGAAAGGACACTACACTATACACTCATCAAATGAAATGAGTGTACAGTGTATATACTATACATACACATATACATATACATACATACACACATACACACACACACTCTCTCAACAAAGAAAAACTCCATGAAGAAGACATTTCAATTCTTAATATCTGTTCACCAAACATAAGGGCACCCAAGTTCATAGAAGAAACAATACTACAGCTTAAATTACTATTGACACTTATACACTGGTAGTGGGAGACATCAATACCCAACTCTTGCCAAAAGACAGGCCATCCAGACAAAATATAAACAGAGAAATGCTGGAGCTAACTGGTGTCATAAATCAAATGTACCTATCAGGTATTTAGAGAGCATTTCACACAAACCCAAAAGAATAGACCTCTTGTGCCTCATGGAACTTCCTCCAAAATTGTTTACAAACTTGGTCACCAAGCAAGTCTCAATAGATACAAGTAAATGGAAATAACCCTTTAATCATAT
This sequence comes from Alexandromys fortis, assembly GCF_014885135.2. Classification (NCBI taxonomy): domain Eukaryota; kingdom Metazoa; phylum Chordata; class Mammalia; order Rodentia; family Cricetidae; genus Alexandromys; species Alexandromys fortis. The sequence goes on from NW_026067924.1 coordinate 19,435,975, forward strand.
CTCACCACCACAGATTAATGTTGGATATCAACAATAACAGAAACAAAAGAAAGCTTAGAAATTCATGTTCAATCACAATTTAGATGGAGGAAAAATAGATATTACATGAAATGAACAACTCACTACTAAATGAAAAATTGGTCAAGACAGAAATTAAGAAAGAAACTAAAGACTTTCTAGAATTAAAAGAAAATGAACACACAACATACTCAAACTTATGGGACACAATGAAAGCAGTTCTAAGAGGGAAGTTCATCGCACTAATTGTCTATATAAAAAATTGAGATTGTATATTAGTAACTTAACAGCACATATGAAAACTCTATAACAAAAAGAATAAATCATACCCAAAGTGGATAGGCAGCAAGAAATAATCAAACACAGGTGTGAAATCAATAAAATAGAAATAATAACAACAGAGCAAGACAATCAATGAAACAAAGAGTTGATTTCTTTAGAAAATCAATCAGATTAACAAACCCTTATCCAAATCAACAAATAGGTGAAGAGAGAGCATATTCAAATTAACAAGCACATTGAGTCATAGGACATACTTTTAAAACTTGTACTCCAGCAAATTGGAAAATCTAAAAGAAATGGATAATTTCCTCAATAGGTACCACTTACCAACGTTAAATCAAGACTAGATAAGCAATTTAAACAGAAATATAACCCATAGTGAAATAAAAGCAGTAAAGCCAAAACCAAATGATCTTGATACAGAATTATACCAGACTTTCATAGGAGAGTTAAAGTCAATACTTCTCAGGTTATCCACAAAATAATACAGACACAACACTTCCCCATTCACTTCATGAGGCCACAGTTACCCTGATAACCAAAACCACATACATTTATAACAAATAAAGACATTTGCAGACCAATTTTATCAACATAGATGTAAAAATTCTCTGTGTTGATGTTAGTTGCCTGTGTTACTACAGAGACCCACACGAACCATATGCTGAATGAATCATGTGTAACAGAGCCTAGCTGAACCATGGGATAACAGACCATGATGTTGTTACCCCTTTCCAACATCTACCCCAACTATGGCCTGCTGAAGCTCATAAAGGACTGGTCCAATGGAACCATAGCTGTGGGATCTCTATGACTAGGGGGGGGCAACTGCAGGATATCTGAGAGGAGTTTTTTAGTGAGGGGCCAGTATTGGGAGTGTACCAGAAGTCAGAGGCCTTGAACCTGACCAAAATTACATTAAACAATGAACATTTGCAAGTAAAGCTGTGTGGACAAAAGCACATATACACTGCATGATACACAGCAGCTCCCAGTGCCACCCAAATGAATGAGAAGGTGATGGAGAGGAGGAAAAGATGGAGGGAGCAGCAAAGTGGTTTTTTGTTTGTTTGTTTGTTTTTGTTTCTAAATTAATATTCTTTTTGCAGTTTAATTTGTAATTTTTATGTTATTTTTATTATTTCTTTTTAAGTTTTTCTTTGGGAGGACACTACAAGGATGAAGGGCAGATATAGAGGGACTAGAAAATGAGTGGGACTGGGGTGGGTGCAGGATGTGAAATTCCCAAAGAATCAATACAAATTCATGTTAATAATGAAAAATACTTGCAAACTGAATACACACACACACACACCAAAATCAGCCACCATAATTAAGTAGGATTCAAGCTTGACATACAGGGATAGTTTGACATATGCAAACAGATATATGTAGTCTATTGTATAAACAAACTGAAAGATGAAAACCACATGATATCTTATTAGATGCAGAAAAGGCCTTTGACAAAAATCCAACACCCCTTCATAATAAAGTGCTGGAGAATCTAAGACACAAGGGATACACCTCAACATAGTAAAGGCCTTTTACAGCAAATCCATAACCAACAACAGGTAAAATGAAGAAAAATTCAAAGCAGTTCCACCAAAATCAGGAACAAGACAATACTGACCACTCTGTCCATATCTATTCAACATAGTACTTCAAGTCCTAGGTAGAACAATAAGACAACTGAAGAAGATCAAAGGGATACAAATTGGAAAGGAAGAAGTCATAGTACCTTTATTTGTAGATGCTTTAATAGTATACATAAATGACCATAAAAATTCCATTGGGGAATCCTATAGCTGATAAATACTTTCCACAAGGTAGCTGGATACAAAATTAACTCACAAAAATCAATAGTCTTTCTATATAAATGTGACAGATAATCTGAGAAAGAAATCATGGAAACAACACCTTTCTGTTTATTTCAATTTAATTTCTTAAATTTTTTAAAAAAGAAAACAAACTATCTTATTTTTGTTATACATATCCAATCCAATTTCCCATTCCTCTCCTCCTCCCATCCCCTCAGCATTTTATTTGGTGAATTAAAGAAAGCATTAAATTATCAAAAATCATGTCAAAACATTCTATTTTGTTTGTGGGAAGAATTTATTTATTTAAAAAGAAAACAAACTGCCTTTTTTCATTATACATACCAATCCAAGTTTCCATTGCTTCCCCTCCTCCCATTCCCTCCACATCCCCCTCTCATCAGATCCACTCCTCAGAGAGGGTAAGGCACGTTGTTTTGGGGACTGCTCAAGGCCCTCCCTACTATATCTAGGCTGAGCAAGGTATCCATCCAAAGAGAATGGGTTCTGAAAAAGCCAGTACAAGCAGTAGGGATAAATTCTGGTGCCAATTCCAGTGGCCCCTCAGTCTGCCCTAGCCATGCATCTGTCAACCACATTCAGAAGGACTACCTTCACAATAGCACCCCACCCCGTCTCTCTCTCTCTTATGTGGAATTCCCCTCTGTATGCTATGAATATATTATATTGCCATTGGTTAATAAAAATGTTGCTTTCAGCTAATGGCTTAACAGAATATAGCCAGACTGAAAAAGATATACAGAGAGAGAGAGAGAGAGAGAGAGAGAGAGAGAGAGAGAGAGAGAGAGAGAG
>NW_026067924.1:19439060-19449629 GCF_014885135.2 Alexandromys fortis
CTCTCTCTCTCTCTCTCTCTCTCTCTCTCTCTCTCTCTCTCTCTCTCTCTCTCTCCTCTCTCTCTCCCTCTCTCTCTATGTGTGTGTGTGTATGTGTGTGTACATATATATACATATATATTAAAGCAAGTAGAAGATTTGTATGATAAAAAACTTTAAGACTCTACAGAAAAAAATTGAAGATATCAGAAGATAAAAAGATTTCCAATGCTAAAGAAATGGTAGTGTTACTATAAGAAAAATGTCCATCCTACCAAAATCAATCTACAGATTCAATGCAGTCCCTATCAAAGTTACAACACAGTTCTTCACAGATCTCCAGAGAACACATTTCAGCATGATGTGGAAATAAAAAATAATACAGGATAGCTGGCATAATTCTAAATAATAAAATAACTGTCATCCACAACCTCAAATTGTACTACACAGTTAAAGTAATATAAACAAAAATAGACATAAAATTATAGTTTGTATTAGAAATCAAAATTTGTTTTTTGTGTTGAATGGCAGATGCACTCAGGAACTTGGGGATCCACTCTCTGCTTTAGATGGCAAGTTTGTTTTATTACACTTGTTTGGGGGTTCAGTAAACAGTGCTCTGGAGTTGTATGGCAAACAAGCTGTAGTACAGAGTTCTTACATGCTGAGAGATTTTTGTTATTTATTTTCTTCTAATTCCAAGGAAAGTTCCATTTTCCTTAAAAACAAACTTACTTATTTTAAATAAGTAATGAATAGCTTACTCGGAAAGCCACACCTCTGATTTATATGAGTGGAGATGAAAACCAGATTCTTTTAGAGTTCTGTTAATATCTGAAGACTTCACACTGCAAAAAAAGAGGAAAGAGTCCATGTTGACAAGAATCTGAGCCAGCACTCCTCATGTGAGGGGATTGGCATGTTGGTGAACTGGAAAGCCAGGCTTAGCTGCCCAGCACTGAACCAGCTGGTAGTAACAATGATGACAGCTTTAAATACAGACTGTGTGGTCAAAACAACAGGTTTCCCTTTCCAGGAACTAAAAGAACATGTAATTTTTGTGTACAGATATCCAGTTACATGATTCTATGCAAAACTTTAGAAATAGTCTGAAACATATTAAAATGTGTAAAGTACAAAACATGTCAGAACATCTAAAACATAACAAATATGAAATAAAAGACAAAGGTTTTCTATTTGTCTTACAAGTTATAAATAATGTTGAGTTCGTATCTCCTTCAAATAACAATGTGACTGCATTCACAGTGAGCAGTCAGAGTTCAGTGAAGGTTGCCTACATTTTATTTGATAGGACCAGATGTTTCAGTCAACGAACACAGTTTACTTAATAATTCTGTTAAAGAGATAAATGGTTGATGAACCAGATGTGGCAGAGTCCACCTTTAATTCCAGCACTTAGGAAGAAGGGGCAGACTGATGTTTGAGTTCAAGTCCATCCTGATCTACAGAGTGAGTTCCAGGACAGTGAGAGAGCTACATAGTGAGACCCTGTCTCCAAAAAACAAACAAACAAACAAACAAACAAACAAACAAACAGAAAAATGGTTCATGAAACATGTGCAAAGTGGGGAGATGAAGAGAGATTTTCATTTCTTTCTTGCATATTTATATTTTCAGCACATATTGCATTTTTTTTTTTTTTTTTTGGAAACCAGAACGTTTATTTTATGACAGATCGAAATCCTCAAGATGAACTGGATGCTGCAACAGCTGCCCTCTTGGGTTTAGGGGTTGTCCCTTCACGGAATCCATGCCTGAAACTTCGGTAGACAATTTTTAGGTGCCTCATCCGCCCAGTCCCGGTAGTGTTTCGTCTCTTAGCCTTGGCACTCCAGTTATACTTTCTCTTGCGCTTGGCAGGGTAGCCGCATTTGCCACAGGTAGACTTCTGAAGGTGGTAGGCCTTAGAGCCACAGCGGCGGCACAGCGTGTGCGTCTTGTTGCGACGCTTTCCGAAGGATGACGTTCCTTTTGTCATCTTGCTTCTGCCGCCGAGGCCAAAGAGCCACATATTGCATTTTAAATAATATGCTTTTATCTTTAATTTACTAATAAAACTTGCCAAAACATAACTTTTAATTTCATTTTTGTTTTTGAGAATTTTATGAGTACTGGGTTTACATATTTTTCTCTCCCTACTTTCCAGTCCAACTCTTCCATGTCCCCCCATTCCTTCTCAAATACACAACCTTATCTATTTTAATTATAATTGTTATATAGAAACATACGTGCATGCATGCATACCTATATTTATGTACAGACACACAAAACTTATTGAATCTATGTACTGTTGCTCATGTGTACATACATTTAGGTTTGATCAAATGGGACTTGAAATCCTATCAGTAGGCTTGTCCCTACAAAAGCTGATTCTTTCTCTTTCATCAGCAGTTAATTTCCTGTAGTTCTTCATTGAAGGCTGGGATTTGTGAAATATCCCCATCCACACTGGCATGTCAAATGATGCAATTTTCATCTTGGTCTTATTTGTGAAAAACACAAAGTTAAGAATTCATGGGTGCAGTGTCACTTTTACATCTAGAATATGCCATCTAACAGCAGGCATTTAGTCCTCTGGTTTGAACCATATTTCTGATCCTTTTCCCTTGAAGTTTCCTGAACCTGGGTTTTAGGAGTTTCACTGTACCAACTGGTGCATACCATGATCACTTATTATCTATGTTTCGACCAATTATTGGTGTCAATAATAGTCTCTATCTATTACAAAATAAACTTCTCTGATAAGAGCTACACTTACCCGTGGGTATAATGGTAAATATTAAGAATGCATTTAGAGATTACACTGTTTGAGAAAGTTGTAGTCATATGTTCTCCTTTAGGGTCTATGACCTCTCTAGCTATGGGTAGTTAGTTGAGTTCACCAGGTATGAATTAGTTCTTACTGAATGAGACTTAAGTCCAATTAGATAGCGGTTGGTTACCCCCAAGATAATAATGTCACTGTTGCATCACTGGGAATATCTTGCCAAGCTGGCTCTTGTGGTTCACAGCTGTGACAGCTGCATAACACTACTGATTGCTTTTTACCTTTGCAGCTTGCATAGCATCTTCAATTACTATGGGAGCGTGTTTTCGGAGAGGAGGTTTTCACGTCAGTTACAGCTAAAGTCCTTCAAGTGCTGTGTCTGCAAAATGCAGTGTCTTCAGCAAAAGAGTCTCCTTCAAATTTTTGGAGGAAACCAAGGGCATTAACAATAATATACATTGTTCTGGTGGTATCTTCAATATCCTAGACCAACAACTGGAAGGAAGGTTTCCCATGCCTCATATTGAGATTTTTGTGAGATAACCTATGGATCATAGGGGACATTATCATGTGGTGTGACATAATTCAATTTATCACATTTTTATTGTTCATTAATCATTTGGAGGACACTTAAGTTTTTTCCATTTCCTGGCTATTGTGGAGTGAATCTCTATGAATCAGCAATGAACATGGCTAAGTAATGTCACTGTAGAAGGATAGAAAGTCCTTTGGGTCTTTTCCAAAGAGTGGTATGGCTGAGTAATATGGTATATCTAATTTTAGTTATTGAGAATTTTCCACACTGATGTCCAGAGTGGCCTGCACGGTCTGCAATTCCACAAACAGGGACTGAGGGTTCCCTCCCCCACATGCCCAACAGCATTTATCATCAATTGTTTCCTTGATCTTTGTCATTCTGCCTAGGTTAGTGCAAAATCTCAAAGTAATATTACCTTGAATTTCCATGACTCTTAAGGATGCTGAACACATTTTGAGATATTTCTTAGAAATTTTTATTTATTCACGACTCTATTTTTAAATGAGATCATTGTTTTTCTTAACGCTTTGGTTTTTAGAGTTCTTTGTATATCCTGGATATTAATCCTCAGATGAATGTATATCTGATAATGGTTCTCTCCCACTACGAAGACTTGCTCTTCACTGGATCACTTCCTTGCTGCACAGGAGTTTTTAGTTTTATTAGGCCTCATTTATCAATTGTTGATCTTAATTCCTGAACAAATTGAGTACTATTTAGAAAGTCCTTTCTTGCACCCATATCTTGCAGGGTACTGTACATGTTTTCTTCCAGCAGTTTGAACATTTTTGGCTTCACAATGAAGTCTTTGATTCATTTTGAGTTGATTTTTGAACAGGGTGATTGATAAAGTTATAGTTTTAATTCTTCTACATGTGGACATCAAGTTTTCTCAGTCCATTTCCTAAATATGCCATCTTGGCATTTTTGTCAAATATCAAATGTTTGTAGTTTTGTGCACTCATGTTTGTGTCTTCTAATGCATCCCATTTGTCAACATGTTATTTATAGTAACAAAGTTCCCTAAGATATCTTGAAATCTGGCATAGTAATCCCTCCAGCAATGCATTTTCTTTCTTAAGCTTGCTCTGTGGTTAAGAACACTGACAAATTTTCCAGAGGACCCAGTTTTAATTCCCATAATCCACATGACAGCTCTCAACTGTCTGTAGCTCAACTTCCAGGGATCTGACATCCTTACACAGGTATACACACAGACAAATCACCAATGCACCTAAAATAACATAAAACAAAATAAATAAGAAAGGAGTATAGTTGACAGTCCTGTCTCATTTTGGATTTTAATGGTTTTATTTTGAGTTTCTCTTCATTTATGATGATGCTGGCTATAGGTTTGTCATATGTATACACACACACACACACATATATATACTGCTGAGGTATTTATCTTCCTGTCCTACTTTATCTACAGTTTATTTTAATGAAGCTATTTTGAATTTTGTCAAAGATCTTTTCTGCATCTATTAAGATGATCATGTAACTTTTGCTTTTAGTTCCACTTAGATGACTTATTAGATTTATAGACATATATATGTTGAACCATTCCTGAATCTCAGATAAAAGCAACTTATTCATGGTGGATAATATTTTTGATATATGTCAGTATTCAGTTTCCCAATACTTTTTGTAGGATTTTTTTAAATTCATGTTCACAGGGAATACTGGCCTAAGTTTTCTCTTGAAGTTGTGGCTTTGACTAGTTTCGGTATTAGAGTATATTGAGTAATATTGGCTCTGTAGAAAGACTTCTGCTTCTCTTTCTCTCTTTAAAATCATTTGAAAAGTATTGGTTGTAGTTCTTTGAAAATCTGGTAGAATTCTCCTAGGAATCAGTCTGGACCTGGGCTGTTTTGGCTGGAAGGGTTTTTATTACTTATTATACTTCCTTACTTGTTATGGTCAATATTCTTCCCAAAGAACACCTTTTGGTAACAATAGTTCACAGATGTTGGCCAGGTGTGCTATATTGCTGTGTTCCATGTTTCTTAAGTCTTTGAATATTTCTACTGCTCCATCTCTTTGAGCTTTCTTCTAAGTAAAGGCTTGCCTTCCACTCACCCATTTTCTTTTCATTTTATCCACTAAAATCTGCCACAGCTTAGCCATTCACCAAATTTTAGTTTTAGTTCTAATTTTCATTTTTAGAAGATTTTATTTTAATTAATTAATTGATTAGTGAATTGGAGCCTGGAACTCTCTGTTTTGAGCAGGGTGACCTTGAAATCACAGAAAACCTACCTTTGTTTCCTGAGTGCTGAGATTAAAGGCATGTACCCTTAAACTGGCTTTAATTTACTTCTTTGAAACAGTTTTCTATTTCAACACTCTTCTTTAAGATTTGGCAATTTGTTTCATTTGCTTAATTATGATGGTTTTTTAATATGATTGTAATTTAAAGAACATGAGGATTTAATTTCCTGCTTATGATTTTTCATGAATTTTCTGTTGCTGAACTTTTTGGTCACACATTTTTAACTAAATGCAAATTAAAAGTCATTTTAAATAACTTAGCCTATGAAAATTTTAATAGCCAAATTGTGATTATTTTGCATTTAATCATGTCAGGTGCCCATTACAAGTCATGAATTTTGGACCAATTTTCATCAAACTGTAGCTTCATCATAATGTAAACAAAGAGATTTCAGAGTTTAGTCAAAAGGGGCATGAGTTGTCCCACGAACTGGTCCTGATTTACAGTTATTGCCTAGAGAGATCAGTTCCTGGATTCTTGGACATGCAAATCCCAAGCTATCTTCATTTTCAGATTCAAAAACATTCCCAATGTTTTTGCATGAACCTGGGGGCTAACTTTCAATTTTCTTCTTCTTTTTTTTTTGTTTCCCATATATCCCTTTTTTTTTACCAAGCAAACTAAGTTTATGTTTAAAACATTCTGTTAAGCTTTCCTACAGTTTATGTGGCTTTTCTGTTCAGTAGGGAACCAACTCTCAGACCCATCAACACAATGAGAGAGCTGCAGCTTTCTGACCAGTGCTTCCCTCGTAGGAGAAGAAATACTTAAACATTTGCATGAGGACTCCCACGTTTTCTGAATTCTCATACCTAAATTCTGTATGCTGGCACTAACATGGCTTCATTATCCTCAAATCCTACAGGACCACTGTGCTTCCACAAACAATAACCATGGCGGTGATAGAGACTGTCTCCTGAACACAGACCCATAGCCGAGCTGAGTTGAAGTGTAGAGACAATCACCTGGAGTAAAAGGACCAGTAGATTCAAAAGGTCACTCGATGTTGAATGTGATCACAGAGAAAGAGGCTTCAAACAAGTACATTTATAATATGAAACAAAACCACTCACAGAGAAAAAAAATGTAAGCTTCACACAAATGGAAGTCATTTCAAGATGATGGCATTGTTTCTGATTGTTAAATAAATGAATGTAGAATTAATAGGAATTCTACATTTCATTTTGTGAACTACTTAACACTTATTCAGAAATAAAACAGAGCACAATTACTTTAATGTCATCATAAGGCAAAATAATATTCAAAAGAAATAGAAATGTAAAAGATCTATGTAAAATGAAGAAATCAGAACAAATCTCTGATATTAAAATGTGAATTGGGAATATCAGAGTAAACATTTTTTTATTTTTTTCTCCCTTCAAAAAACAGATGTATTTTCTAGCTGTGACCTTTCAAATGACATATTCCAAGTGGTTCTAAATACCATTCTCCTCCAAAAAGAGCGGAGGAGTATTATAGGAAATGAACAGGGAGGTTCTGGAATATAGTATTATTGAAAAACTCAAAGAAATCCTGGGAGGTGAGTGGGGTTATGTCAAGGCACACAGTCAGGCCATGGACTTCCTCAGCAAAGCATGAGGCATGAGCAGAGGTGAGATGACCTGGGCAATTGCTCAGACACTGAAAATAGGAAATTATGACTGATTAGTGATATTATAAGAAGAGAATAACAACAAACCATGGTACTAGAGATTGCTAAAATGTGACCTGACTTCTCTGAAAACTGATGATGAAAGACAAAGGACTAAGCATACATCACCTTGGCAGCATTAACTACTTAGAAAGAACCAATATTCTCAGAGAATGAGTTTTTCTGTATAAACCCGATAGTCTATACAGAAGGACTGTAAAAGCATCACCATCCACAGCTCCTAGGAACTAACTACTTCAGGCGGTGGTCATCAAAACCTTTGGATGGAAATGCATACAATGTAGAAACAAGCTTCTAGCACATAAGTCCCTCACCTTCACAGCTACAGGGTCCTCTAAAGTAAGGGAGGGTGAAGCTGCAGCTCCTTGGATGAAACTTGATCATGACCTTCAGCAAGCTGTAGTGTTAGTTCTGGCTCCACAGTGATTACAAGTGACAAGGAGACAACATCAAGAGAAACAGGGAAATTAAAAACATGGAATGGACCCAGTCTTTTCAACATTTTAGCAGAAAAATTTAATGAAGAGAGAGTCTTTTATATTGAGACTTTTATAAGAAACTAGATGTATATGAAAATACAAGAGCCTTATTTAAATTTTAGTTAATCAACCCAATAGTAGAAAAGCAATTTTGGAACTATATCAATTTTGCAAGTTTGAATACAAACATTAAATATTAAGATTATCAAATAATTTGTGATATTGAGCAATATGATTAATTTTTGTAATAGTGGTCATGAAAGAAAATGTTGTTTAGCTATTGAAATTTACCTTGAGGTGTTTAGGGGTGATGAACACAAATGCAGGGAGCACTTTAGAATCTGGCTAAAAACTCACAAGGCATAATTATGATTGGGTATAAGGCCATTGTATCACAAATTAGAATCACTTGAGTATGGAACCTCACCTGAAGAACTTTGATGAACTTTGAAATATGATGTGATTGCCTCAATTGATGCAGAAAGCTCCACCCCAATGGTGAATAGCATCTGGAACAAAAAAAAGTATGGCACAAGGAATATCATTCTCTTTGCTTCCTTCACATTTCTGTTTGGCACTCAGTTGACTTGCCCTGCTGCTGATACTGAGGATCCTTTTGCAGATATCAGGATCAAACCAAGGACCAGAGGTTTTCCATGAACATTCCAAGACTTCTGTATTGATTGCAGCTGCTGAGGCACCAACCAGGCTTATGGACTAGCAACTACTAGACTCTCAGTCTCTGGGATTCGTTCAGCTGTTGATATTTTAAGTGTGTGTGTTTTCCTAAATACGTAAGTACAACCTGTTAAGTCTGTGCAGTGTTTCTTGTATGTATATGATTTCAGGGCTACTTGGCATTGGGTAACCAGCTGGGGGTCTCTTCCCTGGAAAGACCATTTTCTCCAGCTCTCTGTATTACTTAGTTGTTCATAATTCTTTTTTTTTCATAATTCTTTGTTTAGGGTTGAGGCCCCCTGAGTTTTCCCCTTTCAATGTTAATAAGTGTCTTGGTGTTATCCTTGTTTAAGCAGCCATATAGTTCAAACATCATGGATATGGATTCCCTGACATTTCTGTAATGCAATCTCACAGCAGATACCCTATTCCTCTGGCTCTTAATTTTTCTGCCCACTCTTCAGCAGTCTTGGTACAGGAGTTGTGCTGTATATGTGTTGACAGATGTCCCACCCAGTCCCACAGCTGTTCTGTTCCAAAGAAACGCAGAGGTCTACATTAATCATAAACTATTTGGCCTATTGGTTCAGGCTTCTTATTAACTCTTACATCCTACATTAACCCATAATTTTTGTCTGTGTCAGGCATGTGGCTTGGTACCTTTTATCAGCAAGGCATTCTCACCTTGCTTCCTCTGAGTCTGGGTTACAACTGCAGACTGACTCTTTCTTCTTCCCAGAATTCTCCTGTTCTGGTTGTGCCACCTATACTTCCTGCCTGGTCACCCCGCCTATACTTCCTGCTTGGCTACTAGCCAATCAGCATTTTATTAAAGTGATATAAGTGACAAATCTTTACAGAGTAGAAGACCATTGTCCCACAGCATATATATCAGTTTTGGCTAAGCACCAGATGATCATTTGGTCTCTGCATTCTGATCAATTGTGGTTTTCTGTAATAGTCTCTACCTATTGCAAAGAGAAAGTTCTTTGTGTAGGGGTGAGAAATACACTTATCCGTTGGATATAAGGATAAATATTTAGAATGTAGTTAGGAATTATGCTGCCTTAGCAAAATGGTGGTTGAGGGTTCTCTTCCAAATTCCATGACCCAACATTCTCTAGGTAGTCCAATTAGAGAGATGTTGGTTACTATCAAAGTATGTGGGTCACTATTGCACACTTAAGTTTATCATGTCATGCTGGTTATTGTGGTTCATAGGAATCATAGCTGGATGGGACTGCTGGTTGCTTTTCTGCCTTGGAAGCCTTCATGGAGCCTTATGGTCCCATGGAAACTAGTCTTCAGAAGAAAGCTTTCAAGCTAGATTGAGCTTGGATCTTCCAGATCTTGTGTCTTTAGTACATGGTGTCTCTAGGCTTACCTTCAACCTCTGGGTGGCAACCAAAGGCAACAGCAATAGCCTCTTATATTTCAGAAGTCTCTTAGACAACACCAACCAACAACTCAAATAAAGAATTCTTATTCTCATGCCTGGGTGCTGTGGTTTTTGTTAGTCTGTGGATTTTGGGGATCATTGTCATTTCAGATAAGAAAATTTCTTTTAAACTACATATGTGTATGTATGTATGTATAATATGTACACCCCACACACATATATACAAGTATTTCAAGTATTTTGAGGTAGATAGTTAATAATATGAATCTTTATGACTTTTTCAGACACCCTTACTCTTCTTTTACCCTCGTCCTACTCTCTCTGTGTTGATCTCCCTTCCCCCTCCCAATTAACATCCAGTATTGGTTACTTTTCTATTGCTGTGATAAAACACCATGACCAAGGCAACTTATGAAAGGAAGGGTATATTTAATTTACCATTCCAGAGGAATAAGAGTTCTTTGCCATCACGTGAGTAGAGCAAGGCAACAGGCAGGGTTGGTGACTGGAACAGCATCTGGGAGACCACACCTGAAACAGAGAACAGAAAGAAGAGGGAGCCAACTTGAAGCAAGAATAGTCTTTTGAAGCATTTGTTCAACTATGTTCATAGCAGTATTATTTGTAATAGCCAGAACCTGGAAACAACCTAGATGCCCTTCAATGGAAGAATGGATGAAGAAAGTGTGGAATATATACACATTAGAGTACTATGCTGCGGTAAAAAATAATGACTTCTCGAATTTTGCATGCAAATGGATGGA
>NW_026067924.1:19450166-19550845 GCF_014885135.2 Alexandromys fortis
CAAGGATGTCAGGACCACGGGGGGTGCACCCACCCACTGAGACAGTGGGGCTGATCTATTGGGAGCTCACCAAGGCCAGCTGGACTGTGACTGAAAAAGCATGGGATAAAACCGGACTCTCTGATCATGGCGAACAATGAGGACTGATGAGAAGCCAAGGTCAATGGCAAGGGGTTTTGATCCTACTTCATGTTCCGGCTTGGTGGGAGCCTAGCCAGTTTGGATGTTCACCTTCCTAGACATGGACGGAGGGGGGAGGACCTTGGACTTTCCACAGGGCAGGGAACCATGACTGATCTTTGGATTGGAGAGGGAGGGGGAGATGAGTGGGGGGAGGGGGAGAAGGGTGGGGGAGGGGGAGGGAAATGGGAGGCTGGGAGGAGGCAGAAACTTTTTTTTTCTATTCTCAATAAAAAAAATCAAAAAATCAAAGTAAACCACTATAAAAAAAAGAATAGTCTTTTGAAACTTCAAAGCCCACCCTCAGTGACATACTTCGTCCAGCAATTATGCACCTCCTACCCAACCACCCCCAACAACCATCACCCTTGAGACCAAGTATTCAAATTCTCAGACTAAAGGTGGCTTCCCATTCAAATCATCATATCCACATCCCACCTTTCCCATTTCTCTTTCATATACCTTTTACTCTATGTTTCTAAAGAATTTTTTTTCTGACAGTAAAGTTGGCAAATATCAAGAATAAGGACTAAAGCCTAAGTGCTAAAGCATTTGAAAGAAACCACTTATTTAATATTTCAGAGAGCTTTTCCTCTGAGATATTAAGTGGTAGGAAATTGTGGAGAAATAGAAATAAATTTGAAGAAAACCTAAGTAATCCCCCAATGCTTTACCCAATCAGGAGAAGTTGTTTTACTGTTGAGGCAATGGAAATGCATACTTTTAAGTGTGCATTAACTGTCAAATTGTAATAGCTTGAAACTTTAATGTGTAAGTAACAGTCTATCTTAATTAAAGATTAATCAAATTCAACATTGTACAAATACAGAATCTGTGTTACTTAAGAACTCATGAACAGCATGGCTGTAGCTAACCATAGAGTCATTGTGAACTCTTGTGTTAATATGCTTTTTATAAAACATGACAAAATTGTTAAAGTGAATGACAGAGTACTGCAATGTTTTCCCATATATTCCTATTTGCATTCATAAAATTATCATAAGTGTTAATCTGCACATTTCTTTGAATGTTTATTTGTTTAAGATGTGATTCCCTGTGAGTCTGTAAGGTGGTTAGGGCCCATGTGTGCTTCTGTGCTTAATTTTCACCACAGCACACATTCAAAATTTAACCAAGAACTTAGTCTGTTATAGGCATGTAAACATTTTAATAATAAAATAATATTTGAAATTATTTGTTAAAGTAAGTCTCTCAAAGATGACATAATAATTAGGATTAGAAAACTGTACCATCTTTAAAATATTTTTTAAAGTTTTGGCATTTTATGATTTATACAATGTATTGTGACTTGTTCTTGTTACCTTCCCTTATCCCAATCGCTTTTGCTGATCTCCTTCCTCCTGCCAACTCCTCCTCCAACTACATTCATGCATTTGTGTGTGTGCAGATCTGTGTAGGCAGTAAAGCTGCTGTGCCCTTATGATCACCATTACTGTGTCTTCATTAGTGTGTGAATACTTAGGAGTGGAAAGCCTTCATCATACTCTAAGTTTATAGTTAATGCTTTAAAACTTCCCATCTGCTTTTTACAGAATGGACGTAGCTTCCTGTATGTTTCTCTGTGATGGAGGAGAGTTTTATTTTCCTACACTATTGCCAGCAGCTGATATGGTCAGTCATTTTAATTTTAGCCATGGACATAGAGTATACAGATACTTGTGGATGTACATTCCCCAAATCTTTTATACACTGAAAATTTTATACATTCCAAGTACATTTAATCCACTTAACTACTAACCTACATGGCATGTTGTAGATTGTGCTGACTGGGTGCTGTGGTTCTGTGATGCTGTCCAGTGTCATGAAAGAGGGTAACACTGCTATTACTATCCCAAGAAATTTGAGGATAGTAGTTCTTCTAAATGTATATCATTTATCAGTACTATCAATTTAAAATTGCAAGCAGAATAATCACTAAGTCAAGAAACATCTTTACTTGTCTTTCTTGTGCCAATTAGTATTTCCCTAATGAATAATGGACAACTTTCCATGTGTCTATTTACTGACTGAAGATTTTTCTTAGTAGAGATTCTCTTCAAATCGTTTACCCTTTTTATTATTGATGTTATCTTTTACCTTTGAGAGTGGTCATATCTTGTGGACACAAGTCCTTCATCAGATATGTAACATAAATACTTTCTTCTGTTCTGTAGTTTGTCTTTCAAAAGTTTATTTTTAATAGTTTATTTTTGAATTCTCTTAATTTTCTTTATTACTAAGAATTCCACAGATCTATACAATGATATATGATCATATCTAGCTCTCCATTTTACCATCCATCTCCTCATATATTTTGAAGAGGAAGTTTCTCATTTTTATTGAGTTCATACTATACTTTGATCTTTATTTAGTTAGGTGTTATATTAAGAACTAAACATTTGCCAAGACAATAAAAGTTTTCTACTCAACATATATTTTCAAATTTTATGTTAGGTCATTAATTCACTTTGAGTTAATTTAAGTTTAGTATTTATGATATGGATTAAAATTTTTATTTTTTTTACATGGGATGTACAATTATTCAAGCACAATCAACTAAAATTGTTCAGTGAACTGTTTTGAACTTTTGTCAAATAACAGTGTTTGCATCTATGCTGGTATATTTCTAGCCTCTATTCTGTTTTATTTCTCTGTATATCTATCTTATATAAATACACCATTAGTTATTATGATTACTGCTGCTTTATCCTATGTTTTAATGCCATCTAATTTTTTCTTCTTTTTCAAAATTGTTTTGTCCTTTGCATTTCATATAAATTATAAAATTAACTTGCTAATTTCTACAAAAAAAACCACTCTGCATGATATTCGATGATATCACATTGATTCAATGGATTAATTTGAGAAGACCGACATCTTAACAATGTGTTTTGAAATAAAATTGATTACTGAGATTGTTCATGAATCTGGCAATCCTTTGAGCCTCACATATTTTATAGATCTTAATAGACTTTCTTATATAGTTTAAATGGAAAAAATTTGTAAGAAAGCAACATAATAATGCAATTGTCCCTTGTCTTTCATGGTGACAGGGGAGGTGGCAATAAAGTCAATTATTTTGAGACCCTTTCTTGTGAAGCCTGAGGAAAACGGAAATGATAGCTGACCTCCTGGGGACAGGTGGCGCTAAAGATAATCTAGTACGTTTGTGTGCTGATTGCAAGACCGTAGTAGAGGAGGAAATTTTGCTGATGTAGAAGGAAAGGAAGGATTGCAAGAACAAAATTATAAAGTAATTGAGAGGGAACAAGATGTTGTGCACAGGGTCCCTATGCAGAAGCAAGTGCATTTTACCCATTTTTAGCAGGAGGAGGACAGAACACCAGGTACAAATAAAAAGACTGACAGATTCGGTGGCAGGAATATTGCTGGAATTATTAGGGTGAAAACCTCAGTCCTGAAAGCCTTAACAAGTTATTCTCAGCCATTTGTCTTCAATAGGCCAGTGAGAGACATAAGTAATGGTGAAAAGCAGAAAAAAGACATTTATTCAATGTGGCCACATTGGTAGAAATAAAAAGTAAGATGCCTAGTGATCACATCTCACCAAGTTCATCTTCTGGGTCGTGACATGAAATTAGGTGTAAATAGATGGCAAAAAGCATGCCTAATGAACTGTCCTGGTCAAGGTATGGTTCAGCCCACACCGACCCATTGTTATTTCAGCTCTAGTCTTTGCGGGAAGGTGATCTGACAAGTTGTCAGAACTCTGTGCAATCTCATCCTTAGAGACAACTTTTTCCTTTGGCTATACCAGGCCCCAGCAAATGAGGTTCTTAGGGAAATTACAATTCTTTGTTAGCCACAATTTTCATAATTTGATAAACAAAGGCACGCATATAAGTGTCTCTCCTCATTCCTTCTCTGTTTCTTTGTCTATCGAGTGGGAGGAATGTTGAGGGATTACTATAAGATCTGAGGAAGGAAGAGAAACCATCCAGTCTTTGGTAGTGGACTCTGTTGAGCAAGGAAATGAATTTGGATGGCAGAGGAGCATGGTAGGATTATTTGAAGTTAATGAGCTTAAGACAGTAGTCATGATTTGTACTTTCCTTTCCCTACATTCTTTCTTGTGTTAAGGTGCAGAGCATCAGATTTAACATACAAAGATTATACACAAGAGCATATGTACAATTTCTGAGACAATGTATGAGTCACTATAGACTTCACACAATCTTAAGCTTACTTAGAGTTAAGAAGGAATAAACAGCATGTAATAGTATGCACAGTGATGCTATAAAGGCTGTGACTTCTAAGACAATTTATGATTTCACAGTTATTCTGCCCTGGAGATGATACAGTTTACAGTGCTTGGAATAGCCATAAACTCGGGTCTTTAAAGCTTTATACATGACAGTTCAGGAGCAAGTTCTCACTCCAAACACATGCTTGGTTTTGTATTTTCTTCTTGGTTCTCCTTCCTCAATCCAGTGTACGTAGATTCCTGACCATTATCCAAGTTAAAGTTGCAAAGATACTCAACCAATAATTAGTCCAATCCTCAGGTGCCCCTTGGCTAGAAGAAAATTCACGAAACCAGCTGTTAATTCTCTGCTTTTGATAAAGAAATAATGTTTTCATTGAAATAAACACCTCAAAAGACTAACAACTTGGTTATTTCTAGAGCATGTATGAGTGACTATGGCCTGGTAACATATTTTAGATTTCCCCAAATACAATGTTTCGATATGGAAGCAATTTCATGAAGCTTTATAGCTTACAAAACAAAGAAAGTAGCAAATTAAGGCAGGCTGAACTATATTGGAGGACACAGCAGAGAGATCGTTACAGTATGATGGGTGGAAGCTTTTCAATAGATCGTCAGATACTGTTTGGTGACAGTCTTAGCTTTGTGCTTGTGGAAGCTAGTAGTGTGCTAAGTTAATAGATTTCAAAAGGTTTTTAACCTATTAGTCATGGGATATTAGTCTTGACACACAGGTAAGTAAGAAATGGCTGTTAGGGGCGGGGCTAGAACTAGCCTACTATAATAAGGTCATTAAAATTAACACGTGCAATATTCCAATTTTTGAAGGTAAGGAATATCAAGGATGTAAGGGTCAATGAACTTGAATAATAATTAGGTCAAAGAAATGATGGGTTTGGGCTAATTCTTTAAGTGTGTAAACAAAGAAGGAGATTGACGTACTTAGAATCTAGATTATGGAGGCACTGTTGTTGTATCTAGCTATGTCATTGGTAGTGAGTGATTGAGATGCAGCGGACACAAAAACCCCAAGAGTGATCAGAGTGAGGGCTGACATTGTACAGCTCATCTGCTGGCTATTACACAGTATAGGTTGACAAAGAATGAGATACTTAATTTCAGGGCTATCAAGATTTGGTTGTTGGCTCTTAAAAAACACCCCCAAAGGCTTTTTTTCTCAAGGTTTATTGATTTCACATCATGTATCCTGATCCTACTTATATCCCTATTCCCTCACTTCTATCCTTTGCCATGCAACCTCCACCTAAAACAAAACAAAATTTAAAAGAAAAAGTAACACCAAAACAAAACAAAACAAAAAAAGGAGAAGAATCTCATTGTGGAAGCTGTAGTACAGCCCACTTTGCCACACAGTTTATCCTTTAGTGTTGCGTGAATTCTAATTGGTCTTAATAATAAAATATCTGGAATCAGATATAGGAATAAATGCTGAAAGATCAGAAAAGCAGAGCAGCCAGCCACTAGTTCCTACTTCTACTGAATCCTCAGACTGAAGAAAGGGCATTTCTGCCTCTAAGAATCCTCAGACTGAATGCAATTGAGCTCCTGTCTCCTTCTGCCTTATATTCCTCTCTCTGCCCAGTCATATCCTTTCCTGTCTTCACCTCCCTAGTGCTGAGATTAAAGGCATGTGACTTCCAATTACTGGGATTAAAGATGTGAACCAACACTACCTACCTGTACCAATCTCTCTGTGTAGCCTAGAGTGGCCTTGAACTCAAAGAGATCCACCTGCCTGTTTCCCAAGTGCTGGTATTAAAGGTGTATATCACCACTGCCTGGCCCCTATGGCTAACAAGTGGCTAGCTCTACATTCTGATCTTCAGGCAAGCTTTATTTGTTAAGGCACAAACAAAATATCACCACCACACTTTAGTCCTTTCTTCTTTACTTGTAAGTGTTCATTGCTATGAATCATTGGTCTGGTTTGAGGACTCTGGCTTCTGCTACACTATCAATAATGGGTTCTCTCTGGAGCTCCTCTTGTCTATACTGTTGTTACCTGTGCCAAGGAGATCCTGCAATTTTGGATCTGTAGATTCATCCCCTTCACATTTTCCAACAGTTCGTAGATGCAGTAGATGCTGGGATGGCCTCATTCATAGCCATCATGGTTCTGGGCCTGGGTGGTAGCTGGGTTGCTCAGCTGGCCACCTTTCTCTCATCACCACTGAGGCAATCTCCCCAACACTGGCTAGGCTAGCTCACCCAATACAGCCTGTAGCAAGGGGCCGGACCAGTTCTCTTGTTCTTAAGTTTTCAGATCCAGCCTCTCACACTCATGCCATCAGAGTCATACCAGAGCCAATTCTACTGTTGTGAGGTCCAGGGCCTTCTCTCCTGATCGCTGCAGGGAGTATTCAAGGGGCATGGGTTAGCTCTCCTGCTCTCCTGCCCTCAAGGCTGGCTCACCTGTGTGCCCCTTGCCACAATAGGGTCAGTTCTATTGTGCTGTCCAAATGGAGTCCAGGGCCTGCTCCCCTGGGTGCTGCAGCCTGTGAAAGGCAGGGGCAGCCCCCTCATTCTCTTGATTCCAGGGCCAGCTCACTCACCTGTTGCAGGTAGCAAGGGATGGAGGGGGAGAGCCTACTTCCCTCACCCCTGCCACTATACGGCAAATGGGGGAGTTGTGCAGCCAAAAAGACTTCTTCTTCTTTTTTCTTAAATATTTATTTATTATGTATACAATAGTCTGTCTGTCTGTATGCCTGCAGGCCAGAAGGAGGCACCAGACCCCTTTATAGATGGTTGTGAGCCACCATGTGGTTGCTGGGAATTGAACTCAGGACGTTTGGAAGAGCAAGCAATGCTCTTAACCTCTGAGCCATCTCTGCAGCCCCCCAAAAAGACTTCTTATACTATTACCCTGATGGGAAACAGTGGGGAATTTCTCACTGGCTATAAAGTTCTCAGCTTCATGCTCTTATTTTGTTTATTCTTTTCTTTTTGTCAATGTCTTCCCTGGCCTATTTGTTAATTTATTTTTGTTTTTGCTGTCTACCTAGGAATGGTGGTGTTCTTTTAATATATCTGCTTCTATTCAGATGCCCATGTAAGGCTGGTGGGCTTTAAAAACAGTGGGCAGATCTCAATGCTTCAAATCTACCAGTGTGAAAAACAAAGAGTCAAATGGCACCTTGATTAGCTTCTTCAGGCAGGTGGCTCTTTAGCCATGAAATGAAGGTCAGGAAGTCCCCCAGTGGACCACAGTGTTAAGGAAACAAGTTGTTCACCTGTCCTACTGGGAAAGACTTTCAAAAAAAATTGTGTTAGTGCTTAGGTTCAAACACCAAAACTGCCCAGAGTACTGTGAGGTCCAGGAGCATTTACTTCAGTGCCTTCTTCTGAGTATATCCTGGAAGAAGGCATGCATCCAAGAAACCACACTTTAACAAAAGCAATCATGGAAGTATAAAAAAGATATTAGTTCCCTGTGATGCCTTCTTTTTTCGTTATGAATATAGTCTCCAGTTAGAAAAAAATAGCAAAGTCAGAAGAGAGGTCAGATAATCAGACAATGTATAGTATGTTCATGGATCGTCCTTGTCGAGAGTCACTGGGTTCGGGAACTACTTCTCAGCTATTCATTCTAAAAGCAATGTCTCATCGCTGTTTCTCAAGGAGAAAAAAAAAAAAACAAAACCAAAACCAAACAACAGCAACAACAAAAAACAATGGAATTATACTGTAGAAGAAAACAGTAAATCACAAGTACCCACAACTCTTGTGCTTAAACCGCGCATGATCAAACCCCTCTCAATTCTACATTCCCTGGGTCTTGGGGCGATGGCTTTTCCCTCCTCTCCTCTTTCTACTTTCATCATTCTGCTTGTGATACTTTCCCTGTGCTCAATTTTTTAGATATATGAAAATAAGAACAACCAAGGATCCCAAGGTACAGATTATTTATGCCCGTCAGTGTCCTGTGGAAGCCAAAGCTATGTAGTAATGGCTAAGGAACAGATAGTGATTGAAAAGACCATTCCAGAGAAGTCCTCTACAAAATATGAAAGTCTAGATTAAAATGTGCTGTTGGGGGAAAGTGGTTGAAATAGACAAAGCAATAGATCATCCAGAGGTTGCTGGTGCAGAACATTTGACAAACATATGACCTTGAGAAGGAAGCCAGAGTGAAGCAGAGTACACCAAAAGACCGTGGAAAGGGCGTCTTGACCACACGGATCTATTCCCACTACACGCTGAATCATGTCCATGGGAGTTGTGAAAGCCATGAATGCCAAGTCACTATATAATCAGCCACATTATAATGAGGGCTGTGTAATCCGAAGAAAATACTGAGGGAGCATTAGCTGAAGGAAAGAGATAGTGAAAAGAAGTCAAGAAAATGGTAAGGGATCAGACGCAAAAGTGTGAATATTAAGTATGAACAAACAAGGAATAGGAGATGAAGGAACCAGCATGATGCCATTGCAACCAAAAAAGAGAAGAAAATAACAGCAGAGATAAAGCAGATCTAACAGGCAGAAAGGCAAGCTATGTTGTACTGATGAAAACTTACCTAATAGCATAAGGGGAAATGTGCTCCGTCTAGCAGGAAGAGATGTTTGCTCTTGGATTTTGTTCAAACATCCACCCACCATTTACCGTGCTTGGTGTTTGGGCTGGAGAAGAGTCTAGGTATGCTGTTTCTTATCTCTGAAGAGTCTAAAGCCTCAATTAAATGCAAAGACAAAGTCTATCTAAATATCTTTCTGCCTTGCTCTCAGTACTGCTTTTGTCTTTGCATCCTTTGTGGTTTAGTGTTGAGAAAGCAAGGTAATCCCTAGTTCAAGAAGCTGAGAGTTAGAGTCAGGGACAATGGTGAGACCTCTTTTGGTCTGGCTCATACCATCTGTTTTATAAGGCGGCCTATGCTGAGATCCCAGTGTCTCCTTCACTACTATGAAGGATGTAGCCGAGGTGGGACAATAATGCATAAGTTTATGGAAACTCTGGATGAGTCGAGAAGGCAGAAGGGATAGTAGTCATAGTAAACTTTTCATGTAATGGATTTCCTTTCCTAGATTCTATTGTAGGGGTGGAAGTAAACTTCTCCATTGCTACCCTCTCTCAATTGTCTCCCACTCTTCAAGGCTTTAGGAAAGCCTGCTGCTCACGCTGGGAGCTGGGGGTGGGGTGGGAAACAGACCATGCTGTTCCTTGTGGGGAGCAAGGGGTGCCTTCTCTTTATATCACAGCCCAAACCTCTCTACCACGTGCATGTGGTTTTCCTCAATCTCCAGTAGAATTCACCTTTCTTGCCTTTCTACTGCCTGCCCTCCCAGAAGGGAAATAACTAAGATTTCTTGGATACCAGAAAAATATATCCCAGTAAGCTTCCATGAGACATCTCCCTGAATCCTTGAGGGGTTATTATCTCTGGTATAAAATAGGAAGTTTCTCTGAAAACTCTGCCACCTGCCAAGAATATAAGACATTCTAGAATTATAAACTTCTTCCAGGATTCAAAATCAGACAATCCCCACAAATGAATTTTAAGCTGTTCGCTTGTTTTTATTGTTTCAAAAGTAACCTGCACTGTTTGCTGTGTCTCCAGCACTGAGTGCAGCACTTGGCATAAATATTTGTTGAGGAAGTCAGTGTCTCATATAAGACAGCCGTTGTTTCAATTTGAGTTGTTATAATTAATTAAAATTAAGATTTTAAATGTTAGCTGACTCCAGTTTCATAAAAGTTCCATCTTTAGATTTTGTATTTAAAACAACCTTAAATCATAGCTCTTTTATTTATTTTTCTGATCCGCATCTGTGAAATGGAAATAACAGTCACGCCTCCCTGGATTTTCACCAGGAGATAATGAATTAAGACAAAGTCTAGCCTTGCCTGGCTCAAGCCCTCTTCCAGGCTCACCCACAGTAATTGCAGCTGATACCAGACAGACAGATTATGAGCAAGCAGCGGTATCCTATAACCAGTCCCAAACACCGGAATATGGGAAAAGGAACTTAAAAGGTCTCCTCCTCATACTATAGCCTGACCACCATCCCCCACCCTTGATCCTGTGGGAAGACACTTAGGGAGCTAAGGTCCCTGGAGAACGCTGAACATCTAGAGTCAAGTAGCAGTCAGAAAGGATCGGCTGCTTGGGAGCCCACAGGCTCCCCATCAAGCTGGCTCAGGGTTGCACCTCGTGCTGCCAAAGCCGAAAGTCCCGGGACCACTCCAGGCTCTGCCGTGGGTAGCCAGAATCCCCAGGCTCTGAACAAATGCTCATGCTGCCCGCCCCTGCGACTCGGTCTTACCATCATTCTGCCTCTTTGCCTAGAGTTTGCTGAGTCGTCCCCAGAGCCCACTACAGCCTCCCAGCCCTACAGCCCCTGCAAGCCCTCAGGTTACAGAAAGGGTTTGCTCAGCCCTTGCAGGTTCCCACTGCGGTTTAGCAGATGGTCCCAATGGCTTCAGCCTCGCCGACCCCAGCCCCGGGCAGGGGGCGGGTGATGGACATGTAAGGTCCTATTTTGGGTTGACTGCAGAAGCATTCCGCTGTGTTGGCGTCCCTGTCTAGGGTCTCAGGACAGAGGCTTCAGCGTGGACTATGAATTCGAATGCTATTTAGTGGGACTTTCCAGTCCTTAGTTTTCAAGACCTGCAGTATGCATGCATGGTTCCTTCAGCTTGGGGATGCTGCTGCTGCTGCTGCTGCTGCTGCTGCTGCTGCTGCTGCTGCTGCTGCTACTGCGTGTGTGTGTGTGTGTGTGTGTGTACTTATTGTGTATTAGCCATTTCTTTTAATTTTATCACTTACTAAGTTTAACATTAACATTCGTTTTTAGTCTTAAAGTTTTCATTCTGTAACACAAAATCTTTCTGATTTTTTTCTTAGTTAAGGAAAATACAGTAATTAAGGAGCTCCAGTTTGAAAAGTGGACAAACAGAACCAACAACTTACAACGTCACTAAATGAATAGTGCCGGTTGTGATGTGGGCTTTTCAACGAGCAAGTCTGCTGTATCTGTAGGATTGTCTTCAAAGGCAGGTTCGGAATCCTGAAAGGGTTAAAAAGCCACTTGGTTATTTTCAGGTGTTGTACTAGATGGCTCACAATGCACCGGCAAGCTGCCCTACCGTGTGATCAGATAGCTTTATTTAAATGGGGGAAAATGTGGAAGTATTTGTCATTACGGTACATCAGTTTGGGTGAGCTAGAAGTAAATCCTTCCCTAACCTTTTGGAAGATGAAAAGTTTAGTGACCGCTATTTACACACTTTGAATATTTTATATTTGAGTTTACACAAATGATTGTATATCCATTTCCAATCAACAAATATCAGAGCATCTGTGATACATAATGGTTAATATTTTAAGCTTCTCTACAGTGGTGACTTTTTATAAAACGACGAAGATTACCGCATATCGTCAAAAGGTCATTTAGAAGTTTGGAAAATAAAATCACAAGGGACAGCTTAAGGGAAGTGCAACAATGAATTATTATTTTAAAAATCTATATTTAAAAAGACTCGCTTATTACATGAAAGTTATTTTTATTTTAAAATATATTTCTAGCACATTAAAAAGAATCCTCACGTTTTTATTTTTTATATACCTTTAGCAAAAGACCACAGCTAACGTTTTGTCTTTGGCGAGTAGCTGTTTGTCTCACTTTATTTACTTGGTATTGGATATTTGTCAATGTCATTTCATATCTACAGAAAATTCTTACGCTCTATGGAGGTAGTGAATGTGTGTGCGTCTCTGCCGGAGGTCACATGACAGTCTCATTCTATTTGGTGGAGCAGCTTGACTTTTTTCCCCCCCTTGCTTTTGGTGATGGTTGTGAGTACAGAAGTTGATTGACAGATGCATGCCAGAAACCCCCATCCTCCTTTTCAAAGACAACATATGATGGATTGCGGTCTCCCAGCGCAGCAGGACACAGGGACCGTGCAAGCTGTAATTGGTCAGGTATGGAGTCAGCCATTTCTCAACTCCCCCTTTTCCACAAGGGTCTCACCATATGATTCACATAATTCATATTTACTGTACCATCTTTCTATCTGCGTCTTCAGCTACCTGCCAGCGTAGTGCTGAAAGTGCGAAAGGCAAAAAGGCGCCCATTAAATCAGGCTAGGAAAGCCGGGCTGGAAACTTCAGTGCGATGCTCTTAAAACAGAAACCAAAACAAAACCACCACCAAGAAATTCAAAGAGCATAGCAAATTTATGACTTGGGCAGAATATGAAAAACTTTCATTTTAAGAATTTATTTATTTTTTTTTCTGCGTAGATTGTGATCTCTGAAAGAAATGAAGTATGAGAAGAAAATAAAGTGCCATGCTTCCTAGGCAGTAGTGACAATTCTTTATTGTGCTAGTCAATATTTTTATTTGGATTGTATTCTTCGCTCTCCCTCTCTCTCTATGGAAAATATAAGTACACAGATACAAGTGCCTTTACTTCTAGCCCCGGTGGTGTGTGACTGAGCCTGGGAAATGGAGTAGTAGCCGTTGCCTGCTCTGCTGCAGAGGGGCAGGCTGCAAATTAAACACCGCCACAATCTGAAAGGTCCAGGTGGCCTGCCCGTGCGTCCTAATGCAATCCAGCACACCGGCTTTAATAAACAGCTCTATTTAGTTCCTCCTCTCTGTATCCAGGGAGGTGAACTGGTCTGGGGCTGCTGAGATGAAATGCCAGAAGGATGTCTCTCAGAGGCCTCACAAGCTGATTTTCAGAGCTTTGCTGCTCTGTCGTCTTTGTCTTCCAAATGGGTCAGTGAGTCCTGCTCTCTCTGTCTGATGCTGTCTGTTAAATAGGTACTTTATGTCTGTGCTTAAATGTTTGCGTCGTAAGCTAAATGAGAGGAGGAGAGGATCGTTGTCTTTTCATTTGCCTTCTGATAACCGAAGTGCTGAAAGGAATAGCAGTGCCCTGCTGGAGGGAGGGTGATGGGGGTGGGGTGCGCAAAAAAAAAAAAAAAAAGGAATCTATACAGTTTTTCTTTTAAATGTGCTTTTCCTTAAATTTTTCTCTAAGTTCTTTATGCTTGCTTAAGAATTGTTAACTCGTAAATCAGAATGTGGTTGCGAATATTTATGCACTCTAAAAAGTTTTAGGGATTTTTTTTTTTGCACACTTTCCAGTCAAGGCAAGCTGGTATGGTAGAGACATAAGATGTACTTGCTGCTTGTTAATTACACAGTAGTGATAGACCTTCTTATTCTGTTTCCAAACAAATTATAGCAAAGAACTCCAGGAGGCTGACGGTACATCGCTTATTATTACCAGCACATCTCATAATGCATTTGTAGATGGAAAATGTCAGCTATATAATACTATATTTCCACATGCTCACAGAATTTTAAAAGAAGCATATGGTCGTTTGAACAGAAAAAAGAATCATTTTCAACTTTGAAGGTTTTTTTTTTATTCTGTTGGCATGTTATAAAGTGAACACTGTGTTCATATCCTTGTCAGGAGAAAACATGCAACTAATTCTCTAGACCGCTGATACCTGCTGTATTTATTGTGTTTACTGACAGAAAAGTATATCAGTTGGATCCCAGATAATTTTGTTATGGGGAGTTAGGTAAATATCTGCTAAAGGAGATGAGGTTTGTGTATACGATTAAAATTTGAACCCATGGCAGCTGTCTCGTCCTGTTTAATAAAACTTTTCTTCAGTTGCATATACAATTTCTCCATGAGCTGGTTATGGTGCTTAGTACTGGAAAAAATTACTCTGATTTCCTTTCTGTACTTGTTTCTAGTGAAAAAATCAGAAGGAATACTTTTAGTTTGTTATTTAAGATTTTTTTTATTGAAAATCAATTGTAAGAGTGTATGCTTTTTAAATGCTGAATTATGTCCCGTAAAGATGAACTGGTGTGTATTTTACAGATGCAAGCCTTCTGGTTTGTCTGGGTTAAGTACCTGTGCTTATTCCTTAGCTGTGTCTTGTGTGTACCCCAGGAATCTTCTAAGGTCTGTATCCAGAAGCCACACTAATGCTAGTGACTTGTTATGGATACTTTGTAAATAATTACATTCAAATAGCTACATTTTCTGGCATTATTTTTTCATAAATTATTTGTTTCTTTTAAAAATTCATGCTTATTCTTAAGATAGAAATTATAGAAGTGGTTATTTTGAAAATGATATGAATTTCAGTGCTCAAAGGCACACCCTGGAATATTCATTTTTTAAATTTGAAATTGAAGCACTATTGAAAGGGAAGGGGAAATACCATACAGTTTTTCATGTATACCATAAAAGTCTAAATTGATCCATGCTTACAAAGATAAAAATAGAAGTAATCAACACTTGAAACTGATTCATTTTAACTATTACAGCACAGATAACAACATTTTTTTGTAACTGTTTGTAACACAAGGAAAAGAAAAAGGAAAAAAAAATTACTTTGCAGTCCCTCATAGCCAGCAAGGAAGGCTTTGTTTCCAAGTCCTTGACTAAATAGCCTCTAACACCTACCTACTCAGCAGGTGTGGGCAGTCCCGTCTGATAATGCAAATGTTTGCTCCTTCTAGAATGCATATTGGTGTTTTTATTTTTACCTCTCCTCTGTTCTGATTCTTGTTTCTAAATGGCTTTGGCTTGGAGAAGCAAATAAACAGTCTCAAGCTATGTTTTTCACTCAAAGTACTAAATGGCTCCCATGAAATATGGTCATTTTTGCTTTTCTTTTTCATTCAGTTCTAGGATCAAATGTGTATGGTCACTTCAACTGAAGGGAAGATCAGACCTTTCTGCATTTCTGGGCAAGATCTAGCTTGCGAGAGTTCCGGCTTCACACAGCAGATATTGCTCATATATGCCTCTCCCTCAGGATTTTCCCTCCCTCAAGCAAGCAATTAAGCAGTCTAGACTTGGAAGAACAAGCTCTCTGCCCAGTATATCAACACCAAGAAACTCGATTCATTCATACAATTTTCAGAAACCAAATCAGATTTTTGATAGTAATTGTCTGTAGCAAGCTCCCTAAACCCTTGTTTCAAAGACTGGGTTGTTATCCTTCAGCTAGTTTCGAATAAATTCTAGCTCAGCAGTTAAGGAGGCTTTGATTCATGGGTTCCAATTATCATTTAAAAACGGAGGCTTAAATACCCACCTCTCATGGTCATTAAGTGTTTACTTCATCTGTTCTCTTTTGTAGACCTGTGATTGTGAGTGACAGATGAGTCCATGAGAATTGCAGCCTGTTTTTACAGTTTTGCTTTCTGCACATCTCATGGAGACTGGTCACTCTGTCTAATACTCTTGGCACTTTATTCCCCAGAGAAATTTGGCAGGCCTACCATCCTGATGTGCAGCCCTGAGGGCCTGGGCCGCAGCACAGGTCTATAGACTATGGTGCAAATATTACCAGTGGATGCTGTGTTATATCAGGTACTAAAAACAACAGAGAAGTTGAATTAGATTTCTTTAAAAGTGTTTTTTAAGCATATTTAGGAATTTGCCAGTAATGGGAGAGGAATAACCAAGTCATGGGTGCAAATCCAGAGGACATTGCAAGAATGAAGACACCAACTGCTGTATATTCTCATAATATTAGAAAAGTATTCAAAAGCATTTGCAGTTTTCCTTCCCTATAAAATAGATCTTTTTTTTCCCCACATAGAGTTGTATAGTTTGCAGTGTTTCACAGTTGCACATTAGAAGCGCGTGTTAATAGCTCAGAAAGGCTGTTGTCTCTGTGTGCCCCGTATTTGACTTGTGGTCGTGCGTATTCTCTCCCCTTTACTTTCTGGTGATAAGACAAGTGAGAAGTTGTGTTTTAGTATCAAAACAAGTAAAATACAGATTTATTTACATCTTTTCTTGGTCCAGAAAATAGTCAATGTAATACTAAAAATAACCTGCTTACCTGAGCCATATTCAAGCTGCCATGAGGTCGAGGTTGCCTAGCGAGAAGACCCTAGTAGCCAGTCAATGTCATGCGCGCTGTCATTGGTCTTCTTAGACTGACTTTCATGCCAAATATATACAGTTTTAGCATTGGTACTTGCCTAACCCTGTCTTACACATGTGGATCCGAATGACTTTTTCTAAAACTGATATATTGCTTCAATAAGTGTATACGTTTCAGGATGTGAAATGATTATTGCTCAAATTTAGCTGAGAATACGCTTCCCATGGTGCTATAAGTGGTTAGTGTTTTAGTAAAATACAACTCAATGGTAAGATTTTCTTAGGGTACAGAATGGTGCTAGATTCACTAACCTGTGTTATGTTCTTATTGATGTCAAACTCTTCATAATATACAAATTTAGTTGCCAGTTTAATGCTACTTAGATGATTCTTGTCTGGTGTTCTTAATTTTACTGTCTTTTGAATATTTTAAAATTGATGTGGGTTTGTAAATTATGAAGCCATGTCATCGGTGCAGTGATAATAACATGAAATAAGAATGTGAAGGAAAGTTTGTGGTGAGCTGCCTGTTAAATTCCGAGTAGCAGCGGCTGGAGGTCAGGGAAGGAAGATGTTTGCCTTGTGCAAACTGCGCATTACTGAGCCGTTTCAAACATCTTTCTCCTTTTGGCATCAAAATTAGCTTTGAACACATCTGCAAATGTGGGCAAACGCTGCTCTTCAACTGCATTGTGCTCTTTGAGCTCTTGCTTTTGCCTAACATTTGAAAGAGCAGAATTAAAGTGGGAAATAAAATGCGAAAATACAGCCGGGTGGTGGTGGCGCACGCCTTTAATCCCAGCACTCGGGAGGCAGAGGCAGGAGGATCTCTGTGAGTTCCAGACCAGCCTGGTCTACAAGAGCTAGTTCCAGGACAGGCTCCAAAACCATAGAGAAACCCTGTCTCGAAAAACCAAAAAAAAAAAAAAAAAAGCGAAAATACAAGGATCAGACACACAGAAACAATGTGTGGGAAAGGTAAACGTTGGCCATAAATTGAACATCAATAGAAAATATAAATTATACCACTTTTAAATTAAATTTCATTTATTTAAAAAAAACCTGTATAGCTGTTCTAAAAAGAAATGGAAGCCAGCATTACTGTTTTATTTCTCCATTTCTTTCCTTTTCTCTTCCTCCCACTCCCTTTCTTTCCTTTTTACTTTCCTTCTTCCTCTTAATAGATCTACTGTGTTCCAGTGAAATAAACGACAGCTCAGGACTTCTTTTTCAAGCACGTGGAAACAGCTCTATTGAGCCACACTGCCTTGAGTTCTTCTGAGATTACGCTGGAGACTTGTATCAATTTTAATTCTTGTGCATTTCTTCTGAGTCTCGCTTTGAGGATGGTATTCAGAGGAAGGCACCAGCATCTCATTTTAGGAAGGCTCCATTTCTCTCCCCATCGTCTTCTTATTCTTCCAGTCCCACAGTGTGAGCCAATGATGGTGAACATTGCTGAGTTTTTACCTGATAACTTCATTTCCTTCATAACCTAAGCTTGTATTAATTTTATTTATCTGCATAAATGAGCACATTGATATTTCAGAGTTAACATTTTGTAAACAAAAAAACTTGAAATAAATAACAGCAGAAAGATGACTGAAAGCATCTTTAATTATTTATATGAAAGAAAAATTTATATATTGTCTTTAGATAGTAAGATACTTTATTCTTACACCCAGAGCTGGTCTTTGGAAAATAGCTTTTTTTCCACTAGCTTTAAATCTCCCATGTGATAGGAAGGACTCTTTCCTCACCAGACAGATTAGCTGTTGATATTGGGTTCAGATTCCAGTGAACTGCAACACCACTGTCTTTGGCAGCCCCCTTCTAACTAAAGGATCTGGGGTAGAGGGTAAAAAAAATCAACAGAATAAATCTCACCTATTTTGAGAGGTAGGTTACTCCTGAGTAAAGATGTCCCCATGTAATCACCAGTGCTCCATTCGTGGGATCAAAGATGCAAACAAATGTGTGACCACCTTTAATGAGAAGGATAATTCTCTCCAGAGTGTTGCTCTGGCATCTGCTCTCTCCTTTCATTGTCTTTTGCCTGTCAACCATTCTGTTCTTTCCCACTGTGATCCAGAGTCAGAGTAATAAGTAAGAAATGAACAGTGAATCTGGGTGGGCTGCCCAGGCAGAAAGGCACCAGAAGGAGAGACAAATGCTAAAGAATAGCAAAAAAAAAAAAAAAAATCCCAACACATTTGCTACCTTGGTGGTTTGTGTTATCTCGTAATTTTACTTCAGCTGACTTTGTAGCTGAGATGATATTTGGTGAAAACAATTTAAGAAAAATAAACTCTCCAAAGGGCAATTGCAGGAAAACAGCTCTCCTTTTCTGTTTCTGGCATACATAAATGTCAGAATTGAAGAACACTGTCAGACATCCTTGGGACATTTTGACATAGTTTGACCAGCGTTCAGAAGCTCTGAAGGAGCAACCTACCACAGTGGGTGTTTCTGAGGCTGAATTTTGTGTCAACATTGCTTTTTACATGAATAACTAGAAACTATTTTAAGAAGAAAATTTATTTCCCCAACGCTCAGAGACGTAAACAGGTGTATTTTGGAAAGCTTAGATGTCCCTTAAAATAAAGATTTTTAACACTCATCAGAACTCAGGCAAACCCCTCTGAAGAAAACAAGGTGCATCATATTTAGAGAGGTTAAGTTTCTCTTTAAACTTTAGAGGTTTCGGTGCAGAATTCACATCCATGGTTTTGCGTTAAAATGCATTAGTTTTAAGAGAAGCAAGCATTATATAGAAACAGAAGTTTGGATACCAAGAGCCTCAACAATATTGAAGATGCATGGGGGGAAAAATCTTCAGCGCTATTTCTCTAAAATTGAAGGCCAGCATGGACAGGAACGGAGAAAAACACAAAAAGCTAGACAAACAGCCCTGACAGAGCTTGTTGATTTTGTAAACCTTACCATAACACAAGATCATAGGACTCCTTCAACTTCTCCTCCAAAAGGTTGAAAGTTGGGACAAATGTAAAACGCTGCTTAATGTGCACGAGTAAAGCCAAGAACATCAAACTCATTTCACTTAGTGTCAGTCCTGACGATTCATCATTGCGGTCTGGGCCAACTGTGGTCTCTGGGCTGAAACAATTTTATCCATTTAAAAAAAAAAAAAAAAAAAAAAAAAAAAACAGAATGTTCCAGCTTGGATCTTATATCCTTAGGGTTACAATATTGAATTCTGAATTGGGAAACTTAATCTTGCAGCCAGATTTGACAAGATGCTGGTTGAATGGAAAGCACAAGTGATGATTGGGGGGTGAAGTGCCCCAGGTCAGAATTTGGGAAAAATAGGAGGTTTTGTAGAAATTTGGCTGCAATATAAAAACTCCAAGTTTGAACATTTCTATTTTTTTTTATGTAACAGAGGTGTCCAGAGTCTTAAAAGTAGATTTCTGCTGCATTCCTTTTCTCAGGTTCAAAATGTTCTTCAATAGAGTGGACTTTAAGTATTCTTGGATTCATTTCTTAGCACATTTCTGATGCTGCTCTTGAAAAAGATGCCTAGAGTTATAATCAAAGGCTTATGGGAACAAAGAAAAACATGCTTAAATTCAAAACAATCCTATTCGTTCTGTTGTAGAAAATTAATATTATATTCAAGAGTTAAAATTGGTGATTTCTTTATGGAAAACATTTTGTATGTGTGTGATTGAACATACTTAGATTTCCAATTCCTAAATATAAGAATGAAACAGGTAAAAAAATAAAAAAAAAGAATGAAACAGGTGCATTTGGCAATCCAGTTAGCACACACACTCAAGCACATGCACACACATATGCATGCACACACGCACACATGAACACATATATGTGCACCACACACACTAAGGAATTTTTGAAATGCTTGATTATTTATTTAACTTTTAATTTTCTGAAGGTGTTTTAAGTCTGTTATATATATAAAAAACTATATTAGGTACGTACTTTGAAGCACTCTTCTCAAGTAGGTTGTTGAGGAGAATGTAGAAACAGCACGCAAACTTTCCAAGTTGCAATTTGAACACACTGATTTCTAGAAGCAAAAGATAATGACTGTTCCACTCTCTCATAAAATCAGGTTTGTCTCCCAATATATTTCTATCATGTAGCTACTTCCGACAAGTGCTGAAACATACAAGCTGGGATTGTTTTCTCTCTTCTGTATTTCTCCTAAATAGGGAGAGAGAGAGCGCAGCATCACAGTGATACACAGTTTAGATACACACAAGACTGAGATGAGCTACCTAAGAAATTATTCAAGAAATTATAAAATAAGGAGGGGAACAGAGAAAAGTATATAGCTTAATAAAATCAATAAAAAGAAATTATAAAATAAAGCATACTTTTGGGAAACAGTTTCAATAAGATGGAACTATACAAATTGGAAAACAAAGTACCTTTTATTTCCCTCTCTTCAAACTATTATTCTCTAACTGTCTTTCTGGAAAGCTTCCATGTATATATCAGCATAGAGAATATTTGTGCTACCTGAGTACATTCATATTTTACAGAGTTCTGCAACTTATTGCATTATTTATAAGCATATATTGAATACTACATATACTTTTTAAAAATATTTATTTTAATTACCTTTTATGTATACAATATTCTGTCTGTATGTATGCCTGCAGGCCAGAAGAGGACACCAGACCTCTTTACAGATGGTTGTGAGCCACCATGTGGTTGTTGGGAATTGAACTCAGGACCTTTGGAAGAGCAGGCAATGCTCTTAACCACTGAGCCTTCTCTCCAGCCCCAAATACTACATATACTTAAAAATAGATCTGCAATTTTAAAAAAGACAAGATCTCCTGGAACTCCGTGCTCAAATGATAGTTACTCTTGCCTCAGCCTCTCAAAAACCTGGGTCCGCAGGCAAGTGTTACCTTATCTGGCTCTAAATCTACATTCTTTTCTGTAATATTCCATTTTCTGGATGTTCAGTACTCTCCTGCTGAGCACCCAATATTTAAAAAAAATGCCCTCTTACCAATTAGTGTAAACAATTGTGTTCCAGAATCTTCTAAGTGGGGTTTGCTTTTGCAAAAGAACGCATACATGTCCCTTGCTAAGAGATAGTGTATTAGTTGGGGTTACTATTGCTATGATGAAATACCATGACCAAAAGCAAGTTGGGGAGGAAAGGGGCTATTTTACTTATACATCTACATTTCTGTTCATCATTGAAAGAAGTCAGGACAGGAACCCAAAAGGGAAGAAATCTGAAGGCAGGAGCTGATATGCTAGGCTTACTCAACCTGGTTTCTTACAGAATCCAGGACCATCAGCCCAGGGATGGCACCACTCACAATTGGCTGCCCTTTCCCTATCAATCCCTAATTAAGAAAACACCATATAGCTGGTTCTTATGGAGGCGTTTTCTCAGTTAAGGTTCTCTCCTTTCAGATAGCTCTAGTTTGAGTGCTAAGTTGACATTAGTCCAGCCAACACAACTGACCCCTTGTCAACTCAAAACACAAACATGTCACCAACAAACCACACTTCTTTTTTCTTTCCTTTTTGTTTTGGTTTTGAAGCAGGATTTCACTGTGTGGTATAGCCCTGGCTGCCGTGGATCTCACTCTGTAGACCAGGCTGGCCTTGAGTTTACAGAGTGCTGGGATTGAAGGCGTGAGCCACCTTTCCTTTCTTACTCATCCTCAAGAGCTCACATTAAAAACATAAATAACTTTAAAAGCCCCACAGTCTTTTTTAAAAATGTTTTCTTTATTATTTATTATGTGTACAATGTTCTGCCTGCATGTACACCTGCAGTTCAGAAGAAGGCATCAGATCTCATTACAGATGGTTGTGAACCACCATGTGGTTGCTGGGAATTGAACTCACGACCTTTGAAAGAACAGTCAGTGATCTTAACCTCTGAGCCCTCTCTCCAGCCCAAGTCCCACAGTCTTTACAATTTCAAACACATCAAAGTTTCAATCTCCTTAAAACATCCAATCTCTCTAAAAATCTAAAACCTTTTTTAAAAGTTCAAAGTCTTTCAATTGTGGACGTTGATAAAGAACCAAAATTAAATTAAAAACCATCAAGAGGGAAGAACCAGAACACTTCACAATCTGAACCAAGCAAAACCAAACTCTAACAGTAGAAATAACTGAATGTCCAATTATTTGGGGTTCACTAACTATCTTCTGGCTCCTTCAGGGAGCATTAGGCGCTTCTCCAGTTCTGGCCTCTGTAGCACACACACCTTGTCTTCTAGGCTCTGGCTGGCTCCACCCCACTGCCGCGGCTGTTCTAAAAAGGAGAAAGACTTACTTAAGGAAATGGCTCCAGAAGATGGGGCTGTAAGATATTTTCTTAAGTAATGATTGATGGGGTGGGGGTTAGTTCATTGTGGGTGGTTCCGTTCCTGGGCTGGAGACTCTGGGTCCTATAAGAAAGCAGGCTGAACAAACCAGTAAGCAGCACCCCTGTATTGCCTCTGCGTTACCTCCTGCCTCCAGGTTCCTGCCCTGTTTGTGTTCCTGTCCTGATTTCCTTCAATGATGAACAACGATGTGGAAGTGTAAACCTTATAAACCCTTTCCTCCCCAACTTGCTTTTGGTCCTGGTGTTTCATCACAGCAATAGCAACCCTCAAAAAGATAGATGATCAAGTGTAATATTAAAAATGAAAGATAGGGGCTGGAGAGATGGCTGAAGGAAGAGCACTGGCTATTCTTTCAGAGGTCGTGAGTTCAATTCCCAGCAATCACATTGTGGCTCACAACCATTTGTAATGAGATCTGGTGCCCTCTTCTGGCATGTGGGCATACATGGAGGCAGAATGTTGTATACATAATAAATAAATAAATCTTTTAAAAAAATGAAAGATAGATTAATGGCATTGGTTCTCAGCTGGGTATGTCATGACTCTAAGACCAGGCTAGCTACTCCTCTGACCACAATGCATGCCATACACGCCAACATGGGCCTCACTGCTCCTTAGTAGGATACACAACGGTGCTTCCAGCGTTTGACACAATGAGTGTACCTAGATTAGTGAGTAGAAGACAACAAGCAATTCATGGTAATGGCTCCCAGTTAGATTCCTATTTTCTATATTTTATTTTGTATCAGGCCAATCTTTCACCTCTCTTATGCATTGCATAATACAGTTGAGAGAAGACTGAACCAAAAATAATCAGAATTACCATTTGAATTCTACTAACTTGGTGTTTTGATAAGTAGGCAAAATGTCTACTACTTGAATACTTAGGAGAACGTGTTAGAAGTTACGGTTTACATTTCTTTTAGGAAATCTGTGATTGTGGATCTTAATCACGTTATTTCAAGTACATGAAAAAGAAAGAGAATTTGGAAATAATGAAATCTTCCATTTAGCGGTATAGTGATATTTTATTTATTTTTTTTATGTAGATAAGAAGGTAAAACTAAGCAACTAGAGTCTAGGCAGTGGTGTTACACATTTTTAATCCCAGGATTTGAGAGACAGAGGCAGACACACCTCTGTGAGTTCAAGGCCACCGTGGCCTACACAAAATCAATGCAGAAACAGATTCAGGT
The DNA here is from genome assembly GCF_014885135.2 of Alexandromys fortis. NCBI lineage: Eukaryota > Metazoa > Chordata > Mammalia > Rodentia > Cricetidae > Alexandromys > Alexandromys fortis. The sequence continues at coordinate 19,474,030 of NW_026067924.1, forward strand.
GGTGGTGGCTCACACCTTTAATTTCAGTACGAGGGAGTCATGCCTTTAATCCCAGCACTAAAGGGGAATATAAGATGGGAGGAGACAGGCTCAGCTCAGTGTTCAGTCGCCCAGCCTTGGTAGAGGTAAGACTTTTCTAGTGGCTTGGTTGTTTTGCTTTTCTGATCTTCCGGCAAGTTTTACTTACTAAGACATAAATAAAATATCATTGTATAGGGGAGAAGACTCATAGGGACTACTCATGACAGCTTTTCCTGTAGAGATTCCTAGAAACTGATTTGCTGAACTGCACACTGGAGAAATACAAGTTCCCCTCCTCTGTTCTCCCCCAGATGCCAGGATAAGTACTCTGGGTTTCACAAACCGTCCTCACCTGTAAGCATCAGAACAGTTTGTTGCCTCCTCCAGCTCAGAACAGGCTCTCAACAGCAAATCACAGCGTTGGCCTTGACACAGAGTTGGCAGCCACAGCTCTAGAATTCACTTCTCATCTGTGAGCACCTGCACGCATATGGCTTACTCACATGGACACACACACACACACACACACACACACACACACACACACACCTTTAGAAAACAACAGAAAAGGATTAAAGATTCAGCTGTCTCAAATCAAGAGTACTAACGATAATCCGTGAACTAGTGAGCTGGTGAGTACTTAGTAGGTGTTAGACACTTTGCAACAAAGGTTTAATCCTCACAGGAGGTCTGTGAGATAGATGGGTACCATCTGGTTTACTTGACCAGGAAGCTGAGCCTAGAAGACAGTATCAAGTGGGTAATAAGCGGCAAAGTTAGAATTTAGTATAAAAATGCTGGTATCAGGGTTGCTAAACCTTAATTGTACACAAAACCACAAAATGAAACATGGCTTTAAACGCTGTCTATGGAAAGAATAATGCTTAGTATATGCTTACGTTAGGCACACATTATGGTCCTTGCTGTTACCATGAAGAATTATGGCGATGTGACATCACTAAAGACTTACCTTAAATCAAATTTTGGAAAGCGGATTTATATTGTACCATCTCAGTTCCTACTTCAATTCTACTCTTTTGCACTGGATTAGATCGTGGGTTTCTTCTACTCTGCTTACCTCCTCCTAAGTTCATTTTCCCCGTCAATAGCACCTTAAATATTTGTGATCCTGATGGTAGGTGTGGCTGAGAACATAATTTCTCTTCTCTACCTAGTCATTTGAAATTGTCACAAAACTTCAGTCTTTTTTGCATTTGCATTATAATTGTAGGATCTAAAAGAATTTACTTCCAAAATATCTCCTTCAACTTTAACTCATAACTTAATAGTTTCAGACCCCATGAATACACAGAAAACAATGCAGTGGTTTCCTGAAATGATCCTCGACAAGGTATTTATTGCCTTGAAAGTTCACAAGGAACAGAAAGGAACACAGTACATGGTTTGTCTGTCCCTCGTTCCTCCCTGCCTCCCTCCCTGCCTCCCTCCCTGCCTCCCTCCCTGCCTCCCTCCCTGCCTCCCTCCCTGCCTCCCTCCTTCTCTCCCTCCCTTCTTTCCTTCCTTCCCTTGGCCTGTAATTCAGTGATGTATAATATATCTTGGGTCATGTCTGCCACATCTCCACCCCCACATTTCTCCTTCCAATGCCTGCTCTGAATCAAAGGGAAGGGATCTGGTCATGGTTAAGCTCTGATCTGCAGACTGATGCCATCTCTTCTAAGGACCCATCTGAGAAAGAAGTGGAACTGAGTTTAGCATGTGCATGAAAGAGCCTTAGATGGCAGAAGGGGCAGCAGAAATTTTGAGCACATAGATCTTGGAAGTTTTCTCATCTGCTTGCATATTTCTTCCTCTAGTAGTTTTGGTGGCACTCTTCCTTTCCCAGATGAACCAAATCTTCATCAGGAAATACTTGTAAAGGAAATGTTGAATACAAAAGATCATGCAGCCCTTATGCATCTGTCTGATTATTGGCTTACCACAGTACTGCACAGAGAGGCTCAACTTACGTTTGTGACTGTTTAAACAAAAGATAAAATATCTCATCCCTGACTCACCAGCTGTCATTTAAGTTTATAACAAATTGCTAATATTAATCATTTTTAATAAGTTAGCATCTTATGCATTTAGTTAATTATATTAAAGTTTGAGGGTCAATAAGTAACATTCTTTAATTTCTAAAATTATTTTTGGCTTCTAATTTATAAGGCTTAATGAAGACTGTGACCTTCAATATATAATTACAACTTCGTGATTTCTTGTGTACCTGTATTTTATCTTGGGTTCTTCCTACTAGAGAAAAGTTTAGGTAGCACGAGGAGCGAGGACTTCCGTTTCTTTCAAGAAAAAGAAAACCACAATGGAAAAGATGACTCCTCTTGTAAATTTAGGGCCAGGGATGCCAGACCATATCAGATATCAAAGTGGTGATGAATCTGCTCTCTCAGGACTGAGGAGAGAGTTTGCATGAAGCCAGGAACAGAGGACTGAAGCACCTCTCTCCATCCTTTTTCTGTGTAGATGCTTTCTGCCTGTTTTGCAGGAAAGTGGTACTCTTGGCATCTTGATGGAGTAGTGTCAGACTGAGAGGCTGAGCAAGGGGTGTTTGAATGACAGGGAATCTTGACTTCCTGTATGTTAGGTTTAGATGACTTCAGAAGCTTTTATCTCCCTCCCTTTCCTCCTCTTTATTTTCTTATTTCCCTCCTTTCTGTGAAAATGGATCATAAAACCATATTAGAATGAGTGAAAAGTAGAAAAGAGTTGCCAAGACCCCGTGGGTTTTTCTCTCATTATATATACCATCTTCCTTTAACCCCTCATTATTACCTAACAATGTGTGTGTCCCTCTGGAGGTGCTGTTGGCACCGAGAGGCTTGTTGATTGTTCAGTATGAGAACTTATAACATCTGACCCTCATCTAACTTCTAACTTTGTAGGTGCCCCTCTCAAGCGGCTCTGAAGTTTTGGGCTGCCTTAGTTCTCCTCATTCCCTCCCATGAAACCGTGTCTGGGGGTTTGGGGGTACTCTGCTCATGGTTTCATTACAGAATGTATAAATGATGCTCTGGAGTTGCAAACAAATCCTCTACACATATGGAGAAGTAGTTGAAAGAATAGGGAGCAACACAGACACAAAACTGGGGAGTGGCTGAAACAGAGAGGGAAACAAAAGAGGTGGAAAATCTGAGAAGTGAGAAAACCAAGACTTCTGCATTTTCCAGCCACAGAGCCCTGCATCGCAGGTCCTCTGACAGCAAAGGAGACTCTGTGATGCCCTCACCTCTATTTCGCACCCAGGTGTTCAAAAGCCTAAACCTTCACCTTGAATCCTTATCCTGCCTGTTCAAATTTCCTTGCTTTTCCTCCTTTTACTCTGGAACCTTAAGAAGCATTGTGGTGCCTCTCCGCCATGCCCCTTACCTCCTCCTGCACCTTCCAAGTTCCAGTCATTGCATCCCCAGGTCACTGCGCTTAATCCCCAGAACCTCCACCCCTCATGCCTGGCTTTTCCTACCCACTGAATGGTGGCTCCATGTCTCATCCCATCTGGCTCTGGCAGGTAGTTCCTGCTTCCAGATTGCTTTCACATAGCTTCAGAATGATGCTACAGCTTAGGACTCCCATTGCTGACGTACACATGAGGCTGTGCAATTGGTAGGAAGTTCTCTTCTTCCACCATAAATTAGTGGTATTTTCAGCTTTCATCAAAGAAATCCCTCTTTGCAGTTAATGCAGAAGCTCATAGCTGGCCAAGGTGCTGAGAACAAATGACTGTAGGATTCTAAGCATTCATTAAATGAATCTCTTGTCCCACCCCTTTAAGAGCACAGGAAACGTAATAGAAAAGGTGTTGGAAAACAATAAGAGCCAATAACACAGAAGGGAATTGTGAAATGCTCTCTTATGGACTTGATAGAACTGTGGCCCTCATGACCTCACTTCAGCTATTGTTGCCTACACAGGGCCCGCCCATGACTGAGTCAGTAAACACTTAGACAGAGATAGGAGAGAAATCACTGGGCTTTGCCCACAGGATTTTACAGCAGTCAAGGCTGCGAAACAAGAGTAAAGAATTGTCTTCAATTGTGTAGCGACTGGAGGATAGCTTCACACTTAACACCCATACCAGTGGCCCTGCTTAAACTACAAGTATTACAAAACATAAACTAAATCAAACAAAAATACCCCCAAAATCCCAAACGGCATAAATAAAAATGAACCGGAGACTTGGGGGACCCAGGCGGTAATGACAGTCGTGAGGGTGAGAGAGGATGGGGGGACGGGTATGAAAAGAATGTGTTGTGTACATGTATGAAACTGTCAAAAACAAATTAGAAAGTGACCACCTCAATGGGTACTGTGAGAACTCAGTAAAATAATTCATGGAGAAAAAGAGCCCAGTGATTGGTCTTCAGAAAGTTCGTCATGAACATGAGAAGATCTTGTTTTTATGGACTCTTCACTTCTAAGACCTTCCCATCCACTTCTGTTCACTTCTGACTTCCAGCTTTGTGAAAATGTGAGGAAAGCGGCTATCCACTTCTGTCTTTTGCAGGATATTGTTGAGTGTGCTTCTCTTAAAGGGAATTTTATATTTTTAATTGAAACAATAATTGTACTTGTTTATGGATACAGTGTGATATTTTGCTACATGTGAACATATTGTATGCCTACCTAGCCAAGATAATTAACATGACCATACATTAAAATATTTTTCCATTTCTTTATTATGGAATCATTTAAACATAATAAGGTAACTAGGTATGAAGATGTATTGGAGAATAAATGCACAGAGAAATAATAGCTGATGATACTGTGATTGGTTGGGATACAGAGGATAGGAGAAAACTATCTCCTATCTGGGTAAAACTGGGACTGCCTCATTTCTGGAAAGGAAAAAGAAGAAACAGAATTAAAAATAAGAATTCCTTTACTTGTTTGAAATATGTATTATTGTTAACAATTGTTGGTCCACTTCTCAGTATGACATTTCTTCTCCACTGGCTGGGTACTGACCATGCTTCTTGAACTCACCTAGTGGCTTGCTTACATTTTTGTTTTTATTCTGAAATAGAGTCCCACCATGTAACTCAAGACGACCGCAAGTTAACAATTCTCTCAGTATCCTGCATTTTGGGATTACTGGCATATATCATTCTGCTGGGTTTTAGTTTTCTTAACCCCAACTTTATAAGGTAATTTTTAAAAATTTTCCATCCATTTTTAATTCTGTTTCTTCTTTCTCCTTTCCAGAAACAAGACAGTTCCAATTTTACCCAGGTTTTCTCCTGTCCTCTGTACCCCAACCAATGACAGTATCATCAGCTGTTATTTCTCTGTACATTAATTCTCCAATACATCTTCATACCTGGTTACCTTATTATGTTAAAATTTACCACATTTACTTATATGTTTGATTTTCCCTTTACACCATTCTATTGTGTGCTAAAGCCATCTTTCCTACAAACATGTTCTTCTTAAACAATGGTGTGTACTTGTCTTACACTAAGCATTCTAAGAACATTGCAATAAGCATATTTCTATGTGTATGGGCAAGGGGTGGAGCTAGGATTCAAACTAAGGCAGTCAAGTCAGTCTCTGTTTACTCATCCTAACAAGCATATTTCTTTTAAAAATTATTTTTGAAATATTTATTTGGTTTTTAATTGTGTGTGTGCATATAATCATGAATGCAGATGCCTGTGGAGGCCAAAAGAGGTCATAGATATGCTGGAGCTAGAGTTACAGGTGGTGGTGAATGGGTTCTGAGAACTGAACTTAGGTCCTCCTCAAGATTTGTATGTATTCTTAACTATTGAGCCTTCTCTCCAGCCCCTAAAGCGTTCATGGGATACACCTGGGTTGCAATACTCTATTCATTTCTGCTGACCTAATTCATTTCTGAATTTGTTCCTCTCTCCTGGACTGTTAAAGTAACCTCCTTCTTGCCTTCAGGTCCTGTGCCCCTAGTCACGATGCTTTTCACACGTTTCTGTCTTTAAACACTGTTGCACAAAAGACTCAGATACTGGGCAGACAAACACCCTGGACTCCAGCTGAACATTTTAAGAAACCAAATCCCCACTGCTCTCTGTTGACTTTATTCCCGGTTGAGCTAGATGCTGCTGGAAAATTTACTTAGACACAATTCCTGATTTCCGGTCAGGGATGACACCATGAGAGGACCTGGCCATCTCCCACAAGCTAATGTTCTTTCCAGTCTCTCCTCCAGACTCTGAACATCCATCCTGAAACTAGATATCACATTTGGGAAGTACCTGGAATTCCTTCCCTCCACACCTTTAGGCTTCCACCACAGTTTCTGTCTCTTAAGTCCTGTCACTCTCTATGGGAAAACAGCTCCTTCAGAGTTCTGCCTGCCCTTCCAACGGTATCTGCCTTCCCTTCAATGCTCAGAGTGCACCATACATCTTGGTATATATCTTCAGTTTTGAATTAGGGTTTTTGCAAATCTCTATTTAATTTTCTCTTGTCCTTAATCTATATGTACTCTGTTTTTTTTTTTATCTATCCTGTATTCTCTAGGCAAAAGTTTATATGTGGTCTTAGAAGTACTAGACACACTGAAAGTAAATACTTTTCAAATAGTGAGAAAATATTTATTAATACAGCAAAAGGTTGTTTATTATTTGTTAGGCATATTTTGAAACCTTGAGAATAATTAAATTCCAGCTGCTTTGGAACTAATAGAGTGATGGATATGTGTAGCGAGACAAGATAGGGTCATGTTTCTTGGAAGCATATGTAGTTAGAGAAGAACTTATAAAAGACATCCAGCTGAAGACATTTGTTTTGAATTCAAATGTTTTAACTGATTTGGTCAAGGTTGATGAACTTCCATTGTCTGGGCATTCACTTCACAACTCTTCCTCTACTTCTGGTTGACCCCTAACACAGAGCTTTGTAAGTTTCTAAAAAAAAGGTATGAAGTAAAAATTATTATTTGTGAAATGATCTGTATGAGTCCATCTGTGTTTTTTATGACCATCATTATGATTCAGTCATTCCATTTTTTTCTTTCCATCTTCACACTCCCGACAGTCACATGAACTCTGCATGCAGTTATGGATTGATCTACTCTTTTCTTCGGTTAATAAAGTGACTTTGAAACTTCCCAAGGTAAGAGGTGAAAGACAGAATCTTCACCTGTGTTTTCATCAGGTTTGTTGTTGCCTGAGCTCTCTTGTGCAGTGACTAGGGTGTTCTGAAGTGAATTGCATCAACTCAGCATGTTCACGATGTAGCACCCAGCACCAGTGCCAGTGAGCTTGTGATATGCTCAATATGACTCCATTTTAGAGAAGCATACGTGTATTTATTTAGTCATAGGTAGACAGGATAAGTAAGGAGATGGTAAATACTTGTTGAAATGCCAAGTGGTATGTGTATGCCTTTTGGAGATCAGAACATGTAGAGATCAGGATAAATATATTTTAAAGAGTATCTTTAGTAGCATGGTAATTTTTAGAGAATTTTAGATATTATAGATTTATTTAAAAGGTTGGGAGGAAGCAAAGAAAGAAATGACAGACTAGCACATGAAGCTTAATTAACTATGGGTAGCCCAGTAGTGGGCAATAGACAGTTAGCCTTAGTAGTTGGGTGGAGATTCTGGCAGCATTTCTACATCATAACCATGACATTTGGGAAAGGTGGAACCAACTGCCTGGCCACAGCATGAGGAATTCTATCACTTGTTATAAGCCAGTGCTTAGGTCCCAGTGAACCTAGTTTTTTATAAGCTACTCGAGGCAGGCCCCATATTGTTGCACAGCCTCTAGGACAACACTTTACACATACTTCACACTCAATAAAGATTTGTGAAGTCCATGAGCACACAGGGCTTCCATAAAGGCCTGATCCAAGGTTATTCAGTTGGTTCTGACTCCCTTTCTATCGCCACGCAGAACTTATAACTCCCACGGTGGTAATAATGAGAACCCTTCAGGCATGTGTAGTATTTAGTATTTTTGTGTGTGGTGTCAACTTTCATGTCATAATATACTATATGTTCAGCCAGTTAAGTTACTGTTGCTGTGGGAATCATGGCTTTTTTTTATACCCCAAATAAGCACTAGCCCTTCTGGTCTATTCAGAGGTGACCCTGTACCCACTGCCTTTACACGCTTAACTTCCTCCTCAGGTTTGGTCAATACATCCAGTTCCAAGTTTGTGTGCTTATTATATGACAGTTCTGGACTTAATGGAGTTTTTTCTTAGTAATTCTGTGATAGCAATATTTCCAAACAATAGTTTGGTATCAGCTTTGCTTTGTTGGAGTGATTCTGCTATGCTAATTCCGAGAAGGGAAGTCCATTTGAGTCAGTCTGGCCATGTGAGATGTAGGAACAACACCATTGACCACATTTTCTCGTCTTGTCCAGTGCAGCCAGGAAGTCGCGTCGTCTCTTCATTTCTCTAACTTCACTGTAACTCTTAGTAAACTAGAACTTGCCCTTTATTCTTCTTAATGGAAAGAGTCTTTAACCAGAGTTATGAAAAGCGAGGAAGGTATAAAGATGTTTAGTTCTTATATTTTAATTGGTGAATGAAAGTCAAGGAAAGCTCCTGATAGCTGAATGAGGGGACAGGTGGGGGCAATGAAGTGGAGCCAAGTGTCTCTCTTCCTCCAGTTTCAGCCGGCACACTTTGAGGATGCTGGTTAAGCACACTGGTTAAAAAGATTGGCCTTAAGCCAGCAGGTATTTCTCTGCTACTTGACGCTTTCTGATACAGTCTCTTGGGGAAATCCTTTAAGTGTCTATCCCTTTCTAGATTGAGAGCCCCTTGTTGTTAAATGCTGACTTACTTACAAGGCTTTTACGTTATCTAGTGATCACCTGAACTGTCTGGTGAAGCAAGAACAACACTTTGCCTGTGTTGATTCTCCATCAGTAACTAGCATTAAACTGTTCACGTCCCCCACTGCGGTCTTTCTCCAGGTGCTGTCTTTATCTCTTCCATATACCCAACCCTAACTGCCCCCCAATCCCCCAGCTTCTTCTTAGTATTTTCTTATCATTTTCAGTCCTGGACTGAAGAATGAACATTTTTGGCCTGTTTCTCTTTCTCCCCGTAATTTCTAAATTGGTGCATTCAAACATGCTAACTGAAACAGAATAAAAATATAAAAATTGTCTGAAGTTTTGATTGCAGAGTCTCCAGAAGGTATTGGGGTGAAGGATATAGATCTTCCTGTTCCTGTTTCATGTTCCCTGGGCAGCGACTGATTTCTCCTCATGGACAATGCCGACTTTCCTTTTCCTTCTGTCTTCTAACGGATCAGTCTTTGGCAAACCGAAATGCCCCTGTCCAGCACTCTTTCTTCAGTCTGTAGATGGATTCCTATGTGAACTGTCATCTTGCATTTATGTTTTAAGGTGGAGTTCGTGATATTATGCTGGATTAGCTTTAAAAGCTAATTCAAGTAGCTTAATTTCATCTTTGACATATGAGAAATGTTTTTGAATAGACAGTTTTTTTTTCCCATTTCTGACTCACATTACCTAGATCAATCTCTTTATTGGTTCTCCTTAAGACCTATATGTGTGCATAGGTTTAAACAGTCTTTATATGGATATCAAAGCAAAAGATTCCCAAACTGTGACAAATTATATAAAAGAATAGTTATCACCACAGGTAATTTAGATGTTTTCTCTGTTTGGAGTTAGAGTTGATAACAAGGATATATTCATTATTCTTGTAGCTTTTATTGAATGGTGACCTACTGTTGCCTAGCCAGTACACAGCACACCAGGAATGGACTGATAGCCAAGAGAGTTTTTAATTCCTCACCTATTTTACAATATAAGTTTGTATGCAAGTTACAAAGAAAAATTCCAAATTGTGATAAATACCAAAAAACAAATAAAAAATATTACTAAGATAGTGAATTCTCAGAACATGATCCAAGAGTGAAGATATGCAAGGAGAAATCTGAGAGCTTGTGAGATCATTCCAAGGAAACAAGACAAAGTCGTGTCACCTCTGTTCCACCAAAACATGGGTTCATTCTTATAATGTGCTTTGGTGCCCTTCTGAGGTATGGTACACAACAGTGGGTTTGCTTCAGACTATACATCGCTACTCACTTTTACTATGTGAAAAGTTTCCAAGCACAGGTTGGCTTTGTGACTATATATAATCTAAATGCATATGACCTTGCTTAACTTTCAGAATATAAATTGTCTGATGCTCTGAATAAAGTTGGCTATAGCATGAGACTTTAGTCCACCTCGTTTTTAGGTTTTACTCTCCCAGGTTCTTGCTGCCAACTAGAGCTGTAACAGTGAGCTGCAAATAAACTTACTACATTGTTTGGATAAAGTTTAAATCTGCTCATCCAGGATTCATGAGTTGAAAGTTTGGTCCTCAGTACTGTGATGTTCAGAAGTAGGAGAGCATTTAAGTTGTAGCTTAGAGTAAAATGTTAGGTCATTGGGTGTCTCTCGGAGGGATTAATGTAGTAATGTAGTGATTGTGAGAGCATCGTTGGTTCTCTTGAGAGTTGGTTATAATACAATAGCAAAGCTGACTCCTCCCACCTTCCTACTTCCTATTTTCTTATATGATTTTACCCCTGTATATATACCCCTCATCAAAATGCCATGTACCATGAGATCCTTGCTAGTGTTGGTTTTTAACTCTCTATCTTTCTATTTTTATCAATAAAGACTCAGGAGCCAGGTAGTGAGAAAAGCATACTAGGCCAGGGAGAAAAAGAAAGCACCTAATTGCTTCCTCCTCCCCCATTGTCCCAGAAAGAGGGTTTTCTCCTACCCTTCTCAAAGAAAAACTCCTCCAATTCTACTTCCTGTGGCTCTCTTCCTTCCTCCCTCCCTCCCTTCTCCCCCCCTCCCTCCTTCCTTCCTTCCCTCCCTCTCTTTTCTTTTGACTTCCTCTCACTCTCTGTCTCTCTATGTTTATTTCCTGTCAACTGATTGCTTGCTCTGCTGCTTGACCTAAGGTTGATTTTTATTTAATTCTGTTTACATCATCCAAGCAGAAAGCTCTTGGATTAAAAGTATATGCTAGGACTGAGCCACACCACAGCTACATTCAGGCAATCTCAGGGTTCACAGTATGCTCAAATATTCTGCAATGTCAAAGGTCAAATGGATAAGGCTTCCATAAATTTGTCTGCCTGTGCACAAAACTATGAACTAAATAAATCTGTTTTATTTACTATAATCCAGCCTCAGGTATAGAAAAAGAATACCAATTAACAATGAAGCTGTTAATTCACAATTTAAGAGCACAGAGAAGTAACCACCAAAATGGAAAGCACAGAGAAGCTAATGGTGTTGGGAGGGGGTGGAAATAATCTTGAGGTTTTAGAGAAAAGTTACCCGTGGAGGCAGAAAACCTGTGAGCTAAAATAGCCTGGGAATTTAAACTAGAGGCAGAGATGAGAGGGACCAGGATCCTATTGTAGACTTTGGAATGTATAACAGTTGTTTGTGAGAAAAGACCAAGGAGCCTGGAGGCCAGCAGGACTTCAGTATGTTGATAGCTGCAAGGTCTATGTTAATGAAGAACCACATATGTCCTTTCAGCCAGAGGCAAGGGAAAGGACTTCTTTTTGGAAGGAAGGGAAGGAACCATTTTGAACATTCCTGAGGGATACTGGATTTTATCTAACTACCAAAAATCCTCCTATAGTCCAGCTTGAGCATTCAGGATGTAAAATAAATGAATACATTAAAAAAAAAAGAAAAAGAAAACTGTCAACAAACTAAAATAAAAACAACAATAACAAAAATTGTTGGAAGGATCAACATCCCAGACTTTGAGTCACACTACAGAATACAGTAATATATAGTAATAAAGTTAGCATGGTATTGGCATAAAAGCAGAAAAATTAATCATTGCAATAGAACTGCACACATAAGCCAACACTCCTCTAGCCACTGAATTTTGACAAAGTATTTAATAATATACATTGAGGTTGTGCTGATTCTGCTGAGAAGTCCCCATGAGCAAGGCCCATCCTCCCCAATTGAAGGAATTTATGGACAAGAAGTTATCATTGCAATTGGATGGTGACAGACATGTACGAGGACTACTACAGGGCTTGAATTCCTTTATGCATCTTGTGATTGATGAGTTATGTGGAGATGGTAACTTGTGGGCAACAGAATAACTTCAGAATGGTGGTCGCATGAGGAAACAGCATCAGCTTGTCACTAGCCTTGGGAAGAATCTGAACAAAGATTTTTCAGCAGAGGAGTCCATGTCCCTCCCCAAAGGACCTGTTTGACTGTGGTGTAGAATTGGATCATGTACATTTTCTTTTTTTTTAATATTTATTTATTTATTATGTATACAATAGTCTATCTGTGTGTATGCCTTCAGGCCAGAAGAGGGCACCAGACCCCATTACAGATGGCTGTGAGCCACCATGTGGTTGCTGGGAATTGAACTCAGGACCTTTGGAAGAGCAGTCAATGCTCTTAACCACTGAGCCATCTCTCCAGCTCCATGTACATTTTCATATGAAACTTTTTGCTAAATAAACTTGTGATACTCAGGGGAAAAGGTATGCATTGAGAAAAAACAAGATTTTCAACAAATGGCAATGGTCAAACTAGGGAGCTACAAGTAGAGGAATTAACCAATTAACTAATTAATTAAATCCTTATCTCTCGCCCAACACAAAACTTTAAAGTGATCAAAGACCATGAGACCTGATACCTTGAATCTGGTAAGGGAGAAAGCAGGAGTCCACCTGAACTCCTTGGTGCAGGAAAGGACGTTCTGAACAAGGCTCTGATAGCACTGGCTTTGAGGCCAGCAGTTAATGAAAGGGACCTCAGGATGCCCTAAAGCTCTCTCCAGCAAAGTGCAGGACTATTTGAGTGAAGATGCGAGCTAAGGAGAAGGGGGGAAAGCTTTACCAGCTATCTAACTGGCAGAGGGTTAATATCTGGATTANTATCAGCACTAAGAAACTAGCTTTATAACAAAGTGCTGATTTTGCCTTGAGGTCTGTGTGTGATTCATAGTTATTAGAGAGAAACATTTCTTGTTTGCTGCTTTGGTAAATTATTGAGCTGATCTTTCTGTGAAGTATTGCAAGTTATTTTTCTCATCAGGCAAGTGTTTTGAGTATTTTCTGATGTGCATCCCCTTACACCGCCATATGATTCCTTCTCCTCCTACCAAAAGGTCCTCAGCATAGACTTAGGAAGTTCTCATTATGGATGAGACACGGACACCAGACACTGGGAAGAGCGTGGTAGAGAAGTCAACGAACTGATGGGAATCCTGCAGAATAAAATCCATGTGAGGGCGCTCGTGGAAACCAGCACAGCTTTGTTCGCCCTGTTTCTGAATTTGGAAGACAACATGAATCCCAATCATTTACTAACTGGAAAAAGCAGGTTATACCCCACTATGCACTTTATGGTTCGGTTTTATAAATAGTAAAATATAAGAAGCATATCTATATTTTTATGTGGTGCACAAAAGGCCACCAAGAACACATAGCAATATTAATCTCAGACCTGTGTGGGATTTTTTGAGAAAATTTTCTTTTTAAAAATATAAAATTTCTGTAATAAAAATAGTTCTTTTAAAAACGCCACAGAAAAATATTTATTTTTGATCTAGTAATTCTGCTTTTAGAAAAATAGTCAGAGCTGGAAAAAGACTTTTCATTTGATGTTCACACAAAAAACCAGACATCTGATATCTTCAGCATGGGCTAATGAAATATATAAAGTCAATCCGTAATTTAAAAGGCATTAAAATAGTTTCTGAAGAAATTGAATGAGCTGAGTGTATTTTGGTGATCTAATGTATGTTAGCCCAAACAAGAAACTTGCTTTATCTAGTAAGGTACTAGTAATGCAAATAATATATGTATATGGGGCTAGAGAGATGGTTCACTTGTTAAAAACACTTGTTTTTACAGAGTCCAAGTTTGATTCCAAAAACCCACATGGCAACTCACAATATCTTGAACTGCAGCTCCATGAGATTTGGCACCCTCTTCTGGCCTCCACAGGCACCAGGAACAAAAGAAGTACATACAAGCATACAACACACACACACACATCTATACACACACATACACCTATACACACACATTAAAAATAATAAATACAACTTTAAAAAGTGTGTGTGTGTGTAGAAATAAATAGCTAACCTTAGTGGTGGTGGCAATTTCCAGATTTGAGGGATTGTAGATAATAGTCCATTTAATACCTACAAGGACTAACTTATACTCTTTTCTTTGCTCATCCAAGGACTTATGCAAACAGATTTAAAAATAACCTTGAATTTCTTGGATGCCTCTTATATATTGTATATATTGTATATGTATGTTGTACAGTCTTTAGAGAAATCCAGAGAAGTCTCGGGCTTTATGTTCCACTGTTAGATTGTGTAGCTATTTTAGTTTGGCCCGGACACCGCTCACTGATTATGAGACACATCTCCATATGCTCAGTTAGCCGGAACAGTGCAGACTATTAGGAATAAGAGGTTCCTTCAAGTGTGTGTACTGGTCACTTGGAATGAGAATGGCGTCTCCTGATCCACTGCTCCAGCTGAGATCCAGGATGCTCAGGGGATAAAATGGGGCTCTGCCTGAAGGAGAACCGAGCTGTGTAGTATGGGGCCAGGAAGGTCCCATCAGACAGATGATGGGCCTTCAGGGTGCATTTCCTCCTCTCCATGGTACTCTGTGCAGATTACTTACAGAAATGCTACTTGTCTGGGTCCAAAAGTAGAAGAGAAATCGTCCTCATTGTAATGAAAACCTACTAAAGAAGGTGTTACCAATTACTGCACACCTGCTTTGCCGGCGGGGCATGGCAGCCTTCCTGCTGGTCACGATGCCACCTCACCTTGCCACAGAGCTTGCCCTTTTCTGAGACCACAACATGCAGCCACCCGTCAGCCAGGCTCTGCACGGACACTGCCTCACACCACTCGGCCCGTCCTCCTCTCTTTTTCAGTCTCTGTCCTGATGGTTTTCCATCTACGTCCGAGGCTGATGAGATTCGAGGTCAGGGAAAGAGCAGAGCCTGTAGGGTAATTCCACAGCTCACCTCATCTTCATAATCTTCCGTCAGCTTCCTGGGCTGCTCACCCTGGTATTGATCCTGTCACAGGCGACAGCCTCCAGAGGCAGGGGGCTGAAAACCCTTCCATGCAGCCCTCGCGCCAGCGCCTGCTCTTGCTCTGCGTCTGAGAAGGAAAGCCTGCTGTGAAAACAATCAGCGCATTTGCTTCAGATCTAAGTGATTCCAACTAGGTCGATGCTTCACGCTGATGTGTTGAAAACATTTAAAAAATTTCTCAGAGTTTGATTTCCGCAGGAACATTGTGGTGCGTGTCTCGGCGTCTGCGGTTGTTATTTTTTACTAACGCAGCTGTCTGTGGCTGACAACTGCTTCCTGCTATAGCACACAAAAGCAGTAGGCAAACAGGCTTTTGTCTGGCTGGACATTTGCGTGAAAGGCTTTTGGGTAAAGGGAGTAGTGACGAGTCGGCGCGGGTTGCTGAATGGCACGTGCTATTTTGACCAGCCCTGCTGAAGGCTTTTTTTTTTTAATTATTTTAGTTCTGAAGTGAATAGGATCTGATGTTGTCAGGGGAGACACACAAGAACATGGAATCCTCTTTGTTCTGGTTTTGAGTTTTAAGATATTCTTTGGATCGGGCAGTGACTTTCTTAAGAAAAAAACATTCATAATGATGCTTTACCTTTCATAGGGCCTATCAGATCTCTACGAGCTTATGTTCAGAAACAGGCAGATCTCCTCACTAGACCACAACACTCAGAAATAGGCATTACTGCGGCCACCCAGTTCATGGGCATTTAATTTCTGGCAGAGGCTCAAGATAGTATTTTACTGGAGAATCTCAGACATTGGGTTTTCTGCCTGCATGTCTAAGGAAGGGGGATCCTGGCCAGGACTGACTTGGCATATTGTAGTGTTTGATACTGCCCTACGAGTGGTAAGGAAAAGTCCCATTTAAGGACATGGACTTTAAGGGCATTATACATTATACAGTGGTGACGCATCATTATTTGGAGATGAATTTAGAGGACTCTCCTTAAGGTTCTTTATACTTTCATAAATAAATAAGAAATAAGCCATTTGCTTATCTGATCCCATGGAATTTGGTTGCTGGTCAGAGGCAGAGCACACGTTTCTGTTCAGCTAAGCTTTCTTTACAACGCCATCGTTCAAATAAACTGTTGAATCAGGCACAGTAGCTTCTGCCTGTAATCTCAGCGCTTGAAGGATGAGTCATGAGGATGGCCCTCGTGAGTTGCCGGCCAAACCTCAGACAAACAACCGGAACAAAACATTAGACTTTCCTGTTCTACTTTAACCCTCGGGTTGTGTTACCCCGTTTGATGACATGATACTCAGAGAAGGAAGTGGGAAATGACCTTTCTCAGGTGTTTTTGTTGGAATTTCAGAATGCCTACAAAGAGGGCATTTCCACAAACACTGGATCTGTGGGCTTGCTGCGGAATCAGGCTTCTCTTGGTGGGAGGGGGGAACAAGGGAGATGGGGTGGCGTATGGGAGTGTGCTCTGATCCTCTTTAGGGTTATTTGAGTCTAGCAGTTTCTACACTCAAGGTCTTTCTTACTTCTGTGTAGCTCTGCCTGTGTGTGATGTCACCTAATTTTTATACATCTCTTTCATTGCTGTATACCTATTTGACAATTAGATCTTACCTTTAAATACAAATTGCATATACATGGTATTTGATGGGATGTTTGCTGAACTTATAGCTCATCTAAACATAAGAGAAAGCATTCCTCCTTTATGGGAAAAAAAGACTAGATCTTTGAGGGTTTCTTTGCACTTGCATTTACATGTTTGTATTTAGAAATTCCAAAGTTTTCCAGGAAGGTTGCATTTTGAATATTCATGACTTCTTTAGGACAAAGGAAAGAAGGTGAGAGAAGTTTGAACTTAGTGATGGTGTCCCATCTTGGAGGCACCAGAACCTGTGAAGGGGACCAAAGTCATTGCGGATGGGTCTCAGAAAACACGTTCTCTCTCTGATCCTTCTTTTTATATTAGATTTATTCTTTTTGAAGTGGGCCTACATTTCAAAGCATCTTGGGTTTTTAGAAACTAGTGCCAATATAATCAACCATTTTGCAAAAATAATGGGACTTTTCAGTGTCAATAAGGAAGCACTTATTTACAATTTATTTATGCAAATATTTAGGATTCCTTTCATTCCAATAACAACATTTGTCTAAACTACTAAGTGTTTAGGGCTACCGTAAATCGACAAATACAGGAAGCAATCCTAAACAGTCATCCTCCCAACACCGGTTCATTCCTTGTGAAAAGGAACTGGAGTGCCGCAGGCCGGTGTTTGTGCTGCATGCACACTGTCAAGAGTCTGTTGGTTGAGAATTTCAGCACTGAATTATGGAGTCAGCTTCTCGAGTTACTTTATTTCTGAATCCATCCTCCTCCCCCAAGAGCAGTCTGAATGGGTTGCAAAAGTAAAGTCATACGCTTAATAATAAGGGCTGAAGCATGAGGAAAATACAGATTTTTTTTTCCAGAAAATCAAATATGGATGTGGTGGCAATGTCTTTTCCAGCCGGGAGAAGAGACTTCTTACTATGGGAATGTTAGCTATGCATCTCCTGGGAGTGACTTGAAGCAGTTACTTGAAAGCCAACCGCACAACCCAGTGCTGCTAGTGGTCAGCCTTGCTTCCCATGAACATTTCCCCCTGGTGACTGCTTCAGAAGGGCCTGTGGGAGTGACTGGTGGATCTCTCTTCCCACTAGCTGAGATGGTGTGTTCTCAAGTGAAGAGGTGTCACGGGTGTATAAAAAAGGTGAACACACAGAAAAATAAGATGTAATTAATTTTGCAGTAAGCTTGCAATTTCAGATGTGATGTTGAACACCTGTCATTTCTCTCCTAGTTTTCCATGTTTGCGGGAGAAATAAGTTCTGGCACCTTGTAGTAGAGCAGGGTGACCAAAGTTAACTATGGCATACCGAATCTTTAGCAGCTTCTAATGTTAAGTTTTTCCACGGGTTTGGGCATTAAAAAATTTGCTCCAGTGGACTATATCTCAAGGAGTCAGATAAAGCTATACTGAACCTCTGTTAACTGGTCAGTTAGTCTTTAAGCTTTGGTCATTCTCTTCTGTAGCTGCTGGTCAGACCTGGAGTCTTTCTAGGCCTTGTCCACTTCTGGGCAGTGGAAATATTCTGCTGGTTCAGTGAGCATCTGAGAAGGCCGAACTGGATCTGTGGAGTTGTCTCTGCCTTCTCTCAAATGCTGGTGGCCCTTCTTTTATACTTAGTTGTCTCCAAAGGCTTTGTGATTAAAAAAAGAAGAAGAAAGAAAAAGAATGGCAGGTGAGAGAAATTCTCCATTTCTTCTTTGTGGTCTCTGTTCACATGGCCCCTGAGAACACTCAGCATTTTATTTGATGGTTTAAAGAAAGCATTAAACTATCAAATTATGTCAAAACATTCTGTTTTCTTTATGGGAAGAATTTATTTATTTATTTATTTTAAAAAGAAAACAATGTTTTTTCATTATACACGCCAATCCTAGTTCTTACTATCTCTCCTCCTCCCATTTCCTCCACACACCCGCCCCTTCCCCCCATCCCCATCCACTCCTCAGATAGGGTAAGGCACATTGTTCTGGGGAAACATCCAAGGTCCTCCCTACTATATCTAGACAGAGCAAGGTATCCATCCAAAGAGAATAGGTTCCCAAAAAGCCAGTATAAACAGTAGGGACAAATCCTGGTGCCACTGCCAGTGGCTCCTCAGTCTGCCCCAGCCACGCAACTGTCAGCCACTTCAAAGGGACTAGTTTGTTCCCTGTGCTTGTTCCTTCTTGGTCCAGCTGGTGTTGGTGAGCTCCCATTAGCTCAGGTAGACTGTTTCAGTGGGTGTACCCATCCTGGTCTTCACTTCTTTGCTCATATTCTCATTCCTCCCACTCTTATAAGAAGAATTTTTTAAAAATGAATGCTCAATTAGTTCTTATTTTAGAATTTGTTTCCTCCTATGAAACAAATTCTTTTTTCAGGAGATAAGTAGAAAAAGATTTAATTTGTAGATAGATGATGGTATAGGAAAAAGCAAATTTGTTAATTCATTTGTTCTGTCATTCCCTTAATTACATTTATTAGTTCATCATTTACTAATCAACAGAAAATTTTCTGCCTTTAGTATGAGGTAGGCATTGTGTTAAATGATGAAAATGAAAGTAAAAGCACTCATGGCTTCCCCTCCTTCTTTAGTGTTGTAAAGTAAAAAGTAATTGCAATTTAATTACTATTTCCTTAATTCACCGAATTAACAAATACCCATCATAGATTAAGATGTGGTAATTCCTAGTCATTGAATGGTGAGGCTAAAAGGAACGCGGTCCACCTAGATCAAAGCTCTATTGGAGACAAACAGCCACTGTGGCAGATACACAGAGAACAGGGGATGCTCTTGTGAGCACACTGTGCCAGAGACAGGTGGGCAGGCTTGGGCCGTTCTATAACGTCAGAATTTACTGAATAACAATAAATTTACAAGATTCAGCAATTTCAATGACAGCAATTGTCATAAAATCTGCCTACTTTGGTGACTTGGCAGGGGCAAATGTAAGTTCTTGATTCAAAGAATCAAGTTCTTAGGAAATCACTAACACTATTCCACACCACAGGGCACATAGTAAATGTATTTTGTATCTCTGTACTTATGTATGGGTTATAGATTGAGTGAAGTTTAAGGTAGTGCAGGACAGTTCACGAAGCCTCAGAAGTGGATAGAGTCTGCATAGAGAAGATGATGAACCCGACCAGTGCTGAGAGGGTTCTGCTCATGAAAACAGCTGGTGGCACTTCTGGATTGAGAGGGATGCTGCAGGTGAAAGTCTGGATTGGGTCAGGAGCAGAAGATGGGGGTTGGGGCAGATCAAGCAGAACGTTGGGAATCCTTGGTGCTTGACAGATGACAGGTGGCTATGGGACTATCCCTGAATAATAAATTCATCACTTTGTGGGTTCAAATGAGGGAGTTGTACTTTTCTTTGATCTAGTGTGACTGATAAGTTCTTGGGTCTTGTCATGATAGGATTTTAATATACCCACATGCCCCAACAGTTTCAAACCTTCGAACAAATTTGGAGGTAGGTTCACTTTCTGTTGCCAGAAGTAACTCATTTATCTCTGTGTGCTAGATGGGCAGTGACTGACTTGTGCTATAGTTTCTAGGTCTACCCAGGGACTACAGTCATTCTTCCTCCTCCACTTAGAACTGGATGCTTAGAAAATGGAGTCTCTTAGGGCAAGACTCAACCTGAAACCCTCTTCCCGCTTTTTTCTAAATACAATATTGAGAAACATGGAGTGGAGCATCACCTAACCTCAACAGATCTTAAGGATGGATTGAGCCAGATCATGAGCTCTTTTAGAAGAGTCTGGGTTCAACCTAAGAAATGTCAGCGAGCCCCTGAAAACCATTAACTCCAGATGGGCGAGGAAGCCTAGAGACATTGGCCATACCTGCTCCCAAGTTATGCAAATATTCTAGTTTCATCTTGCCATGTTTCTTTTCCCTTACCAACATGACCATGAGCTTTTTGGAGCAAGAATTTATCCATTCTTGTTCTATGACTTGCTTAGTGGCTAATTCACAAATGCCACTGTTATACCCAAATCCACAAAGTCCCTGCAAAAGCCAATAAGGAGACCGAGTCCCATATGTAAAAGCAAAGAGCCTTTACTTTAATCAAGTTTGCAAACTCGGTCTCTCCGCATGTTCAACCAAAGAGCCCTGAGTTCAGTTAGAATTGGGTTTTTATAGTAGTAAAGGTGGGGGTGAGGAGTTTCTGAGATTTAGGACCCCTGATTGGCTGATATTTGTCTAGGGGTATCCTGGTCAATGTGTGCTGGCAGGAGGTCCTATCTATAGCAGTTGGAATGTTAGGCATTTCCTTTGGATGATCTGTTTTTGGGTGGTGCTAGGTAATCTCAGTTTGTGGTTCTTTTTGCAACCAGGTATTGCCTCAGGGTAAACTACTGAGACTCAGGCCTCTTATTAAATTTATTGATGGCCAAGTTCTCCTCTAGCAGGTGATAATGGTTGGAAGTAAAGAACTTCCTTTGTGTGACCAGCCCATACTTAGCTTATCATGGCTGGCCCCCACACCATGTTCACTTAACAAACGCTCATTAAATTGATGGACTTACACCATGTTCCCCTTGAATTTTCTTTAGAATTTTTATAAAACAGCAAAAGTTGTTCACTTGGTTTGCATATGCAAGTGAAATAGTGTGTATTCGACAGCCATTCATGATCTCCCTAAGGCTTGGAGTAGGATGTCTTTATAGCGGTATTACAACCTGCCTTGGTCAGAATCAGCTTTGGTTGCTGATGTCATGTTTATGTGGATGATCACGCACTTTGTTACTGTTCTTTCCATTGTCTATTGGCAGCACAGCCACCAGGGCGGTTCTAGGATTGGAGGTTCCCTTTGTGTTCTTAGTTCTGTTGGGGATGGAATTTAGAACTGCGCTCAAGGATAACTGTGTTGGAATTTCGGGGAAACGGAAGGGCAGACAAACTATAAATTACTGTGGCTGCTGGGAGAAGGGAGAGAGAGAGAGAGAGAGAGAGAGAGAGAGAGAGAGAGAGAGAGAGAGGGGGGGGGGGGGGGGNAGAGAGGAAGGGGGGGAGGAAAAAGGGAGGGAGGGAGAGCCATACCATGCCATTTGCAGTGAAGGCTAACAAGCAACCATATGGCAAAAGGAGACTGAAGGCTTCAGAGAATGAAAACGCAAGCCCAGAATGCCAAGGAAAACATCTACCCCGAAGCCAGTACTCTAAAAAGGGATGAAGAAAAGTAAACTTACGCTTTTCTAAACAGTAACTAAGTAAGGTCTCCGAAAAACTGGCAGGCTTCATGGCAGAGGCTGCACAGTGCAAGCTTACTAGAAGCAGCTCCAAGGGTCTACATTGAGAAGAGGCTTCTGGGAAGAAAAGTATATTATCTTCTTAAGCGGTCAATAATCCTTTCCATCTTTTTTAGGGCAGCTTGGAATGCCAGGGCCACACTCTAAGGCTAGAGACGGCATTTAGAGTAAAGCCCAGATACCTTCACCCTTTTCATGTGGTAATCTTAATTCCCAAGCAATGACAAAGCAGATGTTTACATTTCTAGTGTTACCAGGGAAACAGGAGGTGGAGTCCAAAGCTTCAATAGCCTCAGGCTCCTGTAGCAGGCTAACCTAAAGTAAATTACTTTAGTCCTGGTTTGAAACCCTCTGTGTGGCCCCCTAATCACCTGGACCTGGGAGTCTAAGTCTTTACAGCAACACGGAGACCTCCCGGGAGCCGTTCCGCTGCCGGTTCCTTTTCTGACAAAGTCTGCAACGTATTTCCTTGTGCTCTCTGTACTCCGGGACCCTTGCAGCTCTGCAGAGCAGCCAAGTTCTCACCTCTCAGACTCTGAAGTTTCAGGTCTCTCTCCAAGTATCCTCCCTCCAAATATTTCTACAATTTCTCCCTTATAGCATTTAACTTTTAAAATTAAGCCTATTCTTTGATATAAAGTGTGTGTTTCTAATGGATTTTCCCCAGATTCGTTCTTTTAAATTTATTGAGTGATTCTTTTGACTTTTGACTCCATTATCTGTATAGTGGTAATTTGTAATTGTGTTTTTTCTTTCTTTCTTACAAATGTTTTCACTTATTATTTGGACTTGCTGAATTGGCTAATATTCTCAACTCAATAAGGAAAATTCAAAGAGTATCAGGCATCTTCATTTTCTTCTCACCTAGTTTAGAAGTCCTTGTGGTTTGTTTAAATGTATGATTTTTAAAAAAGAATTGTTTTTTCATTTATGTGTCATTTGTTTGTATAAGTATGTACCACATGTGCGGGTGCCACACATACAGAGGCCAGAAGAGGGCAGGGATACCCTTGAGCTGGAGTTATAAAGGCTGCATGTGACCAGATGGGGTGCTGAGAACCAAACTCACATCCTCTGGAAGAGCGGCAGTGTTCTTAACAGAGGAGCCTCTCTCCAGTCCCTTAAATGTGAACCTTGTCTGAACTGTTTTAGTCACAAATGGCAGTACTTAAATGACTTTTTGTTAATCAAGAGAAGGTGGTTGTCAAGTCCTCAGGTAAGAATGCTTTCAGGCAGCATTCAGAGAGTCTACTAAGTATTGTCTGGCTCCATCTGTCACCATTATTGCATTTTGTATCTGATGATTCTCCAAACCACTCTCTTTATGAAATAGTACATATTGAATCACTCTGATTAATACTGAGTAAATTATAGGTCACTCATTATTCAACCTCTGTACCAGGTCTTAATATTTGCTAGAATCTTGGAAACTCCCCAGTTTGGCTCTGTGAATCTACGTTTTATGACAGCCCTGCTCTCCAGGATCATGACATGCTCATCTTTCTGGAATCCCTTTCCATTCGGCTGTCTTACTTGTTTAAAAACAAAAATCAAACAATGAAACAAACAAAACATGACCCCCCCCAACAAAAAAGGCAGTGAATCATTCATTTATACAAGGTTTTATGATTGTAATCAGCCCCATTACCCTTTCTATCCTCTCTTGCAGTTACTGCTCCCTTCCTTCTCAACTAATCTTCTTCTGCTTGTGTGTGTGTGTGTGTGTGTGTGTGTGTGTGTGTGTGTGTGTGTGGGTCTTGTGAAATTAGTTACTGTTCCTTCTTCATGACTGGAACAATGGCATCTCATCCAGAAAGACAATATTTCATAACTCTCCTTTCCTCCTCCAGCTCTTAGAACCTTTCTTTCCTCCCCTTCTTCACAATGCTCCCTGGCTCCTGCAAGAGAAGGTTACAAAGATCCCAGTTGGGGCTCAGTCCTCAACTGTCACGTGTTCTCAACATCTTGACCAGATTTGATTCTCTGCATTAACCCTAACTTACTACAAAAAGAACATTTTCTTACCGTTCCTAAAAGCAGGTTTAAACTTTAATGAGGGATCTGATCCTCATTAAAGCTCGTAAGCTTTCAATTAATGAGGTTTACAGTACCAATCCTGTATTCCCTCCCATGGAAGGCTCTTAAAACTAAAATAGTATATTATTATTGGTGGCCATATCTTGCTGGTTGGTTGGTTTCCTAACACAAGGTATGTAACTGGGTAAGACCTGAATGAATTTTCTCCTACAGCAGCTTGCATAGCACTTGCTGGTACTAGGACCATTTGACACGGGGGAGGCGGGAGCTTCAAACTGGTTTCCAAGGACTTTTCTCTGGTCCTTACATCTAAAAGTGTGTTATCTCTGGCAACAAGGTCCTTCTGTCTAGTTGGAGTGAACAACCGAGAGCAAACAGCAATAGCCTGCGATGTTTTGAGAGCCTCTGGGGGTCTCCCTGACCAATAACTCATGGGTAAATTGATTCACACTTTCTTAAATCTAATTGTGGTAACGAATTTTGATTGCCAGCTCAATAGGATTTAGAATCAACATGGAAACAGTTCTCTGGCCGTGCACGTGAGGGTTTATCTAGAATTGGGTAATTGACACGGGAAGATTCCTGATCTCCCAAATGTGGGCAGTGCTGCTCCTGTTCCCTGGGCAGCAGTCCTGGGATGAATAAAAAGGAAAATGCAAGCTGGGCAGCAGCTTTCATATCTCTAACCCTCCTGACTGCAGAAGCAATGTGATCAACTGCCTCCAGCACCTGAGCACCTCCTGCCGCAACTTCCCCACCGTGATATACCGTCCCCTACATTGCGAGCCAAAGAAAACCCTCTTTATTGACTTTTGTCAGCTATTAGAGAAGTAACCCCTGAGTCTTGAGTGCAGCTTTTGCCATTGTCACTTGGGTATGCCTTTAAAATAATCTTTTATGAACAGAGCAGATGTTTTTAAAGCCCTTAACGTCTAAACATGGCTTTAATTTATCGTTCAACCCGACTGATAGCTAGAATTTGAGGTTCAAAATAATTTCCACTCAGAATTTTGACGGCATTGCTCTGATGTTTTCTGGCCTCTAGCCCTGCTCATGAAATGTCTGAAACCAATTTAGCCTTTCTTCCTTTGGAGATAAATGTAATCTCTTCGGAAGCTCTTAGGATCTTCTTCAGAAACTTAGTGTTCTGAAATTTATGGGGACGTGTTTTGATTTTTTTTTAAGCTTAGCAACAGATGGAATCATCAGTATGAAGGAATGATGGTTTGTTTAAGCTTTGGGTAACCTCGCTCCATCATCCCCCGATAATTGTTCACATCAGTTCCTTACTGACTTCCTCCTAGAATTACTAGGAGATGGATATTGGTCTCCTGTATTGATTGCTTTGAAAGTTTTCACAATTCCTGCTCGTCATTTTCTTCCAGATTCTGAAAGGTTCTTCACTCCTTAATCTCGTATTCCATCAAGTTTACAAAGGTCTAGAAATATCTTAAAGTTTAAAAACTCTTCTTTCTTTTATCATTGCAGCTTGCTCTTATCCTATAGATAAGACTGTCAAATCTTCCTCCTAAAAACAATCACATTATTTTTAGATCCCATTCTCTTTGAAATATTGTTTCCTTCTGTGCTCATCTATTCTTTTTTATTATCTTTATTTCTTCTACATTTTCACATATCTGGTAATTGTGGCTAGACATTCATATTTATAAGTGAAAGAGTAGGGTAATTATTAAATGCTTCTGTCCTGACTTTCCTCACCAGCTCCCTGTGTTAGGCTCCATTTGTGATGTATAAAAATAAGTGAGAAGTTCATCTGTGCCCTCATGGTTGCCACTAGGGACACGTTCTTCATACTGTGGGCCAGAACCTCTGGATTGAAAGCATTAGCATCGATCAGAGTAGACTCCTTCAACCTGTTTCTTAGATAATGAAGCCTTTTAACATGAAAAATAGGTAAAATATTTACACTTCTGAGGAAAAAATAGATTCACGACTTCTATTTATTAGATAATCAAAAATCTACTTTAAGATATTGGAAAATGGCAGGTAAATGTGTGGAACTAGAAATATTGTGCTGAGTGAGGTGACCCAGACTAAGAAAGACAAAATACATGGGTTCTCTCTTATTTTTGGACTCTTGCTTCAACTCTGTAGATATGAGCATATCATCTGGAGTAACAGTAGATACTATGGAAGGAAAAAAGGGCCCGCGGTGGGGGTGGGGTTACAGAAAGAGCTCTAGGAAAAGGAATAGTAAGACATATGTGCTACGGAAGGGAAAATGAGAAGCCAGCAGGTGAAGTCTTACCTGGGGAGGGGGAAGAGAGGAAACGAGGAGGGGAAGCAATGGAGGTGGGATTTATAAAAATAAGGATGCCTGAAAAACCATAGGGATTCATATTATTGTATATTTACTTACATATATGTTTACACATACATACACATAAGTCTATATGTATCCATATGTATATAATGAAGTTATTCCACTTGGGGTGACAGTGTTCCCTTATGAACCATCAACTATCTAAAAGAAAACTCAGAACCCAGTGCTATGTATAGGAAATCTTTTTCTTCTTCCTTCCTTCCTTCCTTCCTTCCTTCCTTCCTTCCTTCCTTCCTTCCTTCCTTCTTTCCTTCCCCCCTCCCTCCCCCTCTCTCTTTCTTTCTTTTTTTCTTTCCTTTTTTTTTTTTGAGTAATTGGTCAGGGGAGCCCAAGTGCCCCTAAAATAACAGACTATATCTGTTACCTTTGGATGACTTCCAGAAATTAAAGATAAGACTCTACTGCTGAAGACACCACAATATTCAGACATTGGAACTGGTGGAATTGAACTGGTACTGACCTGAAGTCCTCTTCCCTGAGAGCAAGCTCCAGAAGGAGCTATGTGAGCAGTCATGAGAGGAAAGCAATCAGCAGTCCTACCTAGCAATAGTGAAGATGAACAACAACAATGACCAGAATGGCAAGATATCCTAGGAGATGCAATAGTGGCGCTTATATCCCGTGAGTCATCAGCAGCTATCTAGTTAGACCAATGGCCTGCTCAGTAGGTAGGAATGCCAGCCCACTAACTGTGGCTAGTGAAGCCATGGACCTCTGAAAAGAATCTGATATTGCCGCGTCACTAAACCAGTTCATTCTAAATATTTATCCATTTACTAACAGATAAATGTAGCTCTAACAACATCTCACCAAAGAAGCTTCATTTTGTAGCTGACAGACAAATCCATAAAACAGCATCTGGTGAAGATGTAGAGAACACCTGAATATGGGTTGCCCAGTCCCAATTGGTCCATCTTCAATATAACTTCTTCAGCTAAAGCTCAGAGACTATCATGGAAGAGGGGACAGAAAGATTGTAAAAGTCAGTGGATTAGGATGGGCCATTTGATGTAAGATAGTGTCTTCTACATATGATATGAAAACCATACAAAGAAAATTCCAGCAATATGGTTGCCTATACAAGATCTAAACAATGACAAGCCAACATGAATGGGAGAATTTACACAAGGTCCCATCACTAGAATAAGAGCTACAGGTAGCTAATGGTTGGAGAAAGAGAGAGAGAATCAGCCTTCCCCAGGGATGAGACCCGCAATAGTGTAGCCAATTCCAAGAAGCCAGCTAAACACATGATTAACACTAAATAATCTCAACATGTTATGCTTATAAACATAAGTACATATATACGTTTAACAATTATAATTAAAGAATAAGAGGCCATGAGTTTAAGGAGTGGAAAGGTCATGGGAGCTGGGGATCAGAGAAGAGGAGAGAAGAGAGGAGAATGATGTAGCTACAGTACTTAAAAAAAAAAGAGATGTATTTATTTATTATGTATAGTGTCCTACCTGCATGTAATATATACCTGCAGGCCAGAAGAGGGCACAAGATCTCATTATAGATGGTTGTGAGTCAACATGTGGCTGCTGGGAATTGAATTTAGGACCTTTGTAGGAGTAGCTAGTGCTCTTAACCTCTGAGCTATCTCTCCAGCTCCTAGATACAGTACTTTCATATGAAATCCTAAATATATATTATATTATTCCATTACCTTCTTAATCTTCACTTGATAGAATTATTCCTTTCTAAAGTCTATAATAATATGTCATATTAATTTATAATTATGATACCAAAAAGAAATGTCATCAAAGGGGATTTCTTCTTTGGCAAGTTTATTGTGATGGTTAATCTCCTCTATGATGCATTCTTCTTTATTCTCTAGGATCATTGCATACAAAGGATACAATGTGTTTTGTCTTATTTATTACTCAGTAATTCAAACTCCATAAATGTGTTAATCAATGTACTTGATTTATACCATTTTAAAAGGTGTGTGTGTGTGTGTGAAAGAGAGTGCATGTGTGTTTGTGTGTGCGTGTGTCCTAGTTAGGGTTTCTATTGCGGCAATGAAACACCAAGACCAAAAGCAAGTTGCAGAGAAAAGAGTCTACTTGTCTTCTATTTCCACAGCATTGTTCATAATCAGAGGAAGTCAGGACAGGAACTCAAACTGGGCAGGAACCAGGAGGCAAGAGCTGATGCAGAGGCCTTGGAGGAGCGCTGCTTACTGGTTTACTCCTCATGGCTTTCTCGGTCTGCTTTCTTATAGAACCCAGGACCATCAGTTCCCCTATCAAATATTAATTAAGCAATACTCTACAGGCCTGCTTAAAACCCAGGTGGTTTTTTTTTTGAGGCAAATTGAGATTTCCTCCTCTTAGATGACTTTAGTTTGTATCAAGTTGACATAGAACTATCAAGCACAGTGTGTGTGTATGTGTGTGTGTGTGCGTGTGTATGTGTGTGTTTATTGGAATACTGGACAGTAGTAAATAAAGTATTTTAAGGTTCTTATAAAAATGAAATTTGAAAACCATTTAAACAAATTTTATACGGGTTCTTAAAATCAAATTACTGAAACCTATGATTTTTCATTTTACTTTAGTGGCCGACTTTTCCTTTTTTTTCTAAACATACTTAAAGTTTTACCGTTATTCTTAGAATTCAAAAGTTTTTCAATGATGGTTCTTCAGGAAATAATTCCCTTTGGTACTGAGGAATGCCTTAGAATACAGACTTCTAGTTTTGTTTTTTTTTTTTTTTTTTTCAGCGTTGGAACAAATTATTTCCTCCAGTCCATTTAGAAAGAATTTGGTTACCACCTTAACCTTCATGGCACTGTTAGAGCAGTGAGCACACCTGGCCAGACTGGTGGTTACTGCAGCTTGCAGGGCTCACAGCTGGGAGAGATGATTGATGACCACCCTCAGCAGTCTACAGCATACCTGCTGGTACCACGAAAGCTAGTCAGCAAGGAAGAAGCCTCCAGATCTCTTTCAGCTTCATTTCTCCATATCCTGTGACCAGAATGGGTGATGTATTCAGCAGCAGGGTCTTGCCATCAAGTTCCAGTGAGCAACCAAGAGTAGTAGCAACAGCCTGTATTGTTTTGTGGGTCTCTGAGTCAACAAACCAAAGGGAGGTATCTCATGCCCAGCACTGATGTGGAATACTGCCCTTTGAAGATGTGTGTGGTGATTATCACTGTGATTTTATGGGAGTATTTATTTGATGATCACTGTGGTCATATTGGACATTTCTATGTTTTTGTATATGTGAAATATTGTTCAAGTCTTTGGCAACGTTTTCCAAATGAGTGGTTAAAACGTTTTCAGAACTTAAAGTATTTATGCTGCCCGTTTTCAGAGACATGTATTGTAAACTTTCGGTCTGTCTCTATCGTGCCTTTTCGTTTATATCCTTTCGTTTTAGTTTTTGTGTATGTGTAGGTATGTGTGCTTATGTTGGAGGGACGAATGCACATGTTCAGATGTGGGCATTCCTGTGAGCTCATGTGTGTGGCGGCCACAGAACAAGTTTGTGTGTCATTCCTCAGGAGCTGAACACCTTTTTCATTTTTGTCCCAGGGTCTCTTAAGAGCCTGGAACTCACTAGGCTAAGCTGGGCGGGTCACAGTGAGCCTCGGAAATCCCCTTGTCTCCACCTCCTCAGTAGTAGAATCACAAGCCCACATCACCCATGCCACCATGCTTGACTTTTTTGGGGGTGGTGGTGGTGTGAGTTCATGTTTTCATGTTCCCCCAAGAAGCACTTTAAAGATAGACCTGCCCCTCCGTCCGCCTTCTCATTTTCATTAGGAGAGAAACCAGATTTTGACAATGTCCAATGTTTTTCTTCTCTTTTTTGCACTTGCAGTTGCTATTTTTTTCTCACTACTAGTAGCGTGTAGGGATGTTTGGAACCATAATGGCTTGTCATGACTCAGAGAGAATGGCTTCCTGATATCTAATGAGCGCAAGACAAGGGTCCCCCATTATCTAAAACAACCCAGTCCAAAATGTCAACAAGGCTACGGTCGAGGAGTCTTTATTTAAAGTGATTTACTTACATCCAAACAACTTTTTCATTTTCTCCTCAGGGAGTTCTTATTAGGAAGCTGTTTCTATCCGATTTACAAATTTATTAGGTTTTATGTTCTACATCATATTGCAGCTATTATATATCAAGTATTTATTGTGGTAGAAGCTCCATTCTATCTGTTTTAAATATGCTTCATTTAATCCTAGAAATATGATTTTCTTCCTTCTTTACAGATGGAGACACTGAAGCCAGGAAGGGAAAAGGTCCAACTCTGTTCTTTACCATTTTATTTCGCTATTAATATTAAGATAATCGAGTCCTCCACCAGGACTTAATATTAATTAATTTTGTACAATGGTTAATTGCTCAGTGTTAATTTTGTACAATGGTCAGATTGAAATTTAGAGTGGTAAGGAGACAGATGGAAAGCTTTATCTCTGTTTTACAGATTGCCAGACTCTCAACAGAAGACAGTTTCCCCCTTTACTCCCAGAGCTAGTTTAAGGCATTAGCTGCTCCTACCTTTATTTTTGTTTGTGCTTTCCGCTTGACTGTGGTGAGGACCAAAAGGGGTGTTAAGTGGGCTTCGCGCAGGATTAGTGAAAGGCTTAGGCAATCTTTCAGAACTCAGAGAAACTCTATGAGTCACCTGCGTAAAGGTGCAGTCTACCTCCAGAGTGCCGGAGCAGAGTCGGTGGCCGAATAGTCACATTTTCTGAGGCTTCTTTCAAATCTTCTCCAGTCCCTTCATATTACAACTGGGCATCTTCTGGGAATTGTAACAATTTTAATGAGCCATTTCCCCATCATCCAATTGTGCAGATGTTCTAGGATGTTTCTACCATATCAAGTCTATTGTGGCATTGCTTATTTGAAACTTTCCTCACAGGGCTTTTGTTTTAAGTCTAGGCCCAAGCTTCACGAGCACTGTGGGATATCTTCAGGGTGCTACGCAAAGACAGGCAAGGCTATACCATCCGGGAACAGTCTTCCAGTTCCAACCTGAGCAACTCTGCTTTTGTGTCTAACATGTTTTTCCACTGTTGATTTCTAGTTCATGACTAAAAATGCCTAAAGCATTTTGTTGTGCTGTGCAAAGCCCAGAATCTTTAGCATCACAGAAACAGCCCTCAGAGGTTTAGTGAACCGCAGGTCCAGCCAATCACAGCTGCTTTCCCCTGCCATAGACTTGCACTGTGTGTACAGCTGTGGCACTTGCATGGTTCTCTGGAATATTGGAAACTGTCTCTTTTTTTTGTTTATATATTTTTGTTTTTAATTCATTTTGGATTTATTTATTTTCATATTATGTGAAATATGTGTTTTGCCTACATTTATGTCTGTGCACAACGTGTGTGCCTAGTATCAGCGAAGGCCAGAAGAGGGCATAGAATCCCAAAGAAGAGGAGTTCCAAATGATTGGAACTTGAGGGTGCTGGGAATTGAACAACTAGTGCCCTTAAGTGCTGAGCCATATCTCCAGTCCTTGTTTATATACTTAAAAACAAAAAAAAAAATTTTTTTTTCTACCTTTGGTACTAGCAAGGTTAAATTTAAAAGAGAAAGCGAATTTGTATTCCACATGGATATGCCAATTTGTATTCTTACAACCAAGTATTTAAGAATCTCCATTGATCCACATCATCTCTAATACTAGGTCGAATCAAATTATTACTTTTGAAGGCTAAGCAGTATAAACTTACATCTTATGGTCCTCTAAGGGATTTCCCCTGATTACTAATGAGAACAAGCACTTTTTCATGTTTGTCTGACATGCCTTTTATCTACTATGGAAAGCTATGCATGTCCTTTGCCCATATTTTCCGTATTATAAACTTTGTTGTACTTTCTGCATGCCAATGCTTTGTTGATTATATACATTCTAAATTTTTTTTTTTTTAGTAAAAATAGTCTCTGTCTCTTGTATTTTCACTTTCATTATGGTGACTTTTGATGGACATTTTAGTTTTTAAATTTTTATTTTTAATGATGTGTCTACGTGTTGGTATGTGCATGTCAGTACAGGTAAATGGTGGTGTCAGATCTGATGGAACTCAAGTTACAGCTGTTATAAACCTCCAGATGTGGACATTAAAAACCAAGCTCATGTCTCCTGCATAGGAGAGCTTTTAGCTGCTCAGTCATCTCTCCAACCTCTCATAGTTTTAGTTTTGATACAGATGAAATGAATTTTAAAACTACTTCATATTTTTTCTTTTATGCCTTGTTTAAGGAAGTTTAAAGAACATTAGTATTTTAAGGACACTCTACAGTTTTACATGTATAATTGCTTAGTTATCTTAATTATCACTGCTTCATAAAGTTCTGATAATGGTAGAATGATGATCTCCAAACACTGATAAAAATTTCTTTTTGAAGTGTCTGTAAAGACATTTGCAAATAAGTTTGGGGATATTTAACATATTTTTACTATCAAAATTTCCAGTCAATGATTAAGTTATGCCTGTAACTGGAGACTGCATGTTGTTTTCCTGCCCACCCAAATCTGAATAATTACACTTATAACACTGTTTGGCCAATGGCTCAGGCAGATTTCTAGTTAGTTCTTACATCTTAAATATAAGATGTAACCCATTTCTAGTAATCTATGTGTTACCATGAAGCTGTGGTCTACCAGTAAGTTTCTGGCCTCTTTCTCCTTCGGCAGCTATATGGCATCGCCATGACTCTGACTTTTTTCTCCCTGCATTAAGTTTAGTTTTCTTCACCTAGCTTTATTCTGTTCTGCCATAGACTAAAGCAGTTTCTTCATTAACCAATGATAATAAAGCATATTCATAGCATACAGAGGGGAATTTCATATCATCTTCTATTTTCTGTCTAAATAAAAAGGTAAAGTTTTATCTTTAACATAGTAAAATTACATATAACAAGACAGGTATCAAGCAAGAATTACAGTTACAATATTTAGTCTATTTGTAGCTGGCAAAATTAAAGAAAATATTCTATTGTCTCTTTTACCTTTGTGAGTCTAAATTTTCATCTCTAATTGATCTTTTATCATAACTAAGGAAAGCTATAACCTGTCTTCAACTCCATCAAAGACCCCAGAAGGATATAATATTACTTAAGTAAAGAGGAAGTGCATTGTAAACAACTTCCAAAACTAGAATTGACAGAGACACCTCGCTGCCTGGACAGTCACCCAAAGTTCTTCTGTATCATTGGGGTATCACCTTTGGCCTATAGGCCCATAGTACCTGACAGACTTTTCCATGAAGCAGGAAAGTTGAAAGGCTGTTTCGCCTATATTGGAAATTTGTCAGTCACCTTCTTCTGTGTCCTGCACCACAAAAAATAAATCAAAGAAAATGCAATAGTATACATAATTCAGATTCTTTGTGTATTTTCCATCTTTATGTTGCTTTTTATATTACTTTTTAATATTTATTTTCTTTATTCCTTTAATCTATATCTGCTTACTATCTTTTTAAAGACTTTGTTTTATTTATTAAAACTATTTACTTCTTTATATAGCTGTCTATACTCTTTTTCCTCTCTCTCCCAAGCCTATATACATTTTAAAACACATTGTGACTCATTCAGAGGTTTATTTTTATCTGAATCTGTCTTTATCGGGTATCTGTAATCCTTTTCTGACCAGGAGTATCTTTTAAAATGATAAGTGGTGTGGTTTCTGCAGCCCTGACTGCTGGTCCCACCTCTCTTAGCCTTTCAATATGGCAGAGGTACTCTTACTGCCAACTGTGTGAGCCATACTCATCACCCCAGCTCCAGGAATGCAGTGGGTCTACGTCATTGTCATTAAGCAATTTGTGGCATGCTGTTCACAAACCCCATTCAAGTGCTCAGTAGCTGGATCTCCAGAAAGAGCCAGAGCCATTTGTGTTGCCAACACAAACCAGGAAGCCATCTCTTAAAGAAGCCACACCTTGCTTGCAGCCAGCAAGCAGAGCCTATCTGAAAAAAAAAAATACAGCTACCAAGAAACTGCCGTTGGCTCCCATTTTTTTGTGGCTCTAGGATCCCCTCCTTTTTTTTTTTCCTTAAGCTTTTTTTTTTTTTTTTTTTTTTTTTTTTTTAGGTTTTATGTGGATCTGTACCCCAGATGGTGGGTGCTATTTGTAACCAGAGACTTCACATTGGTTCCAGGGTGCCCAGATCCAATTAACCACACAGAAACTATATTAATTACAAAACTGTTTGGCCAATAACTTAGGTATATTTCTAACACATTTCTATTAATCTGTGTATCAGCATGAGACTATGGCCTATTGGTAAAGTTTTGGCATCTTTCTCCATCAGCAGCTACATGGAATTTCCATGACTCTGCCTTCTTTCTTTTTCCCTGCATTCAATTTAGTTTTCCCACCTAACTCTATTCTGTCCTGCTGTAGGTCAAAGTAGCTTCTTTATTATTAACCAATGGTAATAAAACATATAGCATACAGAGGTGATGTAGGAGTTCCCTCTATGTGCTGTAATTACCATTAATGAATAAAGGCCGTAGGCTATTGATAAGGCAGAGCTTAGGTAGGTGGGGAAGATGGAACTGAATTCTGGGAGGAAGAAGGCAGAGTCAGAGAGATGCCCTGGAGCCGCCTCCAGAGTCAGAAATGCTGGAACTTTGCTGGTAGGCTACGACCTCATGGTGATATACAGATTAATATAAATGGGTTAAATTAAGATATAAGAATTAGCCAATAAGAAACTAGAGCTAATGGGCCAAGCAGTGATTTAATTAATACAATTTCTGTGTGGTTATTTAAACAGGTATTGAGTATTTTTCATATTTATTCTTGTCTGCTTTAGTTTTATTAATTTTCCTTCAAATGTCTACAGTGATTTGAAAGAAAAGGGCCCCCAAAGGGTCTGGCACAATTAGAATTTGTGGCTTTGTTAGAGTGGGTGTGACTTGTGGAGGAAGTGTGTCACTATGGAGGTGGGCTTTGAGGTCTCATATATGCTCAAACCACACCCAGTGCCTTAGTTACTTCCTGTTATTAAGATATAAAACTCTCAGCTTCCTTTCCAGTACCCTATCTGTCTGTTTGCTTGCTGCTATGTTTTACCATGACGATAATAAACCTAACCTCTGAAGATATAAGTCAGCCTCAATTGAATGTTTCTCCTTTATAAGCATTGACCTGGTCATGGTGTCTCGTCACAGGATTAGAAACCCAAAGACAATGTTTATATTTATTTTATTATGAATGTATGTTCGCAGTGTGCTTATACTGAGGTCAGAGGCCAATGCTGACTGTCTTCTTTTGTTCTCTACTTTATTTTTATATTCTTTCTTTTTATTTTTGACAGTTCAGGAATGTATATAATGAATTTTAGTCATTTTTATCTCCATTATACTGTCACATTTTCTACCCCACTCTTTCCAGAAACCCCGCCTACTTTTGTCTCTTTCTGGATGCATGACTCATTGAGTTTAATTAGACATGCTTGTGTGAGTATGAAAAATGGTGGGAAGATTATAGGAACTGTGGGATGGAGAGAAGTGTTGCAAAAAATGTCTCCTGGACATGACAAGGCCATAGCACTAATACATCATTCTAACTGTGAATAATTACATATATCTGTACATGAATGAGTTGTCAGCATTTCATCACGGATGAAGGAGAGGGTTTATAAAACTTTGTCTTATTTTTTGAGACAAGGTCTGCCACTGATTCTGGAGCTCACTGGTTTAGTTAGACTGACTAGCCAGGCAAGCCCCTTTTCTCTTTTTGCCTCTGCCTCCTAATGTTGGAGCTACAGACACATGTTATCTGACTAGGCTTTTTAAGAGTGTACAGGGGATCCAAATTCAGGTCCTCATGATTGTGCAGCAAGCACTTTGTACACTGAATCAATCATCTTGTAACTCTTACTTTTTTTT
Organism: Alexandromys fortis; assembly: GCF_014885135.2. Lineage (NCBI taxonomy): Eukaryota > Metazoa > Chordata > Mammalia > Rodentia > Cricetidae > Alexandromys > Alexandromys fortis. The sequence continues at coordinate 19,510,229 of NW_026067924.1, forward strand.
TCCTACAGAAAATTTCCAACTGTGCCCTCTTGAAGATATTTTTGGTAATCATTACTGGCATATAGTAATTGATATTTGCATCTGTATATTGATTACACGCCAGTCATTTTGTGAAGCTGTTTAGAGTATTTTATGCCTTTTGAACTTTTTACACAAACACATAGCATAAAGAACTCTCTTTGTATGTTGTTTTCATTCCTTTGCTTCTTTAATTCTGTCTGCTGTTTTACTGGCTAGGGTAAGAGGTCACCTTCTGATGTTTCCTTTAACCTACTTGTTGCCAAGCATTCAAAGAAAAATATACCTCTCCCAACAGTCACCAGCTGACAGTAGTTGCTGCACTGAGTCCTTCCCCACACATAATGGAGCTTTGGTTGACTTGACCTTGCATAGCATGCTGTCTCTTTCTAACCATCAAGGATGCTTTCTGTAAGTTTATTACAAAATTCTTTTGAAACAGTAAACACAGTTTTTTTTCTTTTCTTGGTCTGCAAAAGCATGCATCTTGTTGCTGATATCAGTATTAGAATTTTTATCAAATTATTTTTCTGAATATATGAAAATGATCATACAATTAGTCACTGATTCAATAAAGCCAATGATGCTGATAGATTTTAAAATCCTAAATCATCGTTGCATTTCTGGGATAATAATGACTCTATCATAGTATGTTACTATTTTTTATCGTGCTAGACTCTTTTTGCTAATGTTTTATAGAGTTTTTCATCAAATTCTAAGACTATCAAATAAACTTAATTGCTTTTAAGTTTTTATTGACTTCACAAATTTAGAAAAAAATCTTACTTTATTCTTTAAAAGAGTTTTTTAAAGCTGTTCTAAATGTTTAAATACTCATCCATATAATAAGTGTACATATATTTATGTACACATGCGTATGTGCTCTTAAAATTGTGTACTCAGCTTACTTAACAGTAAAGGAAGAAGTGTATGGCTTTTATCTCTGAATTTCCTTTTTTTAAGTTTCTTGAAAAACATTTATTTTCTAGAAAATTGTCCATTTTGATTAAGATTTATTTTTATTTTCTTTGCTCTATAGCTTTCATTGAATATTTTATAATACTTTCAATATGTTTTATTTATAGTTACACTTTCATTTTCCCCTGACGTGCTTATTTGTGCATTGTCTATTTATTTTGACAATTCTTCTTCAAGATAAGAGTACTTATAAGTACTAAGTCTTTTTGTCACATTTGTGTATCAGCATATCATTAGACTTTGCTTTGTATCTGTATTTTATTATCATTGTATGTGTGCTTGCGTGTGCATGGTGTGTATGCAAGCGCACATACATCATGGGGCTCGTGGGAAGGTCAGAAGAAAACTTTTTGGAGTCTCCCCTTCCACTTTGACATTGATTTCGGTGATGGAACAGTTGCCAGGCTTGTGTGACAACTTCTCTACCTGCTTACAAACCAGCTCTGCCACTTGGCTTCTATTTGGCCTCCATCATACTTTCCCTTCTCACCCTGGGCTCTTTCCTCCCCAAAAGTACTTTCCCCTATTTTATTCCCCCCCTCCAATGGCTTCTGTTTTCATAATCTTTAGTCCCTTTTCTAATTTTATGTCCCATATTTTCTTTTTTGTTACATAGGTTTATGCCCATAATTTTCTCTAGAAAAACAGGTTTCTTTATATGTCACAGATTTTAATATATAGTCTATTAATCATAATTTCTGTTTTGACGTCTTTGATCCATGAGATTTTGTCAGCATTGCCAAGTATATAGAGATGTTTTATTTTTTTAAAAAAATATTTATTTATTATGTATACAATATTCTGTCTGTGTATATGCCTGAAGACCAGAAGAGGGCGCCAGACCTCTTTACAGATGGTTGTGAGCCACCATGTGGTTGCTGGGAATTGAACTCAGGACCTTTGGAAGAGCAAGGCAATGCTCTTAACCACTGAGCCATCTCTCCAGCCCCCTATGGAGAGGTTTTAAATAGCTAGGACAAATAATAGAGTTTTAGAAAAAGACATATGGAAATCTATTACTGTAGAAGCTAGCTTCCTAGCACAAACACACACACACACACAAACACACACACACACACAGAGAGAGAGAGAGAGAGAGAGAGAGAGAGAGAGAGAGAGAGAGAGGAGCTACCCTGTAAAGGGTGACAATGTCCTACTAGACACCTTCAGTGAACAAATAAGAAGTCAAGTATCACGAATGCATTAGCTGTTTTGAAGCTGTTGGCCAGTGAGGCCCTATGGACCCTTTAAACTTTACAGGCTACCATTGCTCTTAGCTACCCTCCTGAACTTAATGGTAAGACTATGTTACTGAAGTTGCCACATACTGGAATCACAGAAAATGAATAAATCAAGCTGGGACAGACCTGAACACTCCATCCCTCCTGGTTAGCTTTCATATTGCTGAAGGGTGCTATGCAAGTACAGGAAGAGTAATCTAATCATTAACTTCCCCAGCTGTGAAACCAGGAAGCTGTAAAAATGACTAGCCTGGAAGGACATACCTATTAGCGCAATGGGGGTATGAACAACCTGGGAGTAACCAATTCCAGTTTTATTGGATTTAAGTCCTACTCCTCAAGATATAACCTGTATGCGGCGTAATAACCAGGCTAGCTTAGTATGAAACAGCAAATTTTAATGAAGGGATAGCTTACAACACCAGGGATCCAGCGATGGGCAGGAAACACAAAAAGGACCGGTGGGGCTCACGACCCCACGACCCGCCAGATTTATATGTAAACATTAGCCCGAGGCGAACACGTCCCCCATTGGGCTGGGCTTCCCCTACAATAACCTGTATCTGAAACCAATATTAGGCCAGGAAGCTTTGGCTAGACAGGACAAAGGCCCTGTGGTAGGGATACTAGTCTTCTGCTATATAGTCATAGTATTAATCCGACTCTCAGTGATTTATTGTTATACCCTTAGACCAATGCAAATCTGTAGTGTTAAGAGAACAGGCCCCTTTCTATGCTACATAGCTAATCTTTAGATGGTCTAAAGCTAAACACTTTAATTTCTTTAAGAACTATCAGGAAGGGGCTGGAAGAATACGGCTCCAAAATAAATGGTTATGTCAACACTAATCATCAGTCATCTCTCAGAGTTTTGGTAGATCAGAATTTCTGGAGAAGCTTTATTGGAAGTTCTAGCAGATGACTGCGAGAGTCCAATCTCCTCAGGGCTTAACCAAGGCTATCATTTTTTGAAGGGCTGCCTGAGGCTTCAGTGTGCACTTTCGAGATAAAATTAGTTTGTCAGTTGGTAAGAAGTCTTGGTTCTTCATAGTGCCATTTTGATGGATAATATGTTGAAAAATAAATAAAGAAGAGAAGACTGTAGGACTGGGCATAAGATCATGTGGTCAGAAAGGTGTAAATGAAGGAGAATCTATAGAAAATTTCAAAGTCAGTGGTATTGAAATAGCATCTGGCAAATATTGTTTCCTGGAAGTCAAGTAAAAGAGATCTCAAGAAAGAAGTCATTGAAAGTGCAAAGGGTGCTCAAAGGTATAGACATTTGACAACTTAGAAACAGTGTTTGGATTTGACAGTATAGTAAACCTGGTGAGCTTTAGTACAGAGATATGTAATAACCAGTGATTCTCCATTGGGTGATTGAGAGAAGAACATCAAAATCCAGGTGTCATGAAAATGCCCAACAAGCAATACCTGTACTCATTAACCCAACCACACAGTTAGCTCCTGTTTCACCTTGTAGAGAAGAGCTCCCTTGATTGATAGCCAGTATCTTCATCTCCTATGTGCGGCTATTGGGGAGACATGGGGCCCTAAAAAGGAATAGATGCTCTGCCCCTTTTGCTTCCCAGGGCATGCAGTGCCCTGCAGCTGTTGTTGACTAGAACCAAGACCACTGTTTTCTGTTCTCTCTGCTTCAGGAGAGCAGTGCTATGCAGGAGGCTGACAGAAAGATCTTGAAAACTCAGTTAGGGGTGTCAAGACAAGGTGTCTTCAGGATATAAGGAGACAGAAAATCTCTGGAGTGTGTGCATGTGTGTGTACAAGTGTGTGTGCACTGGGGCACTTTTCTATCACTGCAGATTTAAAATGTTCAGTACACTAAAATTAGAACTGGCATCTTCCATTTCCATAAATGGAAGGCAAGGATGCACTGACTTCTTTAAGGGCGAGGAAAAGATCTAGGTGTTACCAATATTACTAAATACAATTCTGGGATGTTTAGAAATAACAAGGGATTCGGAAGAGTGGGACTGTGCACAAGGGGAGTCTCACAAAGGCAGCATGCTCAGAATCAGGGCTGTGTCCCAAAGGAAAGCTTTCCTCTGAATAAAGAAAGGCACAAGTCTGCTGACCAAAGGGCTCTAAAGAACCATTATCTATCACCTCGGAGAAAAAGTTAATGCTCATTCTCACATCGTATATAGGAGAAAGTTATAATTTAAATTATAGACTGGAAACGAAGGGAACATTTATCTGCTCGTAGCTGATGATGAAAAGCTTCTCAGGAGTTACAAAGCCAAGTAGCTGAAATAAATAAGTTACAAGCTATGGTGGAAATACATTGAGTACCAATAGGGTGGAGATTTCAACGATAGGGATTTATTCCTTTTAATTCTGCAGGTTAAGAGTACGAGACCAAGGTGTTTTCACCATAAAGAAGAAATAAATGCTTGAGAAGACAGGTGTATCTCATCTGATTTAAACATTATACAGTGTATATGTGCATTACAACATTACATGACCAAAAATAACTGCAAACAAATTTAGTGTAAAGTTGAAAACTTGAAAATATACACATAGCCATCACCAAGTAGACTCAGCAGGTTATGTTTACATATTTATGTATTTCTCTATGTAACAATCAAAGGAAAGGAGGCCATCAACTGAGAGGCGTAATGGCAGAGTTTAGAGGTAGGAAAAAGGAAAAGGGAAGTGATATGATTATATTTTGATTAAACATTCAAAAATTTGGTAAGAGAAGCACATCCTAGAGTATTAAATATTCAAAGGAATAATAACCACATCAAACAATGAAATGTGAGGAAATATCTTTCATCTTTCCTCATGAGAAGTAGAAAAAAGTTAGTGATAAGATTTTGTTTGAGAAATTTAAAAAAATTAAGAATTGATAGTATCAGACAAGTAGAAGGAATAGAAACTGAAATATGGGGTCTTCAGACCTTTGAGGAAAAACAATTTGAGCAAATTCTTAAGATTATCTGTCATTTCAGGTGAAATAATTCTTGACATGAAGAACTATTACTTGATAAGGGAGATCAAGACAACGTATACAAAAAAATTCATGATACTGAGAGTTACTTAACATATTATGAATATGTTAATCATCCAGCAGTGGATGCCTTAAATATTATGCAGTAATGACTAAGTTCTCTTACTGAGGACTTTTGAGTGGCTTTAGAAAATGGTAATGATACAATTTTAATGAGTGAATGTGCAATCAGAAACAAAATTTGTGCGTGTGTGCAATATGTTAAGAATGTATTAAACAGTGACAGTAGGTGCTATGTATCTACTATTTTATGGGTTCATTTTATACAGTTTTTAATGAGCATGTGATTCCTTATGGCATTATTTTAATGCCCAAAAGTCAGGAGAGTAAAAGGAGAAAGACAGCCATGAAATAATATTCTCAGGAGCTTTTTGGCCATGCAGTGAATGTCCTTTAAAGGCAAAGGGGAGGTTTCCAAAGCTGATGTGATTTCATTCCTCTTTCCAACTGTTCCCAGAGAGCAGAAAGTGATGGTTCTTACCAAGCTTTGCCAAGAGAATGATTTTCATTTTGTATTAGGGATTTGTTTGGCATTCAGACTATTTCACTGTATCAAGAACAAGTTTCTGTACTGGAGAGATGGCTCAGTGGTTAAGAGAAAAACAGTTTTCTTAGAGGACCAGAGTTTAGTTCTTCCTAGAACCTCTATTAAGTAGCTCACAGTCACCTGTAACTCCAGCTCCAAAGGATCTGACCCCCTCTGCTGGCCTCCACAGGCACACACTCTCACACATACATATACAAAACAGAAGCACACACACTCATAACACATATATTTACAAACTCATATTCATACACTCATGGAGATACACACACACATACACAGAGACATAGGTGTATACATATACACACACTCACACGCATACAAACACATAGACACAAACATATGATAATGAATGAATAAATCTTGTAGAAATAACAAGTTTTACAGTATAAAGGAAAATGCACAAGAAGTACTGTTTAACAAATCCTCAATGCAAAAATTATAATAAGAATTTAATTGAAATATTTTCTTTTTTGATGGGTGGTTCTTTCTTTGTCGAGTGAAACATCTGCTACTCAATCATATTTAGCATAAAGAAGAGATGCCTTTGTCCAAACCTCATTATAACTTTGATTTTAGAAAAATTGCATGTACGCTACTTTATTAAAGATTAGGAAAATATTATTATTGGCATAAGTAAAATAGATTTTTTTGATACAATGCAAACTTATAAAGCAAATGGAAACATTAGAGAATACCTTTTATCTCAAGCTTCCATGTAAATATAAAAACATAACAAAATTCCTACACTGGACTATCCATCAACATAAAAGTAATTTTTAATTTTCCACCATTGAAAAGAAGTTGCTTTCCTTCCCTTGTTTGACTTTCTTAGAACTGGATCTGCATTTTGATAGGCAGGACTCAGAACTCTGCACTTACAAGTCCTGGTCTGAATGCACCTGAGGGTTTTTTTTTAAATTGCAATAGTTATGTCTTACTGCATCTGATATGTGAACTAGAAAGGATGCTATTCATTGTGTCTACACCAGTGATCTGGTTTTAAAAGAAGGCAGGTGTCTGTATGTTCTCAGATACTGGGAACTCTTATTTCAATCCCAAGGATTTTCCTGTTGCATATTCTTTTCCATTGGCCACTGGATGTTGGACATTATGTAGAAACTTAACCTTGCCTCATAAAAAGTCACATGCTTCAGTCAGAGATGTCACAAATGCAGGTGGTGAGAGAGACTATAACACTAGTGAGTCCTTCGTGCTGGAAGAAATTATAGTTAGCTTCGTATTGAACGAGTGCCAAAAGAGCACTAATTGATTAAAAGACGGAAAGGAAAGCATTTTAGAATATTTTGATACGACATCCCGGGAAAGATACCAGTGAATACAATTCCTGTAACACATGTGAATATTCAGGTGAGCAAAATTTACGTGCGTTCTTCTTACTGGTTCCCTGCAGTTGAAAACGGTGCCTTTTCTCTCTTCATTATACAAGCATTCCACAACTTTACATCCAATCAATCCACACACTTTTCCTCGGAAAGGAGCTGTAACATGAATTCTTATTTGCATATGGACAGAGAAATTCCGATGTAAAGTTGCCATACCAAGTGCCTGCTTTGTCTTACCAGATACTGCAGGACACCAAGTGTCCAGGATACTCTGAGGACTCTGAACGGCCTCACTGCCACACAGGGCATATTTTTAATAGCCCCTTTAACACAGAACAGGGGAAAATTCCGTCACGCACAGATCAGGACGCTAACGCAGGAATCCTGCCAGGAGAAAGGAGTGCACCCTTAGGCTTGTTTTCTTGTGACACACATCCTCTGTCTAAATCCTTTAGCAAGGATTCTTGAGGCTCAGCGCGGTGAAGAGCATCACTTCCCCAGCTGCGATACATTATGGGCTGGGAGTTACACCAGTTCAGTGTGATCATCTGACTGGTAAAACGGGTACTCAAGGTTTCCTTGATCATTGCACAGAGGGGAGACAGAAATATTCTTGAAATGGCTCCCAGCACCCAGTGACTCCACACATATCACATCCCATGTGTTTTTAGGTACTGCGAGAATATATGCTTTGTACTGATGAATGGTCACCTGAAACCACACAGATATATTTGGCTGAGGAATACCAAAATCCCATCATGCAGCTACCCTGTAAACTGATATAGTTACAAACATATACGCTTGTACAGCTATAATGACATTTTCTTGTATCACATCTATCAGGTTACAAACGGCTAATAATTTTCTTTTCTAGTTACAGTCAAACATTATAATGACACACATCATAAATCAGCATCAACACAGAACATTGCTTAGCAGAAATAAATGTACATGCATTGCAGAATGATCTGAGATTACAAAAATATATCAGAAGTCAAAAGTAGCTTGTGTGGAGAAATGCTATATCTTTAGTTTATTGAGATTGTTTGGAGGATCCTAATGTACTGTCACCGAAAGAATAATTTTTCCTTTACAATCTACTTAGCAAAGATTTATCGATCCTTCCCCCCTTCATAGAGAATTACTGATCCATTTTAGAAAATCAGATTTTCACACCTTTCAGGAGAATGTGCCCGGCACTGTACTCAGGGGACTGCCTGGGAAGTTGACTTTGACACTCGGTCCCTTGGAACGTGCACACCACAGCCTAGTGCCTCACTGCTGATTTGTTGCAGCAGGCAGTAAATACTTTCATACATTTATAGAGAAATGATTGTTCTGCAAGGACTTATTTTTTCCATGCTAGTGGATGTATTCAGGCACTGTCATTTGTGTAAGCAGTGTTCGTGGATGTAATGCCTTCTCTCTTCCTTTTCTTTATCCTGTCTTCTCAGCTCTGATGTCTGAACAGTAAGGTAAGATAAAAGTTGTTGAAATTCATGCTGCAAAGCCATGGGATGTTGTAGAATTTTTCAGTGTGGGTGTAAATAACTTTCTTTGCGACATGTATGCCTGCTCTTGCTTCATTACGGGAGTAACCAAGGTAGCTAAGCAGCTGACGTGCTATATTGAAGTATGCATCATAATGAAGGTGATTTATTGTAATTAAAGCAGCACGGAGAGGAGCTTTGCATCAGACATACTGTCTCACGGAAGAGCTTAATAAAGAACATTATTATTAGTTATGGATTTGGGTGGAGGATGTTGTTTACCATGAGTTACATGATTAGTAAGAATCTCAAGCTGCTTTTTGAGTTCTGAATCAAGAAGGAAGAGACACTCAACAAAAGAGGATTTTCACACTGGCAGGAGGCTAAGAGTATATGTGCTTGTGTGAAAGAATGGGGAGAGGGCAAGAAAAGAAAGACAGCTAAGAAAATGACGTGAGTCTGAAGTGTTCCGGGCAGGAGCAGTTCTAGAATTCTTTATTACATGTCTATGGAGACAATGGCATGGACTGTAAGTAGCTCCTGTCTCTTGATATAATAACACACATAAAGTCAGGGTCAGATTGGGTTCGCACTGGGCTTTGATGCTGCAGAAGGTCACTAGGAGAATCGATGGACTAAAATGAGCCTTGAGTTTCATGCAATCAATGCTATTTTTCTATTAAAAGTGGACAATACTGGGTATAAGTCTCAAGCTTCAAGCGTGGTTTGTCTGAGCTTGTCAGATCAAGCATACATTTTGGCATACATGGGTTGTTTATTATCATAACTGAGAAGAGGAGAGTAAACTCGGCAAGAAAGTGGAAGCATTGTCTGTAAGTTTGAGCCCCTGCTGTAAGGGCAACTAGATTTAGAATCATGTGGCTCTGAAGGGGACCTGTGCTTTTGTTATTTTTAATGAATTAAAACCCAGAGAAGCCTTTAAAATGGAAATAAATTATTGAAAATAAAACATTCCTAATATGTTGCTGTGGTGTTACTGCTTAACCCCACCCCCACAAATCTACTGTTGGGCTATGTTGATTGGCAGGTGGAAAGAAGGATTCTCCCGCATATGTTTTTTTTTTTCATACAATTTAAAAGTTTTAAAAGTTTTCACTGAGCAAAAGATGCTTTATTATCGTCTGTGGAGACAGAAGTGTTGAGATTTTGTTGATGCTACAGGTCCTTAATCTGCAGGAGTGAGGAGATTCTTGTTAATAGGACTCAGTCATAAATGCAATTTTCCCAATACACTGGAAGTTCTGGGGCAGCTGGAGGAACACCCAGGGGCCTCTTCATTTTGCCCCATCATCACTAAGATGCTTCTCTGTTATTATTTAGGAGTGGGGTTACCATGGAAGCCTTTGCAACTTCGTTCAGGGAGATGGAGAACGAGAGAAGGCTGAAGTCTATAGAACAGTCCAAGTCTGTTGGAAACTATCCCTGGGCTACTTTACCGCGGCAGGCACTACAGAGAGACAATGGACAGATTCTGTACTTAGGGTGAAACTTACTTCTAATCTACCAAGGAAACTAGGTGAAGGAAATGCCCAAATACTAAAAACCAGGAAACTGAAGGAGACAGGAACTATTTAATACTCTCTAAATTGATGCACACTGAACTCGGAATTATCGCTTGATGAGGGTGGTGCTCAGATTTTCATTCTTCCCCCTGCAAAAAAATCACAGTGTTCGTTACTTTTTCATTCAAGTCTAATTTGACTTGAATATCCAGGGTTTAAATTCAGTAACGGAAAACTGAGGGAAATGAGTTGGCAGCATCACTGACCATCATTGATCGATTCCCTAAAGCCAACTCCGCAGTCCCTCCCAGAGGCTCTAACAGACTACACTAAAATGTGTCTCCCCGACCCCCTAATTAAGCCAATTAAATGCATTTGCCATCGTATAAGTAATGGAGTTTAGGAAGTGAAACTTTATTTGCTGAACAGGAAAACAGCCCCCACCCCAGGAAATTAGACGTGTGTGGGAGAAGATGAGATGTCCCGAGCAGTTGAGCTATTGACTTAAGGATGTTTCTGGAACCCACTCACCAAGCGACAGGGTGTCACAGTTCTTGGAGTATGGGTGTGTATTGAGGGTCCAGCTGTAACTTTGGCTCCAGTTAGATTTTTGTGCGGTGAGAATCACCAGAGGTCTTTTTAGTTAAGACATTTTTTGAGTTTGTTTAATTATAATAATTTCTAAACAATGGAGAAAAGAGCTACTGAAAATGGTATTTTAAAGAATATTTAAGTTGAACGCAATCTCAAATCTCAGGACTCTTCTTGAAAGATGTAAAAAGAATGCACATATTTTACATTTTTCTAAGTAGGAAATTTGATTGGGGAAATGGGATATTTTCCTCTGGCTTTGTCAATGGCTCTCGAACAGATACAACTCCAAACAATATGAGGAAGGTAGAACTTTCAAAATTGTAGTTGTGATTCTTACCTTTCAGGATGAATTTATTCATGAAAATAATAGAACATTAAACTTTTCTGACCTAGATTGTATGGTATGTGTGACCATGTTCATATGTGTGCTCACATGTGTCCGTGCATGTGGAGGCAAGAGGTCGACCTAAAGAATCTGCCTCTCTTGCTTTTTGTCTTATTTTCTGAGACAGGGACCCTCACTGAGCCTGTGCCCGAGATGTTTCCACCCTCCCAGCACTGTGAGGGCGGAAGTGTGCTTTGTGCCCAGCCTTTTCTATCCTTAGCTCAGGCCCTCCCACTGGTGCGTCAAGTACTTTATCAGCTGAGCTGTCTTCCCAGCCTCAGAGAAAGTTTTGTAAAGATCATATTTTGTGCTCCAAGAAGGAAAAAAAGCAAATATTAATTTCAGAACATTTTTTATTATTTTGCTTGAAAATTGAGCCTTTTATTTTTATTATTTTTGTACTGTGATTTATTATACCTTACCCATTTAACTCACGATGCTGTAATATTCTAACTTGGAGGTTTTGCTAAAATGAAAGAGACGTGCTTTGTTGATTACCATTTTGAAGTCCCCCTTATATAACCCTCATTTGAAAAATGAACTTTGAGCCCCAGTCACTGTTAAAGGCCTTTTGGGGAGGTTGAATTGAGGCTGCTGGCGAAATGCTTCTGGCTCTGAAATCACTTTTCTCTCAGATGAGGATACTGAGGTAATAGAAAAACTCTTAATCTCAAAAGCACCCTGAATGTGCCACCCAGAAAATTAACCTCATTCATCGCCTTCCCCCACCTTCATTTTTTTCTTTTTTTGAGATCTCAGAAAAATTGAGCACATAAATTAAAGTGTCCCCTGCCCTAAGTTATGCACCCGCCTGTACCCCCAGCACCTGTGGGCTCCAGTCTTCAGGAGTACCACTGGGTTCTCATTTTCACCAGATGAACTGCTCGGCAACCTTTTTTTTTTCCCCCAACATCTGCGATCCAAAGTGCCTTCTCTTTAATGAAGCTTGCCTTCTTTTCTTTCTAATGTTCTTTATTTTTTGAAAAATTATTAACAGTGGTTATTTCTGCAGAAAATCCTCCCATTTCTAAGCTATGTTCACTTTCTCTTTAGCGTGGCCAGCAGCGTGCCAGGCAAACAAATAGGCGCCATTCTCATTGGGCATATGCTTGATTTGGAGTGTTATTTGGAGGCACCTTCCATGTTTCTAAAGACTTCCTAAATCTAAGACTACACAACTTTCTATGAATTGTCATTGTCTTAGCTTATCACCTATCTGTATTCTTTCATATACTTCAATCTCTAGGTTATTTATAATACATAAACCAACATGAACATTACATAAATAGCTGTCATGTGATATTATAGAGAAAATAGTGATAGGAATATAGTCTCTGTCTATGTTCATATGGATGGGATTTTCACAAGTTCTTTTTGACTCCGGGTTGGCCGCATCTGCACATGTTGACACAGAGGGCTGAGTATACTGTGCTTGTTCACAGTTAAGATCACCTAACTCCCTCTGAATACAAAACCTATGTTTGTTTTGGAAGAAAATTCACCTTACTTCTGTAAAATTTGAATGCTCTGGAATATTCAAGGTCTCTATATGTTTTAGAAGACTGTAGCATTCTGTTTTCTGGAATAAGTGTATGCGAATCCTTACAGGTATGCGTAAATTGAAAGAGATAACCAAGAATAAAGGTTCTTCACACCAATTCATGCTCACATCACCACACTTGCTTCTCTAAAGAAATATGGCCCCAGGGTAATTTGAATATTAGGGAATGTCTTTCCATTCTTTCAATATGGTTTACCTTCATTATAACCTTGAAATAAGTGAATTTTTTTTGTTTTGTTTTCTAGGTCTTTAAAATTGTGCTTACTGATGTTGTTGGCTTTTTAAAGCTATGACTAGCATTCAGTCCTTACTTTTCTGGGTTATATCAATTGACTCTTTCCTTTTCACTTCTCTATTATAAACTTGACAGGTGTAGAGTTCACCTTAGTGGACACTCACTGCTTTGTTGATCTTAGTCACATTTTTGTGGTTTGTATGGGGTAAATGAGATAGATAGCTTCCTTTTATGCTTCCCTCTACCAAGGGGGATTATATTATATGTAATAAAAAGAGTAGGCACTGTGGATATTTTGTAAGTACTGAAGATAGAAATACTATTAAAATTCATTTTTGATTCCTTGAAAAGAACACACACACACACACACACACACACACACACACAGCATGAATTCAGGCCAGTTTGAATTCACATAAGTTTTGCCATACAATTATATCACAGTATTGACATTAGGGCCTCTGAGGTGTCTCTTGCACTGCTGATTTGCAGTTTACTGGTTCCACAATTCCATTACTCTCAATCTGATTTTCTCAACACTTCTCCTTCTATTTTGCCATAGTCAAAAGTTCTGCTTGGGGTGGCAGATACAAGAGGCTCCAGGATACTGGCATCATGTTCCATTTCCTTGATTCTCGGATGTTCACGTCATGTTCTACATTTTATTAAAAGAAAAAGAATCAATAGTCTAGAAGCCTTATTAATTTCCATTGAAACCTGATGTTATTTAGGGGAGAGTCATTCTTCTGATGTCTACAACCTTAATTTTATAAAGTACAGATGAACCCTTTTGTGACTACATCAACTAATTACATTTACTTAAGGAAGAAAAGAGAAGAGACTATATTTTTCTTTACTTTGTCTATATAAACAATCTTCATAATTGCAAAAGGAAAAGAAGGATATAATAGTGATCCCATGTAATCCTAATTAGGTCAATGGATACCAGGCATCTATCAATCACTTACATAACTTAGAAGTGGGCATGTGTTAGTCAAACAACCATCAGCTTGTGAGTTAATAGTCTTTGTAAAGTAAATGTCTTTAGACACAGAGACTACCTTGGGCATGGGTTTTGAAATATCTCTGAAAATAGAACCCCAGGCAAAACATGCCTAAAAACCTGTATTCCTACCTTTTGATCAATAGATGGGCATTATGAAAGCAATGCAATTGGATATTAGATTAGAATTTTGATTGGGTCTTGATATGCTGAGATGTTGGATCATAGGGAAAATCCAACACAATGATTTCAAATTTCCTGTTGAACACAGGTTTCTGGAATCCCAGGTTTAAGTGCCTTGTAGTAAATTCTCTCATTTGCTCCCTTTTATCAAAAGCTGTAGTGACAAGATTTTCATGACTACCAAATGAAATGACTGCACTAGGTTGCTCTATTTTTCTTGATAAAATCCACACATATATGTATATATGAATACACATGCATACATATATGTATAATACATGTACATATATAGTTTGATATATCAGATATATAAACACATGTGAACCATGCATATATACATAATGTATTGATAATTCTATCATATTAACCACCAATTTTATTGTTTTGTTAATAACCTTGCTCTCTCCCTAAAATTGCTTTCCTTCTGGACTTTCCTGTACCTGTGAATCCCTTTTACTCACCTCAAACCTTCATCTGGAATTAATTCAGTCAACTTTGTCTTTTGTTATGAACTTCAAAGGGCCAATAGTATTCTTGTGGTTGAAGTAATATATACTTAGTAAAATATGCAATGAATACCTTAGAATATAGTAAATCTAGGACATAAATTTAAGCATCATAGCGTTATCATCAATGGCATTTATTAAAATTATTTACCCTCTCTTTAAGACCTACTTTAAAATCTCATTCTTAATTAGTAATGAATGCCATTTCTAAGAAAATAAAATATTATTTCCTAAGGCAATATCAGAAATAGATTAAAATTTCAGCAGAGTTAGAAAATTACTCATAAGATATAAACTTTAATTTTAAAGATTACCAAGTTATGTTTTCTCCTAGAAAACTTTCACAGAGGAAATTCACCAAAATTACAGTGCTGTAGTTACTTTAAAGTGGAGGAATTTTGAGCAACTTTTATTTTTCTTTAATATTCTTAGATTTTCTTTTCTTATAGTAATCATGTCTTGCTTTTTTTTTTTAGCAATAAATGCTTAAATCTCAGTACAAGACTATTACACAAGCAGTGATGCTCAGTCAAAAAATTTTCACCCCCAATCATCAGATATGAGGACTACAAAATGATACTATATTGTTGGGCAGTCTGTGTGGTCCAGTTTCCCTGTACCCTTCCTGACATTTGTTCTGCTTTTCCACACCCTCTTGCAAAGAGGCACACACACACATGTTCTGGAGCCAGGCAGTGGTGGTTCACATTTATAATCTAAGCACCCAGGAGGGAGAGTCAGGTGGATCTCTGAGTTCAAGACCAGCAGTGTATAAATTGAGTTCCAGGACAGCCAGGACTACATAGAGAAAATTTGTCTCAAAAAAACAAAAAATTAAAAAGGCAAAAACCAACCAAACAGACAACAACAATGAAAAAATTACTGCTCCCCCAATTGTCCTGTACAACTCTTATGATTCTCATTCCAGTTACTAAAGATTGGTAGCTTGAAAGTAATTATGATAAGAGTTTTTGCATTGTGGCAACCCAGAGACACTAATCAAGTCTTCTTTGTGGTATGGTCCTTGCTGTGTTTTTTATTCTTCAACTTGTTTTTAACTCAGCAGCACACTGTAAGTCCTGTTACACACCTTTATAACTTTTCTCTGGTTCTTATCATAGTCACATGAACTTCTGTTACAGAGACATAACCATCTCTTTGAGTAGATGAGTTTATATGATTTTCCTCCAATTCTTGATGTTACACAAGAAACAGTGAGAACTATCATGCTTATTTATATCCCTTCATTCATGCTGTAACTCTGAAGCATTTCCAGTGGAGACTTTTTCTTTTTATGTAAAACATGCAAATTAATTTGTGGAACACAGGCAAATTACTCTCAACAATCTTTGTAGAGCAATAGTTAATGGATTCAAGAACAATCATTTTAGTTTGCACATCAACCAGTTCCCCATTTTATGTTCAGCACTAGATGAAACAAACTGGTTGGTGTATTATTTAATTAGCAGTGAGGGGAATAATGTTTATTTTTAAAATGTCTGCTTGGTCATCTTTTGCCTTTATAGGAATTATTGTTATTGTTGACCCTTCAGCTTTATATATTGTAATTTTTCTCAATGTATGATTTTTTTCATCTTACTGAAGACCTCATTTGCCTTATAAAACTCAAAACTTTCCTTTTGATGCCTAGGTTTCCTTTTAGACTCACAGAAACTGCTTTTGATCTAAGTTACATGGATTCTTTAAGGTGATGTTATCAGGCTTCTACAAATGCAGTGAAAAAGGAGGTCTCTCTACAAAAGCAGATCTCTCTCCTCCACAGTTGCAGAATGAGTACAATGTTCTATTCACTAGACCAATGGTTCTCAACATCCCTAATGCTGTGACCCTTTAATACAGTTCCTTTTATTGTGGTGACCGACCCCCAACCATAAAATTATTTTCATTGTTCTTTCATAACTGTAATTTTGCTACTGTTATGAGTCATAATGTAAATATCTGTGTTTTCTAATGGTCTTAGGTGACCACTTGACTCAAGGAGTTGTGACCCTCATGTTGAGAATCAATGCATTAGGGCCAGAGGAATTAATAATTTGACAAGGATGCTGAGAAATTAATAGGTCTGATTTACAAATATGTGTTCTGAATGTTCTTAACTTGGTTTTCTGTGGCATTTGGTTTCCTCGCCCCTTCATGTTACACCTCTTGTCTTCTGGGATACATACTCTAAAGGATGAAGATTGGGCCAAAAATGAAGTACACTGCAAATTATTACATTGTGAGCAGAGATACATTGCATTGTTATATATTTATATAAAAGTGCCTTATCAAAAATTTTTTAAGATTAATAAAATCAGACATTAGGGGAAACACACTAAATGGGGAGTTAAAATACAAGCTGTAAAATACACAGAAAGCTAAATAAATGGTGGCATCTATAATATTACTTGCTGTTGAGACCTGCCTTCCTCATGTTTACTGTTTCCTGGACTTTGAGACATTTTCCTTAAGATGCAGTAACCATGGAAGCTTGCATTGGGAGGAGTCTCTGTCATCAGCATCCCTAAGTGACTATGATGAACAGAGACCTCAACCAACCCATAGTGCTAATGTCAGATGAACAGGAAACAATACTGTGTTATGCTCCTAAAACTTTGAAGTTGTTTGTTACTGCAGCTTAACCCTGCTGTTGCTGACCATCAAATTCATCAATGCTATGATAAATAAATCTTATCAAAAGCTACTGAAGACCAAGTGAGATGCCCATTTTTTTTATATTTTAGCTTCTTCAGTTCTATACAGATGGCTAAGGTGTGCTTGCTGTGCATATCAATCCATGTTTTTATAAAAGCAAATAGAGCAGAAAGCTTTTTTTTCCTTCCTTCCTTCCTTCCTTCCTTCCTTCCTTCCTTCCTTCCTTCCTTTCTTTCTTTCTTTCTTTCTTTCTTTGTCTCAAGTTGTGTGTTATGTTTTATCCTCCAATCAGAGATCATACCTTTGGAGGATGTGGAGAGACTATCCAGGACAAGTAAAACTGAAACCTGATTTTCACTGAAAAAATGGTTCATTTCAGTTTTAAAATTTTTTGGAGAGTGCACATTGTGTGACAGTTCCATACCTGTATATGATGTATCTTGACGATCATATTAGTCACATTATTACTCTTCTGCATCTTCCTTCCTTTTCATCAGCCTATAGTCTGCTTGATGCTCTATCATTGCTTCAGACCCAGCCCCCCATCAGTCTAAAATCATACACTATTGTGTTCATGGGTCTGCTTTATTTCACTTAACATGTTCTCTAGCTCCATTCATTTTTCCTGCAAGTGACATAATTTCATTTTCTTTTGTAGCTTCTTGTGGAAAATGTTTTCTAATATGTGTTTATGCTTTGTAAATGGAGTGCAGAGGTAACGATGGGACATTTGGTAGTTCACAAAAGGCATCTTCCTCCATACTCATTCTTGTTGAAATTCTACAATTGCTTCATGGGGTCAAAGTTGGAGTAAACCACATTCTTCACACTATTGTGTTTAATATGACAAATTCAATTCAGGAATATGGTTTCAAACTTTACCACCTTTAGTGTAAAAGTGGGGGGTAAAGTGGATGGAAAATTGAACTTTTAGAAATTTCACCATCTGATGTAAAAATGGACCTTAGTACGACAAAGTAGCAAGGACTGTTTGTGAGAGCAATCTGTGTGACATTATTGGGCTGTCTATAAATATGTCCTCAGTGCAGAGAGACTGAGGAGGGGAAACTGCCCTGTAATATCCATGTAGAGAAGCGAAGGACTGATTTCCAAATGAAGGCAAGTGCTGCTGCAGTAATGGGGCATCAAACAGGCAAAATTGTATGTGTTGTCAATGACTACAATGTAATTTCATTGATTTACAATGTTGAAACTGAAGACATGATTTCTAGCTTATAGAAGGTGTCACACTGGAGTAATTGCACACCAACTGGATTTTATGACCAGAAAAGAACCTGGTAATGCCCACACGGATCCCTCTGGCTGCATAGCACTTAGGGTTGTTCTACACTCAGGGAGTTATTATTAGCCGTTGTCCTGCTTGAATACTCATAGAAGGCACAGGTGTCACATATACTTTCATATTAAATCCTGGCTCAATGTATTATTTTCATAATGATGTGGAAGTAAGTGCTGTTCAGTTGGTATTCATACTTTTATTTTTAATTTTCATTTTTTTTCCTGGGGTAGCAATATAGAAGTAAGCTAGTCTGAATTCTGGGCAGTAGGAGTGAGATACAATTCATATTAAGTAAAATGATCATGAAGAAAACCATTTTATACTCTACAGTATACTGTATCAACCATCATTTAGATATAGTTATTCAACAAATTACATGAGATGTCCAACACTTTATCATAAACTGGCTATGAGTTAGATGACTTTGCCCAGCTGTAGGCATGCTTTAAGCATCCTGGGCACATCTAAGGCAGGCTAAGCTAAGTCATGATGCAAGTTACATTTCTGACTTACTGTATTTTGAACTTAACAATAGGTTTATTGGAGAGCAAGAAATAAAATATTTTTAATCACCTGAAGGAAACTGTCTTAGAGTTGCTTGCTTGGATTAGTCCATAGCCATTCTGTTCTCTTCATTCTTCCTTTCCCATCATAATGACCAGGATGCATGCATTTTTACATGCCTTGACTCAAGTACAAAAGCGAAAGGGAACATCTCTCCTAAAGCAACTCACCAGTCTTCTCAGTGACAGCCATGCCCTGGGAACCACAAGGGCTGTAGGCTCCAGTTCAGAGCTTCAGTACAGTCTTCAGGGAGTGGAATGTCCAAAAGTACATTCTGAAAAAGAACTCTAGTGGAATCTTGTGCTCAGTGGAATCTGGGACTATAGAAATAAAAAATAATATATGATCCATTTAAAAAATTCAGAGAACATCTAAGGCTTATTTTCATCGGTATTTTAACATGCATTACAAAAATGCAAAAATCCATATTCATACTAGCGTTCTAAATGTGTTTTATGTTGTTTTGAAACACATCACATTTGAGGTTTGTTGTGCATAAGACTACACCCAAATATATTTACTTAAGAATTAAATATATTTCGTGTTAAAACTTTCTCTGGAGCTGACTCCTTCCATTGATGACAATAAAATGTCTTGAAATACTTTGAGAATTTTTTCTTTAATGAAGAAGCAAATTTTAGCATTTTGATTTACTCTTAAAGAGGTTATTAGTTTTACTGAATCTAATACAAATTTGCAAAGCTTCTTTCAAAATACTGTCTTCAGAGTCATTAAATAATAAAAGTTCTCTCCAATTATCCTGTAATCTATTAGAATAGAAATATGTTTCTATTCTGACAAATTGTTGTGGTCAACACAGGGTATGATTTCTTACAAGCTACAAATTGCTAAGTGAGTTCATGAATAAGTTGGTAAATATGAATAGGATTCTGCAGAGAAATTTGCTCAGGTTAGCATTTAAAAAGAAGAGAACATTGTGTTGCATACAATATTTTATGAAGGCATTATGATTGGTTTAATTGGAAAGCATTAGCATACTAGCAAATTGCCATCCGTATTGAAGTCGTGACCTGTGGTCACTACAGGAATGGTTTGACTCCTTTCTGAGTCCTCATCAGGTATGCCCTTTCTTCATGTAAAACAAATTGGCACAGAAGCACATGGCTTTGTGGGTAATGACTAATTGTAACTGCAATTACTTGACTCTTGAAGGCTGTCAACTCTGTGGTCAGATCTAGTATACTTAGGTTATTGCTGTGAAGTTCATGCCCTGTGTCTATATCTTGAATTGGGCAATTATCAGCACCTTGGTCAGCTCCTGGGCCCTCTGTGCAGTCTTCAGAAGAGAGATGACCATCCTATCTTCAAATGCAGCGCTTGCCCATCCAACTATGTGGAAGGAGGAGTTTGTGGGCACAGTGGGATAGTTTCTGTGTTCTTTTTCTGTCATGATTTCTAGGGATACCACCATTAGTAGGCATTTTGGAATTTGCCGTTTCCTGTTACTTGCTGTGGTTCTCACTCTTTATGTCTGCCTTTCCATTATTGCCCTCATTTTCAGCTTAGTACTAAGATATTTTGCTCTCATTAAAATATATTTAATGAAATTAATTATCATGACATAATTTGATTTTCACATTCGGTCATTCTAAAAAGTAGAACTTAGTAATTTTAGTTAATTCATAGACACACAAACATCCCCACTAAGCTGTTTTAGAACACCCCCTACATTTCAATGCTTTTCTGCAGCCAGTTACCTCTTCTGGCTATAGCCCAGTCAATCTGCAATATTTTCATTAGCATAAACCTACCTTTTTCAGACATGTTATTTGTCCATTTTACTTTAAACACATTTTATCTATCTACTATCTACGATAGATTCCTCAATTGTTTCCAATCTTTTACTATTTCAGTAGCATGATATTTGCATGTCATGATATTTGCATACACACTCATGTGGACACATCTTTTCACTCTTTATAAAGATATGTATGGTTGGAATTTAGGCTATGTTTATATGTTTACATTTCAGTTTTAGAAGCTGATAAACAGTTTTCTAAAAATAGCTGTACCCTTTTAAATACCAATGTTGGACAAAGAGTCCAGGTTTCTCAAATTTACACCAAACACTGGTATTGTTCTTTTAAAATATTTATTTTTATTATTTTTGGTTATGTGTATATGTGTGCATTTGTGTGTCATGCCCACAGAAAGTTAGAAGAGGCTGTTGCATCCTCTGGAACTGAAGTTACAAATAGTTTTGAGCCACAGGGTGGGTGCTGGAAATCAAACTGGGTCCTCTTGAAGAGCTATTAACTGCTGAGCCATCACTCTGGGCCCCAGTATTGCCCTTTAAAAATTTTTAATCATTAGGGTTGATGCGTAGTGCTACCTTTTTTATGTCAAGTATGGTTTAATTTGCATTCAATTAATGGTGATGGTAAAGCTTTTTGTATGTTTTATATATCAGCATATTGTCTTCAGTGAAAATACATGTAAGACATTTTCTCAAGCTACGGAGAAACCCTGTCTCAAAAATCCAAAAAAAGAAAAAAGAAAAAGGAAAAAAAGAAAAGAAAACAATTTGCAATTGAATTATCCTATTAGCTTGAAGAATTCAGTATATATTTTAGATATAAAATGCTATGGCAGAAATATAATTTTTGATTGTATTTTCCAGTTGTGTAAAATATTTTTGTTTCCTTTATGGCATAATTAGAAATACAAAAGTTGTAATTATAATAATTATGAGTCATGGTGAACCTTATCAATAGTAATTATGAGCCACAACAATTACCAACATAACACAATAACCCCAAGGGTGCAATAATGCCATACATACATTAGCGGTAACCAACAGCTCTAATTGGATTTTAGTCCCTTTCAACAAGAGGGAAATCATGCCTCGTACTGGAAACCCAGTCAACGGCTAGAGCTAGAGAAGTCATGGATCTTGAAGAAGAAGAACCTAAAACTACTGCTTTATGAAACCAGCATAATTCCTAGGTACATTCTAAACATTTGTCCTTATACCCATTGATACCCTGAATCAAGAAAACTTCTTTTTGCAGCAAATTGAGACCACTTCAAAAATGCCCACAATCAATGAAAATGTAGAGTTGTGGAGCCCTTTCCTGCTGAGTACATCTATAATACAATCCCCACACCTAAGGCTCAGGAATCATTGCAGAAGAGGGAGTGGAAATATTGTAAGAGCCAGAGGAACAGGAAGTTTACTGTGATATGTATCTCCTAGAAAATAAGAAGCTACACCCATAAAGTCTCACCGCCATGACTGTTTAAACAGAAGAGCAAGGAAATAACAGACGTGTTAACATGGAGGGTAATATGGTGGAGCCCAGGAAGCTTCAACACTACCCAAGGAACTGCTAGAAACCAAGGAACACTGAGAGCAGGAGAACTAGTCTTCCCATGGGAAGAACACACTGACTGTTTATCCAATACCAAATGACCACTCCCGAAGACATACATAAAAGTAACATTGTACAGATCAAGAAGACTGTATTTAAGAATGTATGCGCACACATCTATATGCATGTGCGTATTACATATCTTTGAATATGTAATGCATATATATGATACATATTGTACATAAAAACAGTTGAAAGAGGCCACAAATTTGAAAAAGAGCAAGGAGGGATATTTAGGAGGGTTTGGAAAGAGAAAAAAGAAATGGGAAAAGATGTTATAATCTCAAAAATAATTTTTTAAAAGTTTATTTGACTTAAATATTTTATTTTATTTAAATCTATCCATAACAATCCCCTTTTTCTTCCTTCCCTCCATCCCCTCCCATGCCTGTCCCTCCAACCTCACCTGTGTACTCCCTTCACTCTCAAATTGCTGGCTTCTCTTTCTTGACTGTTTTTACACACATGCACACGTGTGCACGTGTGTGTGTGTATGTGTGTACATACATCCATATAAATACAACCTGCTGATGAGCCCATTTAGAGTTCCTTTTATGCATATGATTTCAGGGCTGACTACTTTGTACTGCATAATCAGTTGAGTGCTCATTCCCAGAAGAGACTAATTCTCCCCCTCTCTACAGCCATTGGCTGTCTGCAGTTCTTTGTCTATGGCAGGGAGCCCATGAGATTTCCTGCTTCCATGTGACCCTATCTATTGGCATTGTCAAGGTTCATGTTTATTTAGGCAGCCATATTGTTGAGATACTGCAGGTATAATTCTCCTGTTGTTTCTAAGTGATGCAATCTCACAGTAGACTTCTTGGCCCTCTGAGTCCTGGGCGAAGGAGTTGTGTAGCAGATGTATCCCCTGAGGCTGGGCTCCCCACCATTTCTGCATTATGACCAGTTGTGGTCTTCCGTAAGGGTCTCCATTCACTGCAAAGAGAAGCTTCTTTAATGAGAGGTAAGAGCTACACTTATCTGTGGGTAGAAGGATAAGTTTTAGAATGCAGTTAGGGGTTTTATTGGTGGAGTAAAGTGTCAGCAGTGAGCTGTCCTCTAAGATCTATGATCTTGCTAGTCATGATAGTTGGCTCTGTTTCTAGTATCAGACATGATTTTCTTCCTGTTGAGCAGG
This sequence comes from Alexandromys fortis, assembly GCF_014885135.2. NCBI lineage: Eukaryota > Metazoa > Chordata > Mammalia > Rodentia > Cricetidae > Alexandromys > Alexandromys fortis. The sequence continues at coordinate 19,533,922 of NW_026067924.1, forward strand.
CTGTAGGCCCAATTAAACAGCTGTTGGTTACCATGAAAATATGAGTGCCACTACGGCTCCTGTAGGGATATCTGGCCATGATGGCCATTGTTATGTTTCATAGGTGTCACAGCTGGGTAGGACTATTGATTTCTCCCTGATCTTGGCAGCTTGCCAAGCACTTTCTGGGACTATGAAAGTTGGACAATAGTACATAGATTTTCAGTTTAGATTTAGCTGGAATTTTCTGAGCCCTGCGTCTGAATCATACAGTATATATTTAGCAAGAGGAACTTACCTTCAACCTCTGAGAGGCAGCCAAGGGTAACAGCAACAGCCTATATTGTTTTGGGAGTCCCTTGATATTGCCTGACCAACAACTCAGAAGGAAGTTTCTCAAGCTAGGTACTGGGGGTTTTATTAGAGAGCCTAGGACTCTTGTGGGAAACAGTGTCAGCCCAAACTGCATAACTTTATTTAACACACATACACGTACACACACACACACACACAAGTTATGATAATACAAAGTATGTATATTATTCCTAATTTAGGTAAATATAAAAGAATAATTTCTTGAGGCTTTATCGAATATCTCTAGTGTTATCTGTCACTTCTCTCTCCATCTCCTTTTGTACTGATTGACCTCTCTTCCTCCTCTCCAATTAAATTACCTCTCCTCAATTTCCCCATTTTCCCTGTAAAAATACCCGTGTATTGTTTCTTGGCTTTTTGGATTAGATCAAGTATAATACCCATTATTATCAGTTTATTGTTTTATTTTTCTAAAAAGGATTTTAGTTTTTTAAAATTAATTAGGCAAATTTTAATTGTTGAATTAAAAGCATGAAAATTGTACGTAGCACGATTAATTAAAACCCAGAGACAGAACTTCAACCTGAAGTTCAGAAAAGCAAAACAGCCAGTTATTGGCTTACCTCTACCTCAGTCTGAAATGGCAATCCTGCCTCCAGGAATCTCAGAATGAGACTGTCTGAGGGCTGTCTCCCTCCATTTTATATTCCTCTCTAGGACTGGGATTAAAGGCGTGCATCACTACTGCCAGGTTTCTATGGAGAACTAGCATGACAACAGGGATTAAAGGTGTGTGTCACCATTACCTGGTCTGTAAGGCTGAGCAGGCTGGTTGTTTTACTCTCTGAACTTCAGGCAAGCTGTATTTATTAAAATACAAATGAAATACCACTTTAAACACTTATATGTACTTTAACACATATATGTATTGTAACATGCTTAAATCCAGTTAGAAATAGCTATGCAAACATTATTATTATTATTTATTATTATATTTTGAGACAAGGTTTCTCTAACTGTCCTGAAACAAGCTATGTACATCAGGTTGGCTTTGAAGTCACAGAGAAACATCTACTTTCCCTAGACCACACTGGAGTGCTGGGATTAATGTGTCGGCCACCATACTTAGCCATTGATCATTTGTTTCTGGTGGAAATGTTAAAACTTATTTTGATAACACTTTGAAGTATGCACTATGCAATCATTCTCTAAGGTCACCCTGCAGGATAACACAGTACAAGTTCTTCTGTCTACCCAGCTGTAATAGTTGGTTCAACAAATAGTTCCGAGTTATTGGATCCATACACACTCTGAACAATGAAACTAAATCCTTATTTCAGAAAAAGCAGCTCAAGCTAGATTAAAGACAGAAACATAAGCCCCGAACCCGTGGAACTGCTAGAAGAAAAGAGAGTGACTTCGCAACCATGGCACAAGAATCAACAGTACAGTAAAGAAAAGCAGAGACAGACAAATGGACTCACAACACATGTACACACAGAAAAGGAAATGAGTATTAGAAATCAAGAAACAAACCACAGAATCTAGGAATACACTTGCTGTTTCCCAGGTACATTTGACGGGGATTTACGACTACACAATGCAAGGAAATAACAGGACTGGGGTGAGGGCTCAGCTGGTAAATTAGTTGCCTTGAAAACGTGAGCGCTCAAGTTCAGTCCCCATAAACTGTAAAAACAACAACGACAACACCAAAAACAAAGCAAAGCAAAACAAAACAAAGCCCCAAAAGAGTTGATGTGGGAATGTGGGAGCGGTAGTGTGCGGTTGTTCCAGGACTGGGGAAGCAGAGCCAGATGGATCCTTGCAGCTGCTTGACATCTTCAACTAATTGGCAGATTTTCGGCCAATGAAAGACCCGGTTTCAAAACATCATATAAAATTCCTGAGAACTTACACCCAAGGTTGTCCTCTAGTTTCCACACACGTGCACACATGTGCACCAGCACACATAAGTGCATAGAGAGGTGTGTGTGAACACACACACACACACACAGACTTCAATTACACAGACTGTATAGCCAAATTTTAAATAACAGGCATGGACCTAGTTAGACATTTCTCAAAAGAGGACACATGATTGAGCAGTATGTATATTAAAAAACTGGACTTTCTGAACATGGCAAACAATGAAGGCTGATGAGAAGCCAAGGACAATGGCACTAGGTTTCGATCCTAATACATGAACTGGCTTTGTGGGAGCCTAGCCTGTTTGGATGCTCACCTTCCTGGTCCTGGATAGAAGTGGGAGGACCTTGGACTTCCCGCAGGGCAGGGAATCTGGACTGCTCTTCAATCTCGAGAGGGAGGGGGAATGGAGTGGGGCGAGGGGGAGAGGGGGAGGGAAATGGGAAATGGGGAGGAGGCGGAAATTTTTTTCCAACAACTAAAAAAAAATAAACAAAAAAAAAAAAAAGAAAAAAAAATGGTAACATTTCTGGTTATCAGAGAAATCCAAACCCAGTCACTGGCTATTTGAAAACTGCTATTATCAAAGATAATAAGTACTGGTGAAAAGATAACCTTGAACACTGTTAATGGAGATGTGTCATAGGTAAAATTTGCATTATTCAAAAATACTCAATAAAATACTGCAAATCAAATCCAAGAACACATCAGAACCATCATCCACCATGATCAAGTTGGCTTCATCCCAGAGAGGCATGGATGGTTCAACATACAAAAATCTGTCAATGTAATCCCCCTATAAACAAATTGAAAAATAAAAACTACATGATCATCTCATTAGATGCTGAAAAAGCTTTTGAAAATAACAACATCCCTTCATGATAAAGGTCTTGGAGAGAGAAGGGAAACAAGGAACATACCTAAACATAATAAAGGCAATATACAACAAGTCAACATCCAGCATCAAACTAAATGGAGAAAAACTCACAGCAATCCCACTGAAATCAGGAATAAGACAAGGTTTTCCACTCTCTCCATATATATTCAATATAGTTCTTGAGGTTGTGGGAAAAGGGAACACTTCTGCATTGCTGGTGGGAATGCAAGCTGGTACAACCCCTTTGGATGTCAGTGTGGCGATTTCTCAGAAAATTAGGAAACAACCTTCCTCAAGACCCAGCAATACCCCTTTTGGTTATATATCCAAAGGATGCTTTGTTTTCATAGTGTTTCTAACCAGCTGGGCAGGTGCTGACAGAGAACTTAATTCAGAGCAGCGGTTATAGACATAAGCAACAACCTCAAGGCAACTGATTTGGGAAAACCAGTTCTCATTGGCTGAGGCTGCAGGTGTCTGAGAGCGCTAACCTAAAACTAACAGAGAGAAATGGTAAAGGAAGAACCCTAGACATACTTCATATTCTTGGCTGCACCTAAAAGACTCGGGGATTTGGGCCTTGAGATTTCAGTCCAGTGCTCCAATGTGGGTCTCTGTCTCTGTCTCTGTCTCCTTTCATCGCCTGATAAAGGTTAATATTCAGGAGGATGCCTATATGTTTTTCTTTGGGTTCTCCTTCTTATTTAGCTTCTCTAAGAATCCGAATTATAGGCTCAATGTCCTTTATTTATGGCTAGAAACCAAATATGAGCCAGCTGGCCTGGGTCTGAAAAAGCCTGGGTTAAAACCGGTCTCGCTGAACACAGCGGACAATGAGGACTACTGAGACCCCAAGAACAATGGCAATGGGTTTTTGATCCTACTGCACCTATTGGTTTTGTGGGAGCCTAGGCAGTTTGGATGCTCACCTTACTAGACCTGGATGGAGGTGGGTGGTCCTTGGACTTCCCACAGGGCAGGGAACCCTGATTGCTCTTTGGGCTGACGAGGGAGGGGGACTTGATTGGGGGAGGGGGAGGGAAAGGGGAGGCGGCGGTGGGGAAGAGACAGAAATCTTTAATTAATTAATAAAGAAATAAATAAATTAAAAAAGACTCGGGGATACCTAAGCTATTTAGACATTCCTGTTTCAGCAGGAGCCTTTACGGTTTACCAAAGAATTTTGTTAAAGACCCGTGTGAAGTAAAATAAGAATTAAAATGGCCTGACCGGGAATGTGTCCTTGAGACATAATCAGACACACCGACCAACACTGGGAGAGCCATTGGCTTCAGAAGCTTGAGTCTCATCTCTGGCCAACTTTTGGCTAACCACTGAGTTATGGAGAAGTGGACTCTTAAGAATTTACCTTCAAGTATTGAATAGGAGTGAGAAAGTAAATAGAAGAGAGTATGGCCATATATTTTGAAAAAAAAATGAATTGCAAACCACTAAGAAGCAAGTTAATAAACAAATATATATATATATAAACAATTTTTAAAATCAGGAACAAGACAACCCTCTAGGAGAGAATATAATAAGAATTCCAAATTGCTGTAATTTAACACTCAATCTGAGAAGAGAGTGTGAGAAAAGTAGACATTTTGCTGAGTGTCCTCAGATTTCACAGTTAGCTGACAGCTTCATCTCAATTATACAAGTGTTTCAAGGACTTAAAGGAATTACAATTAACATCTAGGTTGGGCAGTGTTAATCCCAGCACTCCAGAGGCTGGAGCAGACAGATCTCTGTGAGTTCGAGGCCTGCCTGGTCTACAAGTGCTAGTTCCAGGACAGCTAGGGATGTTACATAGAGAAATCCTGTCTCGAAAAATAAAAAAAGAAGGAAGGAAGAAAGGAAGGAAGGAAAAGAGAAAGGATATACATATTCCCCCAAAGAAGAAGCAGTGAAGGGTACAACAGCATCAATCTGACAAAAGTGCAAGAGACATGGGATGTTATGAATAGCTGTACGCCAATAAACTCAACAAATTAGATGAATGGACAAACTTCTAGAATATAGGCATTACCAAACTGACTGAAAAAATACAAAATTTAAGCAGGTGTGCAACTGGACCACTAACCACAAAGGAAATCCAAATCCTATACTACCCAAAACAAAACTGCAGGTTAATGTCTATCCAAATGCAAGGGCAAAATCATTTACAAATGCAAAAACAAGCTATTGAACAGAGAATAAATAACTACAAGATGACAAAATGCGTCTCAGCCAAGGAACACAAAATTAATTTGACATCTCAATATCAATCTGTATGGTAGTCTTACAGATGGAGAAAAATCAAAATGTGTTTGGCAAAAATGTACATGAATTCATGACTTTAAAAAAATCCCCAATATTGGAATCAAAATTAATGCTTCAATTTTTATTTTAAAATGCACTCAAATTAGAATTCTTTTGCTTACTGTTTTATTATAACAATGCAAATGTTTTTATTGATTTTATTGAACTCTACATTTTTCTCTGCTCCCCTCCCTGCCTCTCCTCTCCCCTTCAACCCTCTCCAAAGGTCCCAATGCTCCCAATTTACTCAGGAGATCTTGTCTTTTTCTACTTCCCGTGTATGTCTCACTTAGGGTCCTCACTGTTGTCTATGTTCTCTGGGATTGTGATGTGTAGGCTGTTTTTCTTTGCTTTATGTTTAAAAACCACTTTTGAGTGAATACATGTGATAATTGTCTTTCTGGGTCTGGGTTACCTCACTCAAAATGATGTTTTCTAGCTCCATCCATTTGCCTGCAAAATTCAAGATGTCGTTGTTATTATTATTATTATTATTATTATTATTAATTTTTGCTGTGTAGTATTCTATTACGTAAATGTACCACATTTTCCTTATCCATTCTTCAGTCGAGGGGCATTTAGGTTGTTTCCAAGTTCAAACAATGCTGCTATGAATATGAACATAGTTGAGCACATGTCTTTGTGGCACGATTGAACATCCTTTAGATATATACCCAAAAGTGGTATTGCTGGGTCTTGAGGAAGGTTGTTTCCTAATTTTCTGAGTAATCATTATACTGACATCCAAAGTGGCTGTAGCAGCTTGCACTCCAGCCTGCAATGCAGGAGTGTTCCCTTTACACAATACCTGGAAAGTAAGAAATAGTACAAAAGATTTAGAAAAATAAAAATATGAAAACTGCCCACCATTTGTAAAGAAGATGTTATAGTACATAATATCTTTGGCTGTTTTGTGTATGATTTTCTAGTATCGGTCCAATGAAAGAGCATGGCTATTTTCATAATTTCTGCCATAGAATGGCCACCTTGTCATGGGCATTCCTGAAAGCTTCAATAAATGAAATTTTAAGTGCTATCTTTAGAACTAAATAATGCTTCTAATTTGGGCATGGTATTCATGTTGAGAACTGTTAGATCATCCTCGGAAGTATGCATGTACTTCTAAGAGACTCAAGAGCACCTTTGGAGAACTCAGTCTAATATTTAAAGTGAATGAGCAGAGCTCACAGATATAAGATACTCCAGTAAGGGCAAGGTTCCAGGTCACATTCACACTCACGTACAACAAATAAGGAGGGAGGCTAGTAAGTGTCACCAAGGATGTGAGAAAATTGGAACCCTCACACCTTGCTAGTGGGAGTGCACAATATAAAACAGAGCAAGCCCCCATGGGAAGCACAGTAGCTATCGCGTAAATCAGTTTGATGGTGCTAAGAAAGTTAAGCATATTCTTATATGCTTAGTTAAAGAGGGATGGTGGTACAGGCTTGGAATTCCAGCTATTCTGGGGATGTGCACAGAATGCTCACATGCTCATCGTCAGTGTGATCAACTTCATAAGACTCTATTTCCAAATGAACAAACAGAGGATTGGGGATATAGGTTCATGATTGAATATCAGCGTGTGAGCCCCTCCGCCCAATCTCTAACTCAGAAAAGTACTTAATGAATAATTTCCAGTGGCCCAGAAATTTTCTAGTTGAAATTGTTCTTAAGAAAATTGAAAACATAAAATTTGTGTATGAATGGTCATCAACAATATTTATAATAGCCCAAAAGGGAAATAACTCAACTCACTATTGATTGTTAATGGCTAGAGAAATGCTATATATCCGTAATGTGGACACACCTTGATGTATAGCTAAGGAAGTCATAAGTGGAAACCACACATTGTGTGAGTCCATTTGTATAGCGTGTCCAGTTAGACGAGTCTACACATATGGAAATATTAGTGCTTCTTAGATCACAGGGATGATAAGGAACTCTTAACTGAAAAGTTTCTCTTTGAATTGTCAAAGTATACGGCTGCATGCTTTGTAAATAAACTAAAAGCTGTTTATATTTTAGAGTGTATACTAAGATGCTGAATTTTATTACATTTAAATAATGTCTAAAATATTTTCCAAATTTTCATTATGATAATGAAAGAGCCAAAACCATAACAATTTGTGAAATCCGTAGGTAGAATGAATAGTTCATATATTTATTATTTATTGTCCAAAACTGAGATGAATTTTTACTAGCTTCAGTGAAATATCTGATTCGTTATTCACCAATGTGCTGCAATTGGATTCGGGAAGTAGAACGTGTCATTTCCCCTGCTGTTTTCTTTAGAAATGAATAAATAAATAAAAACTGCTCACAATAAAGCAGTAGTTCTCAAAGATTTTAATCATAGGACCACACTGTCTGCTTTTTTCTTTCTCTTCCTTCCTCCCACCCTTCTTCCCTTTTTTTCTTTCTTTCTTCAGTGTGTGTATGACTGTGTATATAGATGCATGTGTGCGCATGCACACAGAGGCCAAATGACAATATCTGGTATTGCTCTTGAGGTGCAACCCACCATTTCTTTGAGACAGGGTATCTCTCTAGCCTGGAACTCACCAGAGCAGCTTTATTGATTGGCCGGCAAGTCTAAGAGATCTTCCTGTCTCTGCAGTAGAATGGCAAATGTACACTTCTGTGCTCAGCCGTGCTTTGTAACAGGGGTCCTAGGTCTGGGACTTAGGCCTTGTGTTTTTTGCTGTAAGTGATTGAACCGTCTCCCTGGCTCTTAAAAATTACTGAAAACTGGAAAGAATTTTCATTTATTTTGATAATATCTATTTATATTCATTATGCAAGCCTTACAAACTGAGGGAATTAATTTTGACATCTTTTAAGGAATTTTAAAGTAGTGATAAATTCATTGTATGCTAATCATTTTCCAAATCTAAACTGTACTTTTCAAATAGAATAATTTTGAAGAGTTATATTAATTTGTATTTTGACAAATTTCTTTAATATTCATTGAAGATAGTTGGAGTCCTAAATCTACCACTTTATTCTGCTATGATACGTTTATTTGAGCTTTATGCAGAAATTAAGAGCCGTGTTGACGTGAAGTTGTGTACTATTCTCACAGTGTTTTAGGACAATGGTGCTCACTCTTTGGTCCACATCAAAACCTGACAAAACGTGAAAGCTATTGTTTTGTAAGGCTAAGTTGGATTGTAGAATCAAAATGCACAGTAGTAAACACACCACCTTGTAACCCATTCACATGTGTCACACTTTGGGTGGCTCTTCTGTTGACACATTATGCAGCAAGAGGCACTGATCGTCTGGACACATCTTTCCAATGCTGGCCCATTACATAATATGAAAATCATGTCAGGTATTTCAGCACTGACCTCATGAGAAAAAGGCTCTAAGAATGGACATTTTCGAACTTTTGGTGATGGTAAGATTGTCTAAAGTTCTGTTTTATTTTCTGAACATTCAAACATTTCATTATTAACCACAAATTCTTTCAGCTGTTTCTTCAGCAGTGACAGGCTCACTTCATTCATTTCCTACAAAGTATGTGCTTGACAAGGATGAAAAACTGGAGAACTATGGCTTGTCATTGTTTTTTCTTTTTCATGTTCGCAGCTTCAACAATCACAGAAGTGCTTTTTCTAAGACAATCTATTTTGGCATGCAGCCAAGGTACTTTATTTTTTTATGTCCCGGTTCACAGCACAGAACATTTCAAAAAATGTACTCAAGGATTCAGTTTAGTACAATTAATATTTGTATCACTCCAATAAGAACTTTTAAATGAGCACTGGCTGCTTATTTTTGTTAAATTTCAAAGTGACTCCAATGGTACTATATATGGGTGCCATCCGATGCCATTGTAATGACTCGTACCAAGACATCAGCAATTTCATCCACAGTTGCGCTTGTATCATGACTGTAAATGTTAATACAGACAGTGCAACTATTAAGAATTTAGGATGAAAACACTGTAGTATTACACTAAAAATAATTTTGACCCTGTGTGGCAGACGCCATGAATCTCTGACCTGAGACAGACATAGGTTAGAATCTCTTCCGGTAAGCCACAACCTTGTGGTAACATACTGATTATTAGAAATTGGTTGAATCAACATGTGAGAGTTAGCCACTAAGAGGCTAGAGCTAATGGGCCAGGCAGTGTTTTGATTAATACAATTTCTGTGTGGTTATTTCAGGGGTTAAGCTAGCTGGGTGGCGGGACACTGCCCACACCTCCTACTACAACCCTGCAGATTCCTTTATGGTAAAAGCATGATTTGATAAGAGTTGGTGAGTGAGTGAGCCTGAATGAGAAACTGTGTTTTTCCTCATGGAGTAACAGATTTTTGAGTCAGCATGAACACATACCCACCACTTGTTACACTTATATACGGTCATGTTATTATGGTATCATGAAGAATAACAATGTAGGTAGAAGGTAGCCACTATGCACTCTATCCTGACACATGGACGTTACCATGGAAAATCATGAGTGGGGCAACTGTATTAGCATCCCCTACATTGGTAACCATCCTTTGACAGGCATAGTTTCAGAGTGCCAGCAAGAGGATCGGGAAATGAGGAATCGATGCTACATCAGTGAAGCAACATTACATAAGTGAGGATGGTGGGACACGCCCTTTGTAATCCCAGGGTGGGAGAAACTGAGGTAAAAGGATGTTATTGAGATCAAGACAACCAAGGCTACTTAATAAGTTCCAGGTCAGTCCCGACTGTGTAGTGAGAGCTTGTCTAGCATTCCCACCCACTTAAACAGAAAACAAACAAACAAACAAAAGAAAAGTTACATAGGAAAAAAATCTTAGTGTGACATGGTTCTTGAAACAATGTCAGGAAAGTCAAAGAAAAAACACTGGAAGGCTCTGAAAATGGGGCCACAACATAGCACACTTCACTTACAGCGGGTCTGAGAAAGATTTGGTGATCCGTTTAAATGCGTTTATGAAAAATAGATCAGCATTCCTTCGGGTTTAGTAAATAATCTGGGTTACTTTTTTTTGGTAGATGAATTCATAATAAATCAGTATTAGACCTGTATAAAGATGCTACAAAAATGAAAATTAGCATTGTTGTGAATTCTGTACAACAGAAAACCTGTAAATAGAATGTGTGCTAAACACACAGGGAGGCATTAGAAAATTCATTTGCAGACTTAACTCACAGACTTCCTACTGTGAGAGCCAAAGTCATTATAGTAGGAAAGAAGGCCGAGGGGAGAGACAGCAGGATGACATGTAAAGCAGAGAACCCTGAAATAAGAAAACATTTTAGTGACAAATCAAAATGAGCAAAAGTAACATTAGAGGATCAAAACATAGGTTGTTATCAATAAGAAAGTAGTGAGGGGGCCAGATGAGCTAAACGGAGACACTTTAATTCGAAGAAGAAACACTGGTCAGCAATCTAGACTTTTTTGAAGAGAGGCTATGAAAAGATTGTAAAATAAGCAAGGTTTACGTTCAGGAGCATCACTGAGAAATGAAGACTGAGGGTCTTCATTCTAAGGAAATCAATAATGAGCCTCACCCTAGAGACACCTTAGACTTCTGTTTTAATAAAGAGAATAATTATATAAGCATGCTCCTGGAAACAAAAATATGTTATCTAGAAAGAACAACAATCTGGTTAGTTTGAAATTATCTTCATTGAGAAACTAATTTAGTCAGACATTTAAGTGGCCTCTGAAGAAATCGAGCCACAAGTTACAATAGAAAAATAATTTAGTCAGCTAAGACATCTTTAACACATGAAGGCAACAGAAATATATTAGATTAACAAGAGCTTAAACAGCATACCATTGTCATGTGATTTTAAAAATTACTAAAAGGTTAAGATGAATGAAAATTTAAAATTAAAGAAAGAAGGCATCATTGACTTGGTGTACTATTTTTGGATTTGAAGCAATTAAAGAGAGAGGACTGAGTACTGATTCTAAATGTAGTTAAAGAATTATATGCCAATAAAAACACTAAACAAAAAGGTTTCAGAGTGTGAAGTATTTTCAATAGTAGTAAAATTTGTATGCAGCTCTAAATTACAGGTTTAGAATGAAGTATGTGTTGGTGGTTGCATGTTATATAAAGCACTATTAACTAACTTCATTTTTTGGGACATAATCTCATCATAGGCTCAGGTTAACCTCAAGTGCTTGGTCATCCTGCCTCTTGAGAACTAGGATTATGAGTGTGTGCCACCATGTCAAATCCACCAAATATTACAGAGAGAAATATTTAAATTATTTCATCATACTCTTGACTACAGTGACTAAAAACCACAAGTCATATGTATATACATGCATATTTTAATGTTTACCAATTGAAGAACATAAAGAAAGATGTAAAACTTCTCAACTTCTATAAAGACCACTTGAAAACCACACAAGGGACAAAACACTCAATGAAAAGAAAGAATGCTTGAAATTAAAAATTAAAAAAGTGTAAAACTAATAATAAAGTAAAAAACAAAAAACCCAGTATAAACTCAGTATAAACCCTAGACAGCAAACTAAGATCAAATATACGGATGACATTAAACATATTTAAGTTTAGTTTTTTGCATATTATGTTTTATATATTTAATTTTATAATATAATATTATATATTATATTCAAAATTTTCATGAAATAATGTTAACTGCACTCTTGTACTGAATTAAAAGGAATTAGGTACTTTAAAAGAAAGGGATATACTTAAAATATAAAAATAATAACATCCAAACACAAGAAACTATTGTCAGTAAAACTCATGGCAAAGTAGAATTATAGATAAAAACTGCTAACAAGGATAACATTTATTATATTGATTTAAAACTATAACCCAAATAAAGTCTAAAAATTCTAAAACAGAAAAAAATTCTAAAACAGAAGATATAAGAAACTCAATTAGATAAATTTAAATCAGCATTTGAAAAATAATTTGCATAAATCAGTCAACTGAAGATAGATTAAGGAATCACAAAGTAAATAATGACATTAAAAACATAAGCCATAATTTTAAATGTTTATTTTGTATAAATTTAGACTATACTATAATATCATGTATTCATAGGATAGTTCCAAAAACTAAGCTTAAATTATTCTTCAAAATCAAAATGCAAACAGAACTCAAAAATGAACTAAATCTGTTGTATTTTCTGACACAATACAATTTTAAATAATCAATAAAATTTTAAACTTTGCTAAATTTAAAATATCTCTAAAATTATGGTTGGATCAAATAACAGAAGGAGAAACATCAAAATTGTGCATTAGCATTGAATTCAATGACAACTATGAGAATTTCCTTCATCTAACAAATTTACAACCTTCCAGTCTCCTATTTACCCCTTTAAAGGAAATCTAAGTTAACTAAGTGTAGAAATCAAGATGCTTAAGGATTTGAAGAAAGAAATAGATAATAAAAGTATAAATAGTATAAAAGTATAATTTGTTTCAAGAAATTAAAAAAACCCATATCAACAAAAATCACATAAAATAAAAATAGTACATATATATTTTGTGAATAGAGAAATTTCTAATTATAAAAGAAATAGAATAAGACATAAAGGACAAATGTGACTGGATAAATAGTTTTAAACATTTTAAAGAATCAATGTTAGTAAAAAAACAAATCATAGGATGAAAAGTGTAGGAAAGAAATTCACTGGGTATTTTAAACTTAAAATCAAAAGTTTTTCCAAGAATATTCTATTTCCCCTCCAATATTCTCAATTTCAGCATAAATGAAATGAGAACAGTGACCCTCTTGATTTCTGAAAAGTTCAGAAATAAGGTATATATATTCCCTTTCTCATACCCACATGTACATATGTATATGTGTGTGTGAGAGAGATATCAAACTTCTGTGTTCTAAACACTGTCAACTATTGCATTACACAATTATTGATTGCATATAGCTATACCATAATTCATGAGAAAAACACTGAGATTCCCCCAACAGAAAGATATGCAAAGGACACGAGTAATTTATAAAAGAGGAAGTTCAACTAGCCAATAAACTTGAAATTTTTAACCTTGCTAATGATATGCAAATTAAAACATTAATAAAACTCCACATTCCAACTAATAAATTAGAAAACTATTGAACTTATAATACAAAAGGGAAGCTTTCTCATGAACTGGTGCATAAATTTTCCACAGCTTGATCTTGAAGGCACTTTGGTAATGGTCCACCCTCTTCCAACCCGCACTGCTACTCCCAGGAATATATTTTAAGCTGTCAAAATTTTATTTTTGTGTGAATAATTAGACATATTTTAAATCAAGAGACGTTATGGTCTCTGATAACATAAATTTTTCAATGAACTCTCACAGCATATTACTAATATATGTAGACTTATGCATTTGTAGTTATTTTATGCTGTGGATTTTGTCACTAAAACATATAATGCAAAATTGAAATGCTGAAGTGAGTATAAGTTCTAACATTTTCTCCCTGCACCATAACAGAAGATCAGCTAATGTGTGAAGAGTTTGTTCCTAACTTCATTCCTAATCTTTGTCCTGAGCTTCATCCTCACTCTGTAGTTAAAAGGAGGGGAAGGAATCACACTGCATCATTCAGAGTAAATGTTACACAGTGCTTGGAATCACAATTTTGATGATATTTAATTCTGAGAACATAGATGGTGTTAAGGAAGGGTGACTATATCCCTCCTGGCTAGCTCGTGTTTATAACTCCAGGACCTAGCAAAGAGCACAATAGATACTAAATATCTAAATAGTCACTGAATAAGTAACTGAATTGTAAAAGCGGGTCCTAGCTAAGAATTATGGTACACAATTGTAAATCAAGCACCCAAGGGTTTGAGGCAGGTGTATTGCCAAGTTTGGCAAGCCTGGGTGGCATAAGGAGACCCTGCCTCTAACACATATAGATACATGTACATACAGTAATTAATTAATTAAAGCATAAAAATAGGATACTTGTTGTAGAACGCCACTTGTTAGTTCCTGGCTGCCCAGACCACAAAATGATCCCACAGAAATTATATTTGCAATACTGTTTGGCCAATAGCTAAAGTGTATTTCTGGTTTACTCTTATATCTTATATCAACCCATTTCTATTATTTTATATTTTATCACAAGGACCGTGGCCTACCTGCAAGGTTCTGACTGGCAACTTGCATCTGTCTCCAATGGCAACTCCATGGCTTCTCCATGACTCCGCCTTCTTTCTCCCAGCATTCAGTTTAGTTTTCCTGCCTAGCTCTATTCTGCTAAGCCACTGGCCAAAACAGCTTTTTTCATTAACCAATAAAAGCAACATATAGACAGAAGGACTTCCCACACCAGATACTTACTTATATTTACTATTTGATTTCAAAAACATGTAAATATTATATATATTCATAATATATGTGTCAATGTGCCTCTCTCTATATAGACACATATGAACTTTTGTATATATGTATATTATTTTCAGAAATTTCTACAAGTTCTATAATCTTTAATTAAAACTTAAGACTGATATAGCTAAATTTGAAGATGAAATATGGCAGTTTTGAAAGGATAAAAATCTGAAATTTAGATTATAAGAAATTAGTAGTTAAAGAACCCAAATTTTGCAAGTCAAGAGGACAGAAAAAGAAGAACTTAGAAATCTTTTCTCTTGTTTAAAGTCAGACCTGTGTATTGCCATGGATACTTCTGGATGCTTGGACACTTGGCTGCCCCTCCTTCTTATTCTGTTCTGTAGGCACGCATTCAGTGTTCATAAAATTTTTCCAGCCATCTTGTTATCAGCATAGATCTCTGAGCCTCTCACTCTGAGATCACTTCACAGGTTATAGAGAAAGTCTGAGAATCTATAACCTACACCCTACACAGGGTTATAGCCCATGGGATTTGAAGAACACAGATGAAAGAATCATGAAGAGTGTAGAACCTTCTTGGCATTGCCATCTGCAAGCCTGGGGATCTCAGAATGAGTAACAACAGCTCGATAGGAATTGAAGTTATGACTTAAATAGCACTTGAGTCATCTGTTGTAACTGCAAGCCAAAAGCTGCATTGAAGCAATTCTTAAGAGCAAAACTTCCATCAGGCAGTGTGGTGCATGCTTTCAAAGACAGACAGATCTCTGTGAGTTCAAGTCCAGGTTTGTCTACAAAGACATTTCCAGGTCAGCCAAGGTTACATACTGAGGCACGGTCTCAAAACTAAACAAACAAATAAGCAAAATATAACAAAAATTCCTAAGGTCCCTGCAAACAGTTGAAACGGGGCTTTTTACCATGCATGATTAGGTTTCATTTACAACACACTGAGAGTTCAAAAGAGGCTGGCTTGGTGACTTAACTGGAGAAGGGGTGTCAGGCCTGGGGAGTCCTGCACAGTCTTTCATGTGGCAGTGTTCTTTCTCTGTCAAGCTTGGCCATGTAGCTGTTAAGTTCCAAGGAAGTGACAGACACATTTATCTACCTGAATATCTATCTGTCTGTCTGTCTGTCTACCTACCTACCTACCTACTTACCTACCTACCTATCTATTATGGGTGTCAGGTTGGACGCACAGGTGTACATATGTAGAGGTCAGAGGACAAATTGCAGGAATCAGTTCTATCATTCTATTATGTGGGTCATTGGGATTGAACTCAGGTCCTCAGGGTTTGGCAGCAAATACCTTTATTCATTGACCTCTGAGCTTTCTGGCTGGTCATACATATAGACATGCATATATATATGCATATATATATATAGTCTTTTTTTTAAAGTTAGTATACAATGTGGTTGGTTTCATCATGGTATTTTCATACATGTGCGTCATCATACTTTGTTCTAGTTGGGCTCCTTTCACAGCTGCCCTCTCTTGTGCCCCTGTTTAACTGCTAACTCATTCTTCTCCCTGCCAATACCATGGTCTTCCACTCTGCGTTCAGGTCACATGTATTCTGTTCTCCTCTCCTTACGCCCATCCTTAAGATCTCTTTCCTCCCCCTTTTTGATCCTCTGTCCAGTTTTGTTACCTTCACACATACAACTAAATAAATATTTATTTGTACATTTGTGCTTTATATGTATGGATGTTTTGTCTGCATGTATATTTGTGAACCCAATGGAGGCCAGAAGAGGAACTGGAGTTACATACAGCTAGGGGCCACCATATAGGTGCTGGTAATTGAAGCTGGACCCTCTACAAGAACAAAACATGCTTTTGACAAAATCTGAATCATGTTTCTCCAGCAGGCTATCAAGCGATTAGGTATATGCCAAGGAGTGATACAGCTGGGTCATATGGTAGATTCTTGTAGATTTTAAGAATTCTCACCATTGATTTCCAGAGTGACTATACAAATTTGCAATCCCATTTATTAGTAGCTGAGCGTTCTCCTTTCCCCACATTCCTGTCAGCATTTGTTGTCAGTTGTTTCCATGATGTTGGCCGTTCTAATTTCATTTCTGTAATTTCTATGGGTGTTGAGCACTTTTATTTATTTATTTTTTTTATTTATTTATTTTTTTTAAAATTTTTTTTTTTTTGAGAATAAGAAAAAAAAGTTTCCGCCTCCTCCCAGCCTCCC
>NW_026067924.1:19551195-19578695 GCF_014885135.2 Alexandromys fortis
TGTCTCAGTGGGTGGGTGCACCCCCCGTGGTCCTGACATCCTTGCTCGTGTTCTCCCTCCATCTGCTTCTCATTGGGACCTTGGGAGCTCAGTCCAGTGCTCCAGTGTGGGTCTCTGTCTCTATCGAGCACTTTTAAAAATATTTCTTAGCTATTTTACTTCTCCTTTTGAGAACTCTCCATCCAGTTTTTAAAATAGACATTATTTTAGTTGTAGGAAGTATACATAGATGTTAAAGTGACTTTTCAAAGACTGCCTGGGGTGTTCTTCCCGTGTTTACAAGATTGGCCTTCAGAAACATTGGAGCCCGGATCCCTTCCTCTCCTGGTCACCAATAATCCAGTCTAGTTCAAATGGACCAAAAGGCATGGCCAAGATGGGTTCTGGAGAGACAGATAAACAGAGAGATGATTCATTTGATTGATTTCTTAGAGAAATTAAATTGTTTTCATGGCTATTGGGGTAAAACACTTACAAATGTGACTTTGAGTTTTCATAAGATTTGAGTCACTGGATGTTTTTCTGGTTCCATAAATTAACAACTTCTTGATGTCCAATAGTCTTTATTGCCATTTTGTGTTTTCAATTAAAGTTTTATCTAGTGCCCAAATTTCCAGGTATTTTTCCATTCACTTTTATCTTCCTCCAAAATAGCCTTGTGAAAGATGAGTTTGGTCTTGGCAGTCACTGTCAAGGACGAGTGACTCCTTCTCAGGTTTGGTTACATCTCAAGTTCTCACCTTAGCCCAGAGGCCCCATATGAGCTTGCTCTTGGTCACTGCCAACTCTTGGTCCCCAGAGGGTACCCCAAATTTCCCAGGACACAGTCTTTTTTCCTGTGATATTCACATGACAATTCTCCCAGTCTCTGTGGTTTCTGCCCAAGGGTCCCTTCCTGTGAGACATGATAATCGCTAAGTACATTTGGACCTCCATATCCATGGTTTGTACTAGTAGATGCAAAAAATATAGGTCAAAACAATTTTTGAATGTGTTTATAGGGTCAGCAAAATGGTTCAGTGTGTAAAGGTGCTTGCTGCTAAACCTGATGACGTGCGGTCACTCACAGATCCCATCATCTCTGGTGGACGGAGAGAACCGACTCTCACACCTCGTTTTCTGATATCTTTGTGTGACCATGCTTACACACACACACACACACAGCACAATTAGTAAGCAAATGTTAAAAAATTTAGACGTGTTTGTAACAAATTATGCATTTTTGTCCTTGTCCTCATTCCTTAAAAAATGCAGCTTAACCATTTGCATAGCATTTACACTGTACCAGATAATCCTCTAAGAAAGCTAGAACTGATTTAAGAACAGCAGATTATGTTTAGGCTAAAGACTGACAATTTTTTTTCTATGGATAGGATTTTTCTGTAGAGCCCTGACTATCCTGGAACTCGCTTTGTAGACCAGGCTAGTCTTAAACTCAGGGATCCGTCTGCCTCTGCCTCCTGACTTCTGGCATTAAAGGCATGCACCACCACTGCCAAGCTCAAAGACTTTGCATCCTAGAAGTTTTTCTTGGACCTTGCCCAGTACAACTTTAGCTTTGCTCTTAGCTTTCATTACTACCCTTCATTGTGATGTTTCTTTAATTATTTACTTGACTTTTATTAGTACTCCTTACTATAAATTTAGCAGCAAAGGGCTCTGAACTCTATGTCTTGCTTAGTGATACACACTTGTCATATGCAGAAGGGGGTGATATGTAATATTTACAGATATGTATTTTTAACATATTAAAACGCTACCAGCATCAAAGTTAAATAAATAAAATAAATTCCATAATCTCTTTACAAGAACAAATCGAACTGATTTTCTCTGGAGTTTTAGAAACATATCCGATGTTTTAAAACCCACTGTAATTGGCTGGATGCTTTTAAATTAAAAAAAAAAACTTGTAAATTCATCCCTTAGTTTGTCTGAATGCTGATTTGAATTTACTTTATAGCTTATTTTAATCAACATTTTCTTGATGATTTGTTGGGTGCACAAGTATGATTAGTTTTGCTTGGCACATGAGGAAACAGTGGCCAAAGGTCCAAAGGCCAAAAACAAGCCTCTGGAGTGCCCCCATCATGGGAGTCCATTAGTGGGAGCAGAAGAAGCTGGTGCCTGAACCCTTGGAGCTGAAGTGTGCGAAACAGTAGGAGAAATGATATTCCACTTCTCATTTGTTCTGCACAAGAAACAGGAAACATTTTAGGCAAAGCGCATGTGTATGTGGGAATCCAGTACAAGTATCTAAGAGCTGTTGACTGAGCACCCTCAGCACTACTGTATCTACTATAGCACAGGCCACCTAAGGTATTGACAATAGAACCCAGCCACATTAAAATTAACGGGGAAGTTACCCCACGAAAGCACATAAAGTCGGATGTCTCTATAAGGTCTTTATAAAAATCTTAGTGTGTTCATTGGGTTTAGAAGCCTCTTGGCTACTAAATTGCCTGGATGAAAGCTACAGAGGTTGAATAAAGACAACTTTATTACATCGAGGGCTGAATTATCCCAAATCTGAGCATGCAAGAGGAATCTCTGACAATGACATCCCTGTGCCCCACATTAGTGTCTGTGTACACGAATGTACCAGTGCCCCAAAGAAAACAAATCCATACTTGAAATGTGGCCTTAAATACTGGACACAGAATAGTCACTGCGATGCTCCTTCCTCTCCATCTTCAGAACAGCTTCTGATTGCTGGATGTTAACTTGTCTTCAGACTACTCCTCAAAGTGGGAGATCCTGTATCACCAGTTGCTGAAGGTCTCCTTAAAACCGAGAGTTAGGTTGGGAGTACCCCAAGGTTTTCTGGGTGGAGTCACATGTTCGTTAACAACCTCAATGATGCCTGAACATTGCCTCAAAGAAAGGTAGTGTGTCAGTGCACGCATGCTCAGTCACTTGTAGATAGCGTGTCAAGTAGCATTTAACAGAATAGCCACCAAGCATTGACACCAACAGCAAGTATGCTGAGGCACACTGGCTCTGAGTGTCTCTTCTCCTTCCTTTCCTGGTATTTACCAGTCAGCAAAATATGTGGTGGTAGCAAATCTTTCCTTTCCCCGCCCCTGCAATCTTCAGAACAACACTTGGACATAATGAACTCAATAGATATCTGTTGGATTTCATCAGTTTTTGTCTTAAGCAGACTCTGGTTTTTAAGCCATTCTCCATTTCAGAGGTTAGAGGTTAAAAGACATACTTTAATCAGTCTATTTATCATTTGAGTTGGGGGGGGAAATCTGCAAAATAATTTTTGACAGGGGTTAAGAAAGCTAGCCAGTGAGGTGGGGATAACCTGTAAAATACAAACCACCCAGCTCATGGACTTGTGAGAGGCCAGAGAAGAGATTTAGATAGTCTTTCCAATCATTCTCCTTTCTTCCCCACCCCCATCTCCTTGGAATTATGTTATCTCTGCTTCTCTTAAAAGCTCAGAAGCCTTTTGAATTGGGGCAGCATTCAAAGACCAGTCAAGGGTCACCCTTGGAATATTAAAGGAGAGTGGATTACCGGGAGAGGGAGGGCAAAGAAATGCTGGGGCTGGACTCTGCCATGTGCAGGCTGAAGGGAAAGAGAGGAAGCCCACTGACTGGGCTGAAAGAAGCGGGGACGCAGCTAGGAGCAGCCCCATGAATAGTCTCAGCAGGCTGCATCAGGCTGGGGTGGGGGGAACATTATTGAAATCAATTAGGCAATGAATGGCCTTTTGAACAAAATAGGATGACTCTTTAAAGAACATAGAGACGTCAAACTTATAAAATAAAATTAAAAGCCAGATCCAGTCTTAATTTGGAGATAAAATTCTATAGAATTTACAGCCCTCTGACAGTTACTTATTCCTTAAAATAATAAACCTTTAGGATTTATGGAGTAAATTCCTTCTCAAAGGACTTCAGAGTAATTTAGTTAAAAAAAAACTAACAGGTTTTTGACCTTTCTTTCATTTTTTATAGATATCGATTCTTGTTTTTGTTTTTCAAATAAAATCAATGCCTATTTAGGAGGGGCTTGGTGTGTGCCCCACACCCTCCTGATGTTTGGAGTAGGAAGACCCAAAGGCAGGCTGGCCCCTTAGCAGTGGTTACTGACTGATTTATTTTTGTGTATGTGTAGGGAGTAGACCAGAGTCTCTCTGAAAATATAACGAAGGCTAAGGAGCTCCTTTTACTAAGGTACCCAAACTCTCACACCTTGTCAGAGGGCAGGAAACAAAGAGCACAGTGCAAGCAATAGAGAAATCTCTTTTATTACTAGGCAGTCAGCGTGGTCTAAGCGCTATTTGAATTATTTATTTAATCTGTAAACGCATCCCATGCGGCATATGCTATTATTACCCCCATTTTCTTCCCAGGGAATTGGAGGCTCAGGGATGTAAGTCCTAGCTCCTAGCCCTGCAGAGAGCAGGTGACCTCATGTCTGAACTCAGGCTGCTGCTGGTCCCAGTGTCCAGACACTCACCCCTGGCACCATGGGACTGGAAAGTGGGGCACCCCAAGATCCCCAAGGAAAGCTGACTACAGAGAGAGCTCACTATAGACCAGTGGGTGTTTGCGCACAAATTTGACCAGGTCACCCTGTATACTTTATTGCCACAAAGATCATCTCCACAATTTCACAACACCAGAATGTGAATAGCATATTCTACGGTTTACAGTGCACAGCAGAGCGTCCAACAGGGAAGGTAGACCAGCACCTAGCATATTACATAGAAATTTGGAACCAACTCACCATGGACACACGGAAGTTTTGAACTGGATTTTTAGGAATATTAATTGGTCAGCAGGGGGCAGGATGGATTTTTTCTATTTATTTACAGAAATCAGAAACAAAGGAAAACAGATATTTTGTAAAAAGAAAAAGTTTTAACTTGGTATCTTTGTCATTCAGAAGGGAAGGATGAACTGAGAGGCCCTCGTGTATTTAAACTACTTATTAAAATGATAGAATTAGAAATTTTATAATAAAATCAAGCTTCGAATACCTGTGTGTATTTCGGTGGCTGAGAGGCTGGGAAGACAGTTGGTGAGATGAACTTCTTATGCCAGGTAGATTTTTCTAGAGAGAAACCAGGTAGACAGAGCTTAGAGTCTGACCCACGGGAAAGGAGCCCTTTGTTCCTCTGGGCTATTCTGAGCCCTTCAGCCCTCACTTTGATGCCCAGTCTGAAGGCAGCTCTTCTCTCACGTCCCTCCTTCCTGTCCCCCCTCTTGCTTCCTTCACTATTAGTGAATCAATCAAAACCCAATGTAACTGGGAGCATAGTTTGTATCAGACACATTGCTCAGTACTGAGGACTCTGCCTGCTCAGGATTAACCAATAGAAAATTTATCATGATTTTGCCACATCTGAGATGCAACATGGGAGGCTGGAGAGAGAGCTCAGTAGTGAGGAGAGTGTACTATCCTGGAAAAGGTTCTGAGTTTGGTTTCGAGCACCCCTGTTTGACAGCTCACAACTGCTTCTAATTCCAGCTTTTAGGGAATTCAGCACCTTCTTCTAGCTTCCATGGGTATCCGTGTGCACATGTGCATGTCTGTGTGTATGTGCACTCCTGTGCCACACACTGTATGTGCACTAATGTACCAGTGCCCCAAAGAAGGCAAATCCATACTTGAGGGTTGGTCTAGTGTATTACCTTAGGCATGCGTGCTCATGGACATGCACACACACACACACAGACATACACACAAACACACACACACATGCACACAATCAACTAATATAGAAATGTAATGTGGGCAGGCCTAGTAAAAGATTTCTTTGAGTATCCTGAAGATTCATATAAAACAGATGAGAAGAACCAATTTAGTTTTAAAAACAAAATGGGCAGTTCAGTCGTCCTGACTCTCTTTGAGGTCGTAAAGGTAAATCTCTAAAAATCTTAAAACTTCTCAGTCCTTGGCTTGGAAATCTCAGACTCAAGATCAGATTTTCTAATTCTGAGAGAAGACTGTCATTCACCTTTGCAAAAGTTACAGATGTTGAACACACATAGTGCACACCCACAAACACATGTCTGCTAGAGATTTTAAGACATTATAAATAAATTTTAGTTAGAGCAGGGCTTGAATGATTTCTTTCTGTAACTCTTTAACAGCCGTCCACTCCAATTACTAAATGTAAATTCATGTTCCTCAGAGCTGTATTTTGGTTGAGGCCTCGTGCCTATGTGAAGCCGTGAGATTATAAAGATTATGTGAATACAGGGTAGGTGTGTGCAGTGTCGACACTGCTACATAACCCCATTACCTAAAGCTCCAATCCAGACAAGCCAGATTGAACTCTTATTGATGCTTTTACATGAGGCAGCAGAAATCGAATTGATGGTGCTATTAGGTTGTCAATATCAGTGTCTCCCTCTCTTCCCAGATAAGTAGGCATGAAGCATTGTCCATACAGTCATATTAGCTTCCAATGGGCCAAGACACTATAGAAGTCCAAGGTGACGTTCTAGATGAGGCGTGTCCAACTGCAGTTTTGTATAGGTGCTTTGTAGAATTCCAGAACGGATGGACTCTTATTTGTGTGATCATTATGTTGTTATCTCAGCCTACGCACTCAGGTGGATGGGGTTTTGCTTATTGCCTCACTTGTGATTAGTTACAGCTGTGTTTAGTGATGCCCTCTTGAACGGAGTTTGAGTTACCCCCGGAGTATAAGCACAGTAAGGAGTATGTGATGCTATGGTACCTGGAGAAGGACAGAGACTCTAGGAGGAAGGGGCAATCACTTATGTGTCTGAGGTTCAACTAGCGAAAAGCAGTGCTTAAGCTGGTTATATGTTAAACTCACCCCTAGTAAGTGAAATGTCATAGTTAGACACAAAAACAACCAGATAATATGCTGTCTTGTCTTTTCATTTCATATGATTCTGGACATTGATCTTAAGCAAATAGTGCTTGGATAAAATGTTGAAGATAAAAAGGAAGTGGCAAGCAGTGTCCTACCCAGGGTATGTTCCCATCAGAGGCACTAGATTTTGTCAGTGTTTGGAAGGTTCTTGTTGAGAGTAGTAATCGCTGACATTACTGGTGCTTAGGAAACGAGGGCCTTGGAAGGAAGAAGAGGACCCACTATGGTAGATAGTAGAGTCTCCTCCTCCTTCAGCAGCAGTGACTGCTACTCCAAGCCAAAGGCAGAGAGAGATATTAACCCAGGTCAGTGCTTTATATGGACAGCAGTAGTGTAGAAAACAGTCTACAATACACTCTACTCTTCAAATGTATTGTATGTATTTTATATTTGAGTCTCACAATATTTCCAAGGAGATATAGAACATCATTTTGAAAAGCAAACTAAGATTAAGGAGACAAGAGGTTCACTCGTGGTCCTGCAGATCATTAGTACAAATGTTAGGGACATCCATCAATAATTCCCTTCATATTTTTAGAAAACCACTATATGTGTCCAACATTCCTCTGAATTTTGAGTGCCTTGTTGGATTTCCACAGAATACTTACATATATGGGGATAGAATTAGGAAAATTTCAGCATTCTAACTATAATGGAATCAAGGTAAAAGATGAAAATTGTGACTGTTGATTAGAGAAAAGAATTTCAGATTCAGGGCAACATTTCTGTGTGAATTACTGAGGGACCTTCAAGAGCACATGTGGAGTTTTCATGAAGTTTGTTATGATGCAAATTTCTGCTGAGTATTAATTGAAACTGTGGCATTTCCTGCTTTTCTTAAAATCAATCCTTTTATAAATATAAGAAATTATATTTGAAATAAAATAGTGACAGATAAATGTGTGGCATTTTAGTGTACATATTTGATTTCCCTAATATTCAAGATTTTCCAATTTTCAAAAATACGCACTTAGGAAACATAAAAATAATATAAAAGAGTATCTATTTTCCAAGTTTAGTTATGTCTTTTTTTTTTAGCTATGTTTTTTAAAAGTTATTCTTAAGAGGAGGTAATAATGACTGCTTAAAAATTAGAGACTGGTAAACCTTAGGGAGAAAATATTCTTCAATATATTAAATATACTGAGAATTGAACTACTTAACATGATAATTGATGAAAAAAAAACAAGAAAATTTGTTTTTTTCCATGGCCTAAGTTACATCATTTACTCTTTTTTTAAATATTTATTTATTTATTATGTATACAATGTTCTGTCTGTGTGTATGCCTGCAGGCCAGAAGAGGGCACCAGTCCTCATTTCAGATGGTTGTGAGCCACCATGTGGTTGCTGGGGTTTGAACTCAGGACCTTTGGAAGAGCAGGCAAGGCTCTTAACCACTGAGCCATCTCTCCAGCCCCCACATCATTTACTCTTGATGTAATTACTTCTCCAAACTTGCTATAATCTGGTCACTTCCTCTTAATTATTTTCTACTTTTACCACTTTTCTGCGGGAAAATTGTTCACAAAATATGGTGTTGTGTTTATATATTAAACTGGAAGTAGGTAATTTGATCCTATATTTGTTTCCCTACCCTAAATGGAAACACATTTTTATTTTTTTATTCTTTGAGGCAGGGTTTCTTTGTGTAGGCCTGGCTGTCCTGGCACTTGCTCTGTAGACTAGACTGGCCTTGAACACACAGAGATCTGCCTGCTCTGTCTCTCAAGTGCTGGAATTAAAGACACGTGCCACTAATGCTCAGTAGAAACATGTATTTTGTTTTCTTTAAACATAAATAATATTTCTATTGAATTCTGGTGTGGGTCATTTTGTCATGCAACCAAAGGAATTTTTCAAGGATTTTTGAGGGCTGCCTAAGTTATTTATATTGTCTCCAAAAGTAACTTTGACTGTCGGTTTCATACTTGATTTGTTTACAAAAATATGCTGGACCTAGCTCAAGTTCTGCGAAGAGGGGTGTGGCTGTTCCCATTGCTTGGCTGCCACTGGGCACGGGTGCTTTGCTGAATTCATAATTTTGCTCTCCTTTCTTCTCTGGGTAGAAATTGAGAGTGATTATGCTTCCAAAAATTTTGTCAACTTCTGAAGGTCTTGAGCTGAACTATTCGATCTCTGCTTACCTGGCATTATTTTTAGCAACCTGGCAAAAGTCCATGCTGAATTCTCCATAGTAATACGGTGTCCTGTAGCCACTCATCAAATAAAACTTGGACAGAGGTGCCTTGGAACATCTCTAGTGAGGATTATAGTAAAGGATAACAGAAATTAGAGTATGATGAGAATGCATTCAATCAATAAAAACTAAACGGAACAAGGCTCTACGTCAGGTGGACTTAACTGAACCTTGAGGACTACCCTTGTATCATGGAATATCTCGGACACCAGTGTTTTGTGACAGGCATTTAGAGAAACACTCTCTCATTCCAACCTTTTTATTTCTGAGATAAGAATATTAAGGTTGATAGTGTTTACATGGCGTGCTATGAATATCTAGAGAGGCCACTGAATGCATCTGGGTATTGAACACCTTACAGTGTCCGGTGTCCTATACGGCAGTGTCCCATGTGTTCTGCCCAAGCAGAGCCATCCTGTGGGGAAGAAGATAATACACACAGCCCACTTTGGAATTGCTTGTCTAGGCTTAATACAAGCCATGGCCCTGTTGACTCTTCGATTCCTACTTCATTCACACTCAGTGGTTACTGGGAAATAGAAAAGGGTCCATCTACGAGAGCTTGAGATATAGCTTCAAAACTTAGCCATGTGTCTTAGGTTCGGGTCACCCAGCCTTTTTGATCTTGAGTTCTTCATCCATAAAATGTGGGTAATACCTTGCCTCGTGTGTATCTACCTCTGAAGGACTTGTCTGACAAAGGCGCTGAGTGAGTGGTTCTTAGTCCTTAGGGACACCTGAAGGAGACCTAAATAGGTACTGTGCTGTTTTGATGTTGGGGTACAGTCCTACTGTTCATGTTAGGATAACGTAAAAGTCTCCTTGAAAATTTGCTAATAGAGTAATTTCCTTTTTTTTTTCAATTTTCTTCTGTCTTACTCTCTAATTTCTGTCTTGTCTTATCACTGTTCTGGCCTCTTGAGTCTCTAGCGACCCTTGTGAGTACCTATAGTGACATGGGCTATGTCCTGTTCTTGAACCATTGACACTTAAACAAAAGACCACTCCTACCAGTGTTTACAACCAAATGACACAGAGGCCTCTATTTCTCCTACTGCACTGGTAACAACTTCAAGTGGTTAGTATGAAAGTTTTATTCATTTTTCACTTTAGCCATTTTTTTTTTCATGTTTGTGGCTGTGGAGATCCTTGGCTATGTTGAAGTGAGAGCTCTCTTACATTTCTGCCAGCTATTATGTGGGTATATACTGGAAAGACCTGTCTTCTCTCTGCAGAAATGGCTTTACAGCCTACCATAGCACTTGGCACAGAGACTCTCTTCTAAGCTCACTGTTACTTGAACGAGACACTCGGTTCCCATAAGTCTGCGCTTAGCGGTTACTGTTTGTGGCACATTTTCCAATAGACCTCCCAGTGGCTGCATTTGTGATTAAAAGCTGTCTGCTCTCTGACTCACTAGGGGTTTGCTATTTAAGTATGTCATGCGTGTGCATGTGCGTGCGCATGCGTGTGTGCACGTGTGTGGGTGCACATGCAGAAACATGCACATACACAAAATCAACTATGTCATGAAAATTGTAAAGTCTTTTGTTAAATGAAAACTCAAATGAGTACTTTAATGACAAGCTGAATTTTCTAAACATCTGTCACGAGAAGCACTACTTGGCAACCTAACCATGTATGAGGTGCAGAAAAATCATTTAGGAAACTAATGGCCAGTGAATATCCACCACCGCGCAGGACATGCTCTGCACAGATATTTAAGTGCCGGTGGACTTATCAGCTTCATCTCAGCTTTCAGTGGGATTCAGGATTCAATTCTGACCCTTCACAACTAAAGCAGGACAATATTCCTTTTTAAGTCTATGCAGATATTCATTGACATATGAATAGTCTCGTGTAGCTTACAGGAATGTATTGCCAACAGAAGCTCACCATCAACATCCCTTAAAAGATATTCAAGTAAGCAGTGGAATGACAGAGATGGGATGTCTCAAAGGGACAAATCATCTCTTCCTTTAGGTTACAGAATATTCAGCCTTTAAGGAAGTATAAAAAATGTTCTAGAATTTAAACCTGGGTTCTTGTATTCTGTGATAAACACACTATAAATACCAGGAGTCTTATTCCCTTCCCTGTTCTGGGCAGACTATTCACTAAATCGAAACAAAACGCACGCATGCACGTGCACTCTCTCTCTCTCTCTCTCTCTCTCTCTCTCTCTCTCTCTCTCTCTCTCTCTCTCTCTCACACACACACACACACACACACACAGTCTTCTGTAAATGTACAGAGGAAAATTCTGAGGAAATGTAGAGAATTGTCTGCCTCCTTTCTGTTTTGTCAGTCTCTCTCTATCCCCCAATGCCAAGTGCTCTAAAATCTAGCCTCCAAAGCCAGTGTCTGGGATGCGAATCTATATTTAGATTGACAATACGACCACATTGATTACATTGATTCTATTCCAAATATTTGCAATATACTGAGACAAGCCTAATCTATTTTCTAAAGAGTTCAAGGTAGGTATCAGAGTTTCCGAGGAGGTAACAATGGAGAGATGTTTGTGGTTGCTATCGACAATAATCTGATGTTGACAGAGAGTAGTATTTTATTTAGTAATTAACAGTGTAAAGGGCCGAGGAGCTGTCATGTTGGTTCTTAGGCTAGGGAATGTGATGAAAGATGATATCTGCGATCGCATCCTTTCCACTTGTTTAGGATTGTCAGGATGAGAAATGTCAGCATTATGAAAGCTCAGCTCTGCTCTTGATATGATAAAACCCTTCAAAAGCCAGCCTTTCTCTCTCCCTCATCCCCCTCCTTCCTCGCTCTCTCTGCACTTGCTTTTTTTTATTTATCCTGTTTTGTTAGATGGCAGAAATATAATTCTTTTCTTTCTTCCTATTATAAGCCACCATTTTTGTTTTATTATATGTTTCACAACCCCTAATGCCCCACTGAAAATTACCTTGTTAAATGACAGTGTTTCAAAGCCATGAATCCTTTCCACCATTCCCTCAGAGGTTTGAAACAGTCAACAGACTGTAAAGAATAAATAATAAAAAAGTATTGATTATTTTGATGACTGTGAGATTCAATTAAGTATTAATTTTGCCCTCCAGTGGACCTATCAAGGTATTCAAAAGGGAGGATTCGGCTCAGCTAAATGCGTGCTGAGTGCTTCAGCCTTAAATAGGGAGAAAATGTGTTTACCTACAGTATTTGAAGAAGAAGTGCATTGATGCACAGAGTCCAATATTTAAGTGCTGTGCAAATTAAGCCCTGGTGACAGTGACATTGTTTTCAGTGGTATGAGTATTGACTAAAGAAGTGCATTTGATGACAGCTTAAACTATTTGTATTGATTAACATTTTCATAGATTATCATGTGTCATATCAAATTCACTTTTCAGGCATGAATACATTAAAAAAAAAAAAACCCAGAGGCATACCACAGCCAATGTGATGATGGGCAGGGGAGCATGCTGCCCCACCTGCTCCTGCACGTCACCTGTTTCCTGCTCAGGAACCATTTAGGCATGAACTTGACAATAAATAGCTCCCAGATCACGAAGGAGAAAAGGCAGTTTTTGCTTTGCTTTGCTTTGCTTCTGCATCTGATATCTGTGCCAAAGCCATCTTAGTTTGCAAGCGGACTAAAGGCTAGATTTGGGGGGGTATTCCTCCTCATTGTAACATGCCCTTCTGAACGAGCTGAAGATAAAGCTGGGCTAAATTATTGGGGAGAAAAGTTTTGCCTTTTTTTTTTCTCCTGGAGGTGATTCTTGATTTCTTTTTCTTTAATGTTCTGGGTGCATGATGCTCTAGGTAACTGAATTATTGAAAACAGTTTGTAAGTATTTTCCCACTTCCTTAAAAATGTAAGGCAATTTCTGTATATTTTGTTGTGTACTGTTTGCTTTAAAATGTGCATTTGATTGGGGTCAGCCTCTGTCCCCAGTCTGGGACCCATGTAGGGTAGAAAACTTCTAAGTGTGCTCAGATTTTACATAAGAAATATCTCTTATTCCACTGAAAGCTTGTAGCGGTCTTTTTCCCCCCTGTCTCTTTTCTCTGCTCTTGGGATAGGGTTTAATTGCTTCTCCCCCAGGGAGAAGGCTTCTTAAAATAGTCCCGTTCCCTCCATAGGGTGCCCCTTCTAAAGAGATACGTTGCTGGAGTACAAACCAGCACTTTCTTTTTTTCCCCCTTACTGCATTAAAGACAGAACAAGGTGTAAAAACATCCTTACAAAAGCACATCCCACAATTAAAGCCGTGTTGGTTAGGCTGCTTGCAAAGAAGTTTTTTTTTTTTTTTTTTATCCCCCTCCTTCCTTTTCCCTCCGAAGCTCCTGAATCTCTCACATGCTAGTTGAGCTTTAATAGGGTGGGGAGTAATGGAGAACTCATCGAATCTGTAATAGCTCTTCACTTGACTGCAGCCAGCAATAACAGCAGGAGCAGGCAGAGATAAGAGAGAGGAGAGAGGGAGTGTGTGTGTGTGGAAGAGAGAGAGGGAGAGGGAGAGAGGACACGCTCTCTAAAGCTGCCACTTTTTTCCTCCCCTTCGCTCTTGCCCCCCATCCTAGGATCCAATGATAGCTGGACAAGTCAGTAAGCCCTTGCTGTCAGTGCGGAGTGAAATGAATGCGGAGTTGAGAGGTGAGGACAAGGCTGCTACTTCAGACAGCGAGCTGAATGAGCCCCTGCTTGCGCCCGTGGAATCAAATGACAGCGAGGACACTCCCAGCAAGCTCTTCGGTAAGTCTGTCTAGGTATTTCATTCCAGTCCTACCATGTTGTCCGGAAGAGCAAGCCAGCCACCACCACCCCAGCCCCCCTTTCCTCCGGCTTGCCATTCAATGTTTTTGTAAGTGCTAAAGAGGGGCTTCGCATCCTAGAGGGGCTGAGGGACCTGAGCCTCTTCAGCTGGCGGGGAGGGATGCCCTCCAAACTTTTTCACCAACAAGGAACTTCCTGACTGTCCATTTTGACTTGTCGAGTAGCGTTGCCGTGCCCAGGTTGCAAATTATTCGAACGAAATAGAAGGAAAGAATGAAATGAAAGAACGGAATGGTAATAATAATCAGGAAATCAGTTCCATTGCGAGAATTGGTTAACATTTATTGAATAAATATCGACTCGGTTTCGGGTTGCTTTGCAGCCTTTTGTTACAGGGAAGGAGAGTAAAGAGTCATTATCTGTAGTCAAAAGATGAGTGAGGAGAACTGAAAATGTCAATACAAATCGCTCTGTGCCAGGTAAACAAAGGTGGCTACAGGCATGGCTCTTTGAAACATATTTTGTCGTCATCAGCTGAGTGAGTACTTCTTCTGCTAAAAGGGTTGAGGCAGGAGAACCGTCCTCTACCCTTCTCCCTACCCCTCTCTCTTTAACATATTTTTGCCTCCCACTAACTGTGGCGACAGCGCAGGACCTTTTAGGAATCTGTTTCATAGACAAAATGAGAACAAACAGAGAGCCACTTCAGCAGAGACATCTGTCATTCAAACAGATGACAGTCTGCAAGCCAACTCCAACCACTGTGATCTCTAATCAAGGGGAGCAGGCTGTTGAGGCACGTGCCGGCATGATGGATGCTCTGAGACTTCTCTGCAGCACAAGTACTTTATGCTTCTGAGTGACATTAGGTTTTCAGAACAGCAGTCTCCGACACACTTGCTCTTAATTATTTCCAAGTGTGTCTGTCTACACATCTGTATACAACTAACCTAGTATAACAGGCAGAGAACCGATAGCTCAAAGATTAAAATAAAAACAGTCCTAAGCCTGAAGTTTAGAGTCAAACAACATCAATACATAAAATACTTGGTGAGGGATGCCGATTAATTTTAAAATCGGTTTTAATTTTTTTTTTGGTAGAGAACAGATAGAGCTTCTTTGGCCAGTAGGTCAGCAGCTCTCAGCGGCTTCCATAGAAAACAGCTTTCTACTTACAAATGTTCAGGCAAACACTTTTGTGTTTTGTGTTCAGAAGGGAACCACAGAGAAACTTTGTTTTAAATTTTTCTTTTGTTAAAATGCTGATTTTCACCTAAGAACACAACTGATTTCAGTTTTCAAAAAATCCTATGGTTACTTTTAGTTCAAAAGGCTCCGGCTTCTGAAATCAAGCCTTCATGCCTGGCTTGGGAGGTCTTAGCATTTCACTCTGAGGAAGCTTTTAGCTGTAGTCTAAGTTCTTAGCTGTGTGAAAAGTTATGCCCTGAAACACTCATTTTCTCTTAAGAGGCTAGTGAGAAAAATCAGATAAAATTATCAATTGCAGGAAGGCAAAACCCATGTGCAGTGCTCTCTGCAACTGAATGTATTGAGGAGGACTTTAGTTTTCTAAAAGCTGCTGCTCTCAACCTCAGCAAAGCAGCAGATATTAAATTATTTGTCCCAAACATTTTATGTATTTTTCTTTTAAAAAAAAGTAAGAACATTTTGTCGACTTTGGTTTCTAGCCACAAGTTCTTTTCTGTCAGCTGACGTGATGAAGGGTTGATTGATTTAACGTGGCATTTATTTAGATTTTTCAGTGTTGAGAATTGCTTCACACTCTGCAGCCTACTTTTAATGTTCTTCATGTACAGTGAAGAAAACTTTGAAAGAGCCAATGGGGCCAAAGAAATTTTATTTAAAGTTCCCTGAAAAGATTTTAAGTGGAGTCTTTCTGGGATGCCAGAGACTAAGGAGTCAGAGTTTAACCAGAAACTTTACAGTGGACTTAGAAGGGCCCCTTCCCTGCATTTTGAGATTCTCAATATGTAACAGTGAGCTCAGCCAAGTCCCCACGCTCTGCCTTGGGGTGTTTCTTGTTCACTAGATTGCCTTTCTTCTCTAGATTACTTTATAAACACAATATAAATCTTTCCCACTTTTCAAATTAGGCAGAAAAGGAATCACTTGATTTAACAATCTTGAAAACTTAAAACAAACAAATGGAGACAATGCAAGACAGAAATGATAGGCTGTAGCCAGGGAGGAGCGCGCTCACAGGTCTTGGGAGGGTGTCCTCGTTATTGGGATGATTGCACTCTTGCTTTTGAACAGTACCAAGCCTCAGAAGTGGAAATTTTAGTTTGCACATCTGTCTGAAACTTTCTGAACTAATCATCTCCCCGTCTTTTCGGGAACTTTGATGACAAAGTTCGTGATGCAGGAATCTGCTGTTTTCTTTAGCATGTGAATGTTGGGTATCCATGTTTTGTTTGTAGACATGGTTCTAATTGTGTTCTTTATTTGACATCAGAGAACTGTGTTGTTCGTGGGTAGTTGAGCTTTTCTTTAAACCAGGGTCATTCTGCTGTTTCTCTCTCAAGTCATCATGCCTCTACTTTCTACCGTGTGGTTGAAGCCTGCGCTTCTTTTATGAAAGGGACAAATTAGAATAATCCTGCGTATTTTACTATGTCTAATGTCATGGAGAGGCATTATCCAATAACAGGGCACCAGAAAAGCGTGCTTTTCCTATTGCACCTTTAATTTCAGTATAAATGGATTTCTTCAAACCTAATTCACCTGTCTGGGTCTCACTCAAATTAGTAGTCCAGAGGACAGGCCTGTTTCCCTCACAGTACGGCATCTTCAACCCCAAACTGCAGGGGAAAGGCTAATGCTGATGCCCTCTATGGATAAACAAAGGAAATTCCAGGAACCATTGGGCTTTTTATGCCTCTGCTTAAATTGCACCTCTGTACTTAACAGCATCCAAAGGGAAACATACTGTGCAGAATGTTTCGGGGCTCTGAGCCGCTCAGAATGCTAGGAGGAGGAACAGGAAGCCATATGCCAGCCTAAGTAGAAAGTTTAGAAAAGGGCCCTTGTGTTTTATGAAGTAATTACATCAGAGGTAACGTTTTGCTTAACTTGAACAGCCATGGAAACTAAAGTACACTTAAGAGAGATGAATCCACATTTCATTGAGAAACATGCGGTGAAGGAGTTCTCTGCAACATCATTAAGTGTGCATTATTTATTCTTATAAAGCCTGCAGAAAACTCCCTCCGTTTTCAGCTTCCGAGCATATTCTGCTAAATTCTGAGCCACCGGGACAGCATGGGTGGACGGGGCACAGGCTGGCACGTGGGAGAATTATCAGAGAAACTGGTGCTGTGTCACATACTGCTCTAGTTGCATGATGGTGACTGATGCCCCCCCCCAATATGG
The DNA here is from genome assembly GCF_014885135.2 of Alexandromys fortis. Classification (NCBI taxonomy): domain Eukaryota; kingdom Metazoa; phylum Chordata; class Mammalia; order Rodentia; family Cricetidae; genus Alexandromys; species Alexandromys fortis. Next base: position 19,568,400 of record NW_026067924.1, read on the forward strand.
GACTAGTGATGCGCACACTGAAAACTGTACCCCAAACTAGCCTTTGGCAAGCGGTCTCCAAGGGAACAGGTTGCTGTGTTTCTCCGGTGACAGTTATATTGCTCATGTCAATGGGGTGTCTCACTTGGAGTTACGCCTATCAAGCCCTCATTGTCCCACGTTCAGCAGGCAGGATGCTAACATTCCAAAAATGGTATCCACTGCTTGGGCAGGAAAATGGCTACAGAAAAGACGGAAGTATGGTGTATTCCTGGGAAAATATCTGTATTCTCCACTGAAGAAGTGAGACCTCCCAAAACATACCTGAAATATTTCCTCTGTACATATTTGAGCTATGGATGGTGATTATGAGCAGTGCTTCCCCTGGGACATTTTTTAGTGTTTCAATTAAACCTCATGATTGCTTGTGTTTAACTTCCAGCTAGCCTAGGTGACCGTGCTAGGACCAGTGGCTTGTTCTCCTGTTATATCACATGAGCGGGAGGCACAGCCCAGAACCTTGAACTGAAAGGGAAACCCACCCTTTATGAATGCTGTATGTGAAATAAAAAAAAGTCTGTTTTTCCCCTATAACATAGTGGCTTTTTTTTTTTTCTCCTGGCTTAACAAAAATCACAATGATACTCTCAAGAGTGAGCCGTCTCAATATCATTTATCTGTGAAGTCTTGGAGAGGGTTGAAGGCTGGGTCAGTTATTTCTCCATGTTAGGAAACAGCACTTGTCTGTTTGTTTTCCTTTCTTTCTACTGAGCTTTGTCCAAAAGCGCGCGTTGGAAAATTTTCTGTTTTTAAATTGCCATCCAGTTTGACTTGATTAGAATTTATGGCTATGGAGTCATTTTCAATGACAAAAGGATAAAGGACTAAATTGTCTGTCACCCCTTGAGACAGTGGTCTCTGCAGGTCAGCAGCGAGGTCACTGCAGGACATAGTGGGGAGTGCTCTTCGGCAAGGCTGCCTCCTGCCTGTGTGTGCAAGTGGAGGCCTTCGTTATGGGGTCGCTGGCTTCATTACTTTATTTAAACGTCTCTCTCAAGGTTTCAATGCATTAGGTGCTTATAATACTGGGATAAAATATGCTGGAGCCAGTAATCAGCACATAGGGCTTAAGCCCCAGAGGGAGTTAGCTGGGAAATGAAGAAGAAAAGTCTCTAGAGAAATATATTCATTTGAAATATGGGACATGCTTCTACATTTTTAAAAGTTGTTATGCTATATCAATTGAAAATTCATGTTCTTTTTTCACTAAAGAAAGTGTGTTTTGATAAAAAAATTAAAACATCACACACTTGTAAACCAACTAAATAATTTGAACAATATATTCTATGCAAAAAAAAAAAACACTAAACAGAAATCAATAGAAGTCTGTATTTATGTAAGGAAATGGGATGCAGGATAAAGTGTGCCACAGTTTCCGGCTTAAAAGTCAAGCAGCCCCTTGCCCTGCCGCTCTCTGACTAACAGAGATGGAAATGCAAACTTATATATTTTTTTCTTACGTTTCAGAAAATCTAATTCACTGAAGTAACTATTTTAAAAAGTCATTGAGAGGCTGTGCGTATTTAGACAACTTTACTTAGTGGCGATTTTCCTACCAGACTATCATTTGCGACACTGCATTGTAAACAAATCCACTTTAAGTGATATTAATATATAGACTTTGAAGTAAGAATAAATCCAGTAAGAAAGGTACCCGTGTTCAGACTTCTCCCCAGACTGCCTCACTGAACTCTGCTCACTGCTAAGTGGCTCAGCACTGGAGCATGGTGAACAATGTGTGACCGACAATTCAGTGGGGACGTCTTAGGTACCTTCCTTTCCTGCCACTCACCACGCCGGCGGTGCTCTGGTCAGGCCAGTGCTGCAGAAGGGCAGCAGCGCAGTGTTCAAGGACTCTGGGAGACAATCCATCAGCCAGCCAAAGTGTGAAAGGGCCTGTCCCTTTAGCTTCCATATTCTGTTCATGTTGTTAAATGGTCCCATAGGCAGACAAACATACGTTAAGGCATGTATGATCTGATTTATCTGCACTCTGTCATCCTTTTAAATGATTCCATCTTAGCCTTTAGAAGGTCTTCCTGCTTCTGTCTTAAAGGTTACCTGGCATTGTAGTGTTCTCATAGTTTGCCCGGCCTTGTCTCTGTCCTAATTAATGGAGAGGTACGTCTCAAGGCTCAGCCTTCAGTAGATTGCCTGCTGTCTTAATCACCTAGTTCAGTTATAGAATTGATGCTATTATTTTCAAAGATTGACCAAATAAAATATTCTCCACCTGAAAGCTGAGCTTTAGTAGGCTGTCTCAAGCAAAAAGTTGTGTGTTATCACACAGTAGACACATCATTTGTGAGAGAGCTGGCATCTCTTTGGCGACCTTGCTGGTCTATGTTTTGGGATTAATAATACATCAGACATCACACGTTTAAAGGAAAGTAGCAGTGGAAAGGAAGTGGGGGAGCTCAGCTCTGCTCTTGGGCTACCCCTGATTACTCAGACCTTTCTTAGGAAGGCAAGGCAGCTTCAGGAGAAGGCTTGTTTACCCAAATCTGCACCTGGCCCACTTAACTCACTTCTTGAGTTTCTTATGCTAAAGAGAAAGATAGTAAAGTGTTGAGACCCAACTGGTACCCTGTCAGGGGGCAATCTGTATAACATTTCCTGCTGTCAGGTTAATAAATTTTTAAAAAATATCCAAAGGCAGAGGTAGCTATGGCAAGCTCATAGTAACCGTCTCCTTTCTCGCCGAAATCATTTAATATCCACCATGGCTCTGGAGTTTCCTTGTCTGTTGTTTTCCTAGGTTCTGTACTTTGCTGGTATTTTTGTTCAACTGTTTATGCTACTTCTTACTTTCAAAATGCTTACTCTTTGAAATTTCTTTTGCATTCAGAAATCTGAATATAATTTATTTTAATTTTTATGTGGCATTCTGCAACCGGACACGCATGGCCTTGTGTTCCACACAACCCAGATGAAGCTTTAAGCCACCCAGTACAGAACTTATTTTGGAGAAATATCTTCCTGTAATGATTGCATTAAAAATCTATTCATGAAAGAATATTTAGGTCTCAGCAGTAAGCAGGCACGAGGCAATGTCTGGCTAATAACACATAGACCAGTTCTTAATCTTGAAGTGTAAACTCCAATCTTCTGATTACCAGAGCTAGGTTTCATAAAGCTATGAAACTGAGTAGCCTTGTCTAGAGGTTTACTCAATGTAATGTCCTGATTTATGAGACCGATGAAGCCTTTCTTAGTGATTTCAGGGGTCAGAAAAATATAACACTAAATTCCTTTTCATTTAAGAAAGCATGTCCTCAGAGAAAGGGAAATCAACTTTGTTTTATAAGTATTCAAAGACAAATGTCTAATATGAACACTCAAGATGCACGGCTCGAAGGGTCTCTAAAGCTGCTACTAGTTTACTTATTTTATTTTTTCCTAGTGTATTTTATGTCTGTCTATGTTTTATTTCAGAATCTTAAAGAAAGACCCCGTTTAGCCCCCCTCAGATTCTGCCCTTTGTTTTAGCGCGCTTACACTTGAACATATGATAAGATATGCTATGTATTTTACACTAAAATGCTAACCATCGGGAGCTAACACCATGTAAGTACTTTTTTGGAGAGCTGTGCTCCCATCAAAACTGTTTGAAGGGGGAGAAGTGATCTGAGTGCAGTAACAGAGATGAGGAAATGGCATCACACAGAACTTGAAAACTTTCAAAGTTTTTTTGTGCTGTGAGAAATAAGACTCTGTAATGAAAGTTGCTATATTAAGATGCTCAAAAGCCTTTTGAGAAAATAACTCTGATAAAATTTGTTAGTTTGTCCTGAAAATGAGGTAAACCATAAAGGTGTTTTCAGGAGACCTGTGTACTAATGATACACAGAAAAAAATCATCACCAATTTAATCAGTTTGTCCTTATGAGTCTTTAGGTAGTAACATTTCCTTATACCTTTCTATCAAATATTTGCCAATAAAGAGTTTTCCCTATTGAAATTCTTCCAAGATATTTTTGTTTATTGCTTTTAATTTTGTCCAACTAAAGAGGAGGGAGAACAACCCAATTATGACAAAAGTTTGTTAAAGGCAAGAAATAAGAAAAATGTTTGTGTCCATCTAAAGTATGAGGTGTGTTTTCCTCTTGGTTTTCATATTTATTCATATACTACTTCACATTGTCCACCAAATATGTAGTACTATGTATTTTCTGTCACCATGTTGATAAAAGCCAATTTATAATACTAAACATTCTTTCAGTTCATGTCTTTCATGCATCACTTGAATGTACTTCTGCATGTTAAAATAGTAGATGTTACATAAATCGAGTCAAACAAGTTTGCTGGTAAAGGACAACTAAATATACTGCTTTGGGCTCTCATGGGCTGTATTCCAGGCCCAGTGTCCTGATCCTGACTTAGGTAGTGGGGGAGACAATGGGATTCCCCAGAAACATGCAGTTTCATTCAGTAAAGCAATCTAATAGTTTGCTGTATAAAGAACATCTGTGCTTTTAAAACACAACCCACCCAAGCTCAGGTTATGCTCATGTTTAAATTATGGAAACACACACATATCACTTGTGGATATACATCTGTCACAACGTGTTTATCATTATTGTAATCAGCAAAGAGAAATTTGTTCAATAGTAAGTAAAATGTTCCGCAAGAATCCCATGTACCTGAATAAACAGTAGGCATGTGTTGGGCTTGTGATGCACAAGAAATATTGTCATTTTAATCATTTTCTATTGAGTTAGTGTGGTAAAACTCATCTCTGTTTGCAGCCTTTGATGGCCACATGTGGTGATTTTTCTCTTACTCCTGGTATAGCAAGATTTACTTTTGCAAATTAATGGTTTTCAGTAATGCACTGAAGACAAGAATCACCCCTGTCAGAGGAGAAGAAAGGCGAAAGGATTAATTTGATTTAAAAATGCAAACATTTGAAGCTGTTTAAAAAGCATGAAAGTATTACTGCAGAGTCACTTATTGCCAAAATCAACCGAGGGTAGATGAGAATAAAAAGAATCAAATAAGAAAACCTGCACCCCAGTATTTAATTATGAATGTAAGGACCAGGAGTGAAGGGTTGAACTTCCCTTTGTGAGAGCTGGCGTCTCTTTCCCCAATACACCAATTTCATTTACCAAAATTTCAAAAGATAGAAATGTATAAAAAAGAAATGATATGCAAAGAAAGCTGCATGAAGGACACGTTGTATGTTACTGACATTTCAATGAATCCATCTAGTGTTGCCAATGGACGACAGTGTCATCAGTGAGCGGGTAGATAGGTAAGGCAAGAGCCCTCTCGATCCTGGGACAGGGACTTCCATAGACTTGAGAGGAAGTGCACATCTGGGTCTGGGTTTTGGATGGCTGATTTTGTGCAGAGTATTGAGACTAAGGCAAATTTGAATTTTAAACTAACTTAAGGAATTATCAAAAAATTCCGGTAGACTGGTCTATGCTTTAGTTTGAAATGTTTAACTCTCCACTTACAGTTTGTAGTCATAGTAATTTCCCACTGAGCCACCTGGAATCTACAAGGAACCAAAAAATTCCTTAAAAAAGTTATGTATTGTGGCTTGATGGGCTTAATATCTGCAACTGATTGCTGGAAATAAAAATGATGAGGAAAGGAAGTAGTGACTTGAGAGCTCGCTGAGAGCCTTGAGATGGGTGGACCAGCTTAGAAATGGGGCCGCACGTCTTGTGATCAGCGGTGTATCAATATGGTTTATAATGACATAATAACCTGAACCCTGTAGCGGTTTATGGTTCTTTTGAGAATTCTTATGGATTCTTAGAGTGAGGGAGCCCAGAGGAAAGATCTTGAAAGCTTTCATGAAATCTGGCCGTGTGTCAGGGAACTCCGATGACGGTGATTTAGCTGCTGAGGAATCCCATCGACCGGGAACGTCATTAAATTTTTAAGGTAAAACAAACCACAGAGCAATTGGTAGACGTGAAGGGTACCGAGTACCCAAAGTGACCACGGAAATTGGAAAGGGAAGCTTCTGAGAGGAGAGGCAAAACGCAATGAGGCCATCGTCGACCTCAGCGTCCTGTTTAAAACAGCATGCAGTGAGAACCGTGTTCTGGACACTGGATCTCTCTCTCTCTCTCTCTCTCTCTCTCTCTCTCTCTCTCTCTCTCTCTCTCTCTCTCTGTGTATTTCCTTCCTGGGAATCTCTCAGAATTGATTGCTGCTCTTTCATTTTCCCTGGCTATTTTTAGTCAATGATAAATAAAGAACCAGAATTGTGAATCTGGCACCACTGAGATATCGCACCAGAAACAGCAGGGAAGAGCCAAGATGAATAACTTTACATCCGTGGACGCGCATAGACCTCGGGCCTCTTAACATTTGTAATCCCGCTAATTTCTGTGGGCTTTTAAAAATACACTTCCACATGAGCTCTCAAAACCCATAAACGTGTGGCATGTAAAGTAAATTGTTTGTCACTTGCCGTCGGCCTGCCATATTTATTGTCAGGAGAAATGGACATTAGTTGGAAAAGCAGTTGTTAAAGGCCAAACAATTTTTAAAGATGGCAAAGCTGCGGGCGAGGGCTTTCCTTTTTCTAACAACGAGCCACCCCTTCAGACATCAAAAGACAAGATAATAAGACACTTCAAGCGCAATTCAAGATTATATTCAACATCTAAAGGCTCGTCTCTTGTCAGTTTGCATTTACCCTCCGAGGGATGGAGCATTTCTATCATCTTTCTGTCAAGAGGAGTCTGGCAGAAGAAGCAAGGGCTCTTATTTCACACACTTAGGGGTTTTCTTTCTTTTTCTTTTTCTTTTTTTTATCAAATAGCCCACACTCACTTGGATTCAGTCAAAATGGAGGGATAATTCCAGGAAGGTCATAACAAGTACAAAAATCTCATATTGATTTGTATGATTAGAAGGCATTAGAACCACACACTCATGCCAGGTTCTCGGAGGTTATGTCAGTTACTCGGTCATATGCTTGTGCAGTCTGGGAAAAAAAAAGAGGACTAAAAATTTAAAAGGGGACAACTGAAAGCTGAAATTGTCTTAATGTACTGTGCTCAAACATTTAACAAGTGAACATAAAAATAATTTAATGCTTTAACTTCACAACATTTTTCAATTAGCTTGTTCTTCGTGGCATACTTCATGCAGTGTACACAGAAAATACGCTCCTGTTTACCAGCTGAAAGACATACTTTTGTCAAATTATTTTTAAATACTTTCAAAAATTGATTGCATGTCCTTAATTTGTGGATAACAGGTGACGACATTTCCAGTATAAGTGTAATTACAAGGCTATCTTGCAGTGATTAGCAATGTTTGATAAACGTTTTCCACTCTGGGATGATAATGCGGCTGCATTTATCAGCTCGTGCCGTCCTTTCCAGAGATGTTACTAAAGAAATAACAGCAGAGTTTGTTATGATTATCCGCTACCTAAATAAATCACAGTTGCTCTCCGAGAGTCACACAGCCACACAGAGAAGGATTCCAGGCCTTTTGTTTGTCCGGTTTTGCTTTGGGTGTTGGTGGGGACACACCTCCAGAAGTTAGAAGAGCCACGTTTTCTTCTCAAAACAATTCATGAAAATAAGACCATGATATCCCGGGATTGTTTCTATATTGAATCGTTGAAATTACTTTTCTTAGCAATTTTCATCAACTCCCTGTGTCTCTGCTTCTGATATTTCTCTCCTGGCTGTGGAGTGTTTTGAGACTGGCTTTCTTCTGAACTACGTTCTCACATCAATGCAAACTGAGTTCCCGCACTCTATCTCTCTCTCTCTCTCTCTCTCTCTCTCTCTCTCTCTCTCTCTCTCTCTCTCTTTCTCTCTCTCTCTTTCTCTCTGTGTGTGTGTGCTTGTTTGTGTATACATAATGTACAGTGTCATTACAGTGTGTTATGGAAGTGAATACCTGATTCTACCATATTCCTTCTATTTATCATATGGTTCTATTTCTACTCTGCACTGTACAGTTTATGGATCAACATTTGGCAATGAACCAGTTACCTCAGGAAACACATACCGGGTGCCTTCTCTGTGGCGGGCATTCTGTTGGGTGCTGGAGAGGGCATGGAGAATGCAGCAGATAGTAGGAGTGACCTAGTTCCACATCCGGACATGGATTAGTATGCAAAAACGAATAGAGCATGGTTGAATAATCTACATTTCTGGTATTTCTTTAGAAAGTATTGATCTTTAAAGTTGAGCATTTCTGAAGTTGTTAGTTGTTCAGAAGCCTCGACATTCAGGAAATGTTTTTATCCCCAAAATATTATAAACGAAAAAAAAGGATTTTTATGTGATCCACAGAAAAGTACATTGGTAATGCTTTGCTATTGTGTCTGGGGCACAGGGACAAAAACTCTGCTTTGCAAAGAGTTTCTTAGTTGTGTCCAAAGGGAAAATAAGCTAGAATTATATTTTGTTGTTTTTCCTACCTCTGTTCTCTTTCCTAAACTCTTGTCACTTATCACTTAACACAATGCTCAAGCTTGATGAGTCCAGACTTGAATTTGGGTTTGACCCTGGCTCTGCCATGTAGTAGCTATTTCAGCAAAATCCACGACACACTTAAATTTTTACTTTTTCACCCCTGATTGGAGGGTTTGATGAAACACACTGCACATGGCAGTGCTGGAGTTAAAACAATTGTCATGGATAGAGAGCTCCAAAGAGTTTCCAGCATGTGATTACCACAATTAGTTAACCTGAAAACAAATTCACCATTTCCAGAAATCAATTGATCAATTTATTTTAGCACTAAATGTGATAAAAGCATCAGCCACAGTTCTGAGAGAGCTGGAATGATCTGTACCTCCTCATGAAGAAGCATCAGTTCTCAGAGCTCCATTGGCCGAAGGAGTCTTCTGGGGATCTTTTTCTCATGATGACAATAGCTTCCCTTCTTTAGATACATTAGCAACTGCTTTTTCCAAAGACTCATCCAGGAAGAAATCTAAAAATGGATGCTAAAAGATTCTATAGAAGATATAATTCACTGCTTGCATACTGTAGAGCATATGGGTGTGGGGGAAAGGGTGGGAAAGGGACAGTTGATATATACGTAAATATTTGTCCTGTTCTAAGTTAAAAATGTGAACGGCTGTAATTCTTTCATATAATGAAATCTGTAAAATAATGTTGGTGCTGAGAAGCAATATGAAACAGGAAACCTATGGAAGGAGGTAACACTTCTCTAGCTGGTGGATTGGTCTCATTCTCCAGGAGCTGTATTCTTTTGGGCGGATTCCTTCCTTAGGCCAAGCGCTGATTTATTTATTTATTTATTTATTTATTTATTTAAGATTTCTGTCTCTTCCCCACCGCCGCCTCCCCTTTCCCTCCCCCTCCCCCAATTAAGTCCCCCTCCCTCGTCAGCCCAAAGAGCAATCAGGGTTCCCTGCCCTGTGGGACAAGCGCTGATTTTTTTCTGTCTTGAACACATTTTGTTCAAATTTGGTATATAATGTTTGTACATAATGAAATGTTCTGAGCTCTTTCATAGACGAAGGAGTTTGAGTTGTTAGTGTGCTCACTTCTCTTTCTCTAACACGATAGTTAAACTAACAGGCTGGTAAGTTAGGAAGATTAGGACAATATTAAACATTGTCTATAAAGACTATGCAATGAAGGGCTATTCCTGCAAGAGGGATATTTAGTGAATGTGAGTCCTTTTTCCCACTGGTAAACTAATGTGTTTTTCTGAGTCTGAGAATGAACAATTATCCTGCTGACAGCCCCTGAAAGTATTTGAAACAGATTTTAATGATTTGACAATATCACTTATTCTTCAAAAGCAAACTCTTTGAATTTTATTTTGAAAACAAAAACCCAAAAGTAATATGGAGCCTTAGTAAGACCTTTTGTTGCAAGACTTGAACATTCTTGTTGGAAGCCATGTTTGGGGAAGAAGTATCACTACCTTTCTGAGAATGCAGATTTAGTTTGAGAGTATGAAAATTTAGTGCCGTTTAGGCACACAAAATGGCCAGGGTAAGAAGGTTCTATTGTTATTGTCCCAATAGCAACTTGGTTTTAATTAAATATTCGTGCCACTACATATTTCTTAGAAATTATTGACACTTTTAGGTCAATTTATTTCCTTATATGTCAATCACTCTGTCTCTCGTATCTACACACATATGTATATATGTGTGTGATGGAGAGACAGACCGAGAACATATTTCCATATATGTCAACCACTCTCTTTATATATATGTGTGTGTGTGTCTATATATGAGACATATAGATAACACATACTTTCAAATTTAATTAATGTACA
>NW_026067924.1:19583695-19758537 GCF_014885135.2 Alexandromys fortis
AAATTTATGTACCACCTTTACCCCAGCTCACTTTGTAGGCAGGGCAAATTGTAGGTCAAAGGTTATGTGGCTGGGCTGTTTCTAAATGTATCATAATTTCTGGAAAGAATAAGCATTACAGGAAAGGAGATCTTAGATATTAGCCTGAGCAGGAGTGGGGAGCAAAGGCTTGCATGAGAAATGTAAAATGAGCAGTGGTTAGTTATGGAATCGGCACATTGTAACTTTGCCTAATTGCCATGCATGATGCTCGCATCAATTGCTCACAGGTTCTACTAACTGGAAACAACTGGTGCTGAACTCGGAGTTCCTTTGCTTGTGAAAGGTCTAACTCACACGCATGCTTTCTTGTTAGGTGTCCCCCAAGGTCTGTAGCGCCCCTCTAGGTACCTTTCATACCCAGTACTGACAAGGAAGGTCCCCAAGACAGAAAGGCAGTAGCTCACCAGGAAAACATGCTGAGGTCGGTATTGTAATCATTCTTCATGTTCCCAGCTATGAAGTACAACTCCAGTGCCAAGATAGGAGGAGAGACAGGCCAGGCTGGGAGCCTGGGGAGGTGTGTGGAATCTTAGGCAGATAAGACATATTTTATTTACTGGCACACAGGCCTTTAGACAGGCACACAGAAGCACAGACCATTTAAACACAGGTTGGAATAAACACCACACATACACACAAAGACTAAGCCACACAGGCCTACAGACAGATACAAATATAGGCAGGCTAGCAAAGGTGAAGAAGACAGGTCCTTTGACTTCAAGTATGTATATTCAAGTACTCTGCCTCCCCCCAAAAGTCGTTACACAACAGACTAATGAAGGCTTTCGTTGGGGTTCTGCAGACACTTGCCATCAACCATCATTTACTGACTTATAACATTGGCCTGACATTGGCCATCTTGCCTCATGCCAGATCTTCATATCAGCACTGTCATGTTATACTAAACATAACCTGGCCCATAGGCACTCTGATCTTGTTACAGTAAGTGCAAAAAATATGCAATGTGAAATTCTACCCTGTAGAACTATTTCCTTAAGTCCACTGAGAAGAGCTTCATGATAAAGTAGCTCTGCAAGTGAGTCCACAAGTGAGGCTTCACTGTGTGCAGCCTTTAGTGGGAAAAGTAGTGGTTCTGACTGTGTACAATATATTGTTACTCTGAGGAACTTCATGAAGCAGATATTTGCCAGGATTTGGCTGTTAAACGTCATCAAATACTGTTTGCAGAATTATGATCATTCTTTGCTCCACCAACTCAAACTTCACAGTAGCTTCTGAGTGATCTCAGAGTAAATTTCAAACTTGCACAATGTTGTTCCCACGATCCACAGAACTTCAAGCTATTCTCTCTACACATCTAGATTCCCTTAACCTAGACCTATGCATCCTTGTAGCATTCACTGTCAACACGACATAGCCTAGAACTGTCTGAAAAAGGAGACTCAATTGAGCAATTTTCATTATCAGGTTGGGTGTGTCTGTGAGAGACTGTCTTAATTGATAATTGTGGTAGGCGGACCAAGATCATTATGGATACCATTTAATCGGAAAATGGTCTTGCTCTCACAAGAAAGCAAAGTGAGCATGAGCCTGGGCAAGGAGCAAGCTGCATCCTTCTTTGGTTTCTGTTTTAAGTTCCTGCCCTGGCCACACCAATAACAACCAAACTACAACGATATGTTATGCTATCATTTTGTAACATGCCTCTCCATGTTCAGGTGGGTTTTCTCTCTCTCTCTCTTTTTTAAATTGATTTTTATTGAACTCTACATTTTTCTCTGCTCCACTCCCTGCCTCTCCCCTCTCCTTCAACCCTCCCCTAAAGATCGCATGTTCCCAATTTATTCAGGTGATCTTGTCTTTTTTTACTTCCCATATTTAGATCTATATATGTCTCTCTTAGTGTCCTATTGTTGTCTAACTCTGGGATTGTGATTTGTGGCATGGTTTTCTTTGCTTTATGTTTAAAAACCACTTATGGGTGAGTATATGTGATAATTGTCTTTCTGTGTCTGGGTTACTTCACACAAAATGATGTTTTCTAGCTCCATCTATTTGCCTGCAAAATTCAAGATGTCATTATTTTTTTCTGCTGTGTATACTCCATTGTGTAAATGTATCAGATTTTCCTTATCCATTCTTCAGTCGAGGGACATTTAGGTTGTTTCCAGGTTCTGGCTATGACAAACAATGCTGCTGTGAACATAGTTGAGCACATGTCCTTGTGGCACTATTGAGCATCCTTTGGATATATATTCAAAAGTGGTATTACTGGGTCTTGAGGAAGATTGTTTCCTAATTTTCTGAGAAATGGCCACACTGTACTATCCAAAGGGACTGTTCCAGCTTGCACTCCCACCAGCAATGCAGAAGTGTTCCCTTTACCCCACAACCTCTCCAGTATAAGTTGTCATTAGTGATTGTGATCTTGGCCATTCTTACAGATGTAAGATAGAATCTCAGAGTTGTTTTGATTTGCATTTCTCTGATGACTAAGGATATTGAACATTTCCTTATGTGTCTTTCAGCCATTTTAGATTTCTCTGATGAGAGTTCTCTGTTTAAGTCTGTACTCCATTTTTTTATTGGATGATATGTTTTTTTTTGATGACCAATTTCTTGAGTTCGTTGTAAATTTTGGAGATCAGCCCTCTGTCTGATGTGGGGTTAGTGAAGATCTTTTCCCATTCTGTAGGCTGTCATTTTGTCTTGTTGACTGTGTTTTTTGCTTTATAGAAGCTTTTCAGTTTCAGGAGGTCCCATTTATTAATTGTTTCTCTCAGTGTCTGTGCTGCTGGGTTATATTTAGGAAGTGGTCTCCTGTGCCAATGCGTTCAAGTGTACTTCCCATTTACTCTTCTATAAGGTTCAGTGTGGCTAGCTTTATATTGACGTCTTTGATCCATTTGCGCTTGAGTTTTGTGCATGGTGATAGATATGGGTCTATTTTCATTCTTCTACATGTTGATATCCAGTTATATCAGCACCATTTGTTAAATATGCTTTCTTTTTTTTCCATTTTATAATGTTTTGCTTCTTTGTCAAAAATCAGGTGTTTGAAGGTGTGTGAATTAATATCTGGGTCTTCGATTTGGTTCTGTTGGTCCTCCTGTATGTTCTTGTGCCAATACCAGGCTGTTTTCAGTACTGTAGCTCTGTAGTAGAGTTTGAAGTCAGGGATTGTGATGCCTCCAGTTCTTTTATTGTACAGGATTGTTTTGGCTATCTGGGTTTTTTGCTTTTCCATATGAATTTGAGTACTGTTCTTTTGAGGTCTGTGAAGAATTTTGCTGGGATTTTGATAGCATTGCATTGAATCTGTAGATTGCTTTGGTAAGATTACCATTTTTACTATGTTAATTCTACCTACCCAAGAGCATGGGAGATCTTTCCACTTTCTGGTGTCTTCTTCAATTTCTTTCTTCAAAGTTCTTGTCATACAAGTCTTCGACTTGTTTGGTTAGAGTTACTCGGAGATATTTTATGCTATTTGTGGCTATTGTGAAGGGTGATGTTTCTCTGATTTCTTTCTCAGCCCTTTTATCATCTGTGTATATGAGGGCTACTGATTTTTTTGAGTTAATCTTGAATGCTGCTACATTACTGAAAGTGTTTATGAGTTTAAGAAGTTCCTTGGTAGAATTTTTGGGGTCGCTTATGTAAACTATCATATCATCAGCAAATAGTGAGAGTTTGACTTTTTCTTTTCTGATTTGATCTCCTTTGGTGTCTTATTGCTCTAGCTAGAACCTCAAGAACTATGTTGAATAGATTGGAGAGAGTGGACAACCTTGTCTTGTTCCTGCTTTCAGTGGGATTTCTGGGAGTATCTCTCTGTTTGGTTTTATGTTAGCTGTTGGCTTGCTGTATATTGCCTTTAATATGTTTAGGTATGTTCTTTGTATCCATGCTCTTTCCAAGTCTTTTATCATGAAGGGATGTTGTATTTTGTCCAAAGCTTTTTTAGTGTCTAATGAGACGATCCTGTAGTTTTTATTTTTCAGTTTGTTTATATGGTGAATTATGCCAAACCCAATTTCTTTCTTAAATGTTTGGGTTTAGAAAATACGGCGGGTGAGAAGTAGTAACTCTTTAATTTTGTTTTTTGTTACTAATTAGAATGAATAATTTTTATGTGGCATTTGGCAATTTAAAAAAATTCTTTTATTGGGAAATCTTTGTCTTTGTTTTATATGCATTTTCAATCGAAATGGATATTTACTACTATATTCCAATATTTTATAAACACCAGTATACTACTAAATAGGAACTTATAAAAACATTGTCAAAAGTATGCTGAAATGTTTCTTTTGTTAAATAAGTATATAGATAAACCAGTAACTAGAACCAACTACTGGCTTACGAATGGCAGGATTTTACTGTATTGAGCCGGGCTCGGGTTCCAGAAATCTGCAATGCAGAGCATGTGTTCTGGCTCTGAGACACACCCAGCCTGATAATTGCTTCAATCCAGACAGAGAGGATATGCTATATTCAGGCCAGAAGAACTGGAAAAAGTTTAACAAAGCTACAAATCTTGGCGGGGATGTTGGGGAACACAGTAAAGAAAAACCATGCACTTAAAAGCACAGTATTCTTATTACCCTTTGGCTCCTACTACATTACATCCTAATCAAAGTTTCCCTCCCTTCTCTCCCCCCAGTCCCTCCTTTCCACTTCCCTTCTTCCTCAGATCCACTGTTCCTCTAGGGCAGGTCTCCTAGGGATATCAACCAAATGTGGCATATCAAGTTTCAATGAGATGATACACATCCCATCATATAAAGGCTGGATGAGACAACACAGTAGGAGGAAAAGGGTCTCAAGAGCAAGCAAAAGAGTCAGAGATAGTCTCTGCTCACACTGTTAGGTGTCCTATCAGAACACCAAGCTACAGAACCATAACATATATGCAGAAAAACTAGGTCAGACCCATACGGGCTCCCTGATTGCTGCTTCAGTCTCTGTGAGCCCCTATGAGCTCTGGTTAGTTGATTCAGTGGGCCACCTTCTTGTGGTGCCACTGACCCCTCTTGCTCCTACAATCCTTCCTCCACCCTCTTCCACAGGACTCCCCAAGCTCAGCCTGATGTTTGGCTGTGAATCTCTGCATCTGCTCCCATCAGTTGCTGGATGAAACCTATCTGATGGTCTTTTACTTCACCCAAGTCATAGGAAAAGGACCATTTCTGTGGAGGGATGCAATTATCCTAAGATTCCACAAGGAAGAACAGAGAAATAAGTTTCCAAACTGAATTCTCTTACGTCCCTCCAATAACAAAACCAATTTGGAAGTGGAGGGCGAGAACTGGCTTTGAAGCAGTTTCTATAGAAAAACCTCCAAAAACACAGAGCAAGGCTGAGAGGTAAAGGCAGAATGCACCCTGCAAGGATAGATAGCATTAGCCAATGGAACAGAAACATAATTCTAGTACCCGTCTCATGCCCCATTTTGCATTTAACTTTTATTTAATGTCTATGATTATTAATCTATATCATGAGGATAACTGTAGTTCCCTCTTCGTATCACTTCTCTGATTATAACTAAAGAGAACTAAGACACCTGTGATCATTTTGGCACACAGTACATAAGGTGTGTGCTGGAGTGGGAGGCAGGGAAGGATCTAAGGAAACTGGGATGGTTTGTCTTTCTTCCCCTTTCTTCACTCTTTTAATTGCAGCTTCTGCCATGGTTGCTGATTGAGATTCAGCTCAGCATCTGCAGTAAAAGTTGGAGGGGCCAAGCCTGTCCCTTTACTCAGACCTCATCTGGAACATTCACTGCAATGGTTCCCACTCAGCATCAGTCAGACATAAGCATTTTCCATGTGTATTGGCTGCCTCTGACCATGATGCAGGATAGAACTGGGGTCCTTGTGGTTTGTCCCAGGAGCTTCAGCATCTTCCTTCTGCACAGGCACTTCCAGCTGTGGTCCTTACATCCAGGGAAGCTTGTCAGAAAACTTATGTAATAAAATAGATACATAGTCAATGGCACTTTTTGTTTTTACTGTACATCTGTATGGAATGGGATTTTAGCATTGACTTACATACAGTCTTTTGTTTCAGCTTGTCCTTTTTGGGTAAGTCCCACAAAATAAATCAGAGAGACTTGTGTACTTAAACCACAATAACAGATTTATCGACAGCCTTCAGATATTTAGATAGTAATTTACAATGAAAATATATCTTCATTTGGAATGTGAATGTAAAGGTTTGTCATTCAAAACAAGAGGAAAACCTCAAATAATTGTAAGCAATGTCATTTACTGGACATCTTTGTCTCTGCCTTAGGCCTGACTTGGCTGTTAATTATAAAATGCTCACCATCTTAACAGTAACTGGCAGAAATGAAATTGCCACAGTTGTGTTTCTTGGTATTGCTTCAAGCTGTTGTTATTTAGCCTGAGATTGCATTTAGAAAGGAATAAGGTCTTCTTGGTGCACCTTAGCATTGCATGACTGTGCATTCCAAAGACACTTCTACCCCCAAGACAGTGACAATATAGCTTATTCTACGAGGTGTTCCTTCCACCAGCAGGATGAGCGTTTAGCATAGTGACATAACTTCTGTATGAAATTATGATGTATTTATGAGATTGGCAAAGATATTGTTTTTATATCTTTATATTGTATGTTAATGACTTGAAATACATTATTAGAGATAAAGTTGTTACATGTATTATAGAGTATAAAACAAAAGATGTACAAATGTAATTTTTGATGAAGTTGTTCTGAGTGATATTTCTAGTTTAAATTAATAACAGCAGAAAACTTAGGAAGAAGTCTAGAAGTCAAGGTATAACTTAAGAACCACATCTAGATGATGACTCATCTAGCTCCACCATATGGATGCCTGGAGCTGACTCACGCCTGTGGGAAAGGAAGTCTCTATATTTTCAAGAATTTCGTGTTGCAGCCATTTAACAGTTACCTCTTATGAATTCAACTATTGAATCCTACAATTATATACAGTACACTAAAATCAAATGTGGCAAAGCAGGGCACACCCCTCACTGTGGCCTCATTGTCTCATTGTTGAGAAAGAGGGTTGGTGAAACATGACCCAGTGTGTTCCTCAAGGCACTCTCTCACAGTGACCTTCTTCCTCCCTCAAAAATGCATCTCCTCAGGGTTCCCTTGCACCATAGGTAGGCTACCAAACCTTTAGCGAACAGCTTTTTGCAGAAAAGTCAGATTCAAACCTCACAGATATGAGATACTATTGTGAGTTCCATTCTCAGCTCTGTGTTCAATGATACCATGCTGATAGCTTGTAATTGGGCATTGAGAAACTGTTTACATATTGGAAATTAGTCAGTGCTTGGTCTACTATTTTGTTGATTGTGTAAAACTGAGAAAGTGGTAGTAAACATGCTAATAACACAAATCTACTGAAAGTATACTTTCTAAAAGTTTCATGCAGTTAGTAGCATGAATAAATGAGAAAATAATCTTTTTATTACTCAAAAGCACTATGATTCTGCAAGAAGTTTGTGTGTGTTGCTCATAAATGAAGATTCAATATGTATCCTTCTTATTTCCTTTTCTCTTAACTTAACTTAAATACATGGAAATAGGCTCTAACATCCAGTTAGAATGTTTGGCAATGGCATTAATGGCTTTTATATGAGTCAAGTAATAAGTATATTTGCAGTCTCATTTTTGCAAGACTGTTGTAAGTAGTGTTATTACAGAAACTTGCACTGGATTTCATATGAAATAAAAAGCTATAAAATTACAAGTATATAGAAGGTGGCTAGATATATTGTATATATTTATTTTATTTAGCAAGCGTTACATTTACTGTGTTGATTGATACTAATGCTTGTGTGAATATATATTCATACTTTTCTACAAAGACTTTTATTCTTAAATAATTATTGCCATGCAATTGATTAGAGGGTATTAATCCTCAGACTCTTTGTTCTGTTTGTTTTCACATATTAACTTCAAGTTCATGAGAACCCAAAAAGATGAACAGATCTTGCTAAGAGTTATTAACTCAAGGAAGATGATGAAGACATTCGTACTATTGTGCTAGCATTTTCTTTTTTTTAATTTATTTATTAAATATTTCTGTCTCTTCCCCACCTCCGCCTCCCCTTTCCCTCCCCCTCCCCCAATCAAGTCCCCCTCCCTCGTCAGCCCAAAGGGCAATCAGGGCTCTCTGTCCCGTGGGAAGTCCAAGGAAAACCCTCCTCCGTCCAGGTCTCGTAAGGTGAGCATCCAAACAGCCTAGGCTCCCACAAAGCCAATACATGCAATAGGATCAAAAACCCATTGCCATTGTTCTTGATGTCTCAGTAGTCCTCATTGTCCGCTATGTTCAGTGAGACCTGTTTTAACCCAGGCTTTTTCAGACCCAGGTCAGCTGGCCTTGGTGAGTTCCCGATAGAGCATCTCCATTGTCTCAGTGTGTGGGTGCACCCCTCGCGGTCCTGAGTTCCTTGCTCATGTTCGCTCTCCTTCTGCTCCTGATTTGGACCTTGAGATTTCAGTCCGGTGCTCCAATGTGGGTCTCTGTCTCTGTCTCCTTTCATCGCCTGATGAAGGTTAATATTCAGGAGGATGCCTATATGTTTTTCTTTGGGTTCTCCTTCTTCTTTAGCTTCTCTAAGAACCCGAATTGTAGGCTCAATGTCCTTTATTTATGGCTAGAAACCAAATATGAGTGAGAACATCCCATGTTCCTCTTTTTGGGTCTGGCTTACCTCACTCAGGATAGTGTTTTCTATTTCCATCCATTTGCCTGCAAACTTCAAGAAGTCCTTGTTTTTTACTGCTGAGTAGTACTCTAATATGTATATATTCCATACTTTCTTCATCCATTCTTCAATTGAGGGGCATCTAGGTTGTTTCCAGGTTCTGGCTATTACAAACAATGCTGCTATGAACATAGTAGAGCATATATTTTTGTTGCATGATAAGGCCTCTCTTGGGTATATTCCCAAGAGTGGTATTGCTGGGTCCATGGGTAGGTTGATCCCAAATTTTCTGAGAAACCGCCACACTGCTTTCCAGAGTGGTTGTACAAGTTTGCATTCCCACCAGCAATGGATAAGTGTACCCCTTTCTCCACAACCTCTCCAGCATAGGCTATCATTGGTGTTTTTGATTTTAGCCATTCTGACAGGTGTAAGATGGTATCTTAAAGTTGTCTTGATTTGCATTTCCCTGATCGCTAAGGAAGTTGAGCATGACCTTAGGTGTCTTTTGGCCATTTGAACTTCTTCTGTTGAGAGATCTCTGTTCAGCTCAGTGCCCCATTTTATAATTGGGTTGATTAGCCTTTTACAGTCTAGTTTCTTAAGTTCTTTATATATTTTGGAGATCAGACCTTTGTCAGTTGCGGGGTTGGTGAAGATCTTCTCCCAGTCAGTGGGTTGCCTTTCTGTCTTAGCGACAGTGTCCTTTGCTTTACAGAAGCTTCTCAGTCTCATGAGGTCCCATTTATTCAATGAGGCCCTTACTGTCTGTGCTGCTGATGTTATACGTAGGAAGCGGTCTCCTGTGCCCACTTGTTGTAGTGTAGTTCCCACTTTCTCTCCTATCAGGTTCAGTGTGTTCAGACTGATATTGAGGTCTTTAATCCACTTGGACTTGAGTTTTGTGCATGGTGACAGACATGGATCTATTTTCATTTTTGTACAGATTGAAATCCAGTTTTGCCAGCACAATTTGTTGAAGATGCTCTCTTTTTTCCATTGTATAGTTTTAGCTCCTTTATCGAAAATCAGGTGCTCATAGGTTTGTGGATTAAAGTCAGGGTCTTCTATACGGTTCCATTGGTCGACTTCTCTGTTTTTATGCCAATACCAAGCTGTTTTTAATACTGTAGCTCTGTAATAGAGTTTGAAGTCAGGGATGGTAATGCCTCCAGACGTTCCTTTATTGTATAAGATTGTTTTGGCTATCCTGGGTTTTTTATTTTTCCATATAAAGTTGATTATTGTCTTCTCCAGATCTGTGAAGAATTTTGATGGGATTTTGATGGGGATTGCATTGAATCTATATATTGCTTTTGGAAGAATTGCCATTTTTACTATGTTGATCCTCCCAATCCAAGAGCAAGGGAGATCCTTCCATTTTCTGGTGTCTTCTTCTATTTCGTTCTTCAAAGTCTTAAAGTTCTTGTCATATAGATCTTTCACTTCCTTGGTCAGGGTTACCCCAAGATATTTTATGCTCTTTGTGGCTATCATGAAAGGTGATGCTTCTCTGATTTCCCTCTCTGTTTCCTTATCCTTACTGTATAGGAAGGCAACTGATTTTTTCGAGTTGATCTTGTATCCTGCCACATTACTGAAGGTGTTTATCAGCTGTAGGAGTTCTTTGGTAGAGTTTTTGGGGTCGCTTATGTATACTATCATATCATCTGCAAATAACGAAAGCTTAACTTCTTCCTTTCCAATACGAATCCCTTTGATCCCCTTATGTTGTCTTATTGCTATTGCTAGAACTTCAAGCACTATATTGAAGAGGTATGGAGAGAGTGGACATCCTTGTCTTGTTCCTGATTTTAGTGGGATGGCTTTGAGTTTTTCTCCGTTTAATTTAATGTTAGCTGTCGGTTTGCTGTAAATAGCTTTTATTATATTTAGGTATGACCCTTGTATCCCTAGTCTCTCCAATACCTTTATCATAAAGGGGTGTTGGATTTTGTCGAATGCTTTTTCAGCATCTAATGAAATGATCATATGGTTTTTTTCTTTCATTTTATTTATATGGTGGATTACATTGATAGATTTGCGTATGTTGAACCAGCCCTGCATCTCTGGGATGAAGCCTACTTGATCATAATGGATAATTTTTCTAATGTGTTCTTGAATTCGGTTTGCCAGTATTTTATTAAGAATTTTTGCGTCGATATTCATGAGTGAGATAGGCCTGTAGTTCTCTTTCTTGGTTGGGTCTTTGTGTGGTTTTGGTATCAGGGTAACTGTAGCTTCATAAAAGGAATTTGGCAATGACTTTTCTGTTTCTATACTGTGAAATACATTAAGGAGAATAGGTATTAGCTCTTCTTGGAAGTTCTGGTAGAATTCTGCATTGAAACCATCTGGTCCTGGGCTTTTTTTAGAGGGCAGATTTTTGATAACTGCTTCAAGTTCTTCGCGACTAACAGGTCTATTTAGATCTTTCACCTGGTCTTGGTTTAGCTTTGGTATATGGTACTTATCTAAAAAGATGTCCATTTCTTTTGTATTTTCCAGTTTTGTGGCATACAGGCTCCTGTAGTAAGATCTAATGATTCTCTGAATTTCCTCTGTGTCTGTGGTTATGTCCCCCTTTTCATTTCTGATCTTATTTATTTGCGTGTTCTCCCTCTGTTGTTTAATTAGTTTGGATAGGGGTTTGTCTATCTTGTTGATTTTCTCCAAGAACCAACTTTTTGTTTCATTGATTCTTTGGACTGTTTTCTGTGTTTCTATTTTGTTGATTTCTGCCCTCAGTTTGATTATTTCCAGTCTTCTACTCCTTCTGGGCACATCTGCTTCTTTTTTTTCTAAAGCTTTCAGGTGTGCTGTTAAGTCCCCAATGTATGCTTTCTCCGTTTTCTTTAAGTGGGCACTTAGTGCTATGAACTTTCCTCTTAGCACTGCTTTCATCGTGTCCCATAGGTTTGAGTATGTTGTCTCTTTATTTTCATTAAATTCAAGGAAGACTTTAATTTCCTTCTTAATTTCTTCCTTCACCCAGGTGTGGTTCAGTAGTTGATTGTTCAGTTTCCATGAGTTTGTCGGCTTTCTGGGGGCAGCATTGTTGTTGCCTTCTAACTTTAATCCGTGGTGATCTGATAAGACACAGGTGGACACTGATATTCTTTTGTATCTGTGGAGGCTTCCTTTGTTTCCGAGTATATGGTCAATTTTTGAGAAGGTTCCATGAGCTGCAGAGAAGAAGGTATATTCTTTCCTATTTGGGTGGAGTGTTCTATAGATGTCTGTTAAGTCCATTTGTTTCATTACCTCCAGTAATTCTCTTAATTCTCTATTAGGTTTCTGTCTGATTGACCTGTCCATTGGAGAGAGAGGTGTGTTGAAGTCTCCTACTATTAGTGTGTGTGGTTTGATGTCTGCCTTGAGTTCTAGTAATATTTCTTTTATATAAGTGGGTGCTTTTATATTAGGGGCATAGATATTCAGAATTGAGATGTCATCCTGATGAATTGTTCCTGTTATGAGTATAAAGTGTCCTTCTCGATCTCTTCTGATTGATTTTAGTTTGAAGTCCGTTTTGTTGGAAATTAGTACGGCCACACCTGCTTTTTTCTTAGGACCATTTGCTTGAAAGACCTTTTCCCAACCTTTTACTCTGAGTAGATGCCTGTCTTTGTGGTTGAGATGTGTTTCTTGCAAACAGCAGAATGTTGGATCCTGTTTTCGTATCCAATCTCTTAGCCTGTGCCTTTTTATAGGTGAATTGAGACCATTAATATTAAGTGATATTAATGACCAATTGTTGTTTACTCCGGTTATTCTTATTGTTTTTTTGGTAGTAGAGTTTGTGTGTGTGTCCCTTCTTTGAGTTGTGCTGGTGAAGGTTCACTAGATGCCTGAGTTATTGTAGTCAGTGTTGGCATTGTTGGATTCCTTGGGTTGCGATTTTCCTTCTATTACTTTCTGTAGAGCTGGATTTGTGGCTACGTATTGTTTAAATTTGTTCTTATCCTGGAATGTCTTGTTTTCTCCATTGATAGTGAACACTAGCTTGGCAGGGTACAGAAGTTTGGGTTTGCATCCATGGTCTCTTAGCTTTTGAAGTACCTCTATCCAGGACCTTCTGGCTTTCATGGTTTCCATAGAGAAGTCAGGTGTAATTCTGATCGGTTTACCTTTATAGGTTACTTGGCCTTTTTCCTTTGCAGCTCTTAATATTCTTTCTTTAACCTGTCTATTTTGTGTTTTGATTATTATATGGCGAGGGGAAGTTTTTCTTTGATCCAGTCTGTTTGGTGTTCTGTATGCTTCTTGAATATTCAAGGGGATAACTTTCTTTATGTTGGGAAAGTTTTCTTCCATAATTTTGTTAAAAATATTTTCTGGGCCTTCGAGCTGTGATTCTTCTCCTTCTTCTATTCCTATAATTCTTAGGTTTGGTCTTTTTATTGTGTCCCATATTTCTTGAATGTTTTGTGATGAGAATTTGTTGGCTTTGCTGTTTTCTTTGATCAGTGCATTTATTTTCTCTATGGTGTCCTCAGCATCTGAGATTCTTTCTTCTATCTCTTGTAGTCTATTGATTATGCTTGTTTCTGTAGACTCTGCTCGTTGGCCTAGATTTTCCATATCCAGCTGTTCTTCCCTTTGTGTTCTCTTCCTTGCTTCCCTTTCAGTTTTCAATTCTTGCACTGTTTCCATTACCTGTTTGATCGTTTTTTCTTGGTTTCCCAGGGTCTCATGTACATATTTACTTAATTCTTCGAACTTTTTGTTATTCTTCTCATCCATTTCTATAAGGGTGTTTATTACATATTTTTTAAGGGATTCTACTGCTTTCATAAAGTCAATTTTTTCCACTTCTTCTGTGTTAGGGTGTTCAAATCTTTCTGTTGTAAGATCTTTGGGATCTGGTGTTTTCATGTTGTTTTTCTGATTATTGGGTGATGTTCTGTCTTGGCACCTGCCCATCTTCTCCTTTCAATGCTATCTAATTGGTCTTTTAAAATCGGATCAGGTTTCTCTGCTGGCCAGAGGCCTCTCTTACTAATTGCCCTTGGTCTGTTTCCTGGCTCCTGCCGGGGGCCAAGAACCCTCTCACCCCTAAGAAGGGTTTTCCGGAACAGGTCCCGGCTCCCCATTTGCCAGGGCCCTCGCCAACCAAAGGCCTACCTCTTTGATTTAATTGTATTGGGGCGATGTGCTCTCGGTGTTGCGCACTGGTCCCTGCCGCCTGCGACCTCTGCCACCACGCCGGTCCCCTCCAGTCTAGGCCGCAGCCATCATTGCCTGCCTGCGCCTCCCAGCTCCGTCTGCCGGCGCCTGCGCCTCCCAGCTCCGTCTCTGTGCTAGCATTTTCTATTCTACTACCAATGCAGAAAGATTATCTAGTGGAACTGTGAGGGTGTACAGGTAGTTGAGGAAGTGGTAGCCCCCATCATCAGAAATCTTCAGGAAGAGCTGAACAATCTGCTAGATGGGATGCAGATGATCACACAGTAACCCTCTAAGTCTACAACTCTGTGAACTCCCAGCCCTTGAAAAACTGGGAAATGTGTTCGTTCATAATCTTAAGAACTGTAGTTAGCTACTGTAGTTAGTCAAAATCAACAAGGTCGTGTGCTATTTTTAGCTGATAAATGCAGGTAAAATTCTGCTAGAAAAAAAATATCCTTAAATTAAAAGTACTCTTGGAGGACAGGGAGATGATTCAGGGGCTAAAGCACCTCCTGTGTAACACAAAGACCCAAGTTAGAATCCTTAGTGCCCAGGGAAAATTTGTGTGTGGCAGATGGCCTATACTCACAGCAATTACAAGGAGGATTCTGACAAATTCTACATTTAATGAGGAATTCTCTCTTAGAAAATATGTGGAGAATAATAGAAGATGACACCAGATGTTGACTCTTGGCCTCTGCCTAAGTACCTACCTGTACACAGACATTATATGTATATGCACATTCAAACATATAACACACATACATTCACTACCCCCAAAGTATTTCTACAACAAAGTATTCTATATTCTTGAGGTAGCACATAGCACAAAGGTCCTGTTAACAACAGATTGCATTTTTTTTTGTAATAATTGGTCCTATCCTTAATCACAAAGACTTTTTAGTTCATTTGCTTTTCAATTAGCTTTTCAAGCTAATATATAGGCAAAAATAAAACACAGGACAGTCAGGACATGTGAAAAATATCTCAACAATATTTAAACTGAGTTACTCTGGCAAGCTTTTTCAATATCTGCATGAAATTATTGGAGCTTAAGTATTGAGTGGATTTTTTTTGTATTACTTTTTAAAAATACATCATCCCCTCCAGAGACCAATTATACCCCCCAAATCAGTATTTTACTTGAAAAAGTTCATAGATCAAATGAACAGAAATGAAACTTGACTGGCAACCTGGAATATGAATTAGATGTGGCTGTGTGGCTATGGAACTGCTGCGTGTTAAAAGGATTTGTGCTCATTAGCAATGCTAAGCAGATTGCTACCGTTCCACCCCCTGAGAAAAGACACTGCTCTCTGAAGCCATTATAGATTAGATGTTTATATTTTTAACCCTCTAATTAACTACTCATGATTTTATAAGACAGTTAAGATTTTTTTGAATTATAATTTTAGTCTTACAGGGAAAAAAGTTATTCCAAGAATCAGACAACTCACATAAGGTATCTTGGCTTCAAACTTGAATCACCTCAGATATAAGACAAAGAAACATGATATAAAAAGAAACTTAGAGAAAAATTCTTTTTTTTTTTTGCTTGAATTTAAATTCAGAGTAAGTTCTCTTAGTACCAACTTTGGAGAAATATATCATTAGGGTTTGTAACAAACCAGGGAGAAAGTAATCTAATCTTGTTGAGTTTTATTTTGTTTTGACACTTATACATGCATGTGTGTGTGTGTGTGTATGCGCACACACACGTGTGCATGTGAAGAAGCAAAAAAAAAAAACACTTTTCTGAAATTAAGAAGAGATTTAAAATACCAGCACGGAACTGTCTTACCTGGGGCGAGGCCAGGCTCAGGTTCACAGCTGAAAGAGACTGGGACATTACTTGGAACACTCCACCACGGGGAAATAAAGCTTGTGTTTTCTCATCAAGTTAAAATAAAAGGTTCAGAGGGTAAGTGAGAGAGGAAATACTTAAGGAAATAGAATGATAATTTTTTGTAAAGTTATGCAGGGCGAATGAAGTAAGTGGAGGTGAAAATGGAGCTTCCTACAGATCCAGCCGCTGACCCAGTCCACTCAACAGAAGACCTAGAAAGTTGAAGGACTGGATGCATTGGTACTACATTTTCCTAGACGTGTTTCTTTTACCACAAATTGGCTCTTCAGGGACTGTGCCTCAGAAACAGCTCATCTCTGTTGTCTGTAAACCAGGAAGGCGCCTCATTTCCACAAAATCTAATCCAGACCCAAATAATGCGTGAAGCATGTGGAGTTGTTTATCATACACTTACTAGGACACACTTGCTACCTGTCTGCTGTATCTTGGTTGGTCCCAAGTGCTGGCTCAAGGAAAGCATTGATGGAGAAAAGCGCATACATACATTGCTATTACTGGGAGAAAAATCCAGGAAATCCCTCTGGCTAGATCCAAGCCTGCTTTTTCCTTTTTTTTTTTTTTTTTTTTTTTTTTTGGATTGCTGCTTCTATGGCTTTGTTTAATGAAACTACAGTTCACTGTTTTGCCTAGTTCAAGATCTTGAATTCCTGGTAGACACATTAGCTGCAAACTCACGAACACTGTGGCTATACCTGTCAGTGCCACACCACAGCAAACACACCAAGAATACTTTTAAGATATAGATTCATGAAGCGTCTCTTAAAAAGTAGCTTGTCTAGGCATAACGGAGCATGATCGGAATCCCAGCTCTAGGGAGGCACAACAGGAAGATTATGAGTTTGAGGACAGCCTGAATTGTGTAACCAGTTACTGCACAGCCTGTACAATCTAGTTAGATGACACTCAGCAAAGAACGGAAAATATAAAAAGGAATCTATCAGGTGTCAGGGTATAAAGTTTACAAAGCAGGAAAAAGAAAGAAAGAAGGAAAGAAAGAAAAGAATAAAGGAAGGAAGGAAAAAAGGAAGAAAGAAGTAAAGGAAGGAAAAGAAAGAAAAGAGAATACAGAGAGAGAAAGAGAAATCCATGAGTACACTGGTACACATATGTTGACTATAGACAGGGAAAGGGAGCTAGAATGCACCCATAAAATAAATTCTACCGAGGCGGTTATGGGTAAATAAAGCTGTTTTGTTATTTCTGTCAGTGCTAATAGTCCGGTGATGGTGACAGTGGTCATGATTATCACCTTTCAAAATGGTAAAAATCGTACCCCTTTACAATAATGTAAATAGGAGATAAAGCCCATTCTTCTCTTCTACGGGGTCAGACTGCATCTTTGGCTCTAGGAATTTAGCGTTTACCCTTCATGGGTCAATGGATAGGTGAGTCTTAAAACCTCTTTAGGTGGAGATTATTCTTCTTCTAGCCTTCTGCATTTGAAAAGCCCCAAGCAATGTTCCACATTTCTTTAAGAAATAAGGTCAAATGTGGGGAAAGAACAAATAAACAATATCATTCACATGGAAATCATCACCTCAAGTTAATAAAAAAAATGGAGATTTTTTTTTCTCTTGGCAAAAGGGATGGAACTGACTTTTGATGGGATTAAAGAGAAGGGATTTTATTTCAGTTGTTGTTACTGGTAAGGTGATGAATTACAATACTTATACCATAAAATGAGATAGTTAAACCGTATTTCAAAGGGAGATTGCCTTTTAATGTTCAATGGTATTTTATCTGATCACTTGCTTCGGAAGAATTAATGTGTAAAGTAATGTGTTATTTTATGTTTTCACCCACATTTTGTTTTGTTGGTCTCTCTTCATTCCCTTCCCTTGGCCGTGTTTGTCACCTTCCAGTGTCTCTCTTGCCACTATGATGTCACATTGACTCCATCACCCTCTCTGTCCATGGCTTAAGCTCCCTTTTGGCCCTCTTATGGTTTCCTTTGTACTTTCATATTTTATACATAGATAATACACATACACAACTCATATGCATATTTTAAATTATATTTTTGTGCTAAATAAATTAAATAAATTATTAAGCATACCTTTGCTAAATAAGACTCGTCCATTTCATAGAAGTTGAATATAAAGTCAGTCTATTCACATACACAATGAGAGCACACACGCAGATGGAGAGGCAGGCTGCTCGATATATGTAGGTTTGCATTATTTGTCTGTAGTCCTTTGATTTAGACAAATAAAAACTGCAGTGGTTTAGGTAGCTAAAATAGAGATTAGCAGTTATATACAATACACAAGTGAAGTCTGAGTTGTGAAAGACAGAAAAGATACCCCCAACACCAGGTAGGATGGAGACTAAATCTTGGAAATGACTACAGCTCTTTATTTGACAGACCAGAACTATAAGGTACAGCTGGTCCCTATGAGGACAACTAAGGCCCTGCAGAGAGAGCCAGGCCTGGCTCGAGCCTCCTGAGTTGCTCCTCAATGCTCCTCTGCTTTCCCAGGTTCTGCCTGTGAGTGACAGGGGTGTGCAGACACTGCATCTTCTCAACATACTGACATATTTCCCCTCATCGTAATTTCAGACCACCCCAAACCTTTAGCGTTTGCTTTCTGAGCCCCTTCAACTGACCTTCCACTTAACTTCTCTGCCCCTTGTGCTCTGGTTACTCCAAATACGATGGCTTTAGTCCAGTGTCTCCTCTTGTCCCTGCTCCTTGTTCTTTGCCTTCCACAGAGACCCTCCTCACAGCTTTAAAAGATAACACTTGCCAAATATTCTTGGGTTCTGTGGAAATGTAGAAATGACAGAAGAAACTTCCCTTCATCTTCTGAGAAGAAAACACAGGAACCGCAGACTTGGGCTGGTGTGCTATTTAGTGGAGAGGACGAAAGTGATCAACTCAGGACTGATGATAAGGGCCTCGTGTTCTGTATTTAATTTAGATTTATTTATTTATTTATTTGTTATTTTATACAGAATCTCAATGTGTAGTCCAGGCTGACCTCATGTTTGTGATCCTCCTGATTCAGTATCCTATATATGTGTGTTATAGGCATATTTGTATATTATAGGTTGTAGGCATATTTGTGTATTATAGGTTGTAGGTATATTTGTACATTATAGGTTATAGGTATATTTATGTGTTATAGATTATAGGCCTATTTGTGTGTTATAGGTTATAGGCATATTTGTGTGTTATAGGTTATAGGCATATTTGTGTATTATAGGTTGTGGGTATATTTGTACATTATAGGTTAAAGGTATATTTGTGTGTTATAGGTCATAGGTATCTTCCACCATGCCTAGTTGGATGCTACCATTTTTTTGAATTATAACACTAGGAAGAAAAGAAATGAGATTTAAAATAACACATACTTTCTCCTTACCCTTACCTGTATGTAGCTCTGGGAATAGCTATTTATACCTGCATTGTGGAGCTATTCCTTTAAATTATCTATCAGCTTCAACTTTGCATGCTGTTCTGTATTGGTGAGACAGATCAGAGACAAGTCTTTCCCTGTCCCATCTATTGCCATTTTAGACTTGTGCACTCCAGACAGCTATGAGGAGAATTGAGAAGTCAGTTACTTCATCTTATGCCCTGTCATTACTAACTGCCATTTGTTGAGTACGTCTTCCCA
Organism: Alexandromys fortis; assembly: GCF_014885135.2. Lineage (NCBI taxonomy): Eukaryota > Metazoa > Chordata > Mammalia > Rodentia > Cricetidae > Alexandromys > Alexandromys fortis. Next base: position 19,603,066 of record NW_026067924.1, read on the forward strand.
CTAGTAGTCAAGCTGCTAGCTATGAACGTTCCCTGTCTAATGTCATTGAAATTTCCCAGCCCCTGCTGTTTAGGTGAGGGAGTGAAGAAACTGTTAGGGCAGTACCGCAACACCGGAAGAGAGTGGGGTAAGTGAAACCAGATGTCTCTCTCCCCAAAGTCCTCCTCTTGGGGGCTAACCTGTTGCTCATATAGCCTTTCTCCTTGGGTGTTTGTTGACTTTTACTCTCCGGCCAGCCGCCATCCCCTTCTCTGTGACATTGTTCTCCTTTCTTTCTAGTGTCATCGATCCTGATGATTTCCCTCCCATGCACAGAAACTTTAAAATCCTCTTATTCATGGCGAGATGTTTCTCTGTAAACATCTCACAAGCATGACTGCACATCAAGAAAAAAAAAAAACCTCGCAAGGAAATAAAATACAAAACTAGAAACAGACCCTCAAACAGTATCTCATACAGCTATGGGGAAAGTACAGGAGGAAATTAAGAACCCATCCCAAATTATCTGAAGTGACCTTGTATAATGCGCACCTTCTTTGTATGGTGAGCCCAAGAGAGCTCCTATTTGTAAGTGAATTATAGCCAGGAGGCCCTGTGCTTTCAGGTGCATATCAATTTTGTGCTTTTGAAAGATAGGGTATATTTCAAGAGAATTCAGCAGTGTTATACCCAGAAAATTTCTTAATAGCAAATGAATTATTGTTTTGCTTGTTATACAATAAATCTTTATGATAATAAGTCTTCCCTGTGCTTGCAGAAAAGCTTGGACTTGGGGTATGGAGCAGAGGAGGGTGAAGAGAAAGATCTAGAAGGGTGCGAAGCTTGAGTTACAGCATTTTCTACCTCCAGAAACCCAGAATCATGCTGATCCCATCTGCAGTTAGAGAAAAGGAGGAAGGGAGGAAGAGAGGAAGGGAGGGAGGGAGGGACGGAGGGAGGGAGGGACGGAGGGAGGGAGGAAGAGAGGGGGAAGGGAGGGACAAAGGAAGAACTAATAATTGAAAACTAAAAACACTGCACAGATAAACCAGGTGATGAAGCATTTCTTTCTACTTTCTCCTGAATCCCAGAGAACATACCTGTACAGAAATGTACAAGACACAAACCTCCAAAGACAAACAAACAGAAGGGATGACCTCAAATACAGTCACCAAACTTTGGGAAGAGGGGAGAATAATTGCCTTTGCCAAGTATAGAAAGTCAGTCCTTGCTGCAGACTGGAGAACTCACCAAGATGGAGACTACCCACCAAACTGTGGAAATTTGCTAGGTTGTTAAGGAAATTATTAAGACAAAAGTTTAAAAATTATTCGAAATAACTATTACATGTAACAGTTTCAATTTTAAGGCAGATGTGCATGATAACTATGTAAGCATCATAGAAATCTAGATTTGAAAGCAAACTAAGAAAAAAGGAAAGAGGAAAAAAATACACCATTTCTCATGAGTCTTAGTGCCAGCTGACTTTAAACAATGTGCTACTGAGTTGTTAGTAAGCAATATAAATAGATTTAAAAACTTGATCTAAAACCTATTTATATAATAATCAAAATAAACCAGTGATGATCTTGTTAATGCCACAGTTTTTACAAGTTAAAAAATATATTTTGTAAGTTATTCAGCTATAAAGTAATGTGTCCCAAGTGAGGGCTTGCACTTCAAAATGGAGACAGGCGTGAACAGTGCACCGAAGTTCGTGGAGGTCGAGGACAAACTCTCATTTGATACTGCTGGAAATTGCATGGACTAAAATTCACGCAGAATAAGGCGTCTCAAAGCAAGAAGAAGATACAGCCAGCACCTTACAGGACTAGTTTGCCAGTTATTGCCTGAGACATCTACTGACCAGAGCTCATTGACCCCATGAGCCTGATATTATTTTATCAAACAAATTCAGTACTGTACCAAATCTAATGCATCTCAGCACACTACCTCATATAGTTAAAATGGTCACACTGTGAGACAGGATATACCAGTGCAATAGACAACCTTTCGTGAAAAGTCATATTTTGAATCAGAATCAATAAAATATTATACAGATTATATTTCTGGGAATATTAATTGTTTAGTGATGAAATTCATGGCTTCTTCGCAGCTATTGCAAGACAGAAACAGCTTCAAAGAAAACCTAACGTACCATAACTCATTGACAACTCAGCAAGACCATCTTCATATTGAAAATATTTATATTCATTTCTTCTCTATTTCATTTTGAACTGTTAATTTCCATTTAGAGTTAAAAATCAATACTGTAGGTTAATTACATTTATTTTTTTATTGGAAAAAAGGTAGAACATTTCAGAATTCTGTGGAACGTAGTACTGCATCCTTGGATTTGAAAAATAATACGGCACTGTGCTTTGACGTTTTCTTACTTGAAACTCCACCTTTCAAACTTTTGTCTCCAAAAGGCCTCACAGGGGTGCAGGACTGGTGAAATGGCAAGGGTCTGAGAAATGATTGAACCAGCAGGTTTGGTGCTGCGACAGACTTTCTTGATAGTTTACAAGAGTCTATTCTGCCACCTCGCTAGAACTCTGATCTTTTAACACTGCTTCTTGCTATGACCCGCAGTGAAGAAATGTCAGCATGTATAATATGTAAGGGCAGCCACTGTTGTGTAAAACTGTTGTTTTAGCTCTATATTGTTGAAAGAGAGGAAGGGAGGAAGGGTGGCTTGAGAGAAGGAGGGAGGGGGTTGCTGTTAGTGGAAAGGTTAAAAAGTCAAAGCCTACCTATTAAGACAATGACCTAGGAATGTCCTAGCCCCAGCTTCGCACCCAGTCTCACTTTTGACAAGGTACAAACCCAGCAAGCTGCCAGTACTTCGGGTACCACAATTTCTCATCTGTTACGACTTCTAGCCACCTATGTAACACTCTTTCCCCAGTGCAGAGCAAAGACAAAGCCCCACACCCACTCCCTTTCCGGCATCCAGGATTTTCTGTCACCAGAACTCTTTGCTAAGTGGTATGTTTAAGACTAGCAGTTTGCAAATGATTTTCCCATCTGGCTAGAAAAGATCCATCAATAGTTTCCTCACAAAAGACATACTTCTTATTCTTCCCCCTTCTTTACCCTAAGTGAGCACATGATGCACTTGCGGTTTTCTCCTGTAATGTATGCGTTTGACTGGCCTATCTTCGCTCAGAAGTGTGCACACCCATCCAGGAGGAAAGATCAGTTAAAGCAGACACGAATGTGTAATAAACAGCTAAGGTGGCTATCGCTGGCGTGGTGCCCAGGAGAGGGATCTGATTCCCTTTTCATTTCCATAACTAATTGTAATGTAATCTTAACCCTCTCGTTGAAGATTTTCCACAAATAGTGGTTTAATGAAGTATGTCTTCACATTTCCTATAAATATCCAGCACTTCTTAAAGCTGTGCTGCAACCAACCTGCAGGGCATGGAGGTTCCTGGACTGCAGTGTGATCGATCTGTGAAGTTTACATGATACACACACAGTGATTGGTCCACACTGCAGAGAGCACTGTGTCTGAAAGGACATAGCACAAATTCTGGCACACCCAGACCACCTCACAAGAGCCAGCCTCATCTCTGAGAAGTATACAGAACTACCTTTAAAGAGAGTTTGAGGATGTATGCAGTTTCAAGGGAGGGAACTAAGCAGGAATATTTCCTTCCCATAGTGCTCGACTGACTGCTCTCATCCCAACCTGCCTGCTGATTATGGGTCAACGAAATGCCAGACTACTATGCCTATGCCGTGTGTGTGTGTGTGTGTTCATTTCATTAGTTGGAATTGTGTGATTTAAGCAAATCACTTAACCTCTCTGAGCCTCAGTTCCCTGCATATGAATATTGGCCCATATATACTGAACAGATTAAATCTTTTTCACAAATTAGCTATCATGCTAGCTAACAAAAAGAGTAGCTCCTCAATCAATGCTTAAATGATACAAAAGAATTATGTTGGCCAGCAAACTTGGTTCTTCAATAGGTGTAATATCTGGCAGGTTTGTCTCTGTCTTAGTTATTGTATTCATCAGTTTTCTGGGTATGGAATGAATTCCTTATCTCTTAGGGGAGTTAGTTGTTTCATCAGAGAGCCATGAGAGTATAAAGTGTAGACCTGAGTTAGCCACAGCATCATGGGTGCAGAAGGGCACTAAGAAATAGAGCATTTGTTTGATTGGATTCTTGGGCGAGCAATGCTTTCACTAGTCCTTGGGATTATCTTTTCCAGTATGCACGGTTCTCTTTCCAGATTTTAGAGAATTGTCTGTTAATTCTGGGTGTGTTCAGACTGAGGGTGGTGCTTCAGCCACTGTCCTTTGTGGCTCAGTAAAGATTTCAGAAACCATAAGGCCTTTTCTATTAGCTCTTGCTCATTCTCGGCACCTGTCTGCTCTCAATGTACTGCCTTTGAGCAATGGTGCCTCAGGTTCCTGGAGAAGGAGTTTTTAGCTTTCCTTGATCGTCATGACCTTTGTTGTATTTTTTATTCTTTTATTTACAGTTCTACACACTGACATTTCAGCAGCCTCACGTATGTCAAGGAGAAAAATCAAGTTACCAGTTTCGAAACACATTTCTATATAGGGAATATAAATGCATCTGTGCACACCCACAGCAGTGCAGCCTGCGCTCTGCCTGAATGTCCTGCAGAGCCTATGTGCTCCTCTTGGCTCACTCACCGTAGGCCAGGTCCAAATGAACGGCTAAACGTGTCTGGAAGGAGGCCCAGAAGGGTCACTTTGGTGGACAAGGGCAGTAGAAACGACTACTTCGATTCCTAATAATTTTATTACAAAATTCAACCCTCTGTGAAATTTCTACTTGTCTTTGTGCATTTTCTAAAGTTAAATTGAACCGTGCAAAAAAAAGATCAACAACTTCTCTCTTATGAAACAGCCAGTTGTATTTTGAAATGAACAAGCACGGCTTTCAAGATGTTGAGCATTCTTGCTGTCGTCATTATAGCTATTGTCACCGAGATGATGACAATCATGACATCTTAGACATATTACAGAGTTTAATTCCTCAGATACTCCCTTCCTTCTGGGGCTCTTACATTACCAAGGTCTCATACTGAGTGCTATTTCATAGGAGCAGGTTAGATATAGTTGACAGTCACAGTCACAAACCCAGAACCTATTGGCATAGGCAGAAGAACTAAAAGTGTTTGGCAGACACACACTGAGTGACTCAGACATTTCGGAAGAGGTGCATCTTGCACATGTTCCTGTCTCTATAACATAGTGTCCTTCTGAGGCTGAATTTGCTCATGTCTGCCTGAGACACTTGGCGAAGGCATGATTCTTAGATCTCCAGTAGGTTATACATTGCCTTTCCTTATGTTGCCTTTATGTGTGCTGTTTATGTAAGACAGAATGTAAAGTTCACATCCTCTATAGATAATCTGAAAAGGTGGGTGAAAGCAACGCAAGTACATATGGGACTTTTAATGTCAGATATCTTCTAACATGTCCATGTATCATGTCCTATACAAGATAGTAGATCCTGACCTTTGATACAAAAATGTCTGTTGTATTCTTATCCACCCTTCTTATTAATTGATGATAGAAAAATGATATTCTATCTATAATTGAAAGAAGCTACCACAACATTAGGCATGAAGTCACACACTAGCCTGTACCTATCTTAAAGCTTGAAACCATGTATATGTGAAGAAGGCATGCTGTGCCTTTGGCAGTGTTATCGGGAAGATCCCCGAGTAGGAAGTCAATGCTGGCTGGTATTTTAAAGCTGAAATTAGATTCTCTGCTTTGATTATTCCGTTGTGGCTCCCAGTTATATTTTAGTGTCCTTCACCCTTTCCTCCTTTATTATTTATAACCCATACTCTTTGAGCAGTGACCAGTACTAATCTGTAACCTTCTGTCCTTCTGCCTGATTCGCTGCCTTTTTTTTTTTTGAACCTCCAAGATTGAAGCATATATTCTGAGACTTTCTGTTAAAAAATATATTACATTTTTTTCATATTTCTGAGCCTGAAATAAGAATCAGTCTTGGGTTTGCTAGTCTCATTCATTTTCAGCAGGCCTGAGAGAGAAAGAGAAAGGGAGGAAGGGAGAAAATGGATGGGGAGAGGGAGGAAGATAGAGAGATGATAAAGAATTACATTTTGTATTCATTATCATTTTCTCACATTAAAACACAATATGCTTTTGCGTATACATTTGTTATTGCTTTCTCTTGTTGGATAGATTAGTGCATTACGTCTCTTTCTTTGTGATATTTCTCCTGCTCCAACTCCCACTTCAATCTCTCTCCATCCACAGTAGCTAGGCCTAAATAATAACAAAAACAAAAACTAACAATTCATTTGTTCTTGGTGTACATTAAAAAGAAGTAGGACATAAAGCAGCATTAGCAAGAAATCCCCCGAGGACCAAAGCTTCCCCTGGTTCTAGCCTCCTGAATGGTGCCTGTCCCTGCCACAGCTGATGACTGAAATGGGATCTTCGGCCACCAGGAGCTTTTAATTTCTTTACATTGTTCAGATCGCTCTGATTCAATGCAAAGTGACAGCTTCCATTCCCGGCTGGCTCATCATCAGCTCTTACACGAGACAGCAAAGACACACATCTTTATCTGAATGTGGAGACTAGCCTCTATCGTGATAACAATTCACAGGCTAAGGTACAAGCTCTCCCAGTAATACGGGCATCTGTGCACACACCACGTCCAAAGGCATCCAGGGAAAGCAAAGCAACGCAAAGCAGAGGCATATCCTTTATCCCCTGAGATTCACAAACTGGAGAATGTGGATTAGTATAACAGTCACCAGGTAGAGGACAGGCAGACTTCCAAGAAAGTCCAGCTGTGAGCGGGTGACATCAAATCTGAGCTATGGATCTGAAAATGGATGGACATTGCATTGCTTTGCTAATAATCTGCTCTTGGTTGGATTTATCCATGGGCACTCCCTCATTGAGTAAGACATTTAGTCAGTCTATGCTAGTTAACTGTGTACTGTGATCTTTTCTGTTTCTAGAAAAGACTGTGTGGGCTGCCTTGGGATTTTCCCACCTAGTGTAGATTTTGAGGTAAGGATGATCATATCCGGCTCAGGATTTTCTAATCATATTCTACTCAACAGCTTGGGTTGTTGTCCTATTGGTGATTCAGAGCTCTTGGCATGACAGCTAATACTCTCTAACACTACAAACAAGAAAGCCAGAACCAAATGTATGTATGATCTCTATTAAATACATACAAAGGTATCTATAGGTATTATAATCTATACCAACACATGCTTTTCTGTAAGGCATATATTGATGCTGAGTGTGAGTAGGGTGACATCTTAGCCTAGTGGACTGAAGAGTAGGTGGGATGTGCTGCGGGTCATTGTCATTCCACAGCCCAACCAAGCTACACAAGTAACTTTAAGTTTTCTAGTAGCAACATTAAAAAAATAAAAAGAAATCGGATAAATTAAATTCAAATTTTATTCAGAATCATGCATAAAATACTATTTCAACAGACAAATTAAATTACTGAGATTAAAAATTTAAACTTCCATAAGGATATTTTAGTTTCATTTATTTTATTCCATGCGCACGAGTGTTTGGTCTGCATCTAAGTCTATGTAAAACATGCATTGCTGGTTCCTATGGAATCAGAAGCTGGCATCAGATCCTCTGGAACTGGAATCACAGAGAGTTGTGAGAAACCATGAAGGTGCTGGGAGTCAAATCTAGGTCCTCTGCAAGGAGCAACACGTGCTCTTACCACTGAGCCATCTCTCCAGCCTCCCAAACGTTTAAACACTCTATGAGGGATTTTATATATTTTCCTTTCTGCTTCTATAAGATATCTGTAGTCTGTGTGTAGCTCATACTGATAGCACGTCTCAATTGCACCTGACCACGTGCAGTGCTGTTGACCACAAGCGCCCGTGACTTCTGTGGGAGACAGTCAGTTTGGATTCTTTACTAAAAAGACAGTTACTTTATACATTTTTAGTATTTTATTTTATTCATTGTGACAACCTTATATATCCCAGGCTGACCTCAAGCTAGCTACATAGGCAAAGATGACCGTGAACTCCTGATCCTCTGGCCTTTGCTTACTAACTACTGGAATTTTAGTACCTTGTCTTAGATAAGCAGCATTCATTCATTCATTCATTCAAGCACTATTCAAGGTGTGTTATGCTCTAGAAGCTACAGTGAGGAATAGGAACAACCTACAGATGTGAAAGACAAATGATGGGGGGACAGGAAGGGAAGGACAGACACAGGGCTTGAAAACAGTAAAGACTGGAAGAGCGACGGGTGTACTCATGTCATACACAATTATTTTATATGAGGACAGTGGAGCTGAGGTGTGAATGAAGGGAGAGATTAGGTCATATGAACACCTGGGGAGAGAATTTATTTCAGGTAGCACAACCCCCTCCCCAAATCTCCAAGACAGGAAAATAAATTCCTATATCCTGCAGGCTGCTAACATGACTTTAATTCCTCTTGTTTGAACTGACCACATTCAGGCTAGAATGACACCAAAAGATTTAAGGTAGTGAGGGTATCTGGGTGTCCTACACAGAAGAACCAGTTCCGGTCATTTATATGAATTTGTATTTTTATGCCTATGTGGATTCATTTCCTTTTTAATCATATCATCTCTCTAGAAGTAAAACATGAGGCCAAGTGACATTTATGAATCCCCTTCTAACAATTCTGTGTGAACCAGAAAACTTATGAACAGCTCTGTCTCTTAACTATGGGGAGCTGAATCCCAGACATGAATTGCATCTAGGACTGTCATGGAGCCTATGCAACGAATCTGAGCATTTGTGTATTGGGACACCTAGATTATTTTGTATAAATGGACTACATTAGATGTCTATCTCTAGTTTAATGGTAGGCATTAGGAAATATTCTCACATACAGACTGACTGTTTAGGATTCCTGTGTATATACAATTCTACTGTTCGTCTTTATCCAAGACCCTGATTAATATCAATGTCAAGTGTACACAAGATGAAATTGGCGGTATTTTATTCTCATCCTAACTGTGTCTTGCAAGGCAACAACAAAGAAAACCAAAGATATCCCGATGCTTAAATCTGTGATCGCCATGCACTCTCAGGCAGCCCAGCAGCTAGATATAAGCCATTTCTTATCTCCTATTAGAATCACAAGTTATTCCCGCTCTCTGATTTAAGGTTTCTTTGGAGTGAACAAAGTACATTTACCTTAGAAAGGAAATTCAGCTGAAATTCCGTATGAGTAGATTGGACTCCAAGAACAAATCTCTCTCGCACATCCTTATTTAGTAAAAGACTGTCTAAATTCAGTTAGAAATCCAGGATCAGTGTAAAAGTGGATATTGCTTTTGGAATACCATAGTGAAAATAAACATATCTGAAAAGACATGCTTGCCTCTCTGGTGTTCAAAGCGACCAAAAGGCAGCAAAAGATTCAAGGGTAAATTGCCTTATCTTGCTCCTGGAGCATTTCTTAGGTCAGAAAAACTGGCTAACTTGTGCTTGGTGATAATTTCTCAGTTTCTTTGCAGGGAGAGCTGTTCTCATTTTTCTCATTGAGAAAGATATTAAGACAATCCCAAGGAAGCCATGAGAGTAGAAATTTCACCCATCTTTCTGTATTCCATCTTGTGTCCAAGTGTCCTTAGAATACAGTGATGCTCTGTGACCAGCAAATAATCAACACTACCCTTCGCTGAAATTGAAATTTGATTTCAATATAAATTGTTCTTTAAAGAAGCCTTTATAAGTATACCTGATTACCCACTTAGCCCCCATAGCAAACTTGCACCATCTCTTTAATACACAGTGAACTTATATAATTTGGTTCTGAAGTAATGGTCATTCTGTGGTATTTAACTCTAATGGTTGTTTGGCAATTAAAATCTTATTTATTTGCAAACTAATAACACAAATCCATGTGCCTAAGATTGATGATAGCTAAAGACAGACAGACAGGCAGAACAATAACTATTCAAGCTTCTGGATCCTTGCATATTACTTTTAACCCAAATTGGGGGGATTTTTCCTTATGCAACAATTCAAACTCTCAAAAGTATTGTTATAACTATTCAGAAGTATTTCTATAGCACTGAGTCAAGTAAAAAATATTTTTTATAAGTAGATTGTGTGTGTGTTAGAATGTCCTGATAGATTTTTTTTTCTATAGGATTATCTTTAACTGGGGTAAAGTTATATTTCATATGAAAGGAATCAAAACAAATGGAGGCTATCAATTCAAATCACTTCTCTACATCTATCTGGCAGGCGGGGAACTCTGTGCCAGTGGAGCTGAACACTTTTTTTAAAAGAAAAAAAAATGTTAGTTTTTGATATAGCCATCAGGTAACTCTATGCCTAATGGAGATCCCCTTCGTGGAGAAGGAAGAAGCTGAGCCATTGTTGAAGGAGGGCCGCTAGTTAGTTCCTGGCCACTTAGCCCCTAAATAATCACACAGAAACTGTACTAATTAAATCACTGCTTAGCCCATTAGCTCTAGCTTTTTATTGGCTAACTCTTACATATTAATTTAACCAATTTTTATTAATCTCTGTATTACCATGTGGCTGTGGCTTACCAGCTAAAGTTCTGTCCTGTGTCTGTCTCTGGCTGGGGCTACCTGGCTTCTCTTCCACTCCGCCTTCTTTCTCCCAGCATTCAGTTTAGTTTCCCCTGCCTACCTAAGTTCTGCCCTATCAACAGGCCAGGCAGTTTCTTTAATCAGCAGTGGTGTTCACAGCATACAAAAGGACATCCCACATAAAGCCATTGCTGCAAAGACTCTCTTATGGAACAAGCAACAAGGTGAGTTAAGCTCAGGACAGCTTGGAGGTTTTCTGTTTAAAGTTTATTTTCTTTCTTTTTTCTTTTTTTTTTCCTCCCTACACAAAAGCTAAAAGAAGCCACACATGCCACGTCAGGAAATCCTTCACAGACTAACAAATAATCAGGTCCATGTGTGTTCCTGAGTTGATTTCTTAGAAAATCGACTTAGACATAAGTTTGTTGTTTTTAAGCAGGAAGAGGATATTTGGCTCCAGTTCTTCTGGCCACTGTTCTAAATCACTTCTGAATTTTTAGATGCTATACAGAATGGGGGTATGACGCGTCTCCCGTAGTGAACAAGTGGCATCTGAAACAGCCGTGTTCAACCAGAGGGGCCACTTGCGATTCGCCTGATGTTGAGCAGGAATCCGCGCTCCAGTTCCCACCTGCTGCCCGGAGCCAGCAGCGTCGCTCTGCTGCAGGTGAACCCGGCGCCGAACCACTTTCACAGTCCAGAAAGCATGACATTCCTTGTTACCAGTGGGAGGAAAGGCTAATTGAGAAGTGTGTATAAAGGCTGTAATGAGTAGCATTTACATGTATTGATTAGAAGTAGGGCCACCGTTTCTCATTTATCACCACCAGCAGCTGTGAAAATTTCCCCACGTCGATTGGCACGGCTCCTTCTCCCGCTCCTCCAGCCCTTTATTGCCTTTCTCCCCCTTCCCCTCCTGAACCGGAGCGCTGATCCACCAGCTGGAATGGCCTGGTAATTACTCCAGCTCCTCCACCAGCTGCCACAATTGCCAAACCGCTGGAGTGAAAAATTCCATCCTGCATTTCCGATTTTTTACATTACCATTGCATAATCATATTTGACGAATAATTAACCTGGGTTAATACTTCAGGGAGCCATTTGCAAGTAAATTGATAAGCTGAGTGCTGTAAGGGCTCACGGAGGCTGAGGACTTTGGGAGTGGATGGCTGCTACCAGGGCTGGCTCTGGGCTGTACTCTTTCTGACCACCGCACTGACCAAGGCTGCCACTCTTAAGAAGAGCTGCTCAGTTGGGAAAGAGGAGCAAAGACCCTAAACCTAAGATCACACTGAGTGGCTGGTAACTCTTTCTTAAAGGGCTACCTTACTTGTTGGTAACCTAAGTGTGGAATGGGCATTTAAATGCCCTAAGTCCGTTTTCGGAGATGTGTTAATTCAGAAGGATATACAATGGTATTCAACAAAAATACAAAGACTATTTTGTCTTTGTCTTTGAACTGTCATACTGAGCAGTGGAAAGCAATGTTCTTCCTGCCCACAGCAGCCATTTTAGAAGCAGAGGAAAAAAGAAGGGCGGGGATAAGGTCCTTAAACTTCCCAGTCAAAAAGATTTGAACCAGCCAGGCTGTAGACCAGAAGAAGCAAGGAACAATCACATCTAACGATCTAAATTCAAATTCGTTGGCATAGTTGGTAACTGTAACTTTTTTGTGTGACCAGCTGGTCTAAGGAGTATTTTTTTTCTCACTTTCAGTTTCTTAATTTGAATACTTCCTGATTTCTAGTCTTCTCACTTTTAATTTAGGGCTGTATTCTCTTCCAAAAAGAATGACAGGGGTAGATGACAAGCCTGTGACTTTAGACATGTTTGGGTCATTCACTGGACTTTGGAATATGAGCCCAGCATCCTTATAATAGCTCAGCAGAAGTCAGCTCTGCGCACCATCGCTACACAGGGCCACAAGAAAAGTCGGTGCCTATCAGATTCAACTGGACCACTAAGTGAAATCAATGGACCCAAACCAGCTAACACAACTGGTCACCTACTGATGGAATTAAATGTCGTTGTTAATGTGACTTGTCATTGATCTGACCAGAAACAGTTCAGGGTAAAAGTAGGCTGAAGTTCTAAAATTCTGTGTATGGAGTGTTCTGTGGGATGAAAATTGGGAAGTAGAAAGGAAATAAAATCATTTTATTTGAAACATAGTTTCAAGACTTGACCTTTTTCTTTTAGAGTTTGGATATGATGCTATGTTGACATCTTCCTACGCTAGGAACATCGTCCCTGTTCAGTGATGTGTGAGGTTATCTCCTTGACATGAGTGTTATGAATTCCTGGGGACAGTGAAACAAACCAATCCAGCTCATGAAATATCATGTTCTGTTTTATTCTTAGCTACTGACAAGCAGGAACCCGATGCTTGTCAAATATGCACTGTGAACCTGTCTTATACCGTTTGCATGCAGTCACATGGTATTGCAAGCTACTGAGGCCAGGAGAGCCTGCCCGTATAATTCCTCACGATGCCTTTGAGCAAGGTAGTCACAGTTGCTCAAGCCCACATGTGACTAAGAGGAGAGGGTCCTCATCAGAGCAAGGCAGCTGCTGTGCGTAGCCTGTGAGCTGTGGTTTGAGTCAGGAGCACCCACGTGAAGGGTTTTGCTATCTGAAGCGAGTGTTGAGTAAGGAACAGCAGGGTATCCTAGTGTCTTGTGTCTGCAATGGTAAGTTGAGAGACCCGAGACTGTCTCTCCATACTTATTGGGTTTCAAAATGGTCATGGGTACTGCAGTGAATGTACTTATGGGATTTGAATAGAAAATATTTTCTCTATATTGCAACCTTTCTTCAAAGTAGTTTCTTCAAAGTACTCTGATTTTGACTTGCATATGTCACTGTTGGCCAGTTTAATGAATTCCCCCTAAATAGAATGAATATTTTGTGATTACTTTAACATTATCTGTTAAAGATATTGTACAGAACAAGTATAAGGGGCCATAGTAACAGAGTACACAATGTGAAACCCATGTTTGCTGTACCTGCAGGTCGAGGGGCTAAGCATAGAAAAGGGGCTAGATGCTCCAGAGATGATTTTGAAAGGAATGTGTTTTTCTTATGTGACCATGGACAGAAATAGCACTCATTGTATTACTGAAGAAAATCATAAAACAATTGTTCTCTAGTCTAGATTTTAAAACAAATTGTTGAACCTACATCCAGAGACTCCTATTCAATATGATTGTTTAAGACCCAATAATTTTCATTTCAATCAATTATCGGACATTATCACTTCTACTTCAAGAACCATTGTGAGTCTTAGGAGCTGCTTTCTCCATGGTAAAGTGCTTGCTGCACAAGGATGAAGCCTGGGTTTGCATCCGCAGCACCCATAAGAAGTTGACACAGTGGCATGTGTCTGTAACCACAATACTGTACAGCCAGGAGGATCCCAAAGATTTGTGGTCCAGGGATCTAGCCAAAGTGCTGAACTATAGGTTCTGGGAGAAACTTTCCAAAGCAAGGTAGAGACTAAAGTAAGGAATGAGTCCAATGTCAATCTTTAACTTTTAAACACTCACTAGTGCTTGAGATCTCCCCTCAAAACCGTTGCTAACAGAATCCACAGGTCATAATGTTGGGTACAGAAAGGAAAATTAAGTTCAATACACAAATCATGAAGAAATAATAAGACATATCCTGTGGAAGAAAGAGAATATGAAGTTGGGTGGGTGGAGATGGGCTGGGAGGTGTTGGGGGAGAATAAAAACATGATCAAAATATATTATACAAAAAGTTTTAAATAGAAAGGAAATGAAAAAGATATCCTGTGACAAGTATATGAGACACAAGACAAGAAATTTGACTACATTTATAAGGAAAATGTTATACTCATTGATGGAAACTGAAAATGCTGAATATATTCTTTTACTCACCAATTCAAGTGTTCACTGTATATTAAGTGCCATCCTAGTTCAGGGTCTAACAGTAAGCAATGTCTCAAAATTTGCAACACTTATAAGTTTACTTACTGCAAATGCGAATATCAAAATGATATCCCACATGAAGGTGACAATAAGCTAAATCAATAAAAATAGAATCAATAAATCAACAAAAATAGAAAAATTAAGTACAGACTATGAGCCTATATTTAACGCCACATCACAAGAACTATTCAACTATACTAATTACAAGATAATTATTAATATTAGTGACTTCATTAATATAATGTGTTAAATCAATAAGTCTATTACTTTTAAGAATGCTGCTCTTGGTATAAGAGACATTATTTGATGAAGAAGGAAAATGCCATGAAATAATGAAAAGACAGATTGTATACTTAATCTGATGAAATCGTTGCGAAAGGAGAAGCAAATAAAATACTTCACTGTGACCCATGGGAGGCAATTCCTCTAAACCAGAAATAGGGGAATTCTCACCATTGCCAGTGTTCTCTAGCATTGTTTGAAAGTTCACATAAATACAATGAACAATAAAAGTAAGACCAGTGAGAGAGGAGAGAAAATTATGGTTCTGTGATGACAGTGTGATTAGACGCACCTTGGAAATCCAAAGGAACAACTAAATAATGTTTTGAAGTAATAAGCAAGTTCACCACAAGCAGATGGCTTCAGGATAAATTCACAGGGAGCAGTTGTATCCCACAGAATAGTAATAAGATAATAGAAGGTACAAAGCCATGAATTATCCACATGTAACATCTCCACAAAAAAAAAAAAATCATGAGGTTTTATTGAGAACCATAAAAGAGTACTTGAATAATTGGGTTGTTTATTTTCTTGACTCTGCCTTTTCCTTAGTTTTTTGTGTATTCTGGATATTAATCCTCTGCCAGCTCCACAGCTAGGAAAGAGTCTCTCCCACTCTGTGGCTTTCTCGTCACTTGATTGATTATGTCCTTAGCTGTACAGAAGCTTCTTAGTTTTATGAGGTTCTACTTGTCAAGTGCTGGCCTTTATTTTGGGCAAATGGGTTCCTATTATGAAAGTCCTTTCCTCCACTTATGTCTCAAAGGACACTGTTGTGGTTTCTTCTTGTAGTTTTAGCATTTCAGGTTTAACATGGAAGAATTTGGTCCATATGGAGTTAGTTTCTACAGGGAACTGACACAGGACTAATATCATTCTTCTGAATGTGGGCATCCAACTCCCCTAGAACCATTTGGAAATAGGACAATTATACAACAAAGTGATGCTCCATTTACCCAAACTAAGTTTTCATATAATTTCAATCAAAATCCATATTGGATTGCTTGGGTAGAGTCAGAAAACCCAAGTCTGAATAAGAAAAACATTATACAAGTGTGAAAAGTTTGAGAAGTTAGTTGGAAGGCACGGGCCCAGAATAGACTTCTCGACTATGTATAAAAATTTGTTATAAGGGTATAAACACCAGATGTCACCAAATGTATTATAAGGAGTTGATGCTCCTTATGATAATATGTTGCTGTTAGCATAGATGATTCCACTTTTCTGCCTGCTTATAAACTGTAGAGGACCTGCACAATATTGACTTTAGGAAGAAACAATACAATATTGTTTGTATTGTAATACAAGATGTTGAAACATTAGACCATGTTTACACTCTGAGAATTAAATGAGACAATTAAAGTTCACAGGAAAAATACCTGACCTGTGATGGACCTATAGTATTGTCTCTGGAGAGTTTTATTACTTACTATAGCCTGACTGGAACACCCCATCTTTACTTTCCCATCAATGGGCCTATAGTCCAAGTGTTCTCCCTCCCTATTCAGAGAGGGAAGCAGTCACTAGAGGGTCAGCTTCATGAGCAGAAGACCTGGGCAGGCACATAGACCTATGCACAGAAGGACCTGGTGTGTGTTTTAATACTCTGTCACTCACCATCTGGAGCCTTTAACAGTGTTTGAGCAAGGGCCATGTGGTATCATTTTGCGCTGGCACTGGAGATACATTGTCAGCTCTGTAGATGGCAACCTGTCTTTCCAAATTTATGGTCATTCCACTGTTACATAGGGCTCCACTATTACTAAGGTATTAAGAGCTTGCATTGTGAAGATTTGCTCCTGCAGGAGAAGCTGCCTTTGCCCGAAGAGTGTAACATCTTAGCAAGCAGATCATTCCAGCACCTACAGGGCGGCACTGCGTAGCTCTGATGAGACTGCCGATGCCATACTTGATTTGGTTCTTGGGAATATAGAAAAAAAGTTGCGGTTTTTCAACACTTGCAGCAATCAAGAGGTAGAAGCAGGAGGATCAGACTATAAGGTCATCCTCCAGGCCAGCTCGGTTACATGATACGCTATCTTAAATATATGATATGATAAATATAGATAAACATATGTTAGCAGTAGTTTGGAGTTTCACAATTTTATAATCTTCCAACTTCTCATGAGCAGAAACAGACTTGCTAGACTGGAGTTTTATGATTAGAAGGCTTCAGATTGACCCATCTTATTCTGGGTGGTGTCACAGGTAAGTGCTCACCAATCCTGTATTCCCAGAAGCAAATTTGGAGTTAACAACCCAATCCCAGACTATCCAAGATGCTTCCTCTGTCTTCCTAATACACCCATCCTAAAACCTGAAGGTCACTGTGACAAACGCCAGCCAGAAGTCTTCTCATCTGCCTGGAAATAGACCCAGTTCAATTTACCTTGAGTTCCTTTAGGTCAGCTGGTGTCTTTTCATCCATTCCTTCTGTCTGGAAGGACGACTGACCTCAGGGCCTCTGGAGAGTTGAACATCCAGTTCTCATTCATACAAAGGCTACCCAGTGAGTTCATACAGCTCAGAAACACTTTCTAGAGTGCCCCGCACTTGATTTACTCTTTGAGAATACAGGAAGAAAAGCTGAGTGCATTCAGCACAAAAATAATAAAGTATATAAAGGCACAGAGAACGACAACACAGTAAACATAGCTAGACTACAACGAAGGCTTAAGGATATGAGAAATTAGAGTCTCCTCTGCTTCCTTTGTGTAATCTACTAGCTAAAGTGTTTGTAAGAATCAACCATCAACCTCAATCTTTGACATGAACACCTTGTGCTTTATCTTTGGGTTTCTTCATCACTCTGTTATGTTCTGCTTTTCTTTTGTTGAAAATAAATGTTTTTCATGCACTGTATTAGGATTACAGTTTTCCCTCCAGAAACTTTAAGTTTTCTGTGAAACGTGCCTATAAAATTTTATATTTGGAGATTAGTTCCTCAAATCATTATGTGTTTTGTTTTGAATGAAAAGTGACCCACCCCTCAGGGCTTGCATATTTGAATGCTTTGTCTTAAGCAGTGGCACTGTTAGGAGAGATCAGACAACCTTTGGGAAGTACAAAGGTTGGAAGTATGTTATTAGGGGTTAGCTTTGAGGGTTCATAGCCTTCCCCCAGTTCTTCCTGTTCTCTCTCTCTCTCTCTCTCTCTCTCTCTCTCTCTCTCTCTCTCTCTCCCTTTTCCTTTACTTCCTGTGTGTGTGTGTTTGAATTGTCCTTTCTCAACTTTTTTCTCCTGATGTTGCAATGCTCTTCTGCACTCTCTCTGTCGGGAACCATAATCCAAAGCAAAGCCCTTCTTTTATAAGTTGCTTTCGATCATGGTGTTTTTTCACAGCAACAAAAAAGTCACTAATGCAGAGGGAATTACAGTCATAAAGGTGAGTCCCTCATGATGCAATTAGTGGTCTTATAAAGAAAGGAGGAAACCTAAGAGCAGGCAGCATGCTCTTTTTACCATGTGATGTTCATGACTTGCCATGACCCAGCATGATGGTCCTCCTCAGAAAACAAGCTGATGCCATGTCGTGATCTTAGATTTTCAGAACCATGAGCTAAACAAACCTCTTATTATAAATTCCCTGGTTTGTGGCATTTGATTATAGCAATAGGAAATGGACTAACATAGGGCATTGCCCTATAACTCCCACATTACCAGAGTAGGCAAAGGGTTCGTGTTGATTTCTATTTTTTACCCATGTGTCACTCTGTTTTTCAATATCAGGTCAACAGACTCTCTTGGCCAGAAGAAATACTATATACTAAGGGGTAGTGGCTGAGTGGTTCCATTTGTTTGAGTGACTAACTACAAATACTTCCAGAATGGCTGAGGTGTAGACAATAAAAAGGTACTGTATTAGTTTCTTCTAAGATACTGTCATAAACTGTGTAGCTGATGATATAAATGTACTTATCCCTGGTTTAAAAACCAAAGTCTGAAATAAAGGTGTTACGTGCCTTCTGGAGGCCTAGGTGTGAGTTTGTTTGCATTGGCTTCAGCTTCTACTGGGCTGTGACTCTGTTCTTCTACTCTCTTCTCTGTGACCTGATTCCCCCTCCTCTGCGTGTAGTAAAGTCCAGCTGAGGCTCCTTGTTTATACAACCCATAGAGACAACAAAAGATGATTTATCCTTTCTCAAGGCCTTTAACTTTATGACGTCTTCGAGGACCTTTGCCCCCACAGCATCTACTGGCTTCACAATGTTGAAAGTACACAATTTTGGAAGGGACTATTATCCCGCCTTTCTCAGAGAGGAAGTTGCAATGGTCTTGGAAGATTGCTTAGGGCAGTTGGGAGTTCTTAGGGTCTCCTAAGAGTCTGTGTTGATTGACTTGCAGTCAGGAGCAGGGACAGAGAGCTGGATACACCACTGCAGGCCAGGGCACTTGACTGAGATTGGAGGCAACACCTTCCTCCTTGTTGGACAGTGGGGTCTATGGATTATGGATAACCAGAAAGTCAGAAGTCTTTATGAGGGCTCCTGACCTGCTGGGCTCTCATCCGAGCTTTTGAGCCCCAGTGTCTGTTCCCCTGTGTCCTTCCATTCACAGCAAAAGGCCTGAAGGGCACAGATGCAATAGCTCACCAAGGTCATGAATAGCTCATCTAATCAGCAACATGATCTCAGTAAAGCAACTTATTTGGAAACCTGGATTTTAGGGGGCAATCAGTGGAACTCTGGAGGAATTTTCCCTCCCATTATGGAGAACCCAAGTCCTTAGTCTTTTCAAATCCAGTTTACACGCAGACATCTGAATCTCTTCCAGGTCTAGTATGCCAGATTAGAATTGACAGAGAAGATGAAACAGAAGCTTGGTAATTTGTATGTTCTTCCAGATCCCAGTAGCCTCTTTTCACTGAGTTCTTATATTTCTTTATATCTGGAACACAATGGTAGAGATTTTTCTGTGTTTTTTAAACTTACATGTTTGAGTCATTTGACACAATTGATATATGTATTATGAATATGGACATATATATGAATGAGTAGATATATTACTTCAAGTAATATGAATACTTTGACTTAAATTTCCTATCTCAGTCCCACAATAAATTATTGATCATCATAATAAATATTTGTTTTTAAAAAGTCTATGTGGTACCTTAGGAATATCATTGAAAAAGATTAAGCAGCGTGTCACAACCCTTCACATCAAACCAAATAAAACCCTGTGTCTCCACCCATCAGAGCATCTCCGATGGTATGGAGTGGTCCATGGCCCTTCCATATAAAGTGGACATTGTGTGCTGAAGTGTCTGGCTCTGGCTTTTGTCTGGCAGCTTGGGCTTGCCTTTGCAGAGAGCTTTGCATCTGCTTGTTGCCTATAGAACATTTTCGGATGGACAGCAGGGAGGACTGCTTGGGTGCTCTCTTGTATTAATATCTCCTGTAGGGCAGAAGAAAGGCTGAGTGCACACTGGTTGTATTCGCTTAAGCTTGTTGGTGTCCTCCTTGTCCATTTAGCTGCACGTCTATTTTAGAAGAAGAGAATGAATGTACTCTGCCGAGAAGAAAGATAACTACTTTTAAAAACAAACAAAAATATTACTTAATAAAGTTCAGCAAACAATGGAATTAGGCTGCCCATGAAATCTCATGCACCCCTGATTTGGTTTCTGTATTGATGTTTTTGAACTATAAAACTCGGCTATAAGAAATACAATAAGCCAACTTCTCATGAGCCTAGAAAACCTTTGCATGTCTAGTTACAGTCTTCTTTATTTGATCAGTGTTTCCTCACATGAGGTAAAAAAAAAAATTGTAGCCATGTGCCTCTTTCCCGCTGGTCCTCCCACTCAGCTAAGAGATGTGAACAGTTTGAAACAGTGCCCCACATATTATATTTTGGTAAATATTAAAACATGCCTATGAGTTTACTCTCTTTCACACACATACACACTTAACTTATAAACACGCACACACCGTAACTTATAAGAACATAAAAGCATTTAATTGAAAGTAATCATTTTTCAATCAAACAAGTTTATCAGAATATAATTGTCTGGATGCTGAGAAGCAGAACAAACATAAACTGCACCTCTCCCACACCAATGGGTATTTTTAAATGAAAGTCTCAAGATCGGAAATAACTTTGGTTTGGCAACTATAGGAGAAGAAAATGTTCCACACAGAAAGCACTTTAAGAAGCCCCTGACTGCAGTGGTCTCCAGGTGGAGCCTCATGATGATGAGGGCGAGAATCTGAAAAAGTTGCACAGGACACAAGGTGGACTAAGAACGACATGAATACCTCTACATGTTCGTCCCAATTCCCTCGTTCATAAGCCAGGTATGGTCCAAAGGGGGAGGTGACTGGTGCTATGATTCAGATGCAGTCTCTCCTCCTGGACTCAAGTGGAAGCACAGGTCTCCAGAGGGGCAGTGTGAAGCAGCGGGATCTTTAAGAAGTGGCACCTGGGAAGGATCTTCAGGTTAGTTAGGGATGTGTCTAGAGTCTGTGTCTTCTTGTCAGATATGATCTGGCATATCCTTTAGCCACTGTGATATCATCTGCCATTAGGGCTCTACCAGAGCTGTCCAAGCCCTCGCAACATGGCCTTGAAGATTCAGAACTAAACAAATAAACTTCTTTAAGACATAGATGTGGCCTGCAGCAGTTAGTTTGCTGTAGGAACAAAAGACTAACTAATACAAAATGCGGACATTGAACTTCCTGAGCATCGCTGAAGAAATGGTGGACTTCAGGACTGGCTGAAGTCAGGTTTGGTTCATGGATGGTGCTTATGGAAAGTTGCGTGTGGATTATAGACTTGAAGAAGAGGGCATCTTTTAAATAACGAAAAGTATTCTATGAAAAGAAGACCAGCGTTTCTCTGAACTGTATTTGCTTTCTAAGAAAGATGTCTTGGCCGACTCAAAGTGGACATTTGTGGAGTAAAAAGCCACATGGATTATAGGGGCGGCAAATTGTATTAACTGGCCTTTCAATCCCAAGGCTTGAGCTGAGCAGATGTGGGCACAATATGGGCACTGAAACGACCACTAAAATAAAGAGACGAGCTAAATGTGGGGATAAAAAAGGGAACTTTACCTGGGGTCTGGCCTGCAAGATAGAAGAGTCTCAACTTCCTGGTGCAAACTGTTGCACTCTTTGTGGACAGATTATCAAACAGTTTCGCTAAGGTTCCCTGGCAGGTGGATAGTGAGTGAGTTCCTGGGAAATATGAAATTCAAAGGTTGAATTGGAGGCTGTGGGCAAACAAGCAGAAGACACTCTTTGGAGGGCTGATGCCAAGGTCAGCAGTAGAAGTCAAACAGTGCACAGCGTCAACAGAGTCCTTGCTTCTGATTCACCTGCTTTCCTCTTCTCTGCCATTCCTTCTTCAAGTATTGACCCAGTCCTTCCCAGCAGACACCAGGAGCCCAAATGAACATAAGCTGGATTGTGTCTTAAAAGGAGCCTTGTTAAAACAACATCACTATTTCTCTTAACTTTTGAGTCAAGTTATATCAAAAGTATATGGAAAGGCTCATCTTTTATCTAGATCTTACTATCAATGAATTAGAATCAAAATTGTGCTGCATGTGCTGTATTATATGAGTCTGCTCTATTAAAACATTTCTAATATTTATCCTGATTCTCAGGAAAACTGATTCATGGCATGATTCATCCTGAAAACTGGGTGTGTCTGATTCCGAAAAAAAAAATGTTTCCTTTGATTGTCACTGTGAATTCATCAGAGTTCGCTTTAATTTCCCGTGCTTTTGCACCAGCCCTGACAGTTCTGTTTCTCTTAAGTTTATTGTATTGCAATTTTGTGTGCTCTGTCAATCCCATGCAAGCAAAAACATGGAGCATTTGGAGCATTACTAATCAAAAAAACAGCTCTCTCTCTCTCTCTCTCTCTCTCTCTCTCTCTCTCTCTGTATGTGTGTAGGTATGTGTATCTGTATGTATGTGTGTGTGTGTGTATGTGTGTAGATATGTATAAGTGACCATTGAATAATTACTCTGTAATGTGTCTGTGGCCTGGTCCACCACTGTGAATGTCTCATGGTGGAGATGGTATCTATTGTTCTCTTATGCTCACGCAGAAATGATCTTAGTCAAAAGTGTCATTTGGTATTATTATCATAACAAATTATTTACAATTCCCTGGTCACATTGTCTTGGGGCTTACTTGTACTGCAGGGATAGACCTCTGCAAATTTTGAGTCACTCCCTTACTTCTCCTCTGGAGTACTTTGTCTGTCACCGCCTTCTTTCTGTAATGTAACTGGCAATATACTAAGTAGCAAGTCATCAATGGTTTTATGCCACAAAGGATATGATTCTCTTCCATACTGACACATTTGGTCACTCACAGTGGGTTTTTCAGACTGGTTTCTCAGCAACTAACACGTGACTACCTTATACACTGTGAATATTCTAAACGAACTGTGGTTCACATTGGCAGAGAGAAGGGAATCATGGGGAAAGACAATATGAAATTTCATCGTGCTACTTAGAAAAGCTTGTGATTTCAATCTAGCAGACCATTTAAGTCCAGAATTTCCCATTTAATATTCTTGTACATCAACATCAGGTAACCATTACTAATGAAATCCTGGAAAGTGAATTATGGGGGAAAGGGATAATGGTATAATAAAGTAAATCTTTCTGCAAGTCTAATGTACATTTACATTTAATTGTAGGAAACAATGTGTGAACTAGTGTGTAAGAATTCACATAGATATTCAGGAAAGCTAAAACTTACCAACTTTTGGAAGTTGATATTCCCTACAACTTACTAAAGAATAATTTTTTTCAAGTGCCAGTGAGAGGATGCAGGCACTCACACTCAAGCCCTGAGACTTGAATTCAATCACTGGGCGCACTTCGTGGAAGAAAAGAACTGACTCCTGTGGGTTGTGTTCTGATTTCTACATATGAAGCATAACACACAGACACACAGTCACACATATACACACACATGCACAATATACACAATTACACATATACGCACATGCACACATACACACATGCACAATGCACACATGTGCACCTTATAATTTCAAAATGAATTTTTAAGTGTTCAAATGTTTTCCAAAGGAACCTTCCCTCCTTCCTTCCCATCTCTAGACCACTCGTGACAATACACTTTTAAAATAACTTTTGACATAATGTGAATATGGATGGCCCTGTTGTGAAAACACAAAGTATCACTTCATAACTGCGGCGAGTCCCGCTCTATCAACAGAAAGGTTGTATAGGACAGGGAGGAAATTTTTTAAATCTTCACTAATGTTCAGCTGACCTCTTTGTCACTGGACACTTTCTTATAGAGAGACACTTTGGTGAGTTCAATTTGTACCTTCTTGAGAATCACAGGAGAAGTCCAGGGACTAGTTAAGCATTAAGGAAACTAGCTCACCTCTTGACTATATTCTGATCGCTGGATGTCCCCCATTTCCTTTCTTCTTCTGGCCCGAGGGACTCCATCTTTTCCTTGTCCATTTTGATGTGATGATTCTCAGTTTTCTCTGACATGGCCATTTCTGGTCCAAGTGTTTCTTCACTGGATCAGTACTGGTCTTAGATATCCTCTCCAGGAATGGATCTGACTAAAATGATGTGGGTGGTGATAAAAATCATTTTTTAAGAACTTCTTTGGACACATAGCTATTGATAGGACCTTCATGGTAAACAAGGGGACACTATTAGTAACACTCTTGTAAAAGAGAAGGTGAGGAAACTCACTGAATTAATCCAGTCCGGGAGATGCGGATCTGTCATCCCAACTGGGTCAGCCTCCAAAGATCGTGGTCCATCACAATGGTTTTAGGAGGCTTTGAGTGGTTGTGGAATTCAGATATGATGAGACAATTAACACATTGTAGCTGCTTCCATCTGAGAAACTGTTTCAGTTAGGAAGGAGGAAGTTGGTGGAGTCTTGGGAAGAAGGAAGGGTCCATTTTTGGATTGTGGAGTTTTGAATATATTTGTTTGCTGAAGAGAAAGCAGAAGCAGGGAAGTGAGGGAGAATCCAGGAGCCAGATGGGATGCTGATAACAGAGAGCTCCAAGAAGTCAGAGCTGGACCTAGGAGCACTGAGCCCCTAGCTGAGGCATTCTTGACTGGTGATCCTCACAGCATGGTATATTTGCCTGGCTCCATCCCTTACTGTTCCTCCCAGAGCTTAAGACAACCCCCCCCATCTCTGGACACCATATGGGCTTTGTCATATATTACTGGCCACGAAACCTTTGTGAACCCTTTAAAGTTTGACTCTTTATACAGCCATATAGTTACAGCTTCACCATAATACCCTTTGAAAAATTACAGGAAGTAATATGTAGACCTGAACTAAAATTTATCCTTTAGAAAAAAAAAAGAATTCATTTTGTAGATACTGTGTCTTGGTCTGAGGGGACTACGTGGAATTGATTAATTCTACTTCATAATTCCATAGAAATCTTCTACCATCTGGGACACAGAAAACTGTCCTTCAAATTCTCATCAATGATTCCAAATACACTGCTAAAGTAGCAGTGCATTCTCTGCTATACATATGGGCCTCTTGCATCTTCTAGAAGGTTCTGTCCTGTAGAGAATTTTTCTATCTGTAAGATCCATTTGTGATTGATCCCAGTCAAAATGGCATTTTAACTAGCCAGAGCCTCTGCATAGAGAAGTGGGTTTATGTTTCCAATGACTGTCCTTAAGTAGTTGTGGAGGTCAGCACTGATCAATAAATCATTCTGATCACATGCATCTTCTCTGGGGACCCATTAGCTGGTGACGATGACTTAGTTCTCTCATCAGCTTCCTTAGACCAGAAGTCCGGAGCCTTCTATTTCAAACCACTATTGAACCACGGTACCCCTTCTCCCTCCTGAGCTAGATAGATGGAGTTTCAGAGTTTCTTGTACAGAGATTTCTATGACATGTCATCAGTCATCCAGTGGCAGAGTGGCATCTATGACACCAATTCCCTTTAATAAGGACAGGGAGAAAATGCCTGATACTATCCTGTAGCTTCTGCTCTTTTCTTACTCTCAAGATGGAAAGACACCTTCTAAAGCAGCTGGATTTAATTACTTGAAACACCATACCATGACAGTGATGGCGTTTTGCTAAAAGTCCAACACAGTTAAATACAAGCTTGCTGTAAGGGCTTTCGATTAAAAAAAAAAAGCCCTGAGAGTCTGCTCCCATATTATGACAGAAAAAAAAATAAATGAAGGACTGTGGTATAGGACTATGGATAACCCTCTCAAAATAGAGCAGAAACATCTATATAAACCACTGTTCTCCCTATGCCTTTTTTGCTGGTAAGATCATCAGGAAGGAAAATAACTCAAACAAACTCTTTAAGTTGGAAGAATGCATGTCAGGGAGGTGGCCTGTGGCCAGTGCTGCTTACTTTGTTATATTTGTTGCTACCGTGAATTTTAGTTTGCTAAAGTTAGAGATGAAATTGAAGTCCAAAGCATCAAAAATATGCCTATCATTGGGTGCTTAGAATCATTTAAAAATCTAGTCGTCCATATCTGATTAATTCTCCTGGACAACTTCCTGATTCAATCAAGGACAATGTGACCATCTATGCATCTGGGTGAGTAAGTGCCCCCACCAACTGGTTTTGTAAAACTGAATACAGAAGGAGCTTGTATCACCAAGCTGTCAGATACATACAGATCTGAAGACGTTGTCTCTCCCCCCATTCCTGGGGAGAGATGTGAGGAGTGTGGTTTGAGGTCCTCTTACATCCCAGCGACGCTGTCAGGACATGTATTAGAGGTAGGCAAAGTATAGGTGTTTGAATCCAAGAATTCTGGAATTCTTTCCATGACTGGGTTCACTTAGATCCCAGGGTCAAATTACTTCTGAAGCTCCTCTCCCATTGTCTGTCCCTAGGATCCTCGAGCTCCTCACTGCCAACAAGACGTGCTCAGTGCACTTTAATTTCAGTGTGTGATTCTATGTCTATTTTTCAGCTATTTGCTGCAACATTCTGGGGAAGTATGGTTTAAATTTCCTACAATCCAAATCATTTTCTAGTTTACTTATAAGTGATTCTGAAACAGTTGGTCCCTGGAAATCTGACAACTTGATAAAATGTATCTTTCAAATCAACCCTGTGCTGCTTTTATATATAGCTAAATCATCCAAATCCAGGGTGCCCAACTAAGAAACAGAGAACTTCTTTCTGTGGCTGTCTGTCACTCTGGGTAAGAAAACACACAGTTATGCTGCTGTGTGCTTACTGAAGTGTGGTCTCTTGGGAAAGAAATAACTGTTGGCTTTTGGCAGGTTTATCTGCTTTTAGCCAATAAGAAATAGTTTCTTCAGTGATGTGCATTGGACAAGGGTGGTTTGGGAAGACTTAGTGTCAAAACCAGAGACCAATATAAGGTTGATGGAGAAAGGAATTCATATATATTATATATTATGATGAAAGTTAGAGGGTTGAAGAGCAATTCCGAGCATTCGGCATCAAGGATGGCAGTTTATATTGCCTTAAAAAACAGATTGATCTGTATTTGAACTGATGTAGCTTTTTTTCCCCACGACACCAAGCTGAGGTTGATGTGACAGAACTAGTACCTTCCTCGTGTCAATCAAAGCTCCCAGACACTGCACCCTCACTGATTTTTCTACAATGTGGTCAAATCATATTGTGCGGAGAAAATACAGTTATCAAGACTGTAAAGAAAATATGGATTCATTTTAAAATATGTATTTCATATCCGAGTTTCTAGATGCCAGTAAAAGAGTTTGATGAATTCTGCTTTTAGGGTAAATCAGTGAAAATAAATCAATGTGGCCTCAAATTATGCCTGGACTTGACAATAGAATTAGAAGGTTAATTGAAAAGATGAGTACAGTGATTAATCCAATACGTATTTACATATGAGCAGGTCAAATAGTGCTATTTTCAATGCCTTTTATTTAGTTATTTATCTTCCACCCCTTTATGAAACTTGTTTTCCTAAAGAGTAGTACCGAAAGCATCTACAGTTGAGTCCCTTAATCTCACAAGAGCTTGCAGCACCATGAAGAGCCATGGAGGTTCTCACCCTATTATTTCAGTCAGTTGGGAAGCCAAGAGACAAGACAGGCATCCTTGCACTGATAAATAAAAGCAAATGCAATATTCTCCATGATCTATAATGTTAAGAAGAATATGGGAAGCATATAGAAGCATGACTACTATCTGTTATGAGTCTGATCATGGAGGTGGAGACTGCTCATTGTTTCCTGGCTGTCCGGACCTGAATAATCACACAGAAACTATATTAATTGCAACACTGTTTGGTCAATGGCTCAGGCATATTTCTAACTAGCTCTTACATCTTAAATTAACCCACTTCTATTAATCTGAGTATCGCCATGAGGCTGTGACTTACTGGGTGAGGTTCTGGCTGGTGTCTTTCTCCTTTAGTGGCTACATGGCATCTGTCTCCTTTGGTAT
This sequence comes from Alexandromys fortis, assembly GCF_014885135.2. Classification (NCBI taxonomy): domain Eukaryota; kingdom Metazoa; phylum Chordata; class Mammalia; order Rodentia; family Cricetidae; genus Alexandromys; species Alexandromys fortis. The sequence goes on from NW_026067924.1 coordinate 19,631,285, forward strand.
CTACACGGCATCTCTCTGACTCTGTTCTTTCTCTCTTTCTCTCTGTATTCTGTTCTGATTTCCTGCCTGATTTTACTCTGATTAGCCATTGGCCAAAACAGCTTTATTCATTAACCAATAAAAGCATCACATACACAGAAGGACATCCCACATCATCTCCCCTTTTCTGCCTAAATAAAAAAGAAAGATTTTGACTTTAACATAGGAAAATTACATATACAAAACAGTTATCAAGCAAGAATTATAATTGCGATATTTAGTCCATTTACATTTGGCAAATTAGTCGGTAAAGGAGAGATGATGTGGGATGTCTTTCTGTATATATATTGTTCTTAATTGGTTAATGAATAAAGCTGCTTTGGCCTATGTAAGGGCAGAATATAGCCAGGCTGAAAGATACACACATATATACATACATACATACATACATACATACATACATACATACATACATACATGAGAGAGAGAGAGAATGCAGAGTCAACAAGACGCCATGTGGTTACCAAAGGAGAAGGATCTGGATACCCTTCTGGTAGGTCACAGCCTCATGGCACTACACAGATAGATAGAAATGGGTTAATTTAAGATGTCAGAGTTAGTTAATAAGAAGAGGAGCTAATAGGTCAAGTGGTGCTATAATTTATACAGTTTCTGTGTGATTATTTGGGTCTGAGTTACCATAAAAGAAATGAGTAATTTCTGCCTACATGAGTATTCGAATGTTGATTATCACTTTAAGAAATAAATTGGATTATTTGGGTTTTGATAGTGTTTTAGCACACAATGAATTCCATGCACTATTTGTGAACTTTCTAATCAGTGATTTTCAAAATAGAACCAATCATCTAGGGAGGCTGTTAAAATGAAGTCTGTGTTTCCTGCTGTTCCAAGTTGCCCCAGCATACCCAGCTCTTTTGTAATTATCCTGGCATGAGACAGCAATTACAATGTGGTCTTTGAAAGAAGGTGAGCCTGGCTTTTTTTCCTGATTCTACTTTATTTTAATACATTAGAACATAAGCTCTCTCAAATCCAGGATGTCGTCTACATAAAGTTCTCAGAGAATCAAGTAAGCCAAAACGCACAAAGCTTTTTGCTTCACTGTTGGCAAAGGAAGTTCTCCATTCACAGCTTTGTCACCATCTTGCACTCTGTGAGGCCCTAAGGCGAGGCTATGACTGTGTCATGTCTTCTCTAAAATACTTTCACATCGCCAAGAGCTGATGCATTTTATTGAAGTTACAACCATGGTTAGTATTGTCTTCAAGAGTCGATGACCCTGAGTGGAATATAGATTGATGAGCTGATGGTTTTCTTTGTGTGAAGGGCCTGTGGATGAGGGTGGGACCTCCTGGCCAAGTGAAAAGGATGACAGCTGGCAAAGAGAATGCTTCTCCTGCAATGGTATGATTGACTTGCTGTGAAACTAGGGAGGAAAGGAGTGTGGAGAGCTGGGCATGTTCTAAAGAGAGCACAGAATTCAGAACTGAAGGCATCATTGCACATTTTCTGCGCAAAGGATGCCTCTGTGCTCATCCATGCTTCAGGACAACTGGAATGTGAGCAGGACAGAGCTACCTGTGGGGTAAATGACCATAGTACACAGGTTCTCCCTTTCTCCCCAAAGAAGAACCACACCTGAATACAAGAACTAGATGCTGACCCTCCAGAGGGAGCAATGCTATGCAGTGGGATCATACAGCTCCTATTCTATAAGCAGAGCAAGGCCAGACTGACGTAAAGAGTCTTTAGGCTTCACTGTAGGAAACAGAGAAACTTTTGGAAAAGAATAATAATTCTAAACTCTTGTTGATATTATTGGTTAATTTTTAGTTTGATACAAAATTTTTTTCCCAGTATTTTTTCAGGACAACTTTTGCATTAGTAAAGGGGCTGAGAAGTGAGATTGAAAGGACTTTAATAATCTTTTTTTCTGTATAGCCATAATTCTTTGCCTTCTAAAGTTCGATGAAAATATGAAAAAAATTCATTTTGAGGGCAAGGCAGAGGAGAATGAGAAGATGGTTTTCTCAAGGTCATTCTGGAAGAGTATACTTCCCACTTACAAAAGTTTGATCTGCGAACTATAAGCTTGGAAGTTGTGAATACTTAGGACAGCCTTTACTGGTAAATATACATCAAATAAATTTCCTCATATTTTTTATCAGTGCTTTCCTGATTACTGACTCTGAGTATTTGATACAGCTTTGTGTTCTATCAGAAGATAAATTAAGGGTAAGTCCCCTACTATCATTTGTATTATAATTCAGTGATTTTAGTAGTTTGTTCAAAAGGGGATAGATTTAATGGGGAAAGTCTTTCTAAGAGTGCAACTATGATTTAATTTTTCATGTGAAAATATGTAAACAGTAATGTGATTGACAGGAGTCTCCTCTAGTGAGCAGCATGATCCTACATATACACAACGTCCCCTAAGACCTCAAGATTTATTTGAATAAATCCTCATCCTTATGTTCAAAATACCATGTCCTTCTTGATTTGATAGGTCACTTTAATTGTCATATCAAACTGCTATTAGATATCTTTCAAAAATAAAAATCCAGTAGATATTGTGGTCAATGAAGACAATTATCTAAAAAGATTCATAGCTCCCTCAAATTATCAAGTAAAACCAAGATTGCGTGTTTCTTGACCAACACAGGCATGTAAGGCAATTAATGAAAAAATAAATAGTAAAATTATGTGATTAGTGAATTTAGTATATTTGGTATATAGGTGGTTCGTTGTTGTTGTTTTGGTTTTTTGTTTGTTTTTTCAAGACAGAGTTTTGATAGCTTTGGAGCCTATCCTAGAATTAGCTCTTGTAGACCAGCCTGGCTTTGAACTCATACATATCTGTCTGCCTCTGCCTCCTAAGTGCTAGAATTAAAGGCATGCATGATCACCACCCAGTAGTATATAATTTTTTAAACACCATCCTAGTGATATATCTCTATTGGATCATTTACTAAGCTGAATGCTCATAAAATATTGATTGTTCATTGACTTCTGATAGGTCCTATTGCCCAGTAAGTATCTTACAATGTCATGTGATTTATGCCTTTAGCTTTACCTGTAATCTTTATTATATCTATATAGTCAATGTCTGGCACTATGCTTTAGATAAACTGAAAAAGTATAAAATAGGATATTGTCAGACTGAATATTATAAAATGCAATGCTTTAATAGGTGCTCAGTTTCTCAGAATGGAGTGAGGAGTTTAAGAAGTGCTTCTTAAAAAAAAATAATGGGCAACTTCCAAGCAGGTTGTACAAACTAGTTGCTTATACTTGGAAGATTAGCCTTGAAATTTCATACTTGTATATCTGGAAGATATAGTCAAGGCATTCTAATGCATCCTGTTTATTAAAAGATGAGCAGTCAGTGCAGAAAAGCTATACAACCACCCTTAAGACTATAAAAGATCATCCTGGAAAATCCAGGACCAAGTCTCATTTTCATGATCCTCATCTAGTGTTCACTCTAGGACTATGTCCTAGAGAAAGGGAAATTTTGCAAAGCTGTGTAGCCACAGAACATGTAGGTATAGGCAGCTCTACCAGATGTCCAAGTGGTGCTTTTATGTCACCTGGCCAGGTAGGATCAGTGGAACAGCTTTCTTCATCATAAAAACTTCATCAAGACTTTAACATTTTCAAAGCTTTCTTTTGTGTCTATCTCAGATAAAATTGACTTTCTCCTTGCAGTACCAGCAGGTACGTCCTTAGAACTTTTTTGTATTTACTGTAATCTGTGAATATTGTGTTTTACAGCTTGTAAATTAGATATAGAATTGAATACTGAGGCAGAGCACAGAGTGTGAAAATGTCCAATTCCAGTGGGGGAACCAGAGGACGGTTAAGGCCTGGTGCATATAATGTTAATATTACATTAAGTACTATGTTATTGCATGAGATGCTTATTGTTAATGTCTGTGGGGAAGATCTGTTTCAAAGATTTCAATTTCAATAAACAGATTACCCAGTTCCACCATATGCAATTAGGGAGGTGGTAATGAAATGGTTATAAAGTCTCCGGTGGGTCTGCCATCTTTTTTAATTTTGTAAATAACATCAGAAGCATTCTAGAGGGAAGTGCTTATGTATTTATTTATTATTGATTTTTTTAAAAATACATTTAACATTACTAGTTATTGCAAATCTTGTCTCAGAGAGTTAAAGAAGATAGGCTGTTTCTAGATTATTAAATGCAGGATGTATAGGGAATTGTGAAGTGAAATCCTTCATATAAATATATTAAATATTTATAAACAATGATTGCAAGAAATTAATCTGCAGCTACATTTACTTGGCAAATAAAATGTTTTCAAGGTTTTGACCTTCTGAGGTACACATTGCATGTTTTACATCTGTCCCTTTAGCAAATGATTTAGATAACATCACGTGCATCTCTAACTGCTAAAAATCAACCACAACTGCAGGAGCTTCTGCTGGGTTACACACACATTCCTCCAAACAGCAACTGATTGTTAGAGTCATTGCAACAAGCTGACAATGTTCCGAGGAACCTCTAAATAGTTAACCATGACTCGTTCAGGTGCCTATAATGCAGTAAAACATTTGCAAAAATTCATGATGCCAGCCACTCATTTAGGATCTGTGCAGGTTAAGGAGCAAATTATCTGGATCTCATTCTTTCAAAAATCAGTAGCTTGCATCATTTCTCTGGGTGCTGGTCTCTGTGAAACAGGACTGATATAGTCTTCCCAGGATGCTACAGAGATAAAAGACATAGAACACACTAAACACAAACAAGGTAATTGTTCATAGTGCTCAAAGTCTACTTAGCAATTTACAAACAGCACTCTTTATCCACTCATAGTTCAAGAATGAATTATTAAACGTCATGTTTGGTAGGGCAGAGGATACAATGGTAAACAGCAGTTCTCAAGTTTCAAACATTTTGCCTATTTCTAGGCATAATTAGAAACTATGAAGGTTAATTGTTTAAGACCAGATCAAGCTATGATAGTACAGGCTAACTTCAAACTCTGAACTGTCTTCAGTCATTCTTCGCAATATTGGGGCTACAGGCATGTGGTCAAGCCTAGCAATGATTGGAAATTATGAAGGTTTAAATACTGTACTACTTAGGTAAGATAGTATCTACTTAGATACTATTTCCCACAATCAGAACCAACATCATAAAGAAACAACAAATGGATGAAGGGATACTTACTAGGGAAGTTCTCTCATGAATTTTAGTAGCTGAGATATCCCGTTTTAGGCTTTCCATAAGCTTGAGAACTAAGAAAGACAATAGGAAAGTTCAGTCCAAACCTAAAGGCCTCAGAACCTGAGATCTTGTTGGTATAACTCAGTTTAATAGCAAATGATCTGAAAATTTTAAATGTTTCCCTTTTTAAGACTACAGGCCATAGACTAGAGAACCAGGAGTCCCCATAGTCATGAAAGAAGATGGGTGCACCACTTCCAGACCTGAGGGTGAGGTGGAGAAATTGGCCTTGGTTATTTTTTTTCTTCTATTCTAGCTCACCATGTATGTGAGTGAATCTCCCCTAGTCTATAGATTCGAGTATCAATCTCTTCTAGAAACACCCCTATAGACATACCCAGAAATAATGCCTTCCCAGCTGTCTAGGAATCCTGTAATCCATTCAGATTGACACTTGGAATTGACCCTCATGATGTTCTTTCTGGGTGTTATGTTATCCTTTTAGTCAATCTAATAATCTTCTATCCTTCACAGTCGCTGCCCCAAGCACTAACTACTGTCTCTGTTGCCCAACCCATTTTTCAACATTTATCAAATTGAGGTGTTAGTCTAAAAGTTCACATAAATACATTAGCACCATGGACACATGAAAATAATTTACTGTCCCAGAGTTTCCTACCCAAAGATTTAAACTTTATATTCATGACTACAGTTTTTAAAGTCTACATGGGTTTTGTTAAGTGTAGAAACACTACTTTCTATTTAGCTCAGTATGGATAAGTATTTCTCACCTGCTGTGAGAAAGTACAGGGTATATATTAAAACCGGTGTCATGCTAGGCACTGTGGTGGGAAGATATTTTAAAAAATGTAATCAGTAAATGATAGATGACCACCAAAATAAAAGAAGGAAGAAGGGTATGATGTAGAGAAGAAAGATACAGCAGGAGAGACGAAAGGAAGAAAAAAGCAAGGAACGTGAACCCTGTAGAGAGAGTTGAACCTGGGAGTATGACAGGCAGAAGGGGAGAGGAGGAAGGGATAGAAAAAAGGAAAAGGAGAAGGGAGAGGAAAAAGGAGGGAGGTAGCAGGCAGGGAAGGTGTAAGAAAAAGGAAGGAAGCTATTTGTCAAAAGGAGAGGACAATCAGTAGTTGTCAGCTGTTAGACACACTTCCCCAGACCCCTGGTGGCTTAGACAACTTAAATAGGCTGACCCCCACTGATATGGAGTCAGTAAGGAAGACTGGGAGACAAATGTCAAAACAGTATCAGTAAATGCAGAAGACAGCGTGGGATGGGGAGATACAGTCATTCAGAAAAAGTATGGCTGGCGTGGAGTAAGTTGTATGGAGTAACCTATGTTAAACAAATGCTACCCATTCAAGTAATGCATAAATTATGGGTGTTATTGCATAGTCAGGAAGGAGACTTAAAAGAGGCAAGTGGAGTTTCTAACCTTAGGAGGCTGTCGATTAAAGGTTTGTTTCAGAGGCCTATGTGGTCCAGAGAGGGAAAGCCCTTCAATTTCTTCTTTATTTTTCAGTAACATTGTCACTCTTGTGTTTTTTCCATATCTCCACTTCCAGCTGACTCTGTGTGGGAAGCTGTCTCCTTGGTCTACAGCTAGAATCCTTACCACAGATTCATGATAGATTTCTCAGTTATTCACAGGAGAGGGATGATCCATGTGTTGCCTCTTGGCACACCACATCTTTAATTTTACGCTATATTCGCTGTTTTTGGCCTTCCTTCCCATTGCATTAGTCAAAGCCCATGGATCCTACTTAAAATTAGCATGTTTCCAGAGAACTTTCCTGACAAATAACTCACAACTCATTTCTTCTAATCTGTCTGATTGTTCTAAAAGCACATACACTATTCCAGCTTGTGTGACATTTGTGACTCTCAAAAATTCTTCCCGTCAGATTTTAAGACTCTGGAGAAGATGTTTAGAATGTTGAAAGAAACCACAAATTTTATTATACAGTTACTAAGAATTTTCTTAGCCATGTCTCCTTGAGTGCCTAACACAGTGTTGTACATGTGATGGTTACTTCTTAAGCACATTCTGGTTTACTGACATTCTTTTCTTGTCTTCACAATTGGTTATATGATATTCATATATAGGATGAATATTCTGGGTATCAGCAGCAGGCTGTGAGATGAAGAAAGTGGAAGAGAAGAGGGAACAGATGCAGCGTGCCAGCTATGCATTCTGATCTACTGCCTAGCCTCGTTACCATACACTCCTATCTACAGTTATGCATTCTGGTCTACTGCCTAGCCTGGTTACCATCCACTGCTATCTACAGCTATGTGTTCTAGTCTACTGCATAGTCTTGCTATCATCCATTCTGATCTACAGCTATGTATTCTTGTGTACTCCCTAGCCTCGTTACCATATCCTCTAACCTACAGCTCTGCATTCTGGTCTACTGCCTAGCCTCATTACCATACACTCTGATCTACTCCTATGTATTCTAGGCTACTGCATAGCCTTGCTATCATCCATTCTGATCTACAGCTATGTATTCTTGTGTACTCCCCAGCCTCGTTACCATCCACTCTGATCTACAGCTACGTATTCTAGTCTACTGCCTCACCTCGTTATCATCTGCTCTGCTTTGTAATCTCTTAGACCTTTCTCATTTCTCTTCTTTTCTTGCCTTATATCTGTACATATCTGTAATTGTCCATTTTGACAAAGTTACTTTAATTCCTTAGGTTTTGTGTAACATTTTGTTATTTCAATAGAATTCGCACATCTCATTAAATCTGGTGTGTAGCTTGAATCATTTATGTTTGCTTTCAGTATGTTCATTTGTCCTAATTTGTTCTTATTTATATGAAGATCAGTGAAGGTTGTGCTAAGATTGTTTCCATAGTCATTAGTCTGCTAAAGACAGCTGTGTAGTAAACATGTTGATAAAGGTATCACAATTTTTTAGTCAGATCCATATTCTCATATTTGTTTACTAGATAAGAAAATAGTAGCTTAGATAGATCAAGCTGCTCAACATAGCTTCAGAATTACCTGAGTAGACTTATGATGTATTTTCCAAGTTTTTGGAACAAAGCTATATAAGTATTTATTGGCTCATGGTATTATATTGGTCAGTGAGAGGTGTCCTTTTAGCCACAATCTCATTATATTTCAGTAGTATCATGAAAATTAAGGAATAACAGGAAAATAACAGACAACAAAAGAGTAAATAAATGATGCAAGAAATACTTTGTACATGCGCGGGTCCATTCTGATGTGGTTTATTTGACACTAAGAGTCAGGCATCTCCTGATGGCTCATTACCTAGTAAAGTCAGTGTACTGATCATTTCAATACTCATGTAATCTGCATGGTGATACAAGGCTAGCATTTGACCAAAAAAAAAAAAATAAAAATTACATTTGACCTACAGTTCATCATGATGTATTGAATAGGTTTTTACGTGTATTTCTCCTAATCCAAATCCATCCTCTCATGGAGGTGCAATACTGACTAGTAGTCATCTTTTATAAGGCACAAGCTGAAAATTGTGGAACAAGTGAAGGATGTTGGTAAAATAATAGCTACAGAACATGGATGAACTAAGTACATAAATAAGTACATAAAATAAGGAAGTAACTTGATAAATGAAGTAATATTATGGAAAGAGTTCTATGGGGAGGGGAGACAGAAACCATAAACATAAGACAATTAGTGACATTAATGTAGATCCTGTTATGACTTATGTATTTTAATGAGTAGCTATGTAGCAATAGGCACTGTATAGAAGAGTGACAAGAGCTCACTAAGCAGCTCTGGTTGTATCCTGACTTGAGAAGGATTCATTGATGGTAGCCATATTTTTTCTGTTAAAACACAATAAAAATGTGCATTTTTGATAGAAAATGATCTATACTTTCAAAGTACACAAGTCTTAAACATTATTCACAAATGAGATTTTTGTCAGAACTGAATTTTGTTTCTTTACAAGATCCAATAGTCTGTATTTATAAGTCGGCACATACTTGATACCACTCCTTTAGAGCCATGTTGCCCAAACATGAACACTTGAACAAGATGCTTATAAATAACACACATACCTGAAATTCTGATTTCAAAGAAGCTTGCTGTATACAAAGGTAAGCAATCTGACTTTCTTAGCAAAACAATAGTGTTCTGATGGCAAAAATTAACATATTATCATGTTGATGCATTTCCAATATTTCCTGTAAACATTTTTTCTTAAAATATACCTCAATATTGCTTTATAAAACTTGGTAAAATTGGGTAAATGGGGATGCCTGGGCTTTCCATGGATCTGTAGAATCATTTGGGCTTGGATAACAGGGACCCTCATAATCAGACTTCTCTGTTAACTCCTGTTCTATCACTCTGAAGGGAATATCCAGACCCTGCTTAGATTTTAGATGTTTAGTTTTAACCTATAACAGTATGAGTTTAACCCCCTTTTCTTAATTAATCAAAGACAATTATGAATGCAATGTGTCAGAGTGGGCAATAGATCAGAATGTGAGATGAAGTAGTTATCAAGGTCTGATCTACCTCAGGAAATTAACTGCACAATGAGCTTTATGATTTCTGAACACTTCTCCCTCTCCTGCCCCAAGAACTGGGTCTAAATCATTAGTAAGACTTTACAGAGCTTCTGTGATTCTCCTCTCCTGTCTCTAGTGTAGAATAGGAGACAAGAGGTTCCCATTACAGCTGCCTGGTATAAGTGGAGACCGCTCATTCATTTCCTGGCTACCCAGACCTGAATAATCACACAGAAACTATATTAGTTAGGACACTGTTTGGCCAATATTTCAGGCATATTTATAGTTACCTCTTACATGTTAAATTAACCCTTTTCTATTAATCTGTGTATTGCTATCAGGCTGTGGCCTACCAGAAGTTTCTGGCATTCAGGAATCTTTCTCCTTCAGCAGCTACATGGTGTGTCCCTGACTCTGTCTATTTTATGTATGTATGTATGTATGTATGTATGTATCTATCTGTCTATCTATCTATCTATCTATCTATCTATCTATCTATCTATCTCTTCCAATCTGGCTATATTTTGCTAAGTCATTGGTTGAAACAGCTTTATTATTAACCAATAATAATAAAACATACTTGTAGCATACAGAGGGAAATCCCACATCATCTCCCCTTTTCTGTCATAGTTATTTTCTTCTCATGAGTTAGCCAAGCCATATTTAATATAAGACTTAGATTCCTCAGTATAGGATAACTATTGAAACATTTAGCATATGTGTCTTGTTTGATGTTGTTCTTGCTGGTTGTAATTCTAATTTTTATGTATGTTTTGCCTCTTATTTTTCCTGGACAATACTTGATATTTGTTATTATTGTATATAGTTTTGTATTAGGCTTAGAACTCTCTTAAACAAAAGAGAGGGGTGCTGTGGGAACTCCGTCAGCCTTTAAGATACCATCCCACTTTGGGCATGGTCTCATGTACTATAAATGCAGACAAAAACATGTGTGGGTCTCTGGGCAGTTGAATTTGGTTCCAGTTCCCAGCGCACACAGGGAACTGACGATTACTACTCTTTCTGTGAGTTTATCCCAGATAAATAAATCATTATATTTCATTCCAGGCTATTTTGGAACTCTTTTGTACATCAACAGCCTGGAGCTGTGGAGACCCTGCTAGGAGAGGGTGGAAATCAGAGCAGAGCTTCAGGAGTTAAGGGTGACTCAGACTTGGAATCCGATTCCTGTTTAGATACCTATGTGCAACTGAATACCTTAAACTCATTCTTGGCCTCAGTTTAATATTTAGAATGCATAGGTTAAAGCAACCTGACTACTGATTAAATATAGCCAAGGACATATAATCAACATGTTGAAGAGACAGATCAACTCACATGTTCATCACAGTTAACTCCTCATAATAGCAAAGATATGCATTAAACCATGAATGAATAAGCTATGACGGAATTCTATTTGACCTTTAAAAGGAACTCTTATCATTTGTGATGACATGGATGAACCAGAAGTATGTTAAGTGAATAAATCAGGCACTAGTTTCCAGATGATAAAGTAGGTGTGGAGTGGGTTGGAGAATAAGATTAGGAACACTCTGGTCAAAGTGTATAAAACTTTAGTTAGGTGACATATTACGCATGTGAGCATTAAGAAAGCAATGCACTGCGTAGTTAAGAACTGCTGAGAGTAAATTTAAGAACTCCTCACAAAAAGTATATGAGCTAATCAATGTTAACGAGCTTTAGTCATGCTACAGTATATTTATACTTTCAAACATTACTTTTGACAAATTAAAAATAATTAATAATAATACCAAAAGCAGCAACTTAACCAATTTTATATAAGTAAATAAATGTATACTTGCAAGAATAGATGTGGGACCCAGAGTTCTACCTACTCAGTCACAGGGTTGAAACCACTGCTACCCAAGGTTCCTATAACAATCAACTATGCTTGCCAAGTCCCAGTTTCTGCTGGGCAGTGTCAGGAGGAAGGAAGCCTATGAAAAGACATTCACTGCCCCAAACACTGGTGTACATCAGTTAAGGGAGCCCGAGCTACACAGACAAGGTTATTACCTAAGTGTAATCTAATACTGGGAACCAAGGGAAAGGGGATGTTAGTCATGTACATATATATTAAGGATATATATATATATATATGTGTGTGTGTGTGTGTGTGTGTGTGTGTGTGTGTGTGTATTCCTCCCCACTGGTAAAAATGAGAAAGGAAGCCAGAAATCTACTCCTGGGAGCCATCTGTTAAAAACATTTTTTTTTAATTTTCTTTATTTTTTTACTGGAGAATTCACAAGCTAATATCTGATTTTTTTTTACCATAATTAACTGAACTACCAATTCCAAGTTATGGACAATAAAATGACCTTTCACTTCTCATTAATATTAACCACTGTGCCATTCATGATTTCAAATCCAGTCTTTGACTTTACTTAAACTCTGCCAAGTATGTATTCTTTGAAATTACAACTTCACCAGGACCACTGATTATGTCCTGGTTCCCTAGGGATAGTAACCAGCCATGACTGGCAGTCATATTCCATATTCTCATAAGACTTTTCCATTCTAACTGTAATCTACGTCATCAAATGGTAGCCCGCATTCTCAGAGCCCCCTATAAAATGTTGCACCAGATGATGCTAACCTTTCATTACCTAGTTCCCCTCTTCAGTTAATCTGGGGCTGTACTTGATATGTTTAACAGGACAAAAACTCACTGAATATTAGTGAGAAAATCTGAGTCATCATCACATAACCTACCCATCCAATCTCATTTTGTATCAAAGAATAGAAATTGGCAATTTTCCTGGGTGGATGTGAGAAAATTAAATGTCCCAGCCTTTATAAATCTCTGCACCATACCAAGCAGTGTTGTATACATAATAGTGTTTAAAAGCCATCATGTCTTACTTTCCATTCTATCACTGAAAGCCATGGAACTTAAAACTTTTGACAATGACTTTGGCAAATTTTAGCACACTAGATCTCTTGAAGGATTGCAAGTTTTAAGAAAAATAATCATTTATTAAATGAGGGATTTCTATCACATACCTTCCTAAGTTTTTTTTAATGTAACCTCTAGAATATAACATAAAGTCCATCCTCTAGCCCCAATTCAACCGCAGACAAAAGCACTGCTGAATTAAAAAGTCTTAAAAAGATTTACCCTTCACACATTAAAAAGAAGAAAGAACCAGATGTATGTAGAACATAAAACCCCCATAGCATAGGGTTACCTCACCTAGGATGACAGGATTTTGGAGATTGTTAAATGTAAACGATCCTTGAACATCCATGTTTGGTTTAAGTGTTCCTTTTCCAAACTTGTCCATGCCTGAGTTTAATTTATTTGTGTTTACTGAACTATGAGTTCTTCTCTCCCTTAATCAGAGAAAAATGTTTACTACCAAATAATGTAGTTATTTAACAACTAAGTACATGGCAAATAAATACTAATAGCTTTCCTCATTACAAAATCAAGTTCTCAGTGATGTTAGCGGTTGTGGCACATAAATTTGTTCTTGACAGTATGAACACTTCAGTACCCTCTCAAACATTGTGGGATACAGAAGAGAGAAAGTTAGACATCAAGTTTCCAAAGGGAATCCTTGTAATATAAACATGTTTAGCTCCCGAAAGTTGCTTACTTTTCGCCATTGGTCTTGACTGAAGATCTATGAGAGAATGTTTCTACTGTATTCTCGACTGAGGTAACAGGTTACCCATGTTAGACAGTGGTGCATCAGGCCAGTCCCGGGCTGTAGGAGGCAAAGGACAATGATGGCACTTCATTACCACCTATCGCTGTTTCAAAAGGCAAAAATTAACATATCAATAATGAGCAACTGAAATATCAAATTCATCTTAGGCTAAAAATTTTTATGGGTTAATATATTTACTAGTGATTCTGGATATAGGTCATTTTTAAAAAAACTCCAGTTTTTTTAGAGTTTTGTATAATGCATTTTGATCGCATTCATTCCTCCCCAGTTCCTCCCAGATCCATCCCCAACTCCTTGCCCAAATTTACTGTCCACTTTTTTTTAAACAAATGCTTTAGACACTTCCATTCTAATTTCTGCTGCTCATATATTCTTGAATATATGGTCTTCCACTGGACCTCCCAGCAGCTATATTCTGAACCAATTCTCTCCCAGCATCTATCAATAGCTCTTCAGCTAGGAGTGGAACTTCATGCCACCGCCCTCTCTCCAGGCTGGGGTGTGGTCTGAATGAGTTTACACAGTTCCTATGTACGCTATCACAACTGCTGTAAATTCACATGAGAGCTTTGCTGCTGTGTCTGGAAGACACTCTTCTCCACCCCGACTTTTACAGTTCTGCTCCCTATTCTGTAGTGATCCCAGAGGTGTGGAAGGAGACGTGTCATGCCGATGAGCCTTTAGGGCTGAGCATTTTGCACTGTTTTTATTTTATGCACTTTGACCAGTTGTGAGACTCTGTATCAATCATCCTTTACTGTAAATAGAAGTTTCCCCAATGAAGGTTGATAGATCCATGTCTAATGATAACCATTTAACAGTAGAATAGTAGTAGGATCTTCTCTAAGGCCCATGCCTTTTCTAGTCATACGTTCTTGGCCTGATAAGGATGCCAGTTATAGATTTTATCTAAGGGGGAGGAATTTAAGTCCAATAAGAAAGTGTTTGGTTTACTCCAGTGATTTCTGTACCACCATTGTAACATTAGCCATGCTGGGGGCTGGAGAGATGGCTCAGTGGTTAAGAGCATTGCCTGCTCTTCCAAAGATCCTGAGTTCAATTCCCGACAACCACATGGTGGCTCACAACCATCTGGAATGAGGTCTGGTGCCCTCTTCTGGCCTGCAGACATACACACAGACAGAATATTGTATACATAATAAATAAATAAATATTAAAAAAAAAAACATTAGCCATGCCTTGCCAAGGCAGTTGTTATTATAGATCCCATGGTTCACAGCTGGTTAAGACTGATTATTACTTTTCTCCTTTGACAGCATTCAATGTATCTTTAAGTATTATGAAAGCTACTTGCTAGGGATGAAACTTCCGGATCACTACTAGATTGATTTCATCATGTTCCATGACTCAAGTACATGGTAGCTTCAGCAACAGGATCTTTTTTTTTATTAAATTTATTTATTTATTTATTAAAGATTTCTGCCTCCTCCCCGCCACTGCCTCCCATTTCCCTCCCTCTCCCCCATCAAGTCCCCCTCCTCATCAGCCCAAAGAGCAATCAGGGTTCCCTGCCCTGTGGGAAGTCCGAGGACCACCCACCTCCATCCAGGTCTGGTAAGGTGGGCATCCAAACTGCCTAGGCTCCCACAAAGCCAATAGGTGCAGTAGGATCAAAAACCCATTGCCATTGTTCTTGAGTTCTCAGTAGTCCTCATTGTTCGCTATGTTCAGCGAGTCCGGTTTTATCCCAGGCTTTTTCAGACCCGGGCCAGCTGGCCTTGGTGAGTTCCCGATAGAACATCCCATTGTCTCAGTGTGTGGGTGCGCCCCTCGCGGTCCTGAGTTCCTTGCTCATGCTCTCTCTCCTTCTGCTCCTGATTTGGACCTTGAGATTTCAGTCCGGTGCTCCAATGTGGGTCTCTGTCTCTGTCTCCTTTCATCGCCTGATGAAGTTAAATATTCAGGAGAATGCCTATATGATTTTCTTTGGGTTCTCCTTATTTAGCTTCTCTAGGATCGCGAATTATAGGCTCAATGTCCTTTATTTATGGCTAGAAACCAAATATGAGTGAGTACATCCCATGTTCCTCTTTTTGGGTCTGGTTTACCTCACTCAGGATAGTGTTTTCTATTTCCATCCATTTGCCTGCAAACTTCAAGAAGTCCTTGTTTTTTACTGCTGAGTAGTACTCTAATGTGTATATATTCCATACTTTCTTCATCCATTCTTCCATTGAAGGGCATCTAGGTTGTTTCCAGGTTCTGGCTATTGCAAACAATGCTGCTATGAACATAGTTGAGCATATACTTTTGTCAGCAACAAGATCTTAACATCAAACTTTTGGAGGCTAGCCAAGAAAGTTTGGGGGTCTATGGAACTTCACTGGCTAACAATTCTCAAAGAGATAATACCTTCCTGGTACTGAGCTACTTGCTAGCTTCTAGTATGTAGTAGGGGCATTACTGTCCCATTATAGGTCGACTACATTTTAACTCTTTTTGCATACTTGTATGCGTGCATTTTAGGAAGATTCTGCAATAGTAGGTTTCCATGTGACTTTTCCAAAAGTTCTTTAGTGCTATTTCTCCTCCATCATGCACTCCACTGTATTGTTTCTTTTTCCATTTCTGTTTCATTAATTTCAGCCTTGATTTTGAGTATCTCTTCATATTTACCTTCAGGTACATCATTAAGTTATTCGTTTGAGTTCTTATACTTTTTTTTGATGTAGACACTTAGTGCTATAAATGTTCCACTTAGAGCTGCCTACATTGCGTCCCATAGATTTTGGTATGTTGTGCTTTCATTTTCATTTAATTCTAGAAAAATTTAAGATTTACTTCTTTATCTTTTGTTTGGCACAACTATTGCCCAGCAGTGTGCTGCTTGTTCTACTCTAGTTTGTGTGCTTTCTGTCGCTATTGCTATCCAGCTTCAACTCATGTTGACAAGACAGAGTCTAGGATATTATTGCAATTTCCTTATGTTTATTGAAACTTCTTTTGTGTTCTAACAAGTGGTCCATTTTGGAGAAAGTTTCATGGAATACTGAGAAGAATGTGTATTCTTTAGTCTTTGAGTGAAATTTTCTACAGTTTCCTGTTAGGTTCATTTGATTTATAATATCATTTAACTTCAGTTTTTCCTGTTTGATTTACTTTTATCTTTTGTTTTGTTTTATTTTGTTGATTTTAAGACACGGTCTCTCTGTGTAGCCCTGATTATCTTGGAACTCACTGTGTAGACCAGGTTGGCCTCAAACACACCAAGATTCACCTGCCTCTGTCTCTGGAATACTGGGATTAAAGGTATAGGCTGCCACATCCAGCTTCTGTTGGATTGTCTTGCAGATGGCATGACTGTTTGAGAGATTGGGGAATTGATATTAACTGTTGGTTCTGGTCTAAAGTCTATTCTGTTACATATTAGAATAGTTATGTTTGCTTATTGCTTACTTCCTTTTTTTTTTTTTTTTTGCAATATCCTTTTCCATCCCTTTCCATGAAGATAGTATCTATCCTTGATAGCGAGGTATATTTCTTGAAGTTAGTGCAAAAATGGATCCTACTTCTGCTTTGTTTTTTTCTTTTCCTTTTTTTTTTTTTTTTTTTTTGAGACAGGGTTTCTCTGTGTAGCCTTGGCTGTCTGGAATTTGCTCTGTAGATCAGGCTGTCCTTGATCTCACAGAGATCCATCTGCCGTTGCTTTCCAAGTGCTGGGATTAAAGGAGTGTGCTTCCACCACCCAGCTGGACATTGTTTTCTAACCCAATCCGTTTCTTTTTATTGGATAATTGAAACAATTAATACTCACCGCTTTTGGAAAATGTGTATTTTTTTCTACTAATTTATCGTGTTTTCTCACTTTTGAGTACCTTTCCTAATATTTTTTTCTTTATTTTCTGTAACTGCTTGGGTATGTTTATTCTTCTCTCTGGATTCAAATGGTTCTCCTAGTATCATCTGAAGAGATGTCTTAGTAGTCAGTAATTTCTTATATCTGCTTTTATTTTTATTTTGGAAAAGTTTTTATTTCTCATCCCATTTTAACAGATAATTTCGCTGGGTAAATAATCCGGGTTGCCTCTTGGGATCTTTCAGGACTTGGAAAATATATTCCAGGCCCTTCTGGATTTAAAAGTTTCTCTAGAATACTCTTCCAATAGTCCTGGCTTTGTAATTGACTCGAGCTTTCTCTCTGGAAACTATTCATTTTATTAACTTTGTGTTTTTAACGTTTCAACTATAATGTATTGTAGAGAACTTATTTTATGGTCATGTCTCTGAGGTTTTCTGTAAGCCTCTTGTAGCTAGATAGGCAATATTTTTTCTGATTCGGAAAATAGTCTTCCCTGATTTTACTAAAGATATTCTTTAAGTCTTTGCTATGTATTCTTCTATGACCATAATTTGGAGATTTGGTGTTTTAATGGTGCCCCCAATTCCTGCCATGTTCTATTCATATATTTCTAAACTTCTCTATGAGTTTTGAATGATCTAAATCCTTCCATTCCTGACTCTGTTTTTGGCTTTCATTATTTGGTGAAGCTTTCCATTTGGGATTTTTAACTGGATTATTAGCTTTTCATTTCTAGAGCATTTCAGTTTCTGTTTTCTTAAAAACTTCAAATTCTCTTTTCATGTCTTGAATTAACTTCCTTTTTTTCTTTCATCTATTTGTATTTGTCTCCTTCGAGTTGTTTGATCGTAATTATAATCCATTCTTTTGAATTCTTTGTCTGAGAATTCTTGCAGATTATTTTCAATAAGGGAGACATGTTATTTTGGTTTTCTGTGGTTTTTATTTTCGCATGGGGATTTGTGCATCTGGAACTACTTTGTTGACTGAGGGTTTTGTTGTTGTTATTTGGATCAACTTTCTTCTTTCAGCATGGGTTTTTAAAATGTTCAATAAGGGAATAATTCATAGAAACGTTGAGATGTTGATTCCCTCTGTTTGTCTAGTGTTTTGGGGCTAAAGCCTCTATCCCAAGTCTTCTGTTTGTTAGTTTGTTGCTTTTGGTGGCTTGATTAACAATTTCTTCCAGCACTGTGGGTCTCAGAGCTGGATAGAGCAACTGGAGGCTCCCACGCAAGCAACTAGCAGACTCTGCTTGGTCTTGAATGGAGTCAACAGCCTGGGTCTCCCTATCTTTTGAACTGTCTGGAGAGTCCCCTATGAGGAGCAGGCTGAAAACTAGTGCTTTCCAAAGGGAAGGTGATGGATCAGAAGAAAGTTTTTGTACTTGGAAAGTAGCCAACAAGAAACCAGAATGAGGAGGTCCTGCCACATGGGCAGGATACAGCATCCGTGGTATGGAGAAGTCTGTGATCTGACAAGCTCCAAAGGAAGGCTGGAGGATCCCTGACTAGCATCCATAAGTGAAGAGAATGAATGAATAGAAACGCTGTTTCAATCAAGGAAAATCAGATGAAAATATGTTCATTTTAAATAAGTGCAGTTTGAAATAAAAGTTTCCCATGATGTGGCAATGTATGAGAGAACAGTAGTATATTCATGATGGAGAAAGTCATGGAAATATCTGAGGGTGAAGAGGTGAGGATTAGAGAATCCAAAGACAGTGGTGGCTAGTTAATAAATATAACATAAACAAGATTTAGCCAATCGTAAGTGAGAAAGACTCATTCTCAATCCAAGTTTCACCAAATCCATGCCAACCAGTGCGGCTCCTAGTGACAGCTCCCACTCAGGGAGGAGCACCCTTGTCCTGAAGAACTCTCTCCTCTCACTCTAGGGCCACTTAGTTATGTCACCTTTCTATGTTCCTGCCATGCTGCTGCCACCACATCTGGATGCCCTACAGTTTGTCACCACATCTGGATGCCCTACAGTTTGCTTTCATTTCATCCACTGAATTGTGTTATACTTTCTGACAGTTTTAGTGCCCAGTACAATGTCCAATGCAAATAGAATACATCCATTAGCAATGGTCTAATTAGTAAGTATTAATGAATGAGTCTTGCTGCCAACACTGGTGGTATTTTATCATGTCTGGTCTTATTTCCAAACTATTTTTATACTGTGGATTAGCTTGATTAGCTGCTAGACACAAAGTTGGGAAATGCCCTTATTGTCATCTTTTATAGACGTTCATGTGAGAGCAGTTAGACTGTCTCACCAAGTCTGGCTTAGTTTCATCTTGTAACTTCCAAACTTACTTGATAGTGGGAAAAGTTCTTCCAGTAAACAATTGTTTCCAAGAAACTAATATTCTGCAAGGCACTGACTAGGAACGGGTTCTTTGGCCGAGGGAATGTGTTTAACAGGAAGTGAGTATACACATTGTTTTTGACAGAGCCCAAGTGTCAGCCTGACCTGTTACCTATGAAAGCTAGTTCATATCACTGTTATTAAGGGAATCTGACACAACGGGAAATGGTAGCTTGTTACATCAGTCCCCAGAATGCTCAGGAGCTGGTGCCTTCTCCTCTGGCTCCTTTTGATCCCTGTTTAATCTTTGTCTATGGCTGTGGAACTCTTATTGATAGCCAGTAGCTCTGAGTGTTCACCTCTCCCTAGAAAGGCAAAAATCTTTGTTCAAAGAAAGGTCTCTTTTCTAGATACTAAAGGAGATGCTTTTTTTTTTAAAGTAATGTCTCAGACATGAACAGGATTTCTATACACAACCCTAAACCAGTAAGTCTTACGTACAATGGTAAAGCAGCATAAGGTCTTTGGAAATTCTCATGGACTTTGCTATTAACATAATACAAAACACATTTGAACCATATTAAGACAGTATAGATGGGGCTAGGGAGGTGTGCAACTGTGAGGACCTCAGTTGAAATCTCCAGAACCCATGTCAAACCTTGGACATGGGTGTGTGTGCCTAGAGCCTCTTCTCAGGGGTAAAAGGGAGAGCAGAGACAGGCAGATCCCAGAAGCTCATTGGCTGGTCAGCCTAGCCAAATAAATAATCTTCAGGTTCAGTGATAGATTGGGTCTCAAAAAATAAAGGTGAAGTTTGATCAAGGAAAGATAACCGAAGTGTATCTTACCTCTGGATGCACACACATGGGTACACACACGCATGTAGACCTAAGTACACAAACCTACACTAATAAGTATGTATATTATACACATATGATAGAACATACAACAAAATAAAAAAACCAACAATAATGGCAGTTAAATTCCTCCAGGGCTCTCTTAGTATCTATTTCCAGTAAAAAAAAAAATAATTTAAAATAGTTTGGTTTATGCTTTACAATTTTATACATTTGATTTATATGAAGAGGGATATTATATGGCATGTATAAAACTATAATGTATGTAGACATAAAGATTTAATATTTGCAATGCACACAAATGCAATCTTGTTTTGTTAACAAACTGTGCTGCTCATACTATGCATATAGTTTAGAATCTTCCCCAGTCTTCCACACAGAGCGTCATGCCCGTCTATTTATTGTGTTGCTCATTTTTATCAACTCCATAGTGTCCTGACGTGTCAGTTTTTAGATAATTAGGATTTGATAGTAGCCCACTGACAGATTCACCTTTGGATCATTTGTAAGGAATCGACCGCTCTCCATGAAAACCCTCTTCCCTCTTCTTTTGGTGAGTGTCACATCTGTTAAAGGAAAAACACTTAGGAATAATGCTTCTTAGCCGACATGGATGGTTTACTTAACCCAGTTGTGCAAGCTTTCCCTGTACAGCAACTGGTCATTCACACTGATCTTCAATGGCTAATGGTCTGAAGAACCCTTCTCTTTCTTTGTTAGCTCTTTATATTTCCCTTCTGTTCATTCGTATACTTTGCCTGATTTTCTGTTTAGTTCATTTTGTTATGGATATGCATCCAGGAGTGTAGTTTGTGAATTTTAATGTTCTGAATTTTATGGAGATTATAGTAGATTGTAACAAGTCTTTCATTGTCTTCAAAATTCATTTTTGCCTCTGAAAATTTGTATATGTTTATGTACACATGGTGTTTCACGTGTGTCACACTAAGAAAGATCTTTTCCAACAGATCTATAAAACGATTAATATATTGTATTTTGATACTCCGTAAACTTTACCAATTCTTATAAATAAATATTTAGTCTATATAGAACACATTCCTCTTTGCATGGCAAGGTGTAGGAATTTTCAAGTTGAGAAGGACAACACAAAAATTATGACTGCAATGAAAACACAATTCATTATATTTTATCCTTTTAAGTCTGCAAAAATTATAATAGTAGAATTGTTTACCGTGCATTAGTTCTGTCCTCTTTATCCTCCCAGGAGGCATCTCATAGCAAAGCACATCATATTTATGTAGCACCTTAAACTGCCGAATCTTTTAGCACCTGCATTTTCCTTTCCTACATCATGGCAACCCTTTATGTTGACAGTAGGCAATGGTACCTGTTTTAAATGACCAGTCTAAGTCTCTAAGACAATTAATGGCTGTACAAGATCTCTTTGCTTCTCAGCTTCCAAGTATTCTTTTTACTCATAAGCTTCCTATGAAGCTTTATTTTGCGTATTGAAATATCCCAAGACAGAATACTTTGCCTATAAAATAAGTGAAGAAGTAAAAAAAATAGTGAAGCAATTTAGATTTGTTAAAGACTGGTCAAAAACACTTTCTCCTCATGCTGGCCTAACACACATGGTCGTGACTGAGTTGCAAACCTGCTGGAAATGGGTCTGGGGTGGGTGTCGGGAGCAAGCTTAACTGGAGAGGTGCAAATTGTGCCCGTGTAATTCCTAATACAAGACAGTGGAAAATTGCTAGCCCAATTGAGAGTTGTTAGCACAATAGAAAGGACGCTGGAGGAAAACCTGATGTGTCTCTCCCACATCTTTTTTGTTCCCACTGCCATTTTCTGAGGGGATAAAATGAGATGACATTGGGAAGAAAACTATCACACCAGAGCTACATGATTGCTGCTTTGAATGCGGGGCAGGAGCACCAGTGCGGCCAGATTGATCCATTTCCAAGCAATGGTCATTACATTGCGTTTTACTCGGAAAAATGCAGTGCTTTTCTGTTTCCTGAGGTGTCTGTCGTGATGGATGGCGGGCTGCCCTACCTCAGTAAATTATTTCATGTTTAACAACCCTGTGTCGTGGAATTAACTGAGTTGCACATTTCGGTGGTATCCAAAAGCTTCCTGGGGACGGTGAAAAGAATGCAAATTAGGGAGAGGAGGTTTGAATCTGAAGACATGGTTTATCTTGGTCAGATGACTGTGTTTTAGATCTGATTAGATACATCATCTAATTTTTATGCCATTTTTTAAAATGTTTGATGATATTCAAAGAGAAGACGCCCCATCTTAGAAGAGTTGGCTTAAAACTTCTCTTGTTTCTCTCATTTATCATCCCAACATTTTAAAGCCATTATGCTTTGAAAATGAGTCTTGCTGGAGAATTGTTAACACTTTTTAAGTCTTTGTATGAGATCAGACAAGCTTACAAAGTGTTAATTCCACAGCCCCCAAATCTACGAGCAATGAAATAACAAACACTGGCGTGAAAGAAGGTTCTGGCCAGCACAGACGAGACACTCACACGGGCATCCATTACAGTGAGTAACACTACCCCAAATCATATAATTTTAAATTTTTTCAGTGATGAAAACATAACTTCTTTTTCTCAAGCCTCACACAAACACGTGGTTAACTTAAGAACAAATATGTCTGGACCTTCTGCCACAGTCACTTGGATTTTGACCCCTAGTCACACAAAGCAGCTCATGATAAAACAGTTATTGGATGATTAAATGATTGAAATGAAGGCGCATACCAGAAATAAAATAACCATGTTGTCCAATAAAATTGTCTGTCATAAAATGTCCTATCACATTTTTGTCGACTTAAAGGAAAGCTCAAGGTTAAGGTTCTTTGTCCTGTTTCCGCTCAGTCTCTGCATTTTTTTTTATTGCTTATTACTTTAAAAATTAAGTTAGGCTTATTGCTGTGTACACGTGGGGCTCAGAGGACAGCTGTGGGAATCAGTTCTCTCCTTCCACCATGTGAGTCCCAGGGATTGACGCCAGGCTGTTGTGCTCAGTGGAAAGACCCTTTCCCACCGACTCTCCTCACCAGCCCTGCTCTTTATCTTTGAGTTATAGTGGTAAAACTATGTGTTCATCCACTCTCGTCCCCTACTCTTCATAAAGAAAGTAAAGTAGGAACAAAGAAAACAGCAGATTCTGTTACAATTCCATGCTGCATATGAGTTACAGTAACCTCCTTGGCCTAGGGGCTGTGAATGAGAGCAGAGTGTCAAACCTTAAAAACGTCTCCAGATTCCTAAATTTGAAAAGCCTAAGCATGCAATTTCAATATTGTAATGTCATTTATTATGTATATTTAATCATAAATCTAGGATAATAGATAGTAATTATCTACTCCTCATTAAATTGATTAAAAAACATTATCTTTATATAAATCATTAGTATTTTAAATAGAATCAGCAAATTTAAACCAAAAACCAGAATTTAAATGGATTTTCTATATATCTGAATTATATTTTATAATATATTTATTCCAATCTCTCCTATTAACTCTTACTCTTAAGTGGTACTGTAAAGTTATTAAGTAAAATTTAAGGACATTTTCTGTTAAAATCTTTTAGAATTTGTGTTTAAAGACAAAATATCTGGGGATCTTAGCATAGTTGTCTCATAATCAGACAAGGTGTCAGACCATTAAAGCACAAGGCATATTTTAACTCAAGAAGTAAACTGTACATTAAAATAGGCCTATTATTTAGATCTAACTTTTTGTTGGGCACTTTAATGCATGTTCCTATCAATGTGTTTTGGATTAGCAAAAAAAAAATAAATAAATCAGGAGTCTTAAAAGGAGAAAAAGAGGCTTTTGGATAAAAAGAAAAGATGTTCAACTTTAAAACAAAGATAATCCTTCAATTGGCTAGTGGCCATCTTCCTAACCCCCAGCAAGGAATCCCCATTTCAGAACGCTTAGCTGTAGGACATCTGGTCACTGTTCCCATGCCGTCTCAGATGGAAAGAGATGTCACCCTGTCCTTTGCTGTGTTGGAAGCAATCTTCTCTCTGCAAGTCACTTACTTCCTAAAACATTTAACTGGTAAAAAAAAAAAACTTTAAAGTCAAAAGCAACTACCTTATGCCTAGCTTACATCCTCAACAGCAAGGCCGTCAGGCAATTTTTGCAATTGCCTTATTGTTTGCTTGATAATTTGTTTGATTTTTAGGAGAACAAAGAGCTTCTAGAAAGAAGGAGGAGGCTGTCTTTGCTAAAACATCATTTTTATAAAAAATGTTTCCTTTTTGGAAACATAAGGAAAGTGTAAAAAGATAAGTTTGGGGTTGTGTTTGTTTGTTTTAATCGCCCAACTTCATGTTTACCCGAGACTGCTGTCGACAGGTTAGTGCACCGTCTCCCCATTGTTCTCGGCATGTGTGTTTGCAGTTAGTACTGTGAGGTACCCCAGCACCAGTGCAATGGTATCTGAGTACTATTAATATTATATACCTCATGGTGTTTTCTGTATCTTCCCCAATTTACATATCCATTCCCCATCATTGATCCAACTTGTCATTAAACACTGTTTTAGAGCTGAACTTCTCTGCAATTTAGTTCCTTGGTTACATTAGTTGCTTAGTTTGTAACATCTCCTTGACTGCTCTATAAAATGTAATACACTGAAGATGATTCCTAACTAGGATATCATTATTGGCAAGGCATTTGTAACTCAGGAGGAATAGGGAAATTATATTTGAGGATGTTACTATTCACTTACTCATGTCTGTGTTTCAGAAAATGGGAGCTAGGAATTACCCAAAGCCTGTGTTGCCCAGTAGAAACACAATCCACAAAAGCAGTCACATGTGTAATGGTCAAGTCGTCTAGTAGCCACATTAAAAAAATACAAAATAAAGGAAACCAATATTAATAAATAAACTTGATCTAAAGAACCTAATGTATTACTATTTCAAGTTTAAAATCAGTAAAAAAAAAATGAGATGTTTTATATATGCTTTGTACTGTTAGAAATCGTGTGTGTGTGTGTGTGTGTGTGTGTGTGTGTGTGTGTGTGTGTGTAATCTCTGGGGCCTGGAGAGACTGATCAGTCAGTACGAAGCATACTGTGCAACCATCAAAACCAGAATTCTAATACCTAGGACCCACATCAATTGCCAGAATTGATGATGCACACTTGTAATCCTAGCACTCTGAAGGCCAAATCAGATGGATCCCTGGAGCTCACTTACCAGCCAGTTACCTGAATTGGTGAGGTCCAGTATAGTGGAAGATCCTGCCTCAATACTTAAAGCAAAAAGTAGATGAGTAAGAAACCCAACATTGATATCTGTCCTCCACATGCACACATGCACACACACACACACACACACACACACACAGTGTTGTTGGAAGGCCACTTGTTTTTTTCCCTGGCTACCCAGAACTGAAATAATCACACAGAAACTGGATTATTTAAAATATGGTTTGGCCAATGACTCTCATGTATTTATAGCAAGTGCTTACATATTATATTAACCATTTCTATTATTTTATATTTTACCATGACACTCGTGGCCTACCAGAAAGGTTCTGGCTGGCAGCTTGCATCTTTCTCCTCTGGCAGCTCCCTGGCGTCTCACTGACTCCACCTTCTTTCTCCCAGCATTCAGAATAGTTTTCCCTGCCTAGCCTTACTCTACCCTATCACAGGCCAAGGCATATTTCTTTATTAACCAATGGTATTCACAGCATACAGAGGGAAAATACCACATCAACAGAGGAACACACATGTCCACATACACACATAGACACACATAAAACATGCTTATACAAATACACCATGCACATATGGCACACATAAAAGAGTAAAAATGGAATGAAGAGATGGCTCAGTGGTTAAGAGTACTGACTGCTCTTCTAAAGGACCACAGTTCAATTCTCAGTACCCACATGGCAAATAACAACTGTTTTTAACTCAAGTTCTAGGGAATCCAATGTTGTTTTCTATCTTCCATGTGTTCCGGAACATGTAGTATATAGACATACATGTAGACAAAGCACTCACACACATAAAATATAGTTAATAAAAAACATCTAAAAATTTAAAAATATCTATATTCACTGTAGCTGTACTCAATGCTCAGTACTATATGGTCTGGCTGCTGTCCCAGTAGATGACCCAGATGCAAAGAACTTGGGAAGGTGGAGTAAAGACAGTGTATCCCATCTGGAATCTGGACTATTCCTGCTACTAGCAAACCACAGACAAATTACTTACTATCTCTGTGCTTTAGTTTGTCTATAAGTAAAATGGCAATAAAACTGTGCAGAACTGAGGTAGGGAATCTATGGGATAACTTTAGGAGTGATATTCAACAAATATATACGAGAGTCTTTTAAAAGCACGGATATCAATCCAACTCTAACTTAAGTGATTAATTTTAATATCCCAAGCCCTTCTTTTGTGATCTTGTTACTATTTCATTATGTATACATTATTTAGAAAAGCATCATTACAGCTCATATTCATTATTTTTTCTGCTGTTGTGATAAAATCCCACAACCAAAGAATCTTGCAGAATAATGAGTTTACTTAGACTTTCAGTTCCAGGAGAATAAGGGTCTGTCGTGGTGGGGAGGCCTGCGACAGGAACAGGAGGATAAAAGCTCCTACCCTTTGCTTCAAGCAAGAAGCTGAGAGAGAAAATTGGAAGTGGTGAGGGTTTTTTTAACTTTCAAAGTACCCCTTAAACCTTCCCAAAGAGCACCAGCAACTGGAGACCCACTGTTCAGATGTCCAAGACTATGAGGGACATTTCTCATAAACCACATGCTCTCGTACTCCAGAGGAAAGGACTGGTATTCCATTTATTGCCCAGGTTACCATGCATCACAGATGTATGTGCCTCCTGATTCTTTTTTGTGTGTTGGGGACTGTCCTTTGTGAGTCACATACATCCTGCCAAGCAGCAATTAGCATTATTTCCCCATGACAGTCTGGATGGTTTATTCTGAAATCAAGAGGAAAGGATGCGGAAGGAGCCATGGGTTCTTGGCTTGCCTTAGTCTCTGTCAGATGACTGTATACTTAGTGGAGAATTTGGCCTATTCTACGTCTCCCCAATTTCTAATATCCTACTGTAAGTCTGAAGTGGACATAGAGACAGCTAGAAAGCACTTGACATATTTTCCAGCTTTTCACTCTCCCAGGTGTGTGTGCCTCAGCGCTTCTGCCCTGTGCAAGGATAGATGTGCCCTGACACAACCCATGTAGGAGACGCAAATGGAGAAATCTCCTTCAGCTGAACCTAGACAAAAATTGGATTCCTTCCAGCAGGAGGACCCTTGTAGATGGAGACTGCTTGTTCATTTCCCTGCGCCCAGATCTGAAATAATTACATATAAACTGCATTAATTAAAACACTGCTCGGTGTATTAGCTCAGTCTTCTTATTAACTAACTCTTACATCTTAAATTAACCCATTCCTATTATTTTATATTTTCCCACAAGGCTCGTGGTTTACCGGTAAGGTTCTGCGTGGGTGTCTTTCTCCTTCAGCAGCTACATGACGTCTCCCTGACTCCACCTACTCTCTTTCTATATCTCTGTTGGCTTTATTCTGCCCTGTCATAGGCCCAAAGCAGATTCTTTATTAACCAATGATAAGAAAATATGTTCACACCATGCAAAGGGGAATCCCACATCAGACTCTGACTACAGCCACAAATCTTTTGCACTTAGAGAAGTGATCAAGATTGATAGGAAATATTATGTTGAAACCCAATACTGTTATGGAACACTGCAGGTAAAAATCATAGCAGGATGCTTTGTATGGATTATTTTAAGTGACTTCTCTGTGTTAATATTAAAAATGGAAACTTTCCAAACAGCCTAGCCTAGCAACACAGTCTACTGTGCAGAATAAGCTGGATCCCTTAAGGACCACATGATGGACTGGGAGATATGGCTCACTGCCACTTTCCAGGAAAGTGGCACACAAAAAAGGAAAAGACAAAAATCCAGTGTGGTTTCTATTAAATACATCCATGCATTTGAAAATTCCTTAAGTCAAGGAGTTGCAAGTTGAGGGGACAGCTACATTTAAGAAGCTATAACAAGCTACATCTGACCTTTGTTACATCCCAGGACAGCGGTGATCTCTTTACTTTCTTGCACTTAGTTCAGAAACCATTAACAAACTAACCTGTAGTCAATCTGTCCTTTTCTGGTACTCAAACATGTATCCTCTTCTGGTGAAATCTCCTCTAATCCCTACGTCTTCTCTCTGCCTTGCTCCAGCTCTCTTCTGATTAGCTCCTCTATTCTCTCCTCAAAGCCATCACTCTTCACTGGCTTTTCTACCTCTTCTCAAGATATTCACTTCTTCCTTGGCTGTGTGACCCTCCTCCTACTTTCTAGTCTCTCTCTCTCTTTCTCTCTCTCTCTCTCTCTCTCTCTCTCTCTCTCTCTCTCTCTCTCTCTCATCTTAGCTCCAATATTTGGAAGAACTGCTGTTACCTGTGACATCCCTTTTTTTGCTTTACCTATTTTTCCAGCATCAGAGATCTGGACCACGCATCTTATTCCATCCACTGCTGTCACCATGGTCCAAGTGTGTTTCCTGGAACTAAAGGCATAAACACTGTCCCTCTCTTTTTACATGATTCTTCTTTAGTGTTTGATGTTTATCTATTCTTTTCTTTCCCTTATCAAATCAACACTCCTAAGATGCTACACTGATTTTTATGTATTTAAATCCCTCTCCTACCTCTTCAGTTCAGAAGGTCCTCATGTGGTGTGTCTGAGGCCCTGCTTTTCTCTGTGTTCTTTCCCACAGTATTTAAATGACACTCCAGGTGTGACTTCAGATCTGTCTTCTGACTTCAACCCAAACTTGCTGTTTCGTACTCACTAGACACTTTTCATTCTGATGCACAAACATAGACAACTTCCAATTAAGCATACTCCAAATTTAGTGCAACGGTATAGGGTGAACATACATTTTCCTAGCTAAACTGTGTCATTTTTCATATGAAACAAATGATTTTCATTGCTTATAGCTAAGCTACTGTTACAAACATAAGCAAAAGCTTTCCCAAGGATGTTAGTGGCTTCTTCTTTAGGCACAGACAGCGAAGTGCTGATAGACTGTGACATTTTTAGAGGCCCATGAAATTATTTTCTGGTCAGCTAGCAAGTCCAAGGTGTGGTCTGTAGCCAAGTGCTCTCTTGTCTATTTTTCAGTGTTCTCTTTTTTTGAGCCTATTTGCCTCTCCCTCCATCAGAATTTCCAGTATCCTTTTACTGCAAGTCACAAACAAAACCACCCTGGCCTATAGACCCTTCACCAGGCAAGGCTTGGTCCTAACTTCCATTAAGCTTGTTTATGGCAGGCAAAGGAAGACCTTCCTTCCCAGTGCAGAATGGAGAATGGTGTTAAAAAGACTGAGAGTGGCCCATCTGCCAAAACAGCTGGATATTTGTCTTTACATGCCAAACATCTGATTTTAAGAAAAACCTTAGCTGTAAAGATAGGTAGTTGCACCTTTAATGTTATAGAAATGACATCAGGAATGTTGTGCAGCATATAGTCACTGCCTGTGTAAGCAGCTACGCCACAGCTGCATAAAGCTGGTAAATTGTCACAGGCTCCATAGATTGGACCAAGAAGGTCACACTTGGGAGGAATACAGGAGAGCTTTTCCCTTCCCAAAGCATGCCCCTTTGATCATCTCTGTTGTGTAGATATCTGACTGGAAATAATGCTGATATCCTGCTTTCACTATTCTCTTTCATTCATACATGAGCACAGAACCAAATATAAAAGTTTAAAAGGAAGGACACATATACAAACATATACTCAACATCGCACATTAGCAAGCAATCACACATTTTCAAACTCTAGACTGTCCCGGCTTTCCAAATACCACACGGCCATAATAATTAAAGCATAGGAAATAAATCAAAGTTCTTAGTCTTGAGGACATGGGGGCCTCGCAGAATGAAAGCTAAAGGCATAGTCAGAACATACTGATTTCATACTAAAAGAAATAGAGCACATTCAGAAAAAAGTAATGATACAAGGCCTCATGCATGTACCCAATCTTATTCCTTTTGCCGTCCTTCAGCTAGCATGCCGGTAGAGCAAACGTGTGCACAGAGAGGGAAACATACTTATCTGGATTGTCGCGATAGATCAAGCTCATCCCCAGACGCTGGATTGTCCTCTCTCCTGCTCTACACTCCAAATTCAAGTGATCCATACACTGTCACCAAAATGTCCCCAGAACTCTTCAAGTCCTGCTTTTACTCAGAACTCAAAACAGGGATAAAAATGTTTGTTTCATCCGACATACGAAAAAAGACCAAGCTGAGTTCAGAGGAAGAGTGCTGGATCTAACTTGTGGTATCTGCCACGGGAAGTTACAGAATACTGGAAGCTCAGTCATGGCTCACCAGCGATCTCAGTGGCCTCTACTACTTTATGGGCGGTGAGTCTCCACTGTTCTACTCTTGTTTTCTGGCCACGCTTTTCCAAAATGCTTGCACAATTCGTGTCTCTTAGATTCCATTAATTCCAATTCAAGCTGGTGTTCACTGCAGTTACCAAGCCATTTCAAAAGGAGAGTCCCGTTAGATCAAGTCTCCAAGGATTTCTATTTCTCTAGTAGATGAGACTAATAGCTCCAAATCAGCCATAAAGCCATCCTAGAAGGTAGACCTTCACCACACAGAACACCTTGTAATGATGGAGGAAAAAACCCTGAGGGGAGAAAAAAATGTAGTAGAGACATTTCTAAAGACTAGACACATCGGTTCTCACACCTTCAAGTCCTAAAAGCTGTTACGCATCCAGTTTCTTCTTTCTGTTAATAACATATGGACAGTGTCTGTCCTTTATCCCCTCATGTTATTACCAAAAAAGAATCCACCAGACAATGGCAGGAAGTCTCCAGGAACAAACTGGCCACTGATCTGTTTCTTGCAGGGAAAATCACCTTAAACTACGAAGAAGAGACTTCTTAAAAATCAAAATAAAACCCAAGAACAAAAACTACTATCTTATGATTAACACCCTAGATCTCCCTAAGAAACTAGTATACTGCTTGTTTGTTTGTTTGTTTGTGTTTTCTGTTGTTGGACACTCTAAATTTTGCCAAACACTGTGCAGTAGTGCATCTGTTTGATGAAACAGACAGAGGCAGCATCACCTTCAACAGACTGCCTTTTACCTTGATCAAAAGTTGGCAATGTACTTTCAGGAACTCTACATAGGCTTGTAGGTGCAGCCCAAGACTGATCTGAAGGGACCATTAGTTCTTCCATAAGATTATGCTCAAATAGTCTGATATCACCAAACAAAAGTTTTTCAGTTTTTCATGCTTTGAAGAATTTTAACAATTCCAAATTAGGAAGTATCTCAGAATTGATACTTTTTATATAACATGGTTTTTTAATCTATGAAGCTCCATTTTAAAATCAATCATTTCTCTGAATATAAAAGGCCTAATCTGTAACAACATTTGTTACACATTTACATACATGACTTATGGTTGTCAAGTGCATCCCATGTAGCTCCACCTGTCTCCACTATATATAAGAACTTCACCACCACCCCACTTTGACACGTCCCACTGTCCAACTTTTCTATATCCCTATAAGTATCAAGGTTCACACCATATAGTTTGATTATAAAACTCATCTTTATTTTATAAATACTTTATTTTACAAGTATCATAAGATTATAATGAGTTACAGCATTAAATAGTTAAATATACTTCTAAAGCTACCCATATAACTACTCTCTTAAATGTAAAGCATAGGTAACCCAGCAATTTCCTGACTTGTCATTTGGTTGGGTGTAGACTTCGTGGTTATGGGAAGTGTGCCTTGAGCCTGCCCATGTGAAAAGCTCTATCATATGGATGAACAGAATCATAGTAATTTATGTTTGGAGACAGCAAATCTGGAAGTAGGTCTTGGGCTTCCTCAAAAATAGGGTCTCTGATAGGGATGCTTGGCAGAGGGAGAGCCTGCCTTGTTTCCAGTAACCTGACTTCTATAGAAAAAGCCCTTCTGGACAGGAACACTATCTACTGCTGCTGTCATTCTTTCCTGCGCCAGGTATTTTAACTTGGACATGTCTTTTTGTACTCAAGTCTGATCAAGTATAGGATATTTTTAGCTGACTTCTAATATATATATATGCAGTGTTTTCCTAAATTCTAAAGTCTTCTCTTAACATGCAGATTCTTCTTTGACAGGTCCAGGATGATCTGAGATCCTGTGTTTACTGCTAAGTATAGATAATACTTGGTGAGCTTCAGGGGTTCAGAGCAAAGAGAGAATGTTGTTTGTAGGAATTATTATTAAGAATGGAAAATGAGGTGCCCTTGGTGATAGTCATTCTTCATCTACTGGAAAGTTCTCAGCACAAAGACGAAAAGAATCAGTACAGGTACATATATCTATACACAAGAATCCAACACAAGCTTTCTCCATGGAGTGCCATAGGACTGCCCAGATTCAGCCCTGGCCCCAATTGGCTGTGTGAAACATCACTTAGGGCTCACCACTTAAGTGCATTGTATTTCATTTCTCCCATCTTCCAAATGGGGATAATAGTACTTGCTCTACCTACTTCACAGGATTGTTGGAAGGGTCAAATGAGAAAATGTATGTGAAAGCTCTTTGAAAAATTAAAAGTGCTGCCCAATTGTAAAGGGATCAATAGTAGTAGAAGGAGGGGTGGATCGGGGATGTTTGCTGGTAATGGAGAGCTAGCCAGAAGGGTAGGTAACTTCTGAGCAGAGGTCTGAAGGAGACTGCAAAGGCACATTGCCTTTTATTCCAATACAGAAGTCACTACCACCAGGGGACACAGCACAAAGCCGGAAGGAATCAGCCCAGGTATGTAGGAATATATGTCAAAAGCCAATCCAAACTTTCTTCATGGAGATCCTACCCAAGAGAATTCATGCAATATCCAGTCTCTAAAATGTATAGTCAAAGAAAGGGGCATGAAAGAAAGTTGTAGGAAGGGGAGGGGCTTTCCTTTCTGAAATCTCTACTGAGACTTCAGAGGGATTGCTTCTCAAAACACTTTCTTTTTACTTTTTATATTAAAATTTATTTTTAAACATATTTTCTTTTACTCCTCCCAGTTCTACTCCCATCTTTCCTTTGCCCAGAATCTTCTTTCTCCCCACAAGTCTTCCATGAGAAAAGAACAGGCCTCCAAGTGACACCAGTCAAACATAACCAAACAAGATACACTAAGATAAGGCAGAAGACCTCACACTGAAGTAGTGTAGCAGACAATAGAAGGAAAAGAGTCCCAAGATCAGGCAAAAGAGTCAGAGACTCACCCACTTTCACTGCTAGGAGTACTCTCCAAGAAACAAGCTAAAAGCCACAGCATATACACAGAGGGCCTGGTACAGACCCATGCAGGCCTTGTGTTTGTCCATATGAGCCCTGCCTAGTTGATTCATTAAGCCACGCTCTCCCTGTATCCTCCATCCCTACTAACTCCTACGGTCCTTCCTCCCTGTCTTCCACAGGATTTCCCTACCTCTGTGGGTTTCTACACCAACTTCTATCTGCAAAAGCCGAAAGAAGATACTTTAATGATGACTGGACAAGGCACTGATCCATGAGTATAGCAGAATATCATTAGAAATCATTTAAATGATTTCTTTTAACCAGTCATATTTGGTTCTACCCTAGGTCTCTGGACTATCCAATATGATTCCTGGTCATCCAAGCAGAGTCAGGCGTGGGCTCCCTCTTGTGGAGTGGAACTCAATACAAAGCAAACATTGGTTAGCCATGCCCACAAGTCCTGTGCCACCATTGCTGCTAACACATCTTTCAGGCAGGGCAGATTGTAGGATAAAGGTTTTATGGCTATGTTGGTGTCTACATTTCTCTTTCAGCAGCCTGCAGAGCACCTTCCCGTACCAAAGTGACTCAAACATTGGGGTGAAGGAATCATTCAGGCACCAGCTTCATCTCTTCATAATCAATTAATTGTGTGGATGTTGTCCTCAGAAATGGGGCCAATCTGTCAGTTTGCAGAGAATACAAGTAGTGAAATCAAAATTATTAGAAGAGGGTCCCAGGTATAAATATATATGCAATGACGCATGTGTGGATCTGGTTCACATTCATCTTAAGGTTCAAAATAATGTCCTTGTTCATTGTAAACATCTTGCTTGGTCTCCTTGTTCTTCTTGCTTTCACACAAACTTGAATTTTCTCTGTGGTCCTGGATAATTTTTCTTTAGTAGTAGGAATTGGAAGCTAGGGTCTCATGCCTACCAGGCAAATTATGTACCATTGAACCACAGCCCCTGACCGTTTTTTGTTGTTGTTGTTTGTTTGTTTTTGGAAACAAGGATGTGTCTTGCTGAGTTGTTATGGTACAGAGGCTGGCTTGAACTCTTGATCCTATTTCAATTCTCTAATTAGCTGAGATCACATGTCTGAGACAACAGACCTGATGGGACCTGGCATTTGTTGCAGTTCTTTAAGTAGAGATTGCTTATTCTTGCCCAGCCTGGGTACTAGAGCACCAGGAGGCACTCAGCAATGTCCCGTTTGCATGCTGGTACCACACCATCACTTCTCCCATACGTTCCCACAAAAATCTTGATCCTCTGTGCATGATCACATTGCTTGCCAATTTCTATATAGAACATGATGCTTTCCAGCCACCTCTATTCAATGACCCTTGCCTTCTCTCTATGGACATGTCTAACTAGCTCTGTTACCATCCCAAACTCTTCTGCTTTGAAAGCCTTACCCTGGGCCATCTCACAGATATTCCCATCATACTTATTCTCCTACACAGAATACATTTGCTCTGTAGGCTGAGACATAAAAATGTTGTTTGAGGAGAGAACACTCACCTCACTACACATGATCTTTAAATTTTGCGACGTGGAGCCTCAGAAACTCTGTGGTCTTAGCTCTTCAGCAAACTATTTTCTCACAAAGAGCTCTGGTTCCACTCATTTCAGTAACTGTCTCAAACAACACCTATCCCTCCTCTCAAATTCAGGTCACTTCTGTGTCTGTCACAGCAGTTGAGTTGGTATCTTCTTCCTTTAGAAAACTGAAACCATTAGGTTTCTTCTCTGTCAGCTTCTTCCATGCACCTTCATCCTCTTTTCTTCTGGTCACCATGTTTATCCCCTTCCTCTTCTTCAGCATTAGCTCTCTGAGCCAAATCCCCTCTTTGAGAATCTCACTTTGGTAGGAGTAGCAGCTTTCTTACTGAGCTTTGTAACTTTTCTTTATGGATTATCTCCATTCACCCAGATTATAACTCCTCAAAAACAGCAAACTTTACTTCACCCTGACCATTACCTGCTTTTTAATCCAGGAGATTTCAAACTTTCTGCCCTCAATTTACATTATAACATGATCCACATGAGAGCTTGTCACACCCACTAGCAAAACAGAGCTAAAATGGCTTGAAATAATATTTACCCTTAATATGATGCAAAGTGCTTTCTTATTCCCTATGTGATTTTACTTGTTTGGTTTAATCTTAATAAAGGTCTCTCCGCCTATGCAAAAAACTCCAATCGAACCAGATTAGACCAAATTAATAAATGCAGCACTCTCAGGTGGACTGAGACAGCATGGCGGGGACAAACGCCCATGCAAACCCTAAACCACGTGTTCCTTTATCTGGCCTGAGCCTGAGCCTGTGGGAGTGGTCCTGACCCTCCCCAGGGGAGGGGTCAGTGCTTGGAAGTCTGGGATTTGGAGTCCGGACCAGGGCAACTCCCAGATCAGGGGCTTCCAATCATCACAGTCTTCTTAGATATAGAGGTATTAGAGGGATGGGGTGATGCCCCCCCACTTAATATTACATTCCAGACTTTTTAGATATAGGGGTGTGACAAGGAGTTGAGGTGATATTTATGACCAACATTTAGCTTCTCTTTGGATAAAGGGACACTGGCTAAAGTCTGGCTACTTCCTGTGGGTATGGGGTGACATGGGAGACAGGAGAGCTGAGAGTTGGTGCACTCACATTCAGTGAGAGGAGTGGCTGGAGCGGTATCCAGTTTGCTGTCATCCTGGAGTATGAGAAGGCAGGTGGCTAGGAGAAAAATATTGTTATTATTGGCCCTATGAAATGGGGCTAGCCATGTGAGGTAACACAATAGCAAATAAACCAGATTTTAGACGGCGGGTATCCTTGATCCAGAAGAGTTGGTACCAATGGTGAAGTCCCAGGAGCTGTTGTGGGTGTTTGGCATTATCTGGAGAGCACTTTGTGAGGTGGTCTTGGCCCAGGCAGCAAGAGTGACCTGAAAATATTCATGAAACTGGCTGGGGTTGGTGCAGCAGAACTTAAAGAGATCTGAAACAAATTTAGCAAAAGACTACTGCTTTAGGTTAAAAGGTATAAACATTTTAGAAGACAATTAAAGGAAATTGGAAATGCCAAACCTCTGAAGACACACCTGAATCCTGTTATTCCTGGACTATGAAGCCTGTTAAAGAGGCATACCTGTCTGTATTTTAGCAGGAAACTTCAGTAAATGTCAAGGATGAAGTAATAAGTTAATAGTACCTTAAGTTGTCAATTACCATTAGACAGATCTGGGAGGGATAAATGAGCAAAAATGAGACAGCATTTTAGCTATGCAGGCAATCCCAAATCCTCTCCTTAGTCCTTGGAGAACACCAGTCTTAGAAGCAGTGCTTGCCGTTAGTTGCTGAGTACAAGAGGCCTAAAGATTTTCCTGTGGGGGAGGATTTAGTCTACCTGGCTTGGCAGGAGGAGGAGATCAATTCCCTGAAAGGTATCCAGGAAGCTGAAGAGGTGGAAGGCTGTTTTTTTTTGCTGTGTGAGTGGCTTTGCCAAACACAGAGTCAAGGCCTGGAGGCAGAAGGTCTTCCGTCTTTTTGGAGGCGCTAACGGGTGCTGCAGGAGCTGCATGTCTGTGTTAGAAGCTCTTGTTAAAATGCCATGCCCTCAGACCTGTAAAGGCACTTGAGAACCAAGTACTGTTACCTGTTATTTAAACTGGGCATAGAAGCTAAATTTAGCTGTGTATTTTATCCCACTAGTTGCAGTTTACCAATGCTAGTAGGTGCAAGAAGATTAAAAGGAATATGTTGAGCACATCATGGAAACACATTTATACATTTACACAGACATAGTGAGGCCACATCATTCTGACAGACAGACAAAACATTTTTAGAAACCTGTGCTAGCTGACCAACTTAAAAATCCCAGTGCGGTTAGGCCTGCCAGGGAAGCACAGCAAACAGCTAGAGAGGGGAGGAACAGAGTATGTGGCAGAAACCACGGGCTTTGAAGCGTTGTTAATTTAGGTTAGATAGCCCCAATTTAAAAGGATTTTTGTAAAAGGCCGTCTAAGGGCAGTTTGGAATCAGCTTAGAATCACTAGAAACCCATTTTAAGCGCATGTCTTTGTGACTCAAGCCTGTTGCGATGCAGCAAATGGGGGTGCATGAGAATTGAATGGGGGACATCTCCTCACACCCAAGTCCCATCTCAAGGGCTTTTGCTGTGTGAACTAGGTTTCTGCCAAGGAGTCGTGGCTTCAATGAAAGCCAAAAAAGGAAATGGGCCAATGGTGCCTGGTAGACTGTGCGTGGAAAGGGAGTTTTCCAACAGGCAGCCCTGGGCCCTGGGCTCTAGGATTATGGGGAAAAAACAGACCCATTTCAGTGGGACCTCCATCTGTTCGGTTTAATCTTATTAAAAGCCTCTCCACCTATGTAAGAAACTCTAATCAGACCAGATTAGACCAAATTAAAATACCTGTGTTTAATAAATGCAGCACTCTTGAGTGAACAGACAGCATGGCGGAAAGAAAAGTCCATGCAAACCCGAAACCACGTGTTCCTTTTTCTGGCATGAGCCTAAATAGCCTGTGGAAGTGGTCCTGACCCTCCCTGGGGTAGGGTCAGCACTTGACAGGCTGGGAGTTGGAGCCTGGACTGGGGCAACTGCCAGGCCAAGGGCTTCCAATCATCCCTTTGGATATAGGGGTGTTAGAGGGCTGGGGTGACACTCCCAACTAAATATCACAACTTCCTTCTACTGTAATCTTGTATTCTGTTTTTATCACATATAGATACATATGCATATATACATATGTATGTATGTATATATGTTGCATTAACAAATATTTTTTATATCCAAATAATAGCCTCCCATCTGCCATTTGAAAGTCACTCCTCTAAACCATTCTTCCTGTTTAAATACACTATATATTCCACTACTCAATTGTACAGTGCCCCTTTCTCCACTGAAACTGTTCCTGCTAGCCCCAGCTAAGCTTGAAACCCTATGCACTTGCATTGATCACCCTCTGTTGACTAGGCTTAACCCAAGAAAACAAACTCAAAAGAATAACAAAAGTATGATGCCTGAGTTTCTGTACAATTCTGGGATCAAGTCTGATAGAGACGTAAACTAATCCCTAGAAATATGAGGACATATATTTTGTGATAGTCTTTAGTGACCACATGTGTGCCTACAAAGATCTATTTAATCAAATAATAATGTAAGTACCTAATGTATGTTAGCAAATCCACACAACTAATGGGTAGATGTCTCTCCTTCCCTTACTTGACCCTTGTAAAGTTACTGAAACAACCCACTCTATGGTCCTACAAAACCTCCCCTTCCAAGG
Source organism: Alexandromys fortis (assembly GCF_014885135.2). NCBI lineage: Eukaryota > Metazoa > Chordata > Mammalia > Rodentia > Cricetidae > Alexandromys > Alexandromys fortis. The sequence goes on from NW_026067924.1 coordinate 19,670,345, forward strand.
CGACCAGATGTGAACTCTGATTTGTAGCTTAAACTCATCAGCTGACAAAACATAAAACTACACAGAATACAACATTACAACTACCTGACTAAAGGCCATATCTGTCCAGGAAAATACAGGTGTTCCATGTCATGTTGGCAAATGCTAGACGTCTTTTCTTGGGAATATTCTTTCTGTTTTGATAGACCTCAAGAGGACCAGATAAGTGTAAGTAGTCTATGGGAGAGGACGGATGTTCTATGCAAATAGACCGATACATTATTTGCACAGAAACAGAAACATCATGAACATTAGAGTGATCTAATTTCTTAATTTTTCATTTTCTATATTTTGGTTATCTTTCCCCCTTCAGGTGCAAAGCCATTTGGAGTGATGCCAATTTGTTTAATTGGATTTTTGAGTAAGTGGAAAAACATTTTTTAAAAGCCCTTTTTAAGCTTTGATAGTAAGCTCAACAAGGACCCACATCAATTAAGCAGATTGCTTTAAAAATGCCTAGCAAATCTAGCTATGCCCTCCCCATCTCAGGAATAGTATATGCCAGCCAGGCTTGTGCAAAGCAGATCTTCCCAGATGAGTTAGCAATGTCTCAGCATTAAGGACTGACAAGGGAGATGCTGGCAATACCCCAGTCACGGCCTAGAAATGGTGCCACTCTGCTCCGGAAGACCTGCTGTGAAAGCACAGAGGTGATGGTACAATATGACCCCAGACACTCACCAAAGGCATGGCTGTCATCCAGTCCTCATATCTTTGATAAGACATTGCGAACACTGTGTGCTGGACTTTAAAGAAGGCATGTCTCCTCCCTCTTTCTGGTCTAAAATTGAAAACAGCAGACAAATGGAAACTTTAGTGCCTTTGTTTTCCCCTTTGTTTCCACCTCCTCTCACCTAGCACTTAATAAACACTAGTACAAGAGCTGTATTTTCTTCTGAGCTGTAATATGTAACCAGAACAAACAGAGGACACAGGAAAGGTGGAGAAAAGTTAGATATATAAGCAAGAAAAAGTGAGTTATTGATTTTATTGACTGGTCTGTTAACTTCTGACATTGCAATAAAGTCTTATTTATTTGTATACAGAAGACTCAATTACATAGATACATATCATTTTAACAACTGGGTTATTTACAGGAGAATTGTGGCTTCATAAATAATACAGAGCTGGAATTTCTCAAGCTGATGTTTATCCATTGTTACCTAAGGAAGTGATGGCTCTGGGGCAGCTCAGTGCAGAGTCATTAGGAAGCACCACAATAGCAGGGATGGGGGTTGCCCTGCAAAGCATCCCAGCCTAATCACACCCAGGCGGAAGCTGTTGAACTTCTCTCTCCCTGCCATAGCATGACAGCCAGCAAGCAGCCAGAAGCACAAAGGGGCAAAGGCCCCAGTCTTTCCGTTCCACTTAGGTCATCCATTCCTACAGGACTGCATTTCAGACTTGTGTGTGTGTGTGTGTGTGTGTGTGTGTGTGTGTGTGTGTTTAAGGGTTCAAGGTTCATGTATTTTGGGGAATCATGTGTGTGCAAGTACATATGCAGGTGTTTGCGTGTGTGTGTGTGTCTGCGCGTGTGCGCTAGATCACAGTCTTCTGGTGTTTTTGCTTCGTAGCCATCCTCCTTGTTTTTGGAGATAGGGCTTCTCACATGGCCCTGGAATGTGGTAATTCACCTAGGCTGGCTGGTCAGTAGCCAACTGAATCCACTTCTCCAGCACTGAGGTTACAAGTAGGGACCATGACACCCAGGTTTTTACATGTGTGCTAGGGATGAAACTCCGGTCCTCATGCTTCACTGCAAGCATGCTAGTGACTAATCCATCCAGCTCCCAGCATCTTTGCTTAAACAGTCTTAAGAGTAGGATCAAGTACTTCCCAAATTGTCTTTTCATAGGATGAATTAATTAAGTAAATTGCTTTAAAAGATAACTTATGAGATGGGGGTAGGGGCAGGATTTTTAAAAAGATAGCCTCAACCTCTATTAAAGCTCATCCCTATTTAGAGGAACTCACACACACAGGTTGGTGGAAATGAAGAGGGATGTTTTGGCCCTGCCTTGTTTTGTGCATTCCCTAGAGATCACTTGGGGCCAGTACTGTAGTTTCTGTTTTTTGTTTGACGTGTGCTAGTTCAATGAGTAGCTTCCTTGATAGGCTGGACACCCAGCAACCATATTTGGTATTCATTCAGAAAGTATTTGTTGAGAATGGATGAATTCATCAAGCGGTTGAGGAGTATAATATGTGAAGTGTTTGTGTGTCCTTCTTATCTTGTATAACACCCTTCACCTAATGAACACCGCAAAAAATGTAGAATGGGTGAGCAAATGAGTAATCAGTTTTCAGATGAGGAGGTTTACAGTTGGTCGCAGGTTTGGGACTCAGAAGCTCTGAGAATAGTTCCCTGCAGGATCAGAGAAGTATGTTCAAGTAATTGACGGTGGCAAGAAACTAGAAACAGAACCCAGGCTGTGCTCAGGTTCTGAAAATCGCCTGCAGCTTAGGTACCTTAATCCTCCCCTACCCAGCCCTTGTTTATGAATGTGGTTCTTGTGTTAGAATCCAGCTGCACCTCCGCCTGGGCTTATGCTACACACAGACCTGAGTTCTGTGGATGCACAGCAGCTCCACTCCAGACCATGTACAGATTCCTCTGTACCGGTTGAACAATTTTCACAACAGACATCACTGCTGGTCATTTCCAGGCAAATTCTCCCTTCCACGTTACAAAACCCAGGTTCTCCCATTCTGTTTTCACCCTAGCTCATGTAGGAGCAAGTCGGTCTATCCTGGGCTCCACTAACCCTGTCTCTGTGAGCCCTCTAGTTGCCTTGCATCCACAGAGAACTCCGGAGTTGCTGGGCAGGCTTCTGCCTTGGTTCCATCCACTGCTGTCTTCACAGGACGCTGCCACAAGCTCTGGCGCTATTCACTCCTAGGTCTTGACAATGCTTGAAGTTCAAGTACCTCAGCCAGATCAGATAGCTGCTACCTGGTGTACTGGGCCTCCTTTGTTCTGGAGCCTGGGTGCCTGGAACTCCTTCCACATGCTGGGCAAAGGCCTCGTTATCTTCCTCCCTAAGATCAACTTAAAGAAAGCTCACATTTGCTGAAGGTTTCATCTGTGCCAGAATCTGTGATCATGCTATTTATTCATGTGGATTAGTGGGTTTAATCCTTGCCCCAGAAGGCAGGTACTGTTTTTAGTTCAGTTTCGCAGATGACAAAACTGAGCTAGAAAGATTAAGCAACGTGCTTGCAATCACACACCTGGCAAATTGCGGCGAGGAGCAATTCCACTTCAGAGTGGTCTCCCTCTCCTGAGGCGCTAATGCTCTTGTGGACCCTTGCCTGGGCTGGTCTGTGTCACTACAACAGATGCAAACAAGCTGCATCTCTGCCTGCCTGCTCCTCCCAAGCCCTATTGGATTTTATCTCTGGAAATAGGGCCTGAAGGTGAGGCGTCAGGCGCACCGCACTCTGTGGCATTGTTGACAGGCCATCTTGGTCACCAGCATGCTGGATGGGCAGGAGACAGGAGAGAGCAAAGACATGCTTGTGATATGTGTGGGTACCCATGAGCGCCTCTGAGATAAGCCGTGAGTAACGGGGTGGAGTGGGAGAATGACGAACAGCTACGAGGGAGCGGAGGCAGGGCAGAGGTGATTTAAATGAGGGCTAACAGAGCATGAGTCGTTTGCACAGGTTCAGTAAGTCGAGGAAGAAGGGAGCCCTGCAGGAAATCCACTGGTGAAAATGCTAATCAGCTCCAAGGACTGCAGATGCTGAGTTGAACATCAGAGACCTCTCCCTTGTTCAGGCTCCCCGAATTTCTTCCCAAACACCCACCTTCATTCTTGGGTATTGGTGGGGAACTTGTTTGACTTAACCGGTTCCTCTAAAGGGCCCCTCGCTAGAGAGACTCTCCTGTGGTCATAATGTTCTCCAACACCTGTCCCTTTACCAAAATCTTGTGTGATGGGACCATGTGTGTCAAGTTGTTATAGCAACATTCCAGTAACACTTATGGGGCTCTGGCCACGTCAGTGCAGGGCACGGTGCTGAGATCTATTTAAATCTCACAGTCACACTGGGGATGCTATTGTGCCCCACTTTACAACTGAAGAAACAATATAAGGTTAATTAAATATAAGGCTAATTAACTTTCCTAAAGTTGTACAGGCAACTCACTTTGTTGTTGAATGTGGGGCTCACGTCCGGTGGGTGCCTCAGGCCTAATGTGGCCATCTGTTCTCAATAGGTCCATAACATGTAGAGAACAGAAAAAGAGCTTTATTCAGTGTGCCACACTGGGAAGAGGGACAGAGACCAGTGAATCCCCCAGCTTCATCTTTGGGGTTTAGGTCAGACTGAAGTGTAGACAGACGGGAGTGTGCATCTGAGCAGAGCTGGTTGAAGTACAGCCCCGCTCATCATTGCCCATCGTTGTCCCACCATGATCTGGCTTCAGCCTCATCCTTAAAATGCTCTGTCCAGTTGTTTGAATGGTGTGAAATCTCTTTCTGGGAGACAAGTTTCCCCTCTGGCTGGTGCCCATCTCTTCTCCAATATGAAATTCCTGGGGAAATACCCATTTCTTTGGGGCCCATTGTTCTATTCATCTGATAGATTGACAGACTAAAGGGTCTCTTTAGAATACTTTCATTTCCGCCAGGCCAATTATGGTGTGAAACAAACATCACAAACATAAACCAGTTCAACTCTACCCTATATCATTAGTTTACTTATTTCTGGGGCAGGCAGATGCTATGGTGTTCATGTGGGGGTCAGCCGACACCTTGAAGGAATTGAGTCTCTCCTTCCACTTCATACGTCAAGGTGTGTGCTAACTGGCTTTACCTGTTGAGACACCTCACAGGACTCTTTTTAAATTATTATTATTATTTGTGTGTGTGTGTGTCTGTGTCTGTGTGTGTGTGCGTGTACACACACACAGGAGGGGGCAGTAAAGAAACTGCTGACATGATATTAGAAGGGAAGGCTTTTGTTGTGGGTAAGGAATATAAAATATCCAGAAGCATCTGGAAGAATCCAGAGCAGAGACAAAGAAACACAGAGTGGACATAGTCAGGGCTCTCCGTGAGACACGTGAGAGAGCGTAGCAGGGGAAACAGGGATAGTGAGAGACAGAGAAGAGAGCAATAGAGAGAGCAGGGGGTGGACGAATCATGCGGACTAAAAGGAGGATGAGAAGCTGGGGGGAGGGAAGAGCCAGAAGACTAGCTTGGATTTTGACACGCTGATAGGCATCACAGGTATCCAGATGGCCCTTCTGCCACAGGTAAGAGAAATAGCTCCTTTAGGCTGTCAGGAACCTGTTTCACAAGTTCCTGAGGAATGCTTTTATCTATAGAAATTCTTCTATAGTCAATTTCTGGATGTTTGAACTTCCTGAGACCTAATACGTGTGTCTTAAACAGTTTCTTAGTAGGTAGTCTAGGCTGCCCCAAATCTCATGGTCTCCCTTCCTAGCATCCCAAGTACTAGCATAAAAGTTTGTGCCATCATGTCTAACTTTAGATTGGGTTTTAAAAACACTTATTCTCTTGAGGTGGTTCTAGTTCTGGGTCATGTGGATGATTTCAGAATCTTGCAGAGTCTGATTTTCTGAAGTCTCAGTGCACCAGGCTGTCCCATGCTGCCTTTATTGCTAAACAATTTACAACATCTGATCTTGCCATGTGAAGATTCTGTTCCAATAGCATGGCCTGTTGGCCAGAATGTTATCTAGAGTCACGCAGATCCACTCTACACCCAAATGAGAGGTGGCCTTTTAGGAGATGCTCTTTGCCACCAATGTCTCTTGCTGGACAAAATTTATATAGAGAAGATTGTCCATCTCTTTAATCTCATTTTTGGGCCCTCAAAATGTAACTTGTTTTCTTCCACTGAAAAAGGGAAGATGGCCCTTGACAATCAGCCTGGAGAACAGAGCTCACAGCAAACACCGATGCCGTCCTAAGGACCCAGGATGACTTCATGAAATTTCCTGTAGGCAGGGCCATGCTGACTGTAGTGGATTAGGTCAAATCTGAAACACTCAGTAACCATAAAAACAAGTGCAGCATCTGAACCAAAATGGCTTGAAGGAGTGCTATTATCTTACCAATAAGGGCTCCAAATTTGTTGTCTTTCTTACCTTTTAAGGCATTATTAAAGTATTCAATCCGAAGTTCCCCCACTTCTAGCACTTTCTGAGAAGCTTTGACACCCCCTACCCTGCACCACCTTTATGATAGTTCTTGCACATGTTGGCTTGAAAGTGCCTAGAAAGTTGACGAGATTCTAACTTGGATCCCAGCTCCTCCTCTTTTCTCCCTCCTTTTGCGCAAAAGAAAACTGAAACAGTAACACTGACTGTAAGCTGGGGATCTGACTTATTTACATTCTCTGGGCTTTAATTCTCATGCTCTGTGTTGGACTGAAGATAAGGAATTTTCAGCCATATACCAGACACGCTCTGAGCCATTTTTTCTTTCCCTGACCCCTTATGTCAACTCATTTCTTCTACATGAACTGTGCTACCCAATTGTCATCTTCCACCCAGATTACATGTAAATTCCCAGTTTATTCTATCACCTATTCTATGTGTCATAATTTATTGATATGTGGAAGTCAGTGAGTAATGAGTACGAAAATATTTTATTTACACTTATATTGGCAGATTTTCTTCCTCGCACTCATTCTCAGGTGACACCTTACAGGGAACAGTTGAGGATGAGCTGGTATGTGTCTTAGAGTCAGGTGTATGCCAGGATTTCTTATTGCATCACACAATATTCATTAGTTTGACATTAATAACATCTTAAGTATCATATACAATTTAGATGTGCTCCTATTATTGCCCCCTTTGTATTAGGAGTTAGATCTACTTCTTATTCTAATTCCAACACTAGAGTTCTAAACAGAAAGGTGAACTCAGTAAATGGATTTTTAAAACATTTTAACCTAGAGTGTGTAAGTTACGAGTTGAATCAATGATGGGTTTTCTTTTTGGGTGTCTTTATATAAGATAAGCAGTGACATACACCCCAATATGGCAACATAGCAAATGGAAATTGCTACACATGAGGTGTTTTTCTGTAATGGAGAAAATATAGTGATAAAAATGATCTGAACAAATTCTCTCCACAGAGCTTTTGTTTCATTTAAGTGGCACAAAAGCTACAGAAGAGGAGGACAATAAAATGATGCTTTGCTAAAAGGATAAGGAATACGACCCTACTTTATTAGCGAAACACACCATGAATGCATTCCAGTGAATAGCATCATTTTTGCAATCACTAATTTTTTAATTACAGTGATGCTAAGAAATAAATGGGCTAAGGGAGGAGAGAAAAACGATCAGAAGATACCTGAGTTAGACTAGTCTTATGGCTGGTTTTAGTTGTTTTTAAGCAAGCAACTCTTGGGTAAAAATAGAATCTAAAAACAGTTTCCTGATAGGGCAAGGATAGACATTTTCAGACTCGAGAAATGCCGAGTGTTATTGGGAAGGCAATGTTTCATTACCCCATCTCTAGAGGTATTAGAGATTCATTCCTGGTGTGGTGTGCAGCATCCTTCTCTTCCAGCTGTGTTCTGTTGTGCTGTTAGAGAGGCTCTATTACAGTAAGGGGCTGCTAACTAGGTGTGATGCTACAGTTTCACGCCATGTGATTCCTCTGGGGTATTTCTTCCTGTCCGTGAGTCCTAAATGACCCGACTTTCACCAGTCCTGAGCCATGTGCAAGCGTGGCTGCAAACGCCACTCTTTAGGAGCATCTGAGAAGAAATGCAGTTTTATTTCCTCTTTAAGGGTTTTTAAATTTTTATACTCCCCCTTTTTCTTTAAGTGGCACCATGGCTACTTTTGTAGGGAATGTGGCATTCTGAGAGAAAAATAACGGAAATGAATGAGCCAGATTCTTCACGGATCCTCACAAATAGCAGGACAAAGATACGAATACAGAGGAGAAAGTGGTCAGAAAATTTTTCATAAACCACAGAGCTTTGGTTCTGTTGTGATTGGTGAAGGGCAAATATATGTCTTTTTAAGAACTTGGGCAGCTCTTCCTGCTGGCAGTTTCTTGACTGGTGTCTTGATGTGGTTCTCACTGGGGTGAGGACCAGAGGGGCTCTAATTAGACCCATCCTCTGGAACCCCCCTCTCAACCACTCTTCTCTGCCTCTCACCCTTCTGAGCCCTGTGAGGGGGGAATTTAAAAATCTATCAAAATGTATGATCAGTGTTAGGATTCTTAAGTACATCTATGCTTTAAATACCACTATTTTTTTTAAAGAAAGGTTAGAAGGAGGAGGGAGAGACTCAGAATGGGTGAGTGCGGGAAGCCCAGCGTTATAAACTCAGAAGCAGTTTCTCTTTTTTGTGCCATGTGTAAAAATTGTCTGAGGCATTTTTCCAAATGTAGAGCCGACTTATGCAGAGTCTGAGCCTTGGATTTGGGAAACAGAAGTGAACTCTTCTCACGAGTCCCAGCTAACTCCTATGCTGCTGGTCATGGGCTCAGGCCTTGACCATGAAGCCTGAAAATGCAGCTATCCTTTTAGTTAAAGATGAGTGGATATTTATTACTTAGGCATGCAGCCAAATAAGAGGAAAAAGTAGGACACAAGAGTGTTACCCAATTTTTAATATTCTCCTTTAGTTTGACTATCCTGTGAAACTCCAAAATCTAGGCAAGCGACTGGTCTGTGACTGCTGAACCACCTGCCCATGGAATTCATAAAAGCAAACACTGAACAAAGAACCATGAGTTCTTTGTTGAAGGTCTCTGGGATCTTACACCACGTCCATTATCAGAAGTAACTGCACCCAGAGGCCAACATTTCAGTTGAAATAATGATGCATTCTGTTATAGCTCGTGCAAACATCAGACCTTAGGCAGTGTCTGGAGGTCTTAGAGAAGCAAGAAATGATGGGAACACCATAGTAACGTCAGGCTGGGTTGGGAGATTAGTATTGCCATCATCATACGATCATCATTTAACGAGCCCCATTTGACCTCATGTCCCTTTCAGGCTTTGCTTTCCAGGTATCCATGTGAGACTAAGTTAAGACTCAACAAACTGAACATAAATATTTTCTTTGGAAAGGTTGTACCCAGTCAATTCATTATTAGCATTGTTAATGTTAGCCAATAGAAAACAAAATAATATTTTATCTAGAGCTTAGTTTTCCACCAAATGTAACTGGTGATAACAGCCTATAAGTGACAAGTCGATATTTTCTATAGATTTGATTGTTTTGGGAGATAAAAATTTGCTTAAATTGCTCGGTAGACATGAGCATTCTTTGGATTTAAACATAGATAAAAAAGGTTTCCCTGATTTTTGATTAAAAATTAGCAACTCCAAATGTTTTAGAAACTGAGTGAGTGGAAACATTGAGGGCAACGGACCTATAAAATCTTTCAGTTTCGGTGAAGTCATGTTAGGTTGTATCTTAAAAGCCCTAATAATTTGCCTTTTGATATGTGTTTTATTATTAAATTCAGTGGAGCCGGTGTAGAGAGACTTGGAAGCCTGTGGCCGTGAGACCTCTGCCCCCTCCCTGCCATAGCGGCTTTTTCATCCTTCCTTCTGATCTTAAGGGACATGGGCTCAAGTGGCAAAGTTAAACATTTCTCAGAGTATTTCCACCATCACTGATCAGGTGAGTGGTGTATACCCTGAGGAGATTGCAAGCTTTGAGTATATCCCCCTCTAGAAGGTTGAGGCTGTGGTTCAAGGGACAAGGGAATTGACTACCCAGGCCCAGGTCAGGGACCTGCATTTCTGCAGATTTTTCTTTGCACTGAGCACCACAGCTTGTGTAGCTGACCCTTTCATAGAGTCGGGCATAGATGAACCATGCTACAGATAAACAGAAAGATACTGGATGCACAGGACCTGCCTCATCGCTGGAGTGCCATCATCAAGAAGAAAGACTAGATGCCGTGCCAGTGTGTTGAGGGTGACCCTGAACAATGAGTGACCTTGCCATTTCTTTGGAGATACGTGTCATATGAGCAAGGCTTTCTGGATTTCAAAGACCTTTTTAAAATCACACCACTTCCAAGTGGCTCAAAATCTGTGATTAAATTGCTCCATCCTTTTTAAGAATATCAGCTTGCTCCAGAGTTTCTAATACCAACTGTATGCGGACATTCACATATGTACATCATGCACTCACAACCTCAGCCCCGAGCGGACCTGCAGGATTTCAGGAGATGGCTGTCTTCACCGGGGAGGTCTGACACTCTCCAGGAGACAGCAGTACCCAAGGGCCTTGCCTACCCTGAAGTTCTTTATCCGCTAATAGCGTGCCCCAGAAGTTTGTTAGCATTTGTTGGCTCTCTCTCATTGCTCTTCACCAAGTACAGCCATTGGTCTGGATCAAAGGAGTTGCTCTATGCTTTTAATAGATAGATACAAAAACAAATGATAAAATGTGTCTTCAACTTAAGGAAAATTTGATAAATTATGAGAAAAAGAATCTTTAAAATCTCTGTAGAGTACAAACTAAATCCACATGTAAAACTGGCTGATTCACCGAACAAAGTCATCAGTTGGTAATCATGTCCACGTAAGGGATCTGTGGGGAGTATTTGTTCTTCATCTAAATATCCCACACCTCCCTTTGACTTTCGTGTATATATGCAGCCTTAAAATAAAGGTCATTTATTTTAAACCCTAAACTCAAGAAAAGCTGAGATCCCTTTCCACAGGTCACGTGAGTCACGACCAGTAAAAAGAAATCCATTTTTTTTTAATATTAACACCATCAGATATTCTTATTCTCTGAGCTTCTTGCAAAAGCACACAAATCCATGTGGATTGATGAAAGTGGAATTTAAGATGTCTTTTATAGAGTTAGCCTTATTACTTTAGAGTCTCAACTTCCACCAGCAGTGTGTAGAGTTCTGTACACAAGCATGTGTGTGTCCAGTGTCACAAAGAGATCCCATCCAATGATAAAAAGGTGTCTAACAGTGGCAGTGGCTCCACAAAGGGTTTTCTATAGACACTTCCCACACTTCCGCTCCCTTTCCAGCATTCAGTAATCTTGAAGAAATTGAAGGAAGGGGAAGTTTCATTTAGACAGGCCTTCTGCCCTGCTTAGCTTGGGTTCATCTGCTCAACATGAAATAGTAATGCCCTCAACTGCCCATCTTCTGATAAGTAACCTGGGCACCCCTCAGCTACTGGTGGAAACTGTAGACAATGGGTAAGAACGGTATGAAATACCAGAAGGAGCTGGCACGTCCCTGTGACCTTCATGTGATTATGTTTGTGCTAATGCATGGAGGAGAGACCCCCACGTTCAGACTTCTGAGGAACCCGATTCATTAAAAATGCATTGGTCCTTAACAAGGGAACTTTCTGGTCTGTCTGTCAAATGACGGCAGACATGGGGGAGCACATTGGGGTGAGCAGTCTGATTGAGGTTCTTTTTTTCTCAGTCCCATATCACTGCAGCCACCACTGTGTCCTCTTTACAAAAAAAAAAAAAAAAAAAAAAAAAAAAAAACAGTGTGGGAAGGCTCCAATAATTATTCACAGATTTAAGTGGGGCGGCACTAGTGTAAGCCATGGTCTATGAGAGAATTTAGAAGCTACTTGCTAGACTCTTGGCACCACGTTTTCTGAGTGTGTTAGCATGGACTAGCAGCCTATAAAGAGACTCCCATATTATCAGCATCTCATCTATAGATTAAAAAAATGCCAATTGTGGGTTGAAACTATTTGGGAAATAATTTTATTTAAGTATGTATAGACTTTTTTTTGTCACAAGTGTTTAAACAATACAGTATAACAATTACATAGCCATGCCTATTGCATTTAGCATTCTGAGCAATTTAGAGGTGAATTAAATGAATGAGAAAGGATATATAGGTTAAATGCAAATGTTAAGCAGATTTGGATAAGAGACTTGAATGCCCTCAGATTTTGGTATTTACAGGGTCTGAGAAACAACTCTCTGCACACTGAGGGAAGACTATTGTAAACATCACATTTTGTAAGCTCTGAGAGACTCAAATATGGAGCTCCATTTCCAACATTGATCTTATGGCACACAGTACATAGTGAAGTATGTACACAGTACATAGCCAAGTACCCTTATCTTATGTATAAGATATTTCTGAACTATGTATATATAGAGATTAGAATATGTGTCAGTTGGCTTTGATGGGTGAATATTAAAAGCAAATTGAATGGTATGAAATATTACTTTAAGTACAAACTTTATTAAAGTACAATAACCAACATATGAAGCAGTTATGTAGCAAGCATGCAGAGTTTACAATGAACTTACATGTATATTATCTCATATGGTACTCACAGCAGCCAGCTTGTAAGGGAAGTACTCTTGTTATTCCTGACTTTCATAAGAGAAAGCTGACGAATAAGCAATTGGAAGACAATTCCAAGTCCACGTTCCTAGTGAGGTGGCAGATCTAAATGTAAACCTGGCCAAGGTTAAGATGTAAGAAACCTTGCCTTTAATATTTTTTACCAAACGACTTCCTATATCTGCTCCAGTCAGCTTTCTGTGACTCTGGCATAGTGCCTGACAGGGAAGAGCCCTTCGGTCAAAGGTCTGTTTGCTCCTTTGTTTGGAGGCCACAGAAAAGCAGCATATGATGGACAGGACCCCTTAGATACCAGAGTTATGGTGGCCAGAAAGCAAAGAAAGCATGAGGAAGGGACCAGCATCTCATTGTTCTTTTCCAAAGCATGCCCACTGTGGTTCAGCTTCCTTCTGCTAGTCCATTCTACCTAAAATTCTATCACTCCCTCATCGTATCACAGGCTGGCAGTAAGTCTTTTAACACACGGGCTGTAGGGACCTTCTACATCCATGTCGTAGCAATCTGTCATTCGGGATTGAGATAGAGTTTGTCAATAAACTCATAATTTAAAGATATTTCCAAGATTTATGCTAAACAGAAGGAAGTAATCAAATGAGTGTCAATGTGTATCTTAAGCCGAACCTCTATTTGTAGTCACTATGTGTGAATGAAGTGTCCTGGCCTGAGAGCTCACAGTCAAAGGGGACCATGAGCAAAAAGGATAAAGGTATAAGAGGATGGGATAGAAGAAAAGGAAGTGACGCACGGTGAATATGATCAAACCGTGTTACGTTTTTTAGGAAAACATCACACAACATTTTTTTCTACCTGTACTAGTTGCTGACAAAAACATAAAGGTTTTGAAGCACATGCCATTCACCACACAGTTGAAATCGGAGGGCTCCAATCGTGTACTATGTTTTCCAGACTCCTGGTCAACTATAATATTTATGTTTCCTTATCTTTGCCATGGAAATGCCCAACCTCAAACTCTTTACTATCATACAGTAAGTGCTGCTTCAAATCTCTAAAACCTTTAGCCAAAGCCTTTTATTCATTCTGACTGCTGGGTTCCCCTCTGGCTCCAGCAAGGCCCCTGTACAACAACTGCCTTCCAAGCAAGCAGATTACTTTATGGCCCTACAAGGTTAAGCACGATACATGTGTTTGGGGAAAATGGAGATGCACGTTAAGAGGAAACATTACTTTTTGATCCAGACAGGAAAGCATACATAATCTCCTCTAGAGCCTGTGAAAGACTTCATTTTACACATGAAATTGTGTGGAATTGCCCCAGACTGCGTTGAACATGGTTTTTGAGCATAGCCACTCTCAGAACAAGTTGCTGAGCACCAGTTAGGGCCTCAGAGCACCAAAGAATAAATATAAGCAAATGTAATCTGTATGGAATTGTAGAGAATAAACATACACTACTGTTGGCACAGTGCCTGGATGGGACCAGTCCTCAGCCTTACAGTGGGATGTGTTAAGAACAGAGTCAAAAATAGACTCTGAATACATGAAGAAAATATGATGCAAAGGGGCCTATCTTGCTGTAGAAAATTCTGATATCAAGTGTATATTTAATTGTTTGAAAAGGGACTTTTAGATTTGTCTGTACATTGTAAAACTTTCTTTTCTGGCATAAAAATCCAGGCCTGAGAAGCTGGAGGAAGCAACCACATATTTTCTAAGCAGTGAATTCTTAGTCATTTGCAAATTAGCCCAATCTTAATATTTGATCAAAAGCATTATTTGGGGGCTGAATGGAGATCATGAGATTATACTATATAAGCTGCTGCCTAGCTTAACATGCCCTCGTTTTCAAGCATAATAAAGAAACTACACATAAAAAATTCAGGGGAAAGCTCCTTTGTATATATGGGGATTGCTGGTATCTTCTGATGGGTCATCTTATTCTTGTTATTAAATGACAGTGATCATTAAAATGCCAAACATATCTCGACAGAATTTGGTTTATAAAATGTCAGCAAGTCTGTGTTTTTATTAGTTTGTTCCAAATCAATTTAGAAATTTCAATAGACTGCTTGTAAGTATTCCCTAAGCAATGTCCATTCCTGACTTTCTGCCCCAAAAAAATATTACAAATTAATCAGATTTTCAGATTTCTGCATAATGGCTTTGCACGTTTATTGCTTAATCCTATTATAAAATGCTGTTATGATTGACACATCGCTGTGGAAATAGAAGTCAATTGAATAATATGTAGCAGTCAATTTTATTTGTAGCTTAATGTGCTGAAGTATTTTTTCCACATTTCCATTATTTATAAGTCTGTCCCTTTGGAGACGATATAGAAGAATTTGTTTTAAATGAGCCAATAATACCTTCTTTAAAATTTATAAGCATGACAGAATCATATCTTTTTTCATTGGTTGGCCTCAGCATGCCAGTAAACAGAGCCTGAAATGTCTTTCACTTGCTATTCATAGGACAAACACCAGGAAAGTGGATCTTGTTAAGGTTTGCTTAGAACTGGATTTCAACCACCCCAATAGAAAACTCCAAGAAAACAAAAGCCCCCAACAGGGACACTTTCAGAAATGGCAGTTTTGTTTATTTTTATTCAAGTATTTATCTTGTTTTTTTTTTTTTTTTTACTCAAGTATTTATTGTTTCTACCATTATCTGAACCACTTTGGTTTGTCCGAAAATGAAGAGCAAAAGCATGCAGACAATGCCCAAAGGCTTTAGAGATTTGCTTGTCAGGGTGCTTGAAATGCAACAGGATCTCAGCGCGGGAATACAGCTAGTTCAGTGCCTACTGTAGCGGGTCTCTGTGAATTGATGGGAGACATTTCTCTTTTGCTCTGCACCCAGAAAACTGCCTAAGGGGACCCATGTTCCTTTTAGGACGTTGTGGAAGGGAGCGCTAGAAAGGGCTGTGGTTCATAGGAGTCCATCCAAGGCCAGCTTGAAGAGATGGCCTAAGGGAACAGAACAGAGGGAAGAATCTCTACCAGGGAACAATATGAGAGAGATGGTCATGTCTGAGACTGTACTTTGGCTTTGGACAACTGACTTACCTATTATTCATTTAAGCATAACAGACACATTCACACACATGCCCCCAAACATGTGCACATAAACACAGTGAACTAGAGTCTGCTTTCCAAACTGATATCTAATGTAAGTCTTTTGGCATATATATAAAAGAATACCTTTCCCTATTGTCTTTCTTTCCTTTCTATCTCCCGATGACTTTGGCTATCCTGAATGTACTATAGCATCATTTTTGCCCTAACTGGAGCCACTGAAAAACCACTCTTTTATAAGCATCTATTCCTCAGTATCAGGTGGTATCACAGAAATATACTGTTCCTAGGCTGCTGTTAATACTAAGGAAGCTTTTCTCTTGAATCCTAGGGGCCAGAGGAAACACAGTCCTATCAGACCCAGGAACTCCTGACCAGCACCAGGCCAGTCAGACCCACCCCCCATTTCCAGTTGGGCCACAGGTCAGTATCTCTCAACTGCTTTTCATTAGGCTGCATTTAAGATGGTTTCACCATATAAATAACCAAATAAATAATAATGAGTTAAATCCAATTAACTCCAACAGAGCAAAGATGGTGATAAATTTTTGTATGAAAAGCTATATGACTACATTATTTATTAAATACTCTCAAGAAAATATGTGTTTGCAAAAGTCTCTTCTTAAAGGAAAGGTTGGTTTTAATCATGTGGAAATTTTTTTTTCCTTTAAAACCTACTACATCTAGGCTGTTGGTTACCATGCAGTTTTTTTTTTTAAGTAAAACTTTAATGACTGGAGTGTGAAGAAAATTAAGTTATTTCAACCTTACTATAGCCATTTTTGAAATACAAGATGTGATTTAATATAAAAAAGTTAATGCAATTTTAATGCAAGTTCAGCTTATTGGGTTTGACAATACTGTACATCACACATAGCTCTTGCATTAATAAAGAAATACATTCATTATTTTTTAAAGTCCAATATTTGTTTTTTTGCAGCCTGGCGTGGGTTATATGGAGATGTAGAACACAATTATAAAAGGCTGGGCTTTCTTTAACCTCTGCCATCCACTGTGAAACTTTCAGAGTTCATCTTGCTTTTAGGGAGAGAAATGCCTGTGCCTGTCTCTCCCCATGGCTGCCATTGTTGTCCCAGGAAATTAATCACTTTCAGTATAAGGAGGGCTTGCCCAAGTGTAAAGCTTGACTCAGTTACGTCACTCTTATTCTAGTTGTCATGAAATCTTCCAGTGGCCTCAGATCCTATCACCCATCTCAGAATCCACACACCTCCAGACATGAAGACTGGGCAGTGTCTATTTGGGAGACCAAAACCCAGATAGAGGTCATAGACATGAGTCATTGGCTTCTACGTGTCATAACCTCATAATGACATTCTTCTTAACCTCATAAGTTCATACATGTAAGTGCTTCTGTACATGTGTGTTCACAGATGTTCCTAGAAGTCCATGAGCTCCAAACTGGTCTAACACTCTAAGTTAGGTAATTAGAATGACAAACTCAAGACAGTGAAGAAGCATAGCTCCGTGACAACCTGGAGCAGGTACACCCTACACTAAGCCCAAAAATTCAGTCTTAAAATTTTGCATGTCAAGTCTCCAAACCTGTGGACAGTCTGAGAGCTACTCCATGTTTCCCTTGAAGCTTTGCACTGATCGGCCACAATATCTTACCCCTAGGAACCTTAGGACCAAGCTACAATTTCATTATTATTCCCTAAGTCTGATGATTTTTTTTTCTGCCAAGTAACTTTGTGTTTTTTAAAGAAGGGAGCAAAGTTATTACTATAAATTCAATAAAGTGAGCAAATACATTGGGAGCCCAGTACCTCTCAAGAGCTTCTTTTGAAAAATTAAGATGGTACTCTAGAGAGATAGCCCACTCTTACCCCCATTCTTCAAATGAAGCAGCCCCCTTTCTCTGACTCTGTCCCTTGTGTAGACTCTGGAACAGTCTATCTGGTCTTAAACTTGACCTCTCCATGCATGAGACAGGGAACTTCCAGGAAGTTATGAAACTCTCTGAGTCTCATTGGTAGGATAATTGGAATGTAGGGTCTGGTGATTATAATCTGCCTTTATATCATGTACATGTTTAAATACCTTTTTTATGTTTCATCAAAAAGAAAATCAATCTTAGAGTTTAATATTTAATCATGTAGAGAAAAAATGTGGGATTATGTTTAACTCCACAACTCCCAAAAGGGTGTAGAGAAAATCCTGGATTAAAGACCCTAAAATTAAATGACTTACACTGCCATTTAGCCTGGCCAGAACCACAATCTTAGTATATAACTCCAGTGAGAACCCTACCCAAGCACTTAAACAAGTTTTGTGCTCTAATGCTGCCTTTTACACCAAACCATGATTATTCAGTCAAGAGTGGACATAAACATGTGTTTTACTAACATCTTAATTGGGTGAAGAATATGAAAGAATTAACAGAAAAAAATTTAGTATTGTATCTTCGAGTATAAGTATTTCGTTTTCTATTACATTTTTATGTCTTGACATCTCTCCCACACACATATATGTGTATATATACACACACATGCACACACATATTACCATCTCAGTAGTAACCACTTGTCTATTTAGAAACTATTCAATTTCTTTTCATATCAGGAACATGTTTTTAACTTTCCGAAATAGATACAAAAATGACCTATATTAATGAATACACAGCACCTCACCAGGCTTAGCACTATAATATGAACAGCTTCACCATTTATGTAACTTGAAGTATATTGCATAATTTCATACATTTATTTCTTTTCCACTTGAATTCTATCTTGAAGCTGTATCCTAAGAGTATATCCTGAGTCAAACAGGGATGAATATATTTGCCGCTCTTGAGATGTATGTGTTTCCAAATTGCTTTCCCAAGGATTATACCCGCAATCAGGCCCTCCAGCCACAGATTTGTGTGACAGCATTGCTAAAGACCTCCTAGCATCCAGAACATCTTTGACACTATTTTTGTTAATGTAATACTTGAAACCAGTGTGTTATTACTATCTTTGAACCAAAAATAGAATAAAACCCCTACCAAAATCAGTGAATTCTTTCTGTATCAACATAGAAAAAAATTAGCTGAGCGCTATAAATATATGAGAATTTGGATCAAATGAAAACTCAGTCGAATTTGCAGTATGTAAAGACATGGTGTTTCTTTAAAAGGTGTTTAAGCATCACGGAGATTGTTAAAAATTTGAAAAATTTCAAAGGTATAAACGAAACATAATGTTAAACTATTCTTTCCTCCTCCCAGTCTTCTTTCCTGGGATGGAGTATGCTTCTTTGCTGCTTGAGAAACCTTCTGATTAGGTATAATGGAGGCACCGTGCTTTAAAAACCATGTGTTGTTCTGCTGGAAAGTGAGCCAGGTTTCTCCTGTTTTGCAGCCTCTTCTGACAGCACAGCAGCTTGCCTCTGCTGTGGCCGGGGTGATGCCGGGAGGCCCCCCAGCCCTCAACCAGCCCATCCTCATCCCCTTCAACATGGCAGGACAACTAGGGGGTCAGCAAGGCCTGGTCCTCACGCTGCCCACAGCGAATCTCACAAACATCCAAGGGCTGGTAGCAGCAGCTGCAGCTGGAGGCATCATGACTCTGCCATTGCAAAATCTACAAGGTAACATCATGCCCAGGTGCTGTGCAGTGTTACACTCGTTCTTCTCTGAAATGGACCGAAAGTCCCCTGAAGGGAGAGTGCAGCATAGGGATGTTTCTATCATAAAGGGCATGAAAGGCCTCTGCGGAAAGCAACATTTCCAGCTGTTTATGAACGCTGAGCTTACTTAAGCTGTGGTTTTATCAACCCTCATTTCCTCTCATGAACAGCAACTTTTCAGGTCCTCCGGTACTTAAAAGCAATCATGACGGGGCACACCATCATTTAAATGTGAAACTGTAGCATTGTTATTTGAAGACACAATTATAATCTGGCAAGGTATTCAATTTGGCCACATGCAAGGAAAGGTTGGGTGTTCCTTGTATCTGAGCTAAGTGGTTGGGACACCACAAATACAAAATGTCATATGGCATTATTAATTTAATGATTATTTTGCTACTACTTAGGCTTTAGATGTAAGTATTGAAACACAGACTGTATTATTTCAGCTTTTTGGTAGAAGCAAGATCTGGTAGAAGCGAGAAGTTTTTCTTTAGAATTTGAAATTTTTAGCTATTCTTAAAAATTTTGATAAGAACAACACTGGTTGTTGTTAGAGAAAGATTATCATGAGAAATGTTCTGAATAAGAATATAATGTCTGGTACCAAAAAAATAAAGGAAAGAAAGAAAGAAAGAAAGAAAGAAAGAAAGAAAGAAAGAAAGAAAGAAAGAAAGATCCAACTATTTACTTTGGGATACTTAAAGCAGTTGACAATCCTTATTTATATAAATGTAAGAATATTTTTGTTTTACAGAATGAAGGTTTGTCTGGGTAAGTCCTCAGAATAACAATTTAAAGTACTTTTTAAATTGGTCAGATGTTAGATGCTTAGATGGTTTTTTAAAAATTGGTTAGAACATCCGTTCACACACTGAAGAACAACTAAGAACTAAAGAATCTTGTTCCTTTGGACCTCTTTGCAGCCTGTGTTCTGATAGTTCACCCATTGTGGCTACTTCTTAACTTTCAGTTTCGTGTTAAAAACAAAGTCTCCCTTATACCGTTAAATTGTGCCAAGAACTTGGCCATGCATAAATCATGCATGCTCAGGATACACTAATGCATGAACTTTGCTTGTTTCAAATTTGAGTGTCTGGGAAGTGGGGAACTTGAGATTAAGCAAATAAAGCAGGAATACACAAGGTGAAAGCCCAAGCAACAAAGTGTAGGGCCAGGCTCCTTAATGTAGGTGGATGATGAAATCTTAATGAAGAAACGGGCATTATCAAAATGCAACCTTCCATTTGGAACATGTGTGCTTATGGGAATATTGAATATTATAAATAAACATCAGCTTGCCGAGCTCCTAGGCGGTGAATTAATTCTGCTTGGTTAAGATAGACACCAAAGTCAGAGTGAAAAAAGGAAGTCTTTTGTACTTTTTGCTGTTGGTCAGTGTTATTGGGATTTTTCGTACCTCTTATTCTAGGGTTTCAAAATCAGCGCTGGCCTGGTGTGCAGCAAGGCCGTCTCTGCTTTGTTTTCAATGTGAAGTATGGGCTTGTGCTTTGGGCCTTGACTTCTTGGCACTGGTGCTTTCATGTCAAACCTGTGTCTATGCCCAGGGTAAGGGCAGCAGAAGCGTTAACTCCTTTCGTCCCTTGGTTCCCATGGCAAATGTTCCAAACAATATTGCCTTCAGAAGCATATTTGTGTTCTCAACCAAGCTCATGTTATCCACAGAACTGTAAACAAATATTTTTCGCTTTGAAGTCATCTTTAAAATTTCAGTGACTAAGGGAGGTGATGAGATTATTAATGTGAAACTCTCCATCAAGAAGTCAGTTGACTGGGGGAAGCTTCCCTCATTGGTCTTAACATCAAGCCCCTCCTTCAACATCCTCTCCCTTGAGGTCCAAATCAACACTAGAGAAGGAAGTTCTACTTTTGGTTTCTTTAGGCATTTCTGACCCTTCCATATCCTCTCAACACCCAGACATCACTAACCAAAGATATAACCCTCCTGGTTTACTAGCAACTGGGATATTTCCAAAGAAATAATATCTTCAGTGTTGAAAATTAGAAATTTTCCAGGAAAACAGAAAGATTTAGTTGCCCAATAATAAGTCTGAGGATGATAAGGATGATAAGCAGAAAGTTTATCTCCAAGGTGACCAAGATCAATGTGCATTACTTGAAGAGCAAAGTCAGACATCACCTTGCAAGCCAGTCCATCAGATTCAGCCCCAGGCTGATCTCAATACCTTTAGGTGACCTTTTATAGCAGGGGCTCTCAACCTGTGGGTAGCAACCCCTTTGGCAAACCTCTATTTCCAAAAATCTTTGTATTATGGTTCATAACAGTAGCAACATTACAGTTACAAAGTAGCAGTGAAAATAATTTTATGATTGGGGAGGTCACCACATGAGGAACTGTATTGAAGGGTTTCAGCATTAGGAAAGTTGAGAACCCTGGTTCTACAGTCTGTGATGATCCTTAGGCAATGCTTTGGGTGGTGACTCTTCCTGAGTTATACTGAATTGGAGAAGGCCGTGTCATGTGGGAAAGTGAACAGATGGCTGGTAGAAAAAAAATCATCTCTAAGGATTCAGTCTACTTTGAGATGGAATGACTTTCTAGATGTCCTCAATTCATACATAATTTTTCTCAAAAGTTGTGGTCCTGCCGATGAAGACAACAGAATAATCTGTACACACATTTATATAGTCAAAAGTTAGCAAAACGGGCAGAAGGCTGGTCTCCTTGCAGAACCCACTCTTCATGCAATAAACATGCTAACTTCAGCCCAAGGTTTCCACCTTTTTTTTGGGGGGGGGAGTAGGGTGTTTATTTTGCTAGTTTATTTTGAGATAGGATTTCTTTGTGTAGTCTTGGCTGTCTCAGAACTAGCCCTTTAGACTAGATTGGCCTTGAACTCATGAGATCTGCCTGCCTCTGCCTCCTGAGTACTGAGATTACAGGCATGCATCACCACCACCTGGCTGGTTTTCAGTCTTTTAAAATGATTGATAAGTCTGTTCGTCTGTAAAAGACATCCTACTTTCTCAATGATTTGAGTAGTGAAAGTTGGAGGGAGGCTTTTAATTATAACACACCTAATCTTAATCATATATGTTATACTTAGAGCTGGTTAGTTCCCTTTTTCCTCTTGTAGAGTATTATGTTTTTAATTCATGATTTAACTTAGCCTGCAAGAATTTTGTCTGGTGATTTTCCAGATTTCTTGTCCAATCCTCCCTTTTCCCCTTCTTATAATTTTAAAAGCTAAAGATTTACTAGGAAGATTAGAAATATGTTTCTAGCATCAGATTCTGAATGGCTTGGAGCTCAGTGAAACGTTTTTAAATATTTTCCTTTATACTAATGTGACAGAACTTATCATCTATATCCCCTATCAAATAACAATGTAGTTCTCAAAGAAGCCCATAATGCACAGATGCATCATGATGAGCGCTGGTGAGGAGATGAGAATGATCCTCCTAGACTCAGTGGTTAACTGGACCATCTCCCTTCATGCACAGATGCATCATGATGAATATTCGTGAGGAGATGAGAGTGGTCCTACTCGACCCAGTGGTTCACTGGATCATCTCCCCTTCATGCACACTTGCATCATGATGAATGCTGGTGAGGAGATGTGAATGGTCCTCTTTGACCCAGTGGTTAACTGGACCATCTCCGCTTCCGAATGTGATCATAGACAGCAGTGGGGAGCTTAAACACACAGAACCTCAGGCTGCAGCAGAAACCCAGAACAGAATCTACATTTTCACAATTTTCCCTAGGCTATTCCTCTACACATTCATATTTAAGAAATGAAAGAGACTAAGATGCTTTCTTATCTCCAGTTGGCAACTCCTCTCCTCATGAAGTCTTGGTCCATTTTGGCTGCTATGACAAAAATCCCATGGCCTTGGTGGTGTACAAACAGCAGACTTCCTTTCCTGCAGTTCTGGGGTCTGGGAGTCAAAGGTCAGTTCTGACAGATGCCCACTCCCTCCTTCACCGAGTCCTCACTGGCAGGAGAGACTTTGGGTTTTCTTTTATAAGGACACTAGTTTTCTACTCTGACCACTTTCCAGAGGCCTTATTCATATCAGTTCTTGGGGGGTTCAGTTTTGCTACAATGTGGGAGGAATACAAATACTCAGGCCATTGTATTCCATAACACTGGCAGAAAGCTCCTCTGCCAAACTCTGAGCATCCTATGTGGCTAAATAGTGTCCTTGGGAACACTCATGCTTTTGTCCCCAAGCCAAAGCCCAAGGCAGAGGATGCCAACCTAAGATGGAACTAACTGGAGACATATTTGTTTTGCTAGTGCATTTGCATTCCAATGACCAAGGGAACCAATGCTCTTACTAAATGAGACTGTGACTGAACCATTTATCCAGGAAAACCTTTACATTACCCGTAAAGAAAACTTCGGTCCTTAGGCAATCAATCTGCAAGGCCTACTGGTTTTAGTTCTTCCTTCAGCAGAGATTTCCTCTCAAGAAAGAGATTTCCTCCCATCTTATTGCTGACATTGTGTTGATTATAAAGAATTTTGTTGCTGGTTCCATACTACAAGAGGAAGGAACAGAGCATTACATAGGGTCCTAGGCACGGCCTATAGACAAATCTCATTCTAGCCCAAACTGAGGCCTGGGTCCCAGAGTATCCAGTGGCTATGAAGAAGCTAGTTTTGAACTAATTTCATGTGTGCAGCAGGCAAATGATTAAAACCCCATTTTACATCTTTTCCTGTTCCCTTCAGGCCACTTCTCTATTGTAACTTAGGTTCATTTGTGGTCCATGTTCCAACTTTTGTAGCTATGAAGAACTTTATACCACTATCAGGCTCCATTGTGTTTCTAGCCCTTTATTTCTATTTATTAAAATTTTAGAATATCCAAGAGAGAAATTACCTGTTAGTATGGGATATTTATATTCCAGATTACCTTATAAATTCATTAGCCAAGGGGGAGTGTAGTTGGAATTTTCTTTGTGCCATGAACCAGCTCCCAAATAAGGACATGGAGATTTATTATTAACTATAAATGTTCATCCTTAGCTTAGGCTTCTCCCACTAGCTCTTCTAAATTAACTTAACCTGTTTCTATTTCTATGTTTTGCCTTAATACTTTTTACCTTTCTTTCTTCTGAATGTCTGAATTTCCTTCTTCCTCTATGTCTATCTATCCATCTGGCCCCTGGCATCTCCCTATACTCTCCTTTTCTTCTTTTCTTGAGCTTAAATTCCTCCTCCTACTTATACTTCCTGCCCTGTTACACCTACACATCTTTCATTACTATTGACTGTTCAACTTTTTATTAAACCAATAAGGTTCCTTAGGCAGGCAAGATAAAACAGCAACACATCTTTCCATAATTAAATAAATGTGACACATCTTTACATAGTTAAATTAATATTACACAGCAAAAACAAATGCAACACATCTTTGCATAGTTAAACACATATTCCACAACATGGGAGATTATCAGGCCCCATGTAGAGGTGTTTGTTCTTCATCAATGTGTATTAGAATGTATGCAACCTGAGCAAGCGTGCTGAGGGAACATGCTAGACCTTTTGTGCCATGGTTATAGGACAGTAAATCTCTAAGAAAGAAAATTTCTAAGTGTGTTCTGTGCCACATTGCTTTGAGATTAATTTAAAAGTCATCATCTTACCAACTCCTCTGGAAAGCAGATCCTGTGCTAAAAATTGTGCAGAGTTCCTCAGGGAAGTTTCAATTAGTTGTAATGGCAAAACAACATCTTCTTCCCAGAACTCAGACAAATCTGTTGAGTCTTTTGCTTAAACTCAGTCGGAAAATGAGAACATAAGCTTAGACAGTGTGGGTGTCAGGGACAACAGCAGCAAGGGGACAGATGAGCTGGGTTAGCAACCTGTTCTCAAGGCACAAACCAGAGTGACCCACTAATCACCATGGGTAGCACAAATGGAGAATATAAATGTGCCACGGAGATTTATGTCGAAGTGTGAACATTCCAGTTAAGTCGGGCAAAACATTTAAATTAATGACCAAAAATACATTAGAGATTGCAGCTTAACCTGAACATGGAAAAGCAATTAGGTTCAAGGCAAGTTTAAAAAGAAATCAGGTCAAAGATGGTTTCTCTGTCCTTGGCTCTGGCAGGAATCCCGCCCTGCTTTTCTCTGACTCCCTGGATTAGTCTGCTTCGTGTTGCTGTAAAAGAATCACTGATGTCAGGTCCTAGGTGAACAGAATTCCTCAGGAAGAAATTTGGGAGATTCAAAGATAGAATGAAATTGTATATTTCCATAGGTTTGATCTCGGGCGAAGGCCTTTTGGTCCTCCACAATATGGAAAACTAGAAAAGGAATCAGCTATATATAGAAAAGGCTAAGCACATAGGTTAATCCCATGAACAACCCATTCTCTTGAGATTTACACTGCAAGATAAGTATGATCTCCTTCTGGGGATGATGTCCCCATTATCTGATTGCCTTTTAATGTCATCTTCTCCTATATCAACATTTACATCATTACAAAACATAGAGATCACCAACGCAATGCCACCACATAGAGATCAAAGTCCCATCTAAGAACCTTTGCTGAACAAGCCATGCCCACCTATAACAGTCCCCAAATTAATGTCTTCCATAATAAAGTATTCAGGGATGCTCTGTGTGAGCTGTATTCCATTTCCTTTTTGTTTGTGGTGGTATTGTCTTCACTACGATACTGTATGCAATAAAATACATGACCCTAAGTGCTCAGTTTAAGAGCTCTGATGATAGCATCTAACCTTGCAGCATACATCCACCACAATCAATAAACAAAACATTCCATCATGTGGCGCCTTTTGTCCCAACATTTGGGAGGCAGAGGCAGGTGCACCTCTTAATTCAAGGTCTACAGAGTGAGTTCCAACACAACCAGGGGTACACAGAGAAACCCTGTCTTGAAAAACCAAAACAAACAAACAAACAAACAAACAAATAAATAAATCTATTATTCCACCAAAAACTTCTTGTACCCTTTTTCAGTTACTCCTTTCTGTCTAATTTGGCAATTCCATCTCTGGTAATCATTAGTGTTGTCTGTTCTAGAATGACATGTAAATAAATTCATATAGTATATTGTTTTAAACTCAGAATTATATATATATATATCCTTTTGTTTAATCTCAAAGCAGTTTACCATCATTATAATACACCACATCTGTTTCTACACAGTCATTCCAGCTTCCTAGTGTGCAGACACCCTCAAAGAAAATGTCTTTGGGAGTTGGATGAGGTAGAATTCTTTAGAAGAATAGAACCAATGGAGTATGTACACACACACACACTACAAAGATACAAAGAGAGGATTCATTGACTAGTTTATATGATAGGCCTTGGCATTCAACCCTCTGGAAAGAAAGAGACCCTAATAGCTTCTCAGTCCAAGAAGCTATACCCTTCAGAGAGAGGCCACAATGGCATCAATTAATACTGCTTTTTAACTTGAACCACCTTGTAAGGAACCATCCAATGTGTTGTCTGCAGATGAGCAGGAACTCTCCTTTACAGCTTTCTGGGGCTCGGGTTGAAAAAGCAGGCCTTCTCCCGGAAGTGCCATTCTCATTGAGAAGGAAGAGAGAATGACAGGACCTCACTGCTCTCCAAGCTTTGCCAGGGACATCCTGAGCATCACTTCCTCTCATCTTCTTTTGACTGTGGAAGTCTTCTAGTCAAACATGCTACCAGTCGCATGGGGGATGGAAAAGAAAAGCCTAGAGGATAGGAAGGAGGAGCCTGTGCTGAGAAGCTGCAGTACAGATTGCTCCAACATCCTGGCAGGCACAGCGCTGAAGACAAGCTGCAAAGCACTGGACTCACATGATCTTTAAAATTCTTGCAGCATCGAAACCCCAAAATTCCATTAGATGAACACATGACTCCATGGAACATATGTATTAATAACTACTTAAAGTTATGGAATTCAAACAATGAATATAAAATCAGATAACATTCAAAATAATTAGAAACTACTTAAAATAGCAAGTTAACACTTGTTAAATTATTATTCCTCCTTTAAAGCATTTAATTTGTTTTTAATGAAAATATGACTACATTATTTCTTCCATTCCCCTCCTGCCTCCAACCCTCCCATGTCCCCACCATTCCAACTCCATCTCAAAGTTGTGGCTTCTTTTTCTTCAATTACTATTGTTACATATATATGAATAAATGTATAAATTCGACCTGCTGCATCTGCCTAGTATCGCTTATGTGTATATTGTTTTAGGGCTGATCTCTTTGTATTGGATTAAAAATTAAGGAACTCATATCTGGAGAACTAATATCCCTCTCTCAACTCTCCTTAACTGCCAATCCCTCCTAACTGAAGGGTAGTTCCCTATGAGATCTCTCCATCCACATTAACATGTCAACTGATGTCATCATTGTTCAGGGCTTGCTTAGGCAACCATGTTGTTGAGATTTTGTGGGTGTAGCTCTACTGTCATGTATAAAAAACACAATCTCACAGCAGAAAACCTGATCCTCTGGTTTTTATAATCTTTCTATCCCCTCTTCTGTGATGTCCCCTTAGACTAATGTAGGGATTATGTCATAGATGTAACATGGACATCTCGTGGTCTGTTGTCCCGGTTTTTGACCAGTGTTGAGTTTCTGTAATGGTTCCTATCTGCCACAGAAAGAAACTTCCTGGGTGAGTGGTGAGAGTGACGTTAATTGTGGGTGTAAAGATCAGTACATAAAATACAATACATAGTTAAGGATTATGCTCATTAAGAAAAATGGTAGTGGTTGGCTCTTTTCTAAGATCCATGACCTCAATGGCCCTTGGGAGTTGGCAAGATTTCCAGTACCATGGTCTCCCCTGTGTTGAGTGGGCTTTAAGTCACATCTGGATAGGACTATGCTTTGCTTTACTCCCTTGTCAACATAGCACCTTCTGGTACTATGGAAGCCAAGACGTCAAGGAGGAGGCTTTATGGTCAGATCCAACTTAGACCCTGTGAGTCCTTTGTCTGAAGCACATGGTTTTTTTCAGCAATAGGGACATACCTTCAACTTCTGGGAAGCAATCAAAGGTAATAGCGATTGCCTATTCTGTTTTGGGAGCTTCCTGAACCCTGCTAAGCAACAACCCAAAAGGGAATTTCTTTTTCCCCCTATACTGGAATTTTTGTTAAAAATTGTATGACTCTTATGGGGTATTATCACCCCAAATGGCATAACTTCCTTTAAATTCTCTCTGCATATAGATACAGATATATAATTGCATGTTTCATATATAATTTTAGATAAATATAAAATAATTTTTGTGGCTTTTTCAAACATTCTTAATATTATTTTTACCTCTTTCCTCCCTCTCGTTTATTATCCTCACTCCCATCTCCCCAATTAAAGTTCCCTTGTGTTTTTTTCTCATTTTTGCCTTATTTATTTGACATTGTAGGAAAATTGTAGGGACCAGAAGCAGGTGGTGGTTGTGGCAGATGACAACACGGGAGAAAAGGAAATGAGGAGGCTGACACACACTGCTCTCTTCTACCCATAATGGTGGCCACACAAATACATTGGCTTTGTACACAAAGGGCATTTTTAGTGGATGAAAAATATATTTTAATTGTCCAAATAAAGGTAATAAAAGTAAGTGTGTGCTTTCGTGGTGAACTAATTTGGAAGCTCTAAAGAAAGATGCCTATGTACAAAATTGCTGATGGGGTTAAAGCCTGAAAAGACTTCAGGGAAGTTTCCATTAAAAATGCTGTTGGAAGCTAGAGAGATGGCTCAGTGATTAAGAGCACTGGCTACTCTTTCAGAAGAACTGGGTTCAATTCCCAACACCCACAGGGCAGCTCACAACTTATGCAGTATTTACAAATTCCTAGGCATGCTGAGCAGTGGTGGTACACACCTTTAATCCTAGTACTCAGGAGGTAGAGGCTGGTGGAGCTCTGTGAGTTTGAGGCCAGCCTGGTCTACAAAACGAGTTCCAGAACAGCTATAGCTATTACATAGAGAAATGTTGTTTCAAAAAACAAAACAAATTCCTAGGCACATCCTCCTGAATTTTAAAGTCATCCCCAGGTGATTTATAATAACCTGTATATAAAGGGTTGTTGTACTATATTGTTTAGGCAGCAATTACCAAAAATACTATATATGTACATACATTTTCCCCATAGTTGGTTGAACCTGAGGATATTCAATCTGTAGATATGAAGGGCCACTTATATACAACAGTCTTACTAATAGTGTCTACTGTCAGAGATTATAAATGATTGAATTTCTTATGCTAGTTATCTGAATACTCAAAAGTGTCTGTATTAATAAATTAATAATTATTATCTTAAAGCAAGAATATTTTGTATTGATTAAGAGAAATCATGCCCAAAATGTTATTGCCAGCATCACCAAGGTTAGGTATGTTAACTTTCTACCTTGTTTTTCAAAACCATCTCTTAACCCAAAGTGCATTAATTCTCAAAGTAAAAGCAACAGAAACATAAAAACATGTGCATTCATTAGGGATGAGGAAGATTTCAGACCAGGTATAATGTCTGTTAAAGGGTTTGTTCATATTGGTTGAAGTTGGCATTGTTGGGATGTGAACGGAGAATGGTAGGAACATGCACTGAACATGTCCATGTTGTCTTAAAGATAAAAAGCTAATAGCAACTGCTTGTTCCTGGGAGTTCCCTTTGTGCTATCCTGCTATTAGCACACTCTGAAAGCTGCCCTCCACCCATGACATCAGGAACGTGAGAGCAGAGATGAGACAGATTCCGGCTTTTAGTTTTTCTGTGATATGTGGCTTGTTGTTACCAAGCACAATATTAAAAAGGTCTAGTGCATAAATTCATATTTGCAGTGATTCAAAAGAGTCCCACATGACACATCATACAATAATACCAAATCCGCCATGAAGAAGTTGTGAAAGGTATTTACGGCGTGTCTTACTTTGGCAGTTTTCATACCTCGGCATCTCCAAGGCTTCAAGCATTTTATTTAAAACACCTGGAGAGCCTGTTCTCCGAACATTATCCTTGGAACAGGCATTGCCGAGGCACTGGGGCATGGATTAAACTGGAAGCACGCGAATGAGGAGTTTGACTAGTATAGTGTGTATTTAAGAGATACTGTCAATGGAATAAAGCATTGTCAAAGGATAATGGTTTCCAGCTGCCACATAAATGTCAAAGCAGAGCCAAAGCATTTACTTTCAAAGCAGAAGGCAGGAAAGTAATGTGATCCCCAGTTTGCACATAATAAGGCTGTATATCCATCAGGAATTTCCACAGCATCTCACAATCTGTCTACACTAGGACCTGCAAACTGGATTAGATCCCAAGCCAGCCATCAGAGCTAGCACGAAACTCCTTCCCAAGATGGCTGCTTCCAGAATGGCACAAATCCCTGCCTGGAAAAAGACCAGGCTGTGTTTAAAATTCTTCTTAGTCTTGCACCATCATGAAAGATGAAAGACAGCTGGGATTACCAGTTCATCTTTTCCCAAATGAAGATTTCTGTACCTGGGAGAAGAGTGAGGTGTGGAGAATGGAGAGGTGTTGAAACGTACAGAAATGGGAGATGTTTTCCAGTTCCTTTTCCCTGAGTTTTAGAGGACAAGGAGTTACTGTTTCCCCCAAGAAACTCAGCTCTTATGCATATGATTCCCACAGGTCGTATTCCTAGTGAGAGGTCACTATGATATCTCAGCTCCCTCTAGGGAAAAGCTACAGCCCATTTCCTCCCATGAACTGTGGCCAAACATTGATGGATCTATATCTCAACCAATTGCTTGGCATCCGTTCTTTGCCAGGAACTGTGGTAGGCACCAGTCTAATCGAGAGGCTATTGCAATAATCCAGGAAGAGAACATTGGTGGCAGCAAAAGATAGCCAAAGCTGCTTTAGAAGTCTTGAGGATAAGGGTGGCAAAGGCCAGCATTTGCTGTAGAGTGGTAAAAAGAAAGGAAAGGAAGAACAGAATCCTTGACTAGTTCAGCAGTAAGATGGGCTGACCAGGAAGGGGGACTTGATTGGGGGAGGGGGAGGGAAATGGGAGGCAGTGGCGGGGAAGAGACAGAAATCTTTAATAAATAAATAAATAAGAAAAAAAGAAGAAGCTAACTACTTAAATGGATACACTTGTGTTAGTTGGAAACCTCGGATCTGGAATGAGGAATGGAATCTGTGCTAAAGATCCTGATTCAGGAAACTGATGTGACTAAAGTCAGAGAGACAGAGAGAAAGAGAGAGACAGAGAAAGAGAGAGAGACAGAGAGACAGAAAGAGAGAGAGAGAGAGAGAGAGAGAGAGAGAGAGAGAGAGAGAGAGAGAGAGAGAGAGAGGAGGTTTTGTGGGCAAGGAGATTTGTAAAGGAAAGCCACAATTCCAGGGCTTGGGGAAGGCCCAGGAAGACTCCTTCTCTGAACTCTTATGGGCACCTGCAATTATGTCAGCATTGTATTCTTTTTCCAGGGCATAATGGACATATTGCTATTGGAGTTTTGCTGGTTACCCTTTATATAGCCAGAATGAAGCAAGAAAAAATTCTCCATCTGTCAGTTGGCTTTTTAATCTTCTAAGGACATGCCAAGTTTCTAAATGTACAAACGTTATTTTAAGAGCTTGTTCATGAAAACTCCGACAGTGTTTTCTCTTTTGCTGAAAAATAACCTCATTGATTTAGATCTATTATTAATTTAGATTAGATCTATTATTGATTTAGATCTATTTTTAAAAAATGTAGTTGTAGCTCTAAAAATCTCAAAATGAAAATGTTTGAATCTTTCCTTCTCTTTCTTCTCCTTGGGTCATACCAACGATGGTTTTGTCAGTTGGGTAAATGATGCTGTCTATAGAGAAATACAGACCATTTCTGTGTTCTGTAAAACCATAATTTAGGCAATATATTTTCTTAGTTTCTTATTATATTTCCATAATAAAATTAAGTAATGTAAGCAATAGTAGTTTTCAAAAAATATTGATCTAACGCTAGCCTTTTATTCCATTTTTAGTGCCATCTTTTCCCAAAATGTATTTATCAACTGTGCTCACTGAGATGTCAGCCAAAATTTGGGAGGAGAAAAATCCCACATGGTCTGTTTGCTGTTTATCACTGGGGTAAGGTTAGCATATATGCTGGGGTCCATTAGCACATCTTTATGCAGCTCCTTCCCCTGAGTGCCACCACTTCGTTTGAAATTTGTAGCACAACTTATATATGCACTCAGCATTTGACAAAAGATAATTCGAGTTTGCTCTGTTTAGAAAACAACTCACACGGGGAGAAAGTCATATTAAATAAATAATAAAGATAAAATTTATACTCTCTATATTTCAAAGCTAATGTCGCCAACTTACAATGGAACAGTAAGGTGAAGATGCAGTGCTGTAATTTGATTGATTTGTTTTGACAGCGACCCAATAATTGAGAGTGAAAGGTGTCAGCACAGACGAAATACTCTATAAGCCTCATCCAGGAGGCAGCTCCAGTCGCAACAGCCACGGCAGTTTTATTTCTTTTGATTTTGTGTACTTCTCGACTTCCAGTTTATTAGGAAGCCATGAAAGGTACACAGCTTCCCCAGCTACGGAGATTTCCGGGAGCACGGGCGTATTTGGAAGTTTGTCAAACAGTTGAAGAATGAGGACTGACAGAGGTTCTGAGACAGCCATGGTGCACCAAGCTGCACGGCATCAGTCTCTTCCTTTCTTTGGCAAGTTGCTGCCGCGGTGCTTTTTTGTCTCATTTTAAAGTGATTTGGCGTCAGAGCAAATATTAGATCCCATTTCCCAGTTCCTTGACAGGAGACAGACAGCAGAGAAGGGGGTGTGCCTGGCGAGGCCTCTGCGCCACGATGCTTAACTGAAACCCCAAGCACCTGGTGAGGATAAGAATTGAGGAGCTCAGTTAATATAAAAGGTAAATGGTCAGGAGAGAATTAATTAGGACAGATCCTCTGCCCTTAGGCAAACATGGAGAGAAAGTTATTGGAGTGCTATGTGAATCATACTGACCAGCTTTAAGTCCAGCCAACCACTCACTGTCTGGTTTCCGGTGGCTGTTTTAAAAGGTTGTTTTAGACATTAAATGTGATGCTATGTGGAAAGCGATTCACACAAGGCATAAGCACACAAGGACGATAGCTGCTTTCATGACTGAAAGATGTAAAGTCCAATATGGTAGCCATAAGCCACATGCGACCTTTCGGCAGTTGTAAGGTGG
Organism: Alexandromys fortis; assembly: GCF_014885135.2. Lineage (NCBI taxonomy): Eukaryota > Metazoa > Chordata > Mammalia > Rodentia > Cricetidae > Alexandromys > Alexandromys fortis. The sequence goes on from NW_026067924.1 coordinate 19,703,579, forward strand.
CTATTGGAAGGCGAAATACGTTAAGAACGAAAACGCACACAGTGCATGCTTGTCAATCCAAGATGCTGAAATCTATGCTAGAGTTGTTGATTTATTTAGATACGATATCCTTTTTTTTTTTTTTTTTTTTTTTTTTTTTTTNTTTTTTTTTTTTTTTTTTTTTTTTTTTTTTTTTTTTTTTTTTGAGGAGGAGGAGGAGGAGGAAGAGGAAAGCGTTTATTTCAGCTTACAAGTTATAGGCTATCATTGTGGGCAGCCAGGGCAGGAACTCAAAGCTGGGACCTGGGAGGAGGAACTGATACAGAGCCCATGAGAAAAAAAAATGGTGTTCTCTGGCTTGCTTGGCTAGCTTTCTTCTATAGCCCCAAGCTCACCTGCCTAGGCATGGCGCTGCCCTGAGTGGCTGGACCTTCTCAGCCACTCAGAAGAAAATGCTCCACAGATATGCTCGGAGGCCAGTCTGATGGATGCAGTTTTTCAATAGAGATTCCCTCTTTCCAGGTCTGTCGAGTTGACAGCCAAGACTAGCCCTCATACCTTCCTAGAAACATACACTTTCTTTTGAGGTGAAGCTTCTTCTTCTTCTTGGCTGGAGTTGGCCAGCTGTATTGCCCTGCACAGGTCGCCATAACAAAATACCACACTCTGCCTAGCGTTAACAGCACTAATTTGCTTTCTCACAGTAGAAGGGGCTGGAAAGTCAAAGATTAAGGACCCAGAGGGTATGGTTTTTCTGGTGGACTCGTCCTAGCTTGTAAATGTCCACTTTGGCCTCGTTTAGACTAATGCTTCCGAGTATGAGGAGAAAGGGGGGAGGCACAGAAAGGTGACTTCTTGGTGTCTTTTGTAAGGGTGCTTTTATCTTGTGGTCATCCCAATCTCATTTAAACTTAATTATTCTCCCTGCAGCAACTACAACCATATAGATACAATAGCTTTTAAAATTGAAAATAGATTCTTTTCTCTAACAATATATCCTGACAACAATTTCCCCTCCCTTCACTCCTCCCAACACCCCCCAAACATGCCCTCACCCCCAGACCTACTTCTGCTCTGTTTCCTCTTCAGAAAAGAGCAGACCTCCAAGATACAACAGTAAAACAGACAAAACAAGATACAGTCAAACAAGGCAAATGCCCTCATACCGAGACTGGACAAGGCAAGTCAATAAGAGGAAAAGAGCCCCAAGAGCAGGCAAAAAGGGCAGAGAACTGGATAATGATACATTATCAAATTAATTTCCTCTGCTAGTTTTTCACTTTTTAATGCAAGTACGCCAGAGTTCTAGATCACATTTGTGTCTCAAATTGTTGGCCTTGGTGAGTGGTTTCCTGAAGGATCTGCCATGTGTATCTCAGGTACATACAACACTAGTTACAAGCTGTGTTGAGTAAAAATAATAATACACATACATTTAAATCTTGGAAACTCAAGCAGAAACTTACAGAGGACCCACATGCATAACAGTCTTTAGACAGCAGATCTCCCAGGTTCCCACTGTGTTTTAGGAATGCTGGGCTTTGGGTATGTAGAGCAAAGAAGTACAGTACCCTAAGAGACTTCAATCCATCATAATCTAAAGTGATCTATCCTTTTTAGACTTCAAAAGAAATCCTCCAAAATTTATAGAATTGTCATTTTTAAATAGAGAAAATAGCTATATAGGTATGCATACCTTTACATATATATTACATACATAAAATTCATGATGGTTTCTCTGTAAATTAGGAAACTAATATTGTTGCTCAGCCTGAGTCTGGAAACCATAGGAAGCTGCTGTGGTACAAGTCACAGCTCACGTGAAGGCCTGAGAATTGGAAGAGTGAGTAGGGGTTTCCACAATCTGTGGCAACTAGGTGTTGTAAGAGCCTGCTTGTTTGTTCCTAGCTGCTCAACCCTGAAATAACCACACAGAAACTATATTATTTAACTCACTGCTTGACCCATTAGTTCTAGCTTCTTATTGGCTGATTCTTACATCTTAGTTTACCCCCATTTCCATTAATCTGTGTATCATCATGTGGCAATGGCTTACGGGCAAAGTTTCAGCATGTCTGTCTCTGGCAGTGGCTCCATGGCTTATCCTTCACTCCATCATTATTTCTCCCAGCATTCAGTTTAGTTTTCCCCACTTAGCTCTATTCGACCCTATCAGGCCAAGCCAGTTTCTTTATCAATCAATGGTATTCACAGCATACAGAGGGGAATCCCACATCACCTAGAGGTCTGCTGTCAAAAGGCAGGTGATCAAAAGTGTCCAGCTTAGGAGATAAGGAAGAGCAATTCACCTTTCCTTTGCCTCTTTCTTCTATCTGAGGTACAATAGATGATGGCAGATCCTTCTTAGTATCTGAATCCAAAAACCAACTTCTTCTATAAAATACCTGCAACTTCTTCTCTAAACACATGCATACCCCCAAATAATTCTTTATGAACTCCCTAGGTATTCTTTATTTTTTTTCATGTTGTCATCCAACTTAACTAATAGCAAAATTAATAGTTGGTTTAACATATTATCATTATTATTATTATTATTATTATGGATTTTTGACTTGGACTATATTGTATGTTCAGTGGGTTGGTGGTTTTGGTTGGTTGGTTGATTGATTCGTTGGTAATATTTATCCTAGTAGATATAAAGTTGTCACTTGGTGTGAATGAGGTTCATTTGGAAAGAACAGTTTCTTAGAGAGTCATGCTGATAGAACTTGATTATACTATATGAATACAAATTTTAAAATAATCACAAGAAAATGCACACTTGGAAAGTTACTTTATACTCCATGCCCTTCCAATGTCAAATATTGTCATTACAGTATTTATTAATAGCTGTTGGACTTATTTAGGTCTATACAAGCACATGAGTCATGAAGGCTAACATTAGCAAATTTTGCCTTGAAAGAAATTATTGCTATGCTATTTCTTTATTGACTTCCAATGTACATATAAATTTCACTGGACAAAAAGTACACACCAATAAAAGAGAAGTGTGCTTGAAGATTTTTCCATCGTGTCTTATTCAGTGGGTTACAATTGTTCTATTCTTCACAGAACCATTTGTTTCTAACCTCAAAACCACAGTTGCCTTTGAGAAGTATTTAATTTCTTTTCTGAATCCTAAGAATTGTGTTTTACTTTCCTTTCCAGTTGCTATAACAAAATATCTTTACAAAAACAACTTGTGTAAACAGTATTTATCTTAGCTTCCAATTCACAAGTCCATCGTTGCAGGGTGTCAAGGCAGTAGGAACTTGAAGCAGCTAGTCATATCACAGTCAAGAAAAAAGAGAAAATGGATGTATGCTCACAAGAACTTGCTGCCCCTCTCTTCTTCACTCAGCCTAGGGCCCAGTCCATAAAATAGTGTTGCTCACATTCAGGTTGACTCTTACCAACTCAATTAAGAAATACCTCATAGATAAGCTCACAACCAATACAATCCTTACAAGTTTTCTTTGGGGGGAGGGTCCCTTCCCATGTGATTCTAGACTGTGTAAAGCTAACAGTTAAAACTAATTATCACAGTAAGTAAAAATATTTATATCCCTATAACCAAACCATTTTTGAGTACCTAGAATATTTCTACCATAGCCATGTTTCAGTTTATAGGGGAGTACTTTTTGGTTAACTCAGAATATAGTATTGACTTTTCTAGTTATTCTTGTTATTTTACTTTGACCCTAATTTCTATCACAGGGGCTTCAAGTAATAACAAAATTGCATTGATTCTCTATATTAGCATTTCATCCAGTATTTTGTAATATAATCTAAGCATTTCCATAGTATTTTTAATAATTTTCACATGCAATGAATTGACATTGTTCAAGAAAAATGTGATGTGAGGGGGCTGGAGAGATGGCTCAGTGGTTAAGAGCATTGCCTGCTCTTCCAAAGGTCCTGAGTTCAATTCCCGGCAACCACAGGGTGGCTCACAACCATCTGTAATGAGGTCTGGTGCCCTCTTCTGGCCTGCAGACATACAGACAGAATATTGTGTTGAAAGAGTATCTCCTATAAATGGCTGCATACTGAAGATCAGAACAATGGCAATATCAATAGACTAATATAGAAGGGGAAAATCTCAGGGGTCCTACTCCTAGACAAAGAACTGCAGGCAGGCAGCCAATGACTGCTCAGAGACGTAGAACTGGCCCCTCCCAAGGATGAGCCCTCTCATTAATTAGCCAGTACAAAGTAATCAGTTCTAAAACCACTCACATAAAAACAACAAAAACGGACTTACCTTGTTTTTCCTTAATTTCAGCTACCTGCCCATGCTCTGGCACATAAAAGAGTAGAAGGTAAAGTAGCCAGGTGCAGAGGCCCCTCAAGATCATAAAGTCATTGGTGCTCATAAAATAATATTGCATCTTTTTCAGGAGATTAATAGGTGGCTCATAAAATTGCATTAATTTTTGGCAAACTTCCAGGAAGAAAGTTGTGTGTTTTCTAGGTAATGCTTTTCCTACCCACAAAGCCTTGCTCTGAAACTATTTGCTGTTCAAAACATGAAGATCATTACACTTCTTTACTTGAAGAAAAAAGGGGGAAAAAAAAACAAAAGAAGAAAAGTAGCTACCAACATTGCCAGCATACCCAGCATTTGCACTTTAGTAAAGGGCTCACAATTTTTTGGGAATGAAGGTGAGCCATCTGGATAGAGTGTTGGCGAGCATGCTTGATTCCTATACAGCAGCCATGGGAGCACCTCAGAACCACCAGGCTGATTTATCTTGCCTTACCATGCCTCTGTCATGCTCAGGAAATCTGACTGCGCAAGTCCCAATTTCTCTGTGGAAACTGGTTCCATCATTTGGCAACTGTATTTGAGAAATAAAGCAATCACTTCTCATCTGGAATATTTCAATATCGTGTTCACAGGTTAAGTACTGCTTACACATTTAAAGAACAAAATCTTAAAACTCTTTGAATTCCACCAGTGCTGGAAAAGAACCCAAAACATTACCAGACATAAATATCTGCTCAATGCAAAATATTATCAAATTACGTATTTTGACTAAAGAGCAAATATTCAAGGCCTATTGTGAAAACTTTGCTGCTTCATAGCTGCCCAGTTTACCCCTAAGATGCATACTTCACTTTCTCCTGACAAACGCCGAAGGTGCCTTTAGTGCCTGAATATTTCTGAGAATTGTATTTGAGTTCCCCCCTCTGTCACTGAAGAGAAACTTGGATCTCGAGTGGCTAATGATCAAGGAAACATTTCTATATTTATGCCACACATTTTCTTTGATAAGGAGGTTGTGCTTTATGCTGGTGTAAAACATTGCTATTTTCATGGTAAATGTTTGGCCATAAGTGATTTCATGCCCAAAGATACACCTGACTTTTAGGGGGAACATAGGAAGCCTCAGGTCTCATGCCAGATTTTAAGGTAGAATTAATTCTTTTTTTTTTTAAAGAAAAACAACATTTTTCTAATGTACATTAAGGACATTGGAGAGCTCGCTGAAGCATAGGCTCCAAGCTTTCAGGAGCAATCTGTAGTCAGGCATTTTAAATGAAAATTGATTTGTGATTTACATGGTCAGTGGGAAGAAAATTAACTTATGGAAGGTTGTAATGAAATATTAGACAAGTAAAAAGTAGATGGTGATCTAGTGGAACTAAAAGTCCCATCTGGAAGAATTCTGTGACATTTTTACATTTATCTGTGTTCTGCATGAGCTGTAATGTTAGTGGTAATTTTATGGGACTGAACTGAAATGGAAAGGGTGTTATCACAGATTGCCTACAATATAGGATTGTGCTCAGTGGAGAGGCCTGTATCCTCTCCTCCATTTTCCTATAATATGACTCATTGCACTTTTTTCAGCTACTGTTGTTGAATGCATTCAGCCTTTTACTTGAGGTTATTAGAGAAGACCATCAAAGGCTCACAAACACCATCCAACTGCACATTTTAGAGGCACGCCGCGGCTGCTCCTTAGTTCTGCATTGTTTAGGTAATGTCCAGGAAAACCCTCAGATGCACACAGGAGAAAGAAGCAAGCACACTGAACGTAAATGTTTTCTTTAAAACCACTTTCTTCTTTTTGTCTTGGACGTATGATTGCTACCTCATCAAAACCTAGAACATGTTAGCAAAGTGGTAAATGTGTATCTTCCTACAAATGGATCGTTCAAAAGGCCATTTTTCTCTCTTTGTGTTCCAATTTTAAGAAATAATTGCGCTTGTTTCTGTGACCAGAGAAGTACATTCCAGGAAGGAAAGGATAAGCCTGTCCCTTTCTGTTTGTGTGTGTGTGGGGGGGTAGTTCGTAACAGGGAGCCAGGGGTGAGCTATTCCTTCCCTCTTCCCACTTATTACACTGACAGCTGCTCATGACTTTACCAAGTCTTGAATTTCTGAGTTACTATACCTTAAATATCAGATATAATTTAAATACTTTGACCTTCATAGCAAAGCTTAAGCCTTGAAATTATTTGCCTTAGAATTTCAGAATTTCAAAATCTATTATCTGACTCTTTTTTTTGTTGTTGTTGTTTCTTTCTCCATGAAGCAGAGCTAACTACAGGTAGAATTTCTTTAAAAAAAAAATCTTAAAACTAAGGTCTTTAGCTAAACTGACACTTAGGTTGTTTTTCAGTAAATCCACTCAATACTGGAATCAGCTCCTTTCAGACTGACTGGTTGGACTGCCTCTTCTGTCGCCATTATTCTCATCAACTACACTTCATCTGTGCTGTTTTCTACTTTTGACTTTTCTATTTTTTTCTCATAAGAAAGCTACAAGTTCTTTTCAGTACTTTCAAGTTGGGGCTCTATGTTTCCTACTGCGGTGGGGCTCAGTCAAAGTCGCCACACGGAAGCTTTGACATAGGCTTTCCCACCCTGTTACACAGCTCTGACTTGATGGCCCAGCACACCTCCTGGCTCTGGCATCATGAAAACGTTCTGCTAATATGCAGCTCCTGTTGTAGGTGGGGGAGGTGAGGAGAGAAGGTTGGAAAGGCGGGGATGACTTAGCCTGCCTTACACAGGCCATGCTTCTTTTTCTTCCCTCTGTTTTTATGATCTGAGGCTATTTATATTTGTAGGTTTAAAAAATGCATGTAGACATATATACAAGCAGGCTATAAACCTAATAAGATTTTCAAATCATAAACTCAAAATATACTACATATTATCTATTTTTAAGTGTATGTATTTGTGTGTGTGGTGCATATGTGTGTGCCAGAGATCAACATTAAGTGTCTTCCTCTATCTCCCCCCATTTCACTTTTTAGCAATTATTTTTATATTTTATTTATAATTTAAGGAAAAATAATTTATTAAAATATATTTTAATCCATTTAATTTCTTTTCCATGGCTCCTCTCCCAACTCCCTCTCAAATCCTTGCCCTTTTCTTCTTTGCTGTATGTGTGTGTGTGTGTTTGCGCGTAAAATTCAAATCTGCTGAGCCCATTCAGTGTTGCTTATAAGTACATGATGTCCGAGCTGACCACTCAGCATTGGATAGCCAATTAGGGAGCTCCTTCTTCTGGGAAGACTGCTTCCGGGCTCTTATCCCTTATTTGCCTGTAGGTCTTTGTCTAAGAGTGGAACTCCATGAGATCTCCCTCTTCCACATTAGCAAGCCCATTGATATTGTCTGGGTTCAGGTCTTTGGGTAACCATATTCTTGTGGTATTACGGGAGAAGCTTCCCGGCCATTTCTAGGAGACACAATCTCATAGAAAATTTCCTAATCCTCTGGCTTTTATAATCTTTCTGTCTTATGTTCTTCAATATTCTCTGAGCCTTAGGTACAAGAATTGTGCTGGAGATATATCCACTGGGGCAGATAAGTTGTTCTCTGAACTCTGGCCAGTTGTGGTTTTCTGTAATGGTCTCTGTTGCAAAGAGAAGCATCTTTGGTTTTGGTGAAGATTTGTAGCTACTCTTATCTGTGGGCAGTAAGAGTAAATATTTAGAAGGCAGTTAAGAATGGAATTGATTTAGAAAAGTAGTGGTAGTGGGATCTCCTGAGATCTATGACCTCATTAGCCCTGTGTAATTGGCTAGATTTCCAGTACCAGCTACAATCTCTCTTCTGGGGAGCATGTCAAGCTAGACAGCTGTTGGTTACCGCTAAGATATAAGTGGCACTATTGCACCCTTAGGATTATTTTATCATGCTGGTCTTTGTGGATCACAGGCTCCACAGCTGGGTAGGACTGTTGGTTGCTTCTCTCCCTTGGAAGCTTGCATGACAACTACCCGTACCATGAAAGTTAATCCTTATAGAGGAGCTTTTCAGATCAGACCCAGCTCAGGGCCTCTGAGTCCTGAGTCTGAAGTATACAGTACCTTCAACAGTAGGCACTTACTTTCCATCTTTGGTGGACAACCAAGGCCAATGACAGTAGTCTATGTCATTTTGGGAATCTCTTGGACTCCCTTGACCAATAACTTGAAAGAATGTTTCTCAAGTCTGGTATTAGGAATTTTGTTAGCTAACTCATGACTCTTGGAAGGAGCACTGTTATCCCAAGTGGCTTAAGTTATTTTTTTAAATATATAAATGTATATATATATATATATATACATACATACATATATAATATAAGCACATATACTTATATTGTATGTAATTTGGAGTAAATAAAAAACAATCACTTAAGGCTTTTTAAGACATTCTTCTTATGTTCAGCCAGTCCGGTTTTATCCTATGCTTTTTCAGACCCAGGCCAGCTGGCCTTGGTGAGTTCCCGATAGAGCATCTCCATTGTCTCAGTGTGTGGGTGCACCCCTCGCGGTCCTGAGTTCCTTGCTCGTGTTCTCTCTCCTTCTGCTCCTGATTTGGACCTTGAGATTTCAGTCTGGTGCTCCAATGTGGGTCTCAGTCTCTGTCTCTGTCTCCTTTCCATTTTTGCCTCCTCCCTCTGTCCTGTTCTGTACCGATCTCCCTTCTCCCTCTTCAGGTTTTGAGACAAGATTTCTCACTTCACCGGGAACTCATCACTTCAATTAAACATGACACAAGTCCCTGAGATCTGTCTGTCCTCCTCCTACCCCAGCACTGCGATTACAGATGCATGTGGCTCTATCAGCTTTTACATGGCTGCTATGGATTCGAACTTTATGCTTGTTCAGAAAACACTTTGCCTAGCCCATTTTTTCCTAGATATGGTGACTTTAAATTATGTGTGTTTCTCTCAATTTAAAATAAAACATTCATTTTGCTTCTGAGAACTGGTTGGGATATGTTATCAAGACAGGAGGACCTTTGTGTCTGTCTTTCAGGTTATTAGTTATTCTACACAAATGGAAATCAAATTAGTTCTCCCACCAAAATGTCCCCCAACTTCAGAGACTGTCGCTGCAGGTGCTGTCAGAGCATCGAAGGAGCCAACTGACATCCACCCCTCAAGTCATTTTCCGCCATCCATGCAGTTTATAACATTTCTAGGGAAAAGGTCATGGCTCTGTCACCAGTAGTGTTTGTGGCACTCAGAAAATAAAACGGGGTGGTTAATGATAGCTGGGGCAGGCCGTGTAATCACAGGATGCTGCCCAAGTCAATATCCAGTATCGGCTTCCCGTCCTGTCCATCTGAAACAATATACTGAAGTAAATGTAATCAGTAAGTGGCCGCAAATGAATCTTTTAGAGACATCTGCATTACAGAAACAAGAGATTCCTGAAGAGATGCTAAGTGGGATCTTTTGGGTTGTAATTGCAGTCCTGGGAACAATTACCTTAATTAATAGCTGCTGAACCCGGGACCCTTGCTCCCTGGCGCACGGATGGGTCCACAATAGCTGTACCCGGAGTGCCTTGTGGACTCCTCAGAACAGAGCAGTGGAGTGAACAGACCCTGGGGACCAGACTCAGACACTGAAAGCTTTCTGATCTCCATCTCTTTGCAACCACAAGTACATCCCTGATAATCCATCAGTGACTGCCATGAACCACAGAGTGGTGAGCAGTGGTTGTGGAATGGGATGCAGGGATCCTTTTCAGCATTGGGTTACTGTTTAGTAAAGAGAGCCTCTCTGGAGATATGGTTGTTCTGGTAGATTGATATCTTCGGTTAGAAGATAGCAGCCCTCTTGACATTTCCTTGGGAATATGTAAAGGGCTGGAGAGAGAGAGAGAAAGAAATATGATGGGTTTTTCTTTGTGCGTCTTCCACCTATATTGCAGGAAGCAGTCTTGAAGAGTTGGCAAAACCTTATCCAAAAGGTCAGCCACAGGAAAAACCGAACAAGTTTCAGTCATAATATTTCCTTAGCTTTCCAAAGGTTCTCTCTTCTTCTCTTGGTATCAATTGCTAAGCAAACCGTGTTGACTCTTCTCAGCCCAAACCACTTCTCTGCAATGGTTCCAATGACCTTGCTCTCTAAGAAGTGTTATTTCTCACAGTCTTTCCAGAAGTCAAAAAGCAAAGACTCAAACCAAGCCTCTGCTAACTAATGCAGGGATTATTTTAGAAAGAAGAAATGCCTCCTCCACCTCTTCTCCTCACCATGCAGCCTGATTACCTAAGATCTTCACTCCTAAGGTATTCACGTCAGGGGCTCAGATGTGGCCTAATCGATTTGCTCAGTGTTTAGGTTCATGTATTAAGAACTACTACTGATTAAAGTTTTCTTGGTAATTACATAAATGCTCTTTACAAGGAAAATGTACATGTCCAGTAGCGATTTTGTAACAGGTGCCTCTCTGGTTATCTTACCATCTTTACCCCCGAACAATGTGTGTGATCTTGGACACTGTAAAATTGTGGTTTTTTTCCTAAAGAAAATATTGAAACTTTTAATGCAGATATATACTGCCTCAAACCTAGTTTATATCTGCTGAACATATACTAAAGCTGACCGCTTAAAAATCCATCCTACTTAGTTCTCACACCGAGGGAAAATGGAATGATTCCCACACACTTTGTAGTAAACTCAAGACAGCATGGCTGGATGGCGCAAGTGTGGTATGCAGAAGTAGTAGCAGGTCCCAGCCAGGCCTGCAGAGCTGAGTGACTGGCGAGAGCAGCCTCCAGTCTCTGACTGTGGTGTTTTCCCTTCCCACAGCAAGGAAAGTGAGACAAGCACAAAGGCTCCCACGGAAGCTTCAGAAGTGACTCAAACAGCTTCTTCCATCCTTGAAATAAATAATAAGCAAAAGGAGAGGGTGGGCTCTCATTTGTCGCTATATTTAACATGTTTTTTACACGTCAGATGAAATCTAAGCTGACAAAAATGTTCTGACGCAACCACCACCGAAGATTGGTCTGTGTTAATAGGGTTCAGAAATGCTAAGGGGAGAAAGAGGATTGGAGGATGTAGCCAAGTGGCAGAGAGATTGCCTTGCATGCACAAGGCCCTCAGTTCAATCTCCAGTACAGAAAAATTACATATAGCACAGCAATTCTTGGCTGGGGATGATTCACCTCTCAACTCCCAGGGAATATCCGGCAATGTCTGGAGACATTTTTGTTTTTCCTTATGGAGGAGGCAATGCTACTGGCGTCTACACTGTGGGGACCTAGCGACAATTCTGAATGTGAGGAACAAGACAGCTCTGCATCTAAAGCTATCCAGCCCAAAATGTCAAGTGCACTGAGCTCAGAGATGTTAGAGGGTGAAAGGGGAGAAGGTGGAGGAAGGCCTGATTGGATTTACAATCACAGAACGAAAGATTTTCCGGCTAGAAACTGTGTGGTAAGCAGAGAATCAGAGGATCATAATATGGTTAGCTTGACTGAGACATTTTTGCATCCTTCATAGTTTTGTGGACTTGACTTCAGAAATTCAATCAACTTACAAGAATACAACATTAAATACCAGGCACTTAATGTTTTATAAGCATCATATTTTAATCATCACAACTCTATAAAATTTATATAGTTGGACCATTTTAGACAAGATGAAATTTTGACTTTAAATGATTGGGTGACACAGAGAGTATCTTCTCGTCTGTCTTGCAGCTAAGTAGGACTCTGTTTCACATCTCAGATCATAAGAATGTGGGTGAACTCAGGCATCTTATTCCAGAATTACCCCTTAAAACCATGCTGGGAAGCTCTTCCCCCATCCCATCTCTCAGATATAGAGGATTCAATGGAATTAGAGAAAGGCCCAGGAAAGTGGTTCTCAGCCTATGGGTCACAACCTCTGGGTATGGAATGGCACTTCTGCTGCATGATGTTATAAATGATTATCAACCATGTTGAAACAAGTGCAAACCATTTTTAAGAAGTAAATGTAAAATGATGTATATGATTCTTCACTGTGTTTACAGTAGAAAAGTCAAAGTATATAATAATCATTGGATTTTTCTCATTACGGTGATAAAAGCTGCCATAAATATATTCCTGAAACACATCAGTAGTTTAAAATGTTAGAAGCAGATAAAATTATTATGTTTTGATTGCCATCTGAATATATACCATTACAGAGAGATGTTTGCTCACTGTTCTTCTTTCCAAACACAAACACCGGACAAACCGGCTACAAAGATTTCAGTAATAAAAAGAAACAAAATCAATGCTGTTTGCCTGTTCCTCTTCTAGATCAAAATAAACGGCTGACTCTTGATGAATAAGCAAGGTGAACTAGCATGATAACCACCACATTTGTAAGCTGGGGAACAAAGCGAGATCCCTCTAGGAAGAATGTGGCTTGTGGGGGCCTAATTGAGAATTCTTTAATTAAAAGGAAAAGTGTTCAACTTTATAAGAATCCATGTCTGTCCCTCCAGCTAGAGGGACCAATATCTGGAGAATGGATGTTAGTGGTATTATGCCACGACAGAGTGCCAAGAACAGGGTAAAATGAACAGGAGCAGAAGTTGTTAGAATTCTCCTGTAGCTTCTTGGCATTAGGGATTTCACTGACCTCAACGTTTGGAGCAGATATTATTACTGTAGCAATCGTTTCATGTTTCCATGACATGCTAAGATCAGGAGTAGTTATGGCCCGTGCCATTGGTCTGAAATAATGCACACACTAAAGGCAAAGAATCTGCTGCGATGGGATCAGTTTCCATGGCAGTGAACTTGGGATTTGCCCATGAAATGAAGTTTTGTGTGCTCTTAAGGACATCTACAAAATTGCTCGATTCTGCCTGTCATATTTCTATTCTGCCTGGAACTACTTTTCTTGGTTTGTAAGCTTATCATTAATAATATTTTAGTTTCTTGTAGACAACATTGTAACTTGAGCGTTTAAGGTATTTTCTTACAAAATGCATACAAATCATGAGCTAATTCATCATTCTTTGGCTGTCTTACTAGCTAGTGTCTTCATTCTTGGCACCAGAATACCAGCTATAAGGCTCTTTGATGCACATTCTCAATATTGCAATACTCCATCACAAGCAATAGAGAGTTCATAGTATAGTGAGAAAGACAGAACATAAAAATAGGTTATTTAGAAAATAGGCTCTTATTATTTTTTTAAATGTTTCAATAATGTGGTATTTAGCCTGAATTCAGCAATTTGTTATTTGACCAAATTAGGTGCCTTTCAAGTCACTTAAGTTGTCAGTAATTTGTACCTTATAGACGTGAATCAGTGTGAAGCTTCTTGCACTGCTATATTCTTGTTCTCTGCAATGGAAAGGAAGGGTTTGCAGGGGAACATGCATTTTCATCTTATTGCACCGAGGAGCCATTCTTTCCAGAGGGCCTATGGTTAGAATGCTGTAAGAGAGACCTTGGTCTTGGGATGTCTCCATACATTTAGACCACTCCCATTGGCATTCAGTGTTCTATGAGGAATATAAGCTTAGGAGTGTCACCCCCCACCACATGGCTACACTGCTGTACCTCCTTGTGACTCATTTTCCTGCACAGCAGAGTCTTTAAAAAACATAAAACCTTATGACTTTAATTATATCAATCCATCTGCTCAATTGTCCCCCACTCGTGTCTTCCAGGCTCCCAGTTGTGAAATCAGAGCATGTGGTTATTTCCTCGGAGATGTTTCATTAACTGCTAGTCAGCTCAGAGAGAAGCATTGCTGAATCTTTAATGTTCTGCTACCCATAGCTATGTGGACCTCCTGTCCCGTTTGTGTTAACATAAATTGTATGGAAACTCCACCATAAGTGTAAGCTTAGCACACAGTACGATACGAGTCCCACCCTGTGGACAATAAGCCAAGGTGACTGTAAATTTTCTATTAGGAAAAATGTACGTTTCTATTTTAATGGATGAATCGGTTCACTCAAATATTAAATAAGATGGCACCCTTGGAAATTATCGTAATTATAATTAGATTGTAAGCCTGAGTGGGAATAGTCCCGAGTCTCTGATAAGCACACGGGTACTTTCACCCCTGCCTATTGGTAAGTCTTCATGGGATGCTAAGAGAGAAGGTACTGTGGATGGCACCCTCTGAAACCACACAGGAGTGGTACCTTAGGTGCTCCTGAGCCTTAGCTGCTATGAATTTTGCTGTGAAGGTTAGTTTCCATCAGTTATTGGCTTCGGCGATTTCTTTTTCAGGTAAAGAAAAAAATGTAGCCATGTGTTCATCTCCAGGAAGGAGGTGAGGTGGGAGGAGAGGAGGGTCTGCCAGGTGTGGTCCTAGAAACTGCCTTCCTTGGTATCTCTGGCTATCCTGCTTCTTAGCAACACACCCCGTCTAGGTACCAAAGCATCTTTTGTTCTAATCATGCTTATCTGTTCTTCACATGAGCAAAATTACTATTTAATAAAGCTTCTCAAAAAAATTTGTTTTCTGCTAATGTCAATCTTCTTGCCAGCACATTGAAGTTCCCAAGCATCATTAATACCATTGTTTCTGTCTGTTTCTGTGACATGTAGCATCTTTCTAGGAGTAAAACGATCCAGATCAGGGCACCATCTAACAAAATAACTTTGTTGCCGGACCTAACCGAATATAAGCTGTCTTCTACAATTCTTTTCAGGCTTAGCTTTCTCACTGTATTCAGAAGCCCGTTTGTTTTGCCTTCCCACATCCCAACCTGCTGGGTTATTTAGCTAAAGTCTGTACCACAACGATGGTGACACAAGCCATCCCTTACAGTTTAGGACCAGCGACTTTTCCTATCCTAATTAGTATCATCTCATCTTTTCCTTTCTTATTATAAAGATGCTTTCACTCGGCCGATTCTTTTGAGAAGCCCATCTTTACTGGTGCAGATCCACAGGCTCTTATTCCTAGAAAAGAAAGAAGAAACAAAAGCAGTATCACAACAGCGTCAGTGCCCATCGCAACGAGAATGACTCCAAGGTGTCGAGCAGCAAGCTCAGGGCACTCCAGCTGGTTTCCGTTCATCCACATGGTGACTTGGTTGAGGCAGTTGTTGCCATCCCCATTTCAGTCCTTCGGAGCACAAACTGGTCAGCTGTGGTGCTGAACCTGCCCGCACTGCCCCTTTCCTTCCGTGTCACTGAGTCTCGGGCTGTTTCTCCTCAAAGGTCCTTGGCGTTGACAAGACATGGCCTACATCAGATTGCATCTATTCCTCTCGTTCCTGGGCATTGTCTCTACTGAGCTTTTTAACATACAGGAAGCCCTTCTTCAGAGTAGCTGTCACTGAGGTCTATTGTAATTTATACCTATTGACACTACTTGCAGGAGATTCACCCTTGCAGCTGTCACTTCACACTGTCACCAGAAGTCGCAGGCAAAGGGAAATGGGATGCGTAGTGCCTATCAACAGAGGACCTTGGTGTCTCCGGATGTGAATGCGTGTGGCGGGGGAGGGGAGTGGAGGGGACTTAGCTTGCCCCTCCTGGATTGCACAGACACTTCTTTGGCAGGATCATTGTTCAGTGGCTTTGAAGGAAATCAAAGATGACAAGAATAAACTACGAGGTGTAATAATTATTGAAAGAAAATACTAACTGAGCACATTTGCATTTTTTGGCATAGCCATTGAGGAGATGCTTTTATTGTTGGGCTAAGTATCGAAATGCAATCATAACATCCTCCTGAAAAACTGCTTATAATATGCAGTGACCTCTACTCTGACCACTTCTTTTGGTGGTCTCAAAATAAAAACCAGGGCCACAAAATTCTCTTTTCTACAGAAAGGACACTTCAGAGATTATTTGTCCTGGCTTGCATTTAGCAACCAGAAAAATTAAATTGTAGGAGTATTAAGGGACTTGTTCAAGGTTAAATATAATGAAGATTCCTCAGAAAATATCACTGAAACCTCTTTCTCAATTAATATCACAGCAGCCACACACACTTCTATGCCCTTTACCCTGCTTCTGTGGCATTGGTAATAACAGAAACGTATTCCTGCCTTCAGATAGTGTTTGCATCTTCTCCCTCACTCTTGTGGTCTGAAACAGCCAGGGCATCAGTTCCAACCAATATTCGCTTGAATTTGAAATTTGTGGTACGATGTGCTGCTTTTCATTTTTTACCATTTCACACCTTGTCCGCATCTTGAGCAAGCTTGTAAGTTTCCAGCGCATACATTTCGTGTGATGATATATTGTCCTGGTGGAAAATTTCATTTACTGCTGTGCCCTTTGCTGAACCTGTTGCTAGTCAGGGAGCATGATAAGCGTATAAGTAGCATGCTACTTCATTTATCATACATCGTTGTAGACACTCAAGTATCTCATATACAATTCTGCATCTTGAATAGCAAAGAACGACCCAACTCATAGGAAAAAAAAAGAGATCTTTGAAAAAATTGTCAGCTCATGACTTATGAATGTATTCTCTTAATAAAAATTAATCGTAGCTTACACTAAGTCTGTAAGTACTCCTTTTCTTTTTTTTTCCCTTTATAACCCTGCTAACCACATGTTATCAAACACTAATAAAAGGTATCTGCCTTTGCGATTTGGTGTATAAGAGGATTGGAAAAATACAAAAGCACGCTCTATTTTCCATAATTGAATTACATTGTAAAATAAATCAGGGCATTGAGAATCTCAGCAGTGTCTCAAGGCTTGTCTAGCACCGCGCTTCTCTTGCTGGGAGGCCCTTCAGCATTTTCCTCCTGGCAAGTCAGAGAAATCGCTTGCAGAAGCTTGGACGGAGTGCACAATGGTGAGTTCAAAGACAGAAGTCCCCGCCCTCAGCAACTACCCAGAGAGTCTGATGTTCAGGGTTATTTTCCAAGGCAGCTACGGGAGGTCATGCCTACCTAATTTCAGTAAGTTTTCATGTATTGATTTCTGCTCTTCCCTGCCTGTCATTACAGTGTTTTACTAGCCCCCATGTTTTATGTATAGCATTAAAAAATCTACATTCTGTCAGAATGGGGCCATTGAAATTTTGAAAGTGAAACTTGATTTACATTAAACACTGCTTAGACTAATTAGGACCTTTCTCAAAGGAATTGAGAGCGTGAAATACAGCTAACAATTATGTGTTCTCTGTCTTGCTGTTCTTTTCGATGCAGGAAGTACTTTGGAGATATAGAACCCATACGTGGTGGGGCCCACCAGCACGTTTATAAAGATACAAATTTAGAGCTACAGATGTTTTTACTCATGAGGGATTATTGACCTTCAGAAACAGCAGTGGTACCAAGTGTTTCTGCATCAACTCACTTACTTGCTTGTAAATTTGACACTGCTGGACCACACCTTGTAGGCAATGCTCATACAAAAGGGGAGATGCTTTTCAGATGAAAAGTCACTATTTTTCTAAGGAAGGAAAAATATTCCTTTCTGAAATTTTATATTTGAATGCAGAATTTAGATGTGTTGCTTTTACTGTTTAGAAAAAAAATGCCTCAGCTACATATATGGCAATAAACCATTTGGCTTTTTCCATTTCTTATGCCTTCATTTTTCATTTCTCTGTTTAGATGTTAGTTTTTCATGATCTGGGGACATATTTGAAATGCTCATTAAAGCTATAGATCTGCTCTACATACAAATTCATATGCCCCAGACATAAAATTTCCACATATTATTTCAGGAGGTATGAATACTCTGAGGGTCACTCACAGATGTGCCAGAAGAACACCTCATACTTGACACCAGTGTGAAGGGTGTTAAACAGCGCCAAACTCACTTTGGGCATCTATAAAATGAGAACAAAAATTATGCTTGCTCAAGGGGTATGTAGCCATCCTTTCATTACCACAACCAAACACCCAAGATAAGATCCTTGTAAAATTATAGGGTTTTGCTGTTGCTGTTCACAGTTTCAGAGGTTCCAATCCACAATCACTTAGTTCTATTACTTTGGGATGTGGTGAGGAGCACATCATGGCAAAGTGTGTGGCAAATCAAACCTTCTGTATCATGAACTTGAGAAAAGAGTTAGGGATGAGAGGGCTAGGATCCCACAGTAAGGAACAGGTCCCCAATGATTCAATGACTTCAAAGGCATTAACAAGAAAGGGAGTTTGGCCAGACCTTAGCTTTACTCATCAGATCTCACCACCTCCTGGTTCTCCAACTGAAGATGTGTTGGAGTATACATGTACCTCTTTACTTATTGCTTGTATGTGTCAGAGTCCGTATTTGTCATGAAGATCACCTGGCCTACAAAATCAAAACTATTTACTATATGACCCTTTACCGAAAAAGCTTGTCTTGTAGGACCTCTGCCTTAGAGCTATAAACACAACCAAGGTCATTTGTGGGCCAGCTGCCTTCGTTCTGACTGGAGGAAATGGTTTGCCCTATTGTGATAGCCTGTGGAGGTTCAACCTGGCTAGACACTGACAGTTGATGGCAATAGGAACCAACTCTGAAGTGGAACCACTTCACATGTCGACCAAGAGGAAAATGGTTGAGTGTAAATGATATGCTAGCATTGCAACAATAAAAAGAACAAATTATATCTACTTCCAGAAGCATGGGCGAAAATAGGAAAGGTTGATATAGAAGGGTATATCCTGTGAGATCACCTGAATCAGGTACTAGGACATAGAAAACTAATTCATGATGTAAGTTAATGTGGGAAGGGTGGTGCCTGAGGAAGGCTGCAGGGGAAACTCCTGGGATGCTCAGATGTCCTATATCTTCATCACTTAGGTCAAGATGGTGGGAAAATCTATTAATTAGTTGATGTCAATTAAATGTACTTTCTATATATAATGAGCATGAATGATTTGAAATTGTGTAGTTTGTGCATATGCTTGAAAAGTCCATACAGAAGCCAGAGAGTGCTCGGACCCCCCTGGACCTGGCTCTATTGATGGCCGTGAACCACCTGAAATGGGCGTTGAGAATCGAACTCTGGTCGTCTGGAAGAGCAGCAAGTGCTCTTAACCACCGACCCTTCTCTCCAGCCACAAGAAAGAGGTGTAATTGCCAGAATATTAGTATGCTTAACTGTGGAATGCTAAGGTATGATCTGATAAATGATATGCCTAACTGCCACATGTGTGTGTGTATGCTTCCATTTACATTCGAAGCATCTAGACTGAGGGCTTCAAGTAAGGGCCGTGTATTTATACTTTTCTTGCAGAGTATACAGGAATTGATGCTATCCCTGTGGGTACTAGAGCAGTGCCTGTCCCACACAAGCTCTTAACCAAGATTCGCTTTATTATCATTGTGTTCTCTGTTTCACCCCAAGGAAACCTGTGGTTGTAGTTTTCCTTAGGGCCAGCTGCCATCAATATCACTCAGGATAGTGTTTTCTATTTCCATCCATTTGCATGCAAAATTCGAGAAGTCATTGTTTTTTATGGCAGAGTAGTACTCTAATGTGTATATATTCCACACTTTCTTCATCCATTAAAGAAACTTTTAAAGAAAGGAGTAGAAGGGTTGTGAAGACTGTGGGCCCCCCTGGCGGTGGGGGGTAGGCACTAACTCAACACCTGGAAGAACTCACTGCAGGGTCTTTCCAGCTTTTAGATTACATCTCCTAGTGACCTTAGACCAGAAAACTGCTCAGTGTTCTTGGACAGGGTTTCTTGACAGTTCCCTGATGGACTAGGAGGGTCATTTTATTCAGTGTGAATTCTGCCTGAGTTTGGAAAATCCACCACCGAGGGGCTTCCCTGTAACCACGATTGTTCCAGTACTTGCCTGTTTGTTCTAGTACTTATTTAGGTATGTGTCAGTCCAATAAAATAAGAATAAGTGAGTGAATCAGTTTGAAAACAAATTGCATCTAGATAAAAAATACAAATGTTAAATTCCAAATGAGTGATCCTGCTCATAGAAGGAATGACACCTGACTTAAACCCAAGTGACATGGACACGCATCTGCAACTGGTGAAGCCATTCCGTGTGTAAGATATCTTGGACAAATAGAAAGAAGTAAAATGACATACAGTATCACTTATTGACAGAGGGACATTGACTGAAGACAGAGAAGGTCATTAGGGGACAGTATTTAAGGTCCCATTTGAGAGGATATGTTTTATTGCCGAGTTAATTGACTAAACCTTGTATGTCTGATAATGGGAAGGATTTTCTTTGATTTATTGACCTGCACAGTACATAGTGTTATATCTATCTTTTTAGTATATAGTTCTATGAGATCTGGCAGGCACAATAATCCATTGTAACTGCCATCACAATAAGATTGAAAATTGTCCCTAAACATCCTATCAAGTTCCTTTTTAATTAGCCATCCGTGGCCCTCAGCTCCTAGCTAAGAATCTACTTTCTGCCTCAATAGTCTACCTTTTCCTGAATGTCATAGCCGTGTGCATCCATTGAGTCTGCCTCCCCTCATTCAGCCTGTACATTTGTTGTGTTCCGGACTTGTAGGGCTGGGTAACTTGCTTTGCCTTGGACTTCACTTCAGGACTTTATTACAGTCTATTAATCCATTCACCAGCTGAGGAATATCTGAATAATTTTCTCTTTTTAACAACTATGGATAACAGAATTATAAACACTTGGTTTTCCATCATCATGCGTTCTCATTTCCCTTAGGTAATACTGAGACTATAGTTGCTGTTAAATGTCCATTAACTGCAGACATTTTTCCAGAGTGGATGTATGGCTTTGTAATCTGATTAACGGTGTCTAGCTGATCCTGTTTCGCACTTTGTGTATCAGTTTTGGATTTGCTTTCCCTTTCTTCTTATTTATTATTTGTAGTTGAGTCATTCTAGTGAGTGTGGAGTAACAGCTATTGAGACTTTAGCCTTCACTTTTCTGGTGACTACTAATGGGCCTCTCTTTTGCTTTATCTATATCCTTTTTGTTTAAAGATAAAGATCTGTTATAAGAATATGGGTAAAGAAATGTTATAAGCTTTTTTCTCCTTGGATTGTCATATCAAAGTCACATCTCAGAACAGGAATCTGTGTGAAATTAAGACCAGATGAGAGATTACTACATACAGCAAGCATGAGTCAACAGAGTGGGTACAAGGCCAATAGTTAGTGAGCTGCGTATTAGCAGTGACAGACAATGAGTGTGCGAAGCACCTTGTAGGGTGCCTGCCAGGATTTGAAAAGCATAATTACCTTATTTATACTGCCCTGGATGCATACAGGGGCATTAGTTTTCTTGACATGGCTGCCTCATGTGGACCCAGGCAATCCTCACACGGCCAACATTGAGAACAAGTTTTGTTTGTTGTGTGAGTGAACCGAATCACTTGCTTTAGATCATAGAAATAGGCAGTGATCACTGAAAAGTCTGAACTCTGGTAGCATTCCCGTAAACCACCAAATGATACTGCTCCCGTAGGATCATGTCCATTCGTGTTTATCAAGTTAACCAAAATAATAAATGACAAGAACTCGTGTAACATAAAAATGTGCAATTATTATGCACCAATAAAAAGTTAAATGATTCCTTAAAAATGTAATCCCTATACTTATACTTATTTCATAGTTCTGGTTCTTAGACGAAACCTGGCTTAACAGACACAGCAGGCATAGCTCATCTTCGCAATGATGTGTCGGACAGCTGCCATATTATTTGGACAATAACAAAGGCAATGTGCTTCCTTATTTATCCAGTTAAATAAAGAATAATGGTTCCTAGGCTCGGCAGACTGTACGGCTCCTTATCAATGTTCTGTAGCTCCTTCACAAGTCTGTCCTCCAGTTGATGGAAGAGAACCACCATGGACACCTTGCAGAGATTCCTCTCCTGTACTCCATCTCCTGAAGCCATTGCAAATCTGAGTCATTTCTGCACTCAGTTTTATGCTATCTTTGTCTATTCCCCACTCAATGGAAAGATCCAGTATCATGATTGATCATGATTGTGAACTTGACAACACATAAAATTACTACAGAGATGAATCCCTGGGCACAGGAGGGATCATCTGCTAGGTTAATTGAGGTGGGAAGAACAACCTGGAATGTGAGTAGTACCGTTTCATAGGATGTAGTCCTGAACTGCATACAATGGTGAAAGCTAGCTAAGCGTGCTTATCTCTCTCCCTCCCCTCCCAACCCTCCCCCCCCCACTTCTTGACTGTGGTCACAAGTGACCAGCAGCTGCTTGCTCCTGTGACCATATTTTCTCTGCCATGGTAGGCTCCTCTTTGAAGCCTAAGCTGAAATAAACCCTTCCCTTCTTGAGCTGGTGTGGTCAGATATTTGGTTAGAACAACTAGCTGGTATTCCTCAAGAGCATGGCGGCACCCACCTTTGAAGCCACTTCTGCAGAGCGAGAAGGATAAGAGGGAGTAAACAAAAATAACAAAAAGCCCTCTCTCCTTTCTCAATTATCGGCTCGGCTGCAGGAAAGTCATTTTGTTGAGTCCCTCAAGAAGAGATAAGAAGTGATAACTGTACCATCAATAATTTAGTCTAGGAACAAGGGAAATCTCTGCCACTAGATCAAGATGGACATATTTCTAGAGATTTTATATAGTAACAGTGTGAAAATCCCAGTTTTGTCAGAATAGTACGCTAATCCCCAGAAATGAAGTCCCCCAAATCTATTTGACTTGCCTTAACGTCATTCAGGGTACCCAGAATTTGCTTTTCTTTTGTAACTAGCAGGAATTTTATGTACTCTGCTCTAGCAGACTTGGATGTGGGAAGAGGTTGGGGAGAAGTGGCACACACGTGTCATGCTGATGTTGGGAGTCAGGAATTGGGCAGCCACTGATCCATGCCAGTTTTCAACTTCTTAAAACAAGATACAAAACAAGAGAGACTTGAGGACATTTCTATCAAAGGTACTAATGACCAGCAAATTTCTACCTATGACGTTTTCTCTAATAATGTCAATGATGAGATTAGAGGTAGACTTTATTGAGAGTA
Source organism: Alexandromys fortis (assembly GCF_014885135.2). Lineage (NCBI taxonomy): Eukaryota > Metazoa > Chordata > Mammalia > Rodentia > Cricetidae > Alexandromys > Alexandromys fortis. Next base: position 19,726,679 of record NW_026067924.1, read on the forward strand.
AAGTTATGACTTACTTCTAGATGAAATACAACCACAGAGTAGAGAAACAGAAACCCAATGAAAATATCCTGAACCCCCAATATATATCCTTGAACTCCCCGTAGTCCTCCTCAGGGCCCCTAAGTGCTGCCATCACAGGTATGAGCCTGGCTTTATCATTCCTATTTCCTATAGAAAGAGACATTGTTTTTTCTGAGGGGATCTAAATTGCCCCCATGTCTTTCCTCAACATCCATATACAGCCACACTTTGCCCAAAATGATTCTTCCATTTCGAAGGATTTTCATTATAGAAGGTCTCCATCCTAATGAGGCAGAGGCAGTCAGTAAAGCAGCCACATAGATTTCATTTTCTGAATATAAGAATGGCCATCATTTTTTTAAAAGGGGGGGAGGGGTTCTGGAGATGTAGTGTCTTCTAGTTCTGTAAGTAATTCATAGAGCTAATGTGAGGCTTAGAAACTGAGGCGGCAGAGCTAAATGAGCTGCCATCAAGCAAAACTAAGTCTGCTTTGTTTCTTTTTTTTTTATTGAGAAAAGGAAAAAAAAAAGTTTCCGCCTCCTCCCAGCCTCCCATTTCCCTCCCCCTCCTCCCACCCTTCTCCCCCTCCCCCGAGTCCTCTCCCCCTCCCTCTCCAGTCCAAAGAGCAGTCCTGCCCTGTGGAAAGTCCAAGGTCCTCCCCGCTCCGTCCATGTCTAGGAAGGTGAACATCCAAACTGGCTAGGCTCCCACAAAGCCAGAACATGAAGTAGGATCAAAACCCCGGGCTTTGTTTCTGTAAGGCATAGAAATTGCTTTTTTTTTCTCTCTTAAGTTTATTTGGTAGATTCTGCGGAAGAATATCCGCCAAGCCATTGTCCCAAGAGGCTATCCCAATAGCAATATATCTTATTCTCATACAAAGTCTTCCCTTATGACTTGTATTTTTTTTATCGAGTGCTCACCTTTCTCTCACACTTATTAACAAAGACACTATTGTCTCTCTGTGTGCTTGTTTGTCTGGCAGACTGGATTAGAACTGAACACTCGCTCTGTCGAGGAATAGCTTAAGATTTACGAAAAATTTCATTATCATCCACAGTAATGATTTTTCACTACTACACCAGACTGAACAGAATTGCATTTAGATTTTCCGTAGAGTGCTCCAGTGGAGAAAGAAATCATCTTTAAAAAGTAGAACTACCAACCAATTAGCCATGCAGATTACACTGTGAGTTTCTTGCTGCCTTTGCCACTGTCTCCAACCCTTCTGCAAACATGGTAAATGGGACAGGGTACAGAAGAAGCGATTTAAGGACCAAACACAGGGCGAATCTGAAATATCATTCATGACTCTTCTTATTTCCTTTCTTCTCCACGAACTGCAGAGAGCTGCAGACCCCTGGGGCTTAGGGCAACTTCTAAGAAACAATCAACATTTCAGTTTAATAAAAGTCAAACCAAAGGCTTTTCTCCACCTGCCCCCATTCTTCAAAATCCTTACTGGATTTATTCTGGCCAATGTTTGGGTATACTATCAGTGAACTCTTCGCTCAGAAAATAGGTTCGAACTCCCTCTTCTGGACCAGGTCCTATCATAGTCGCTAGGAACTTCAGCAAGGAAGCCAAAGACTTTTCTAGGGGCAAGACAACTTACTTACCCATAGATGTATTCGAATAGCATGTCATTTCAGATCATGATAAGCACTATGAAGGAGGAAAACCCAATGTCAGGGCAGAGAAAATAGAAGGCATACAATTTAGACTGATAATTTAGGGTAACCCTCTCTTGAAAGTGACAGTTAAGGAATATTATTGGAAGATCATTTAAACCAGGGTTCCTGGGGTCATATGTCAGTTCCACCCTACATATTTGACCTTTGGCCTTTGGCTAGTTACTTCAACTGCTGGAGTCTTAGCTCTCTTATGGAAATCTGGGGTGACAAAACAGCCCGTGTATCACAAGGTATGGATGAGGTGAGTTCCAGAGAATGGGCTCACTTCTGAGAAAGTTCAATCCACAGCAGCTGCCATCACTGCTCCCCACGGACGAGGAGGGGATGGGAATAGAAGTGCAAAGGTAGACGCTGAATCTTGTGAATCAGGATCAGGTTTGGGTTGTTTTTTTTCCCTACTATGTTTCCTTGGCCAATTGTTGTATGGATGTTTCTTTGGGTAAAGAAAGAGATGGACGCTTTTTTTTTTCCCTGCTCAGTTCTGAGACCTATTCCAGATCAAGTCACTGTGGGCTTTTTAGCCTCTCGACGCTCTGACCAAGGGACAAGAAAGGCCAAGTGTATCTCTCGTGCCTGTGTTATAATCCAAGGCCTATGTTAGGTGCATTCCCATGGAAAGCCACCATTTGCTTCATGACCACTGCTAGTGAGGAATGACCATTTCCACTGTAAAGACAAAGAAGCCGAGGCTCAAAGATTCTTAGAGAGAGGTCTTAGTGTCACACCGCTAATAAACTTCCATGGAGAGATCCTCATGGAGGACTTTGGACTTTAAATCCAGTGCCTTTCCTGGTACGATCCAGGCACTTTGAAGCATGCATCTAGCTAGCAATACGTCAGGTATTCCTCAGCAATTGTTTAGTGAGGGACCTCACTCTCCCGAGAGCATGAGGAAATTCCATAGTATACCCTCTTCCCCAGGCTAGCACTTCTCTTCAGCCAAGACACAGTGGTTCCAGGCTTTTAGGTTAATGGTCACTTGTGGCAAAATTATTTCAGGACAGCTGCTAGGCCATAGACTGTCAGAGCTTAGGTACTTTCCGTTTTTTGAAGATCTCTAGAATATTTGTTAATCTTCCTCTGCTATTTCTGGGTCTTTCATTCCTGCTGATCTAAATGGATCCTTTTCCTAAGAAATCATGGGTACATTTAATTCTTTAGTATGTAAGTCATGTGGAATTCCAGAACCACAGGTGGGATTTAGTCGGTTGCTTTCTGTAAAACTCACTAAAACTGTATTCAGAGAAAAGCACAGTGACATTACCACTTTGGGAGGGGTAGACACATTGACTTATTAAATATTGTTGACATCTCAAATGTCAGAAAGATACTTAAGAAGAATGAGACTAAAGTAATAGTTCTGACCAGTGAACGAAGTCCCAGACTAAACATCCACCCAGGAAAGGTTTCTAAAGAAAGACATTCCCAATTAAAAACCAAAGGACAAACAAGAAAAGCTAAGGAAATCATTCTCACCAGGAAGATGAAAAGAGAAGGGTATTTCCAAATGATAAGTCACAGCCAGAGAATCAAAGGACCCCATGGACAGAGAACGGTCCCTGCTGCATCCTAGGCTTTCCATGTTTGGCCTGTCCCAGAACGAGGACACTCCTAGTGGCCACCTGTCTGTGCATCCGTGTGACAACGGGACAGCCCAGTGAGCATGGAAATCTTCTCTACATGGAATATTTTAAACCCCAAGACCTTTCTTATAACTAGTTTTCTTTAAATATTTATTTATATTATTTACTTACTTTAGGAGATCAGGTCTTGCTAGGCTTGGTCTCAAACTCCTGGCTACAGGCAGCTCTCCTTCCGGGACCTTGTAAGCAGCAGAATTACAGGCTCATATCTCTATTTCTTGATGCGTACAGAGCTGGATCTCCTCAGTAGGTAATTTCTGTGAAATGCACACACAGTGTGTGGCATATACACTTAGTCCATATCCTGATTGTCACTGTGCTTCTAGCCGTTTGAGGCAATGCTGCTGTTCACTTTGGAACAGCCAGAGAAAGCCTCCTATGAACTGGGGAAACTGGGCTCGCTCACTTGGGTGCTCACAGTAACTCCATTTTACTAGGGCAGTTCAGCTAGGCTGGCCACACTTCCAGCCCCACTGAACTGACTGAGTGACTTGCTTCATGGTTTTGAGAGTTGGAGACAATAGCATCTCCCACCCTCCTCCCACCCAGTCTCAATGAGCTTCCTTCCAGCTCTCTCTAACCTCCAGCTCCCTACTGCAAGGGTTCATCTTAGCCTATAAATTTCCTTTTCTACTGATATATATTTTTTCCCTGCACCGGTCTTTATATCCACCCGCACCCCTTCCTTTGACATCTGAGGCCCACCCAGCACAGCTGTAAAATCTTCTTTCCAACAGTGCTTGCAGGCTAAGAAGAAATCCTTTTTTGTGTTGTTGCTGGCTGTTAAATGTACTGTCACAACGTGTCGAGCTCTCTTCTGAATGAATTAATTTCAAGGATTGTTTTTTTTTTTTTTTTTTTTTTTTTTTTGCTTCATCAAAGCCCTCCTGCCCCTCCACTTAACAGAACTATTAGCTCCCAGACACCTGCTCTCTCTCCGGTCCTAAGCAGCACCCTGAATGGTGTTCTTCCCGCAGAACCACAGACGTTTCAATGAGTCTCTTTCAAAGCATGTGGAGCCCATTACTGCTCAGCTCGGCTCTTTCTAAAAATCACATCCGGGGAAACTGAGAAGCTCCTTTTGAAGGATTACATTATGGCTTTGATTTTTATTTATAAAACATAAAGGACTAATATATATCAGTTAGGACATTTTGCTTCCAAAGTGCATTGTAGCAAAATAATTGGAAGGCGGTTGCAGTGTGACATGTATGACAGCTTTACGGGACATAAAGAGCAGCTTTTTCTTTGTAATAGTGTAATTGCCTTAAACCCCACAATCATAATTGTTATCAAAAAATAATCCCAAGGAAAGGCTAATATAAGGTGAGCAGACTATTACAAGAGCCCTAATACACTCGATCCCTCGAACAGCAAATGCAACTCTCAATCTCCGGGTGCTTTTAGTGTCAGTCAGAGAGTACTCAGTCATTTCTGCGCATCAAGCCTGCAGTATTGATTTTTCCACTGACTGAAACAGCCGTATAAGCATAAATTTTGCATGAGCCCTTTCACTTTGTAGACTCTCCTTTGGTCAGATGACACACGATGTGAACATGAAGACTGTATAATAACAATGCATGGTCAACCTGCAGGCATTAAAGCACGGGCTCTCGCGACTCTGAAGGACAAAAGCAGGGTACAGAGCGTGGCGCCTCGCCAGCGCCCAAGAAAACAAATATCATTCCCATCTCAGCAGCCAGGGTGCAATTTTATTTTCTACTTCTTTCCCGTATGTTCACATCAGAAACCCCCCCCCGGCCCCCACTTCTCTCTTTCTCTGTCTGTCCCTCTCTCTCTCTCTCTGTGTTTTAACTCAGCTTTTTGGAACAGCATCCAGCAATAATGGCTGCGCAGCCCACTGAGCCCCTTTCCTGCACAGCCTCTGATTTTCTTCATGTTGTTTTGTTCGCCTTGCTGGTTGGTGTCATTTCTTTTGTGTCACCCGAGAGACTAAATAGTACGTAACAACATTTGATAAGATCTTGTGTCCTGCTGAGAAAGCCGTATCGAAAGATGGGGCTCACTGGTACGCAGGTATGAGGGAAACCCAGTTGCCTTTTATAGCCACATTCCGCCCGGCCCACTGTGGCCCCTTGAGAGTTCCTTATTCACGAGCAGCTCTTTAGCTCATCGCTTGGTGACGGGAATCCCCTGTTTGAAGTGCAGTCATTCTGCTAGGAGGCTCTGGCAGTGAGGATGAAGAAGATACCCAACCCACAGGTCCGACCCACCTTAAGTCCAGGTGGTATCTTTGTCGCTCCGTCCCAGTACATTAATTCCAGACACTTCCTGTAATGACATCATAAATGACACAAGGCATTCCCAAGAGGAAGTTGAATTGACCTGGGAAGGATTAGCTCCATGAACTATTTTCTCTGTCTCCCCTCCTCCATCCCCTCTCTATAGTATATGGTGTGTGTGTGTGTGTGGTGTCCCGGTTGCACAGATAAGACCGACCAGAAGAACACCATTTTCGTTCAAATAAAAATCATGGAGCCCAGCAGGACCTTGTTCTATTGAATAACTGCAAATGCACTCAGCTTCTGTCTCTGTGTAACCATTTGGAATAACAATAATAACATGCACCTTGAAGCTTGCTAACCTGGGGAAAAAGGTGTTAGATCCAGAATGCAGCCCTTCAGACTGCTGCAGCTTCTAATTAAGGGCACGAACTTCACACTCGAGGCATCACTTGTTTCTGTTCATCCAACCACGCTCTGTTTTGTTGTTAAAGAGAACCGGGTTTGCTTTGTCTGGAACGGGAGCTCCATTGCTCAGCATCGGAGATGGGCTCTGGGCTTGGCAGTTTCCTTTCCTCTCGTGTCTCCTCTGCTTCTTTGTCACAAGTTTCGTCAATGCTGCTTTATGTTTACAAGGAGTTTTGAAGATTATTTTTACTTCCATTTGTTGGCATCACCGGAGACATTTCTCCTTAAAACCCAAGTTATCGTGATGAGCAGTGTTCTCTGAAATGAGTTTCGGGCAAGGAGAACAGGCAAAACCACACTTGTGAGCCTGAGTTCCGGAAGGCTTGTTCCCCTCGCTAAAGCGTACAGGAAGAACACCTGGCTCACTTTCACATCATGGGCAGTTAACGATTTGTGGCACAAATGGAATGAGCTTCCTTGTTAGTGATTTTGCTCTCCTCTCACTGAAACTGGCTCAAATGCCACCCCATCAGAAGAAGCTTACAAAAGCATATTCTGTGAACTAAAACTAAAGAGGAAGATGACTCCCCAGCCCTGCTGATCTTCCGTTCCAGACTCCCTTCCTTGTAGGCATATTCAGCTGAAGGGTCCTGAGACCATGTACAAATAAAGTACATTCCTCTCTGGCACACACTGGACACTCTAGAAAACCAGAATCTGCCGGACCAACCACCAGCACAGGCTGAAGGATATGTGGAAAGATATCTTTTAGGTTTTGCTTTTCTTTTTCCTCCTTTCATCGTCCCAATCACCCTCCTGAAGTTCGATTCAGTCAGTAGAGAAAAATAAGGAGCTGCAAAGATATTAAAGGGTCTGTCTTGGAAGCCTCAGTATTCCCCAAGTGCCTGGTATCTCAAAATCATTTCTGCCTGATATGTAGCCTCTCTGAAGTGATGGTCAGCCTTACAGCACTCCTGGTTAGATCTGTTCTGTCATTTCTCTCATTGTCTTCTTGTCCCTGTAGAGAGATAAGCACCTGGCACTAAAGAAATTAGCAGGCAAAAATTGGTCATTAGCTCTTACAGGCCTTATCACCCAGCAAATACCCTAACCTGCTTTCATTTATTGCCCAGACCAAACATGGGTCCTGTTCCAGAAGAATCAGAAGGAATTCTGAGCAGGGTGGCTATAGGGCAGTTGCCATAGGTAGATTTCTTCAGTCACCAGAAACAGACACACACACACACACACACACACACACACACACACACACAGTGAGAAAGAGAGAGACAGACAAAGAGACATAGAAGGACAGAAAAAGAGATGCAGGAAAAGATAGAGAGACTGAATTATGAGAAGCCATAGAACTTCCCTGACCTTTCAAAAACAAACAAAACAAACTAAAAATAAATACAAAAAAAAAAGAGTAGAAATTATTGAATGCTACCACAATAGCCTCTCAGAATCTTTCATCTCAGGCCTAACTAGAAGATGGTGGTAGTGTGTGTGTGTGTGTGTGTGTGTGAGAGAGAGAGAGAGAGAGAGAGAGAGAGAGAGAGAGGTGGGAGAGGAGAGAATAAATGGGGTGGGAAGAAGACGCTATTGGTTCTGAATTGCTAGGGTAGGGGAGCAGCTATAAAGGTGGTACGGAGCTGGTATGGAGCTGGTATTTACAAATACGGTATAAGTGGATTGATCTTCTTTACTGACAACTTCTTTTCTTACAGTCTGAGGTTCAGGAGGAGGAAATGACTTGGCCAAGATGTCAGCCATTAAGTGACATTAGTATCTAGATCTCTACATTTTCATCTTTCCTGTCTCAAACTCACACCCCATTCACTACGGAAGGAACAGTCCCAGTTGTCTCCTGATAGAAGTGTTGATACTAGCTGAGGCTAAAAAGAGGAGAGAAACCTATCCAGGCAGTCTGGGCTGAGGCATGGTTGGCAGAGCTGGCCCTGGCATAATGACCCTCCATAAATACTGGAGACTTTGAAAAAAATTAACTGAAAGCTTGAAATGGATTTGTCTCTGAGAGTATGATGTAAGAAGCATTCACCCAAAGATGCCATAACTCACATCTTTCTCTTCCATGGGTATGGTCCTTACATCAGTTCATTAACAAACTTCCTATTACGGAGACTGGACAGTTGTTTGAGGAAACACACCGTCTCCACTTCTGTTCACATGTGCTCAGAGCTCTGAGCTTGCCGTTCCTTCCACTGGAAGGCTTTTCCCTCAGTTCCACATGGTCATCGGCCAGGAGTCTGCTCATAGCATCTTATCAGTGAGAACTTGAAGCAATATATAGAACCAGAACCCAGACTCCCTTTCCAGTGGGCGCACTATGCCTTCCCCCTGTCGTATTTCCACTCAGAGCTCCATGCAGCAGAACATCACTTACAACGTGGCCACCTGCTGCCTTGCTGGTGGAATGTAAGCTTCATCGGGGACATAAATCACTGTGGGTGGTGCTTGCTGGCTTCCTAACCCCCAAGTTACCAAGTCACAGTAGGCATCCTGTGACTATTTCATGCATGAAGTCATGTCACGTGTCTATTTTCTAGCTGTCCTTAAAGAAATGAACCCAAACAGATACAGAAAGGCCCATTCAGTCCCTGGACTGGTGTTCTTAGAGTGTTTGAATTCAGCAGGATGACTCTAAGGAGATACTTGAATGAGTAGTTTGGAGACGGAAGATTTTTTTTTTTCTGGAAGATTCTGGTGGATCTTTACCTTCTTGCATTGTGCTGCAGCCTTGACCTACGACCCCCTGACGGCAGCAGAAGGCAAGCCCAGGTTTGCTAATTAAGGTTGTGCATAGCACCTGGCTAGCAGAGCCTCCACCTTCTGCTTTGTAGGCAGAGGCCTGTGATGGACAAGCTTTATAAAATAGCCGCAATAATAACCTTTATTTAATTTTGGTATTTCTATACTTTTTGTACGTTGCCTTTGGGCAGTGTGCAGCTTTAATAAATAAACACACGGCTTCTAATGAGGGAATGAAATTACAGAATCACTACCAACCCCAGAACAACAGCCGAGATGGCTATTGCACATAAATGGAAAACGTGTAATCTAGGTCACTGTATTGAGAGGCAGGGACCCCAGTGTCATGCAAAGCGAAGGGTGGATAAACAAGGCATTGGGGGAAGGGGATGCTGACAACAACTCCTGAGAAAAAGGCACTGAAAAAAAAACTTTTCTTTCTTAAACACACAATGAGGTTTTAAAACTGTGTCTTACCTGGCTATTCTGTTACCACAACTAAACCATCACCATTTTCCTTTGCAAGGTTACTCCTCTCCATTCCAACTCTTTATATCTAGCATCATCTCTGTTTAGTTATTAACCTTTCCCTAATCTAGAATGTATTTTGTAAATACCTGACAGTAGACCATGAGGTGTGGTCCTGAGCCCATTTGAAAGTCAGAATATTCCCGGGCATGAATGGAGTCAGAACTCAGAGCAAGAGTAGTACTTTCTTTGGGCCTCCGTCGTTGGACTTGCCCCTTCATGGTATAATTTTCTCACCCTATCCAGTCTCCCTATCCTTTCTTCTTTGGGTCCTAGGCATCTCCTAGGTAACAACTGGCTTACTCTATCTGGGGAATTCCAGCATGGATTTATGCACACAATAGGGCTGTACAAACATTGCTGAAAACATGGGAGACTGAATAACGTGGAGATCAATGGCACTGAGATTTGCCTCTTTCTTAGTGTGGCTTGAGCATTTCTAAGAACCTAGCATCCATCAAGCCACCACTCCATCATCAAAGTGGGCAGCTCTCCCAGTCACAAAGGTTGCCATATAAGAGAACGCGCACATACAAATCACCTCAAATGGTCCCAGTCCTGTTACATGCTAGTCTTACTCTTTCCAGATGAGAAGAGACTCACTCCTGCAAAAGAACGTCCATGAAAGCTCTTAATGAGCACCTCCTACAAGCCAGAGAAAGGCACAGCGGAATCCGCAGGGAATCAGCCCTGAGAAACATCAGGATCTGATGTGTCTCCAGTGGCCTGACATTCTTGAGCCAGTATCCCTGTTCTCTCTAAACATCTACTCTTCCTCTCCCCTATCCAGCCATCAGATTCCAATTACCTCACAACATCTTCTACAATGTCAACTTCAATGGCCAGTTATCCACATCCTGCCTGCTTTCTGGACCCGAACTGTCTCTTTAACCTCCATGCCTACTGATTACAGTCTCCCAGTACCTACTTTTATGGAGAATAACATTAGCCCTGTTCATTTGTTTGAGTCACTTAACAAACATAACCAGCAAGGCTTCACGAAGAAAGTAAAATCATTTCGGAGCCTAGGCTAAGGCACAAGGTCATAACACAAATAATTTTATCTTCTCATAAATATATGTATGTATAAATATATGTATATATGTGTGTATATAAATATATATGTATGTGTGTATGTGTGTCTTCTTATAATTCTACCTAAAGCACCTATTATTTCACACATTATGCAGATTAATCTATAAAAAGCTAAATATGATACATTTATAAACTGAAGAATTTTGAGAGTGTGATTATATATAATCATATTAATTATATAGTATATAATTGAGTATACAAACAAAAACATTAGTTATAAAAATGAACCTTACATTTTAAAGAAATAATTAAAACTTTTAGAAGTGAATTTTGGTTGCTTTAAATTGAAACATAAATGGTATTTTCCATTTATAAAAATAACTGGGTCTTATACATTGGAAATCAAAAAAATCATAATGATTAAAGTATAAAAGATCCAAGCACAAAAAAAAAGCCAAATTGTAAAAAGACCCTTTCAGAGAGTGGATAAAAATATTCCAGGGAAAGAAGATTGAGTGAAGAATCTAACACATTTAGTGGTCAATAAATACCTTAGGAATTAATAATAAATGACTGTGGTTTTAATATTTAGAGAAATAGAGCAGAATGTAAACTATGCTACAGAGTATAAAAGTTTTTTATACTCTACTTACTTAAAAATTAAATCAACTAAGTACCTGGTTCAGATCAACTAGCACCAAAGAAGCTCATTGTTAGCCAGTAAATTCCTTCAGAAGTGGTAGTCCCAGGTAAGGAAAAGGAATCAGCACCTGTGTCTAAAGTTAAGGACATTCTAGGAGATTCAAGAGAGCGCCAGTAATGGAGGCTCTGTCTTTCTTTTCAATGACTGTAGCAACCATCTACCCACACAGGTTTCATCTCAGAGCTGCAGCAGGAGGCAACTTTATCTTTCTCCACATGCCTTAAATATGTTGTTTCAAACACCTATAAAATTAAAATCACGTAAGAGAAAAGAAAGGCATTATCTGGAAGGGACACCGAAGAGACTTCTGTGGGTTGGGGAGTGAGGAGATGGCTCAGATCAAAGCCTATTGTGCAGTCATGAGGACTTGGCTTCAGCTCCCCATGTAAAAAGACTTTTGTAGTGTTACACACTTATTATGACCTCAGTTTTGCAGGTGGTGGAAGGTGAGGGCCTAGGGCATTACAGCCAATCTAGCTAAATTAAAACCAGTAAGTTCTGCGTTCAGTGAGAAACCGTGTCTTGAAACATAAAGTGAGCTCAATAAAGGAAGACATTTGGTATCTTACCTCTGGCCTCTAAGTGTACACACACACATGGGAAAACAAAACAAAATACCCAACAAAACAAATCAGGGGGCTTTCTGGGTTACTGATGATGATCTATTATTTGATCCAAGTAGTTGCATCTATGTGTCTCTTTGTGACAATATACTGGACATGTACTTAAGCATGTAAAACACAAGGACATGGTTATGTCACGCTTCAATAAAATGTTTACTTTTAGAACTGCATAGGAATATAGAAGACGGTCTTAGTGTACATGTAATAATGGTTGATCGCTTCAAGCAGGCAAGTGCAAGAGTGACTTCTGTTCATTATTGCTACTAGGTTCCTTGACTTCCCCTTTGATGTTTCTTCACCCACTGTGAGATGATCGATGTTTTGTTCTTTTCAGAACACTACCATATTGCTTTCTTACCTGTCATCAGTCTCACCTTGTTGTGTGCATAAATCTACATACATTTGATAAAGGGTATGGCATTGCACACAGTCAAGCCTCGATAAGTGAGGTCATACTGTGTATAATGACATTTCAGTAAAAATTAGATGTATGTACCATGGTGACCCCACAAGATTGTGTTGCCTAGGGATATCATAGATATCTTGTTGTAACCATATTAATTTGTGCAAATACACTCTATGATGTTTGCACAGTGACTAAATTACCTAAGGATATATTTCCCAGAAGGAAACTATTATTAGATAGCATATAAATATACTCATCACAAAAAGAATGGAATCTCATGGAACAAAAGATTCGCATGCTCAAAGGGCAATGAGCAAAAACAGGCCTTAGCATCAAAACTCTTAAGAGAAGGTGCATGGGGCTAAGGGTAGGAAATAAAATGGAAGTTACTAATCACTAGAGGGAAGCAGAGGATTCTGAAAGAAAAAATTAGAATGTATTCCACATTGATATCTATCATGTATTTATATCTTTCTATCTATCTATCTATCTATCTATCTATCTATCTATCTATCTATCTATCTATCTATCTACCCTTCCTCTCTCTGGTAAGAAGAACAGTTCCTCCTACCCTTAAAATATCCATATCCTAATGTACAGAATTTGTGAATGTGTTATACAGCATAAAGATTGTATCCAGAATGAAGGCCTGTACCAGCATCTGCTGGCCTCAAAAGGGAGTATTTAGGAATATTGGATGAATCCAATGTGTCCAGAGGCCTTAAGGGTCAAATAGGCAGCAGGAAATAAATCATAAGAAAGAGGAATGATGATAAAATCCAAAGCGTGTCTTGGATTGGCTGGCTTTGCAGATGGGGACAGAGCCATGAACCAGTCCAGAAGCAAAGGTCCTCTCTAGACGCTGAAGAGGGGGTATTTCCTTAGAGTGTCCTAGAGAGAACACAACCCAGGTGAAACCTTGATTTTAGTTTAACAAAACCCACATTGGAGCATTAATCTCCAAAACTACAGAATAACACATTTGTATTGCTTGCATGGCTAGGGTCACTTAGCATGTCTGCAGCTCCAAGCTTGCTGGCTCACACAGAATGAACCACAACAGCCCTCTCAGGTAAAAACTATTCACATCTACTCATTTTCCTTAGCACAGCTAAACTTACTATCTGCTTACACTTTCACACTTTGGTATTTTGGGCAAAAGCCCTGATAATGTAGAAACATGGGGAGAGAAGACTGTGTGACCCCCTGCTTTGGAGAGTAGTCATTGGCATGTCCTAATACTTTGGAGGAAATACATGCACCTGGAGTCAGAATTAATATAAGCTTAATATAAGAGCTGTTTACAATTCAAACAATGTAATATGCCTTAGATTAGGATTTTCAGTTCTTTAAGGAGAAAAATGTCTTCCCAACACAAAGAAATTTTGAATTCCTATTCCTATTGATTTCACTTTCCTTGGAAATCACTTTGTATTATCTAGTAATAAAAACCATCATTAGCCTCCCTGAAACTCCTTACATAGTGTCTCCATGTGACTAACCAGCCCCATGAAGCTGTTCCACATCCCATTCCAGTGAGGGAAGACACCTACTTACAAATAAAGCCAAAATTCAGAAGGTCAGGGAGGGCATGGCCTCGGGATAACTCTCTTCCCTGCCACCAGAAGCCTTAAAAAAGGCAGTGTTTCTGCACAAGCTAAAGCATCACAGCAGGCTGAGAAAGGCCTGCTCTCTTACAGACTGTGTGCACACAGGGAAGTGCGTACAGTCCACATTAAAACTCTTTTTACTTCTCCCTCAGAGATATATTGTCATGTGTATCAAAGCTTTCAGAAAATTGGAACGTTTGCGCAAAGGCAACAAAACCCCTTAAAGTAAAATACCAGTGTTTATCACTACTAACACTTACCATTGTGAAATGAAATAATGAGGTCACCACTATGTCCCTTCCACTCCACAGTGAGGCTAGAGTTGACGAAAGGGAAGACTGTAATGTAAATGGAGGACGGTGAGGACATCGCAGACTTCTTACCTCCCAGGCCCTTGGGTAGTAGAATAAGCTCAGAGATGTTACCACCACACACTGTAACACAGGAGAAACAGAAGCTAACTGCTTCAGTTTTTCATTTGTGCGTCCTGCCTTACCCCACATACTCAGAAGTAACAACACTACTGTAAGAGGAGGGGCCACTCAGCCCCCCCCAAATCACACAAATACTATATTAATTAAATTACTGACTGCTTGGCCCATTAGCTCTAGCTTTTTATCCGCTAACTATTACATCTTAATTTAACCCATTTCTAGTAATCTGTGTATCACCATGAGGTCATGGCCTACCAGGAAAGTTTCCGTGAGTCTTTCTCTGGTGGGGGCTACATGGCTTCTCTCCTACTCCACCTCTTTTCTCCCAGCATTCAGTTTAGCCCCCCCCCACACCTAAGTTCTGTCTATCAACAGGCCAAGGCAGTTTATTTAAAAAATGCTATTCATGGCTTACAGAGGGGAATCCCACATCACACTACCCTGTAGTTTGGGGTATTTTGCTTTTTGAACATAAATGTGAATCATAAACCAGAATCTTAACATTCCCTTTGTCTCAGAGCCTTGGAGTTTATCCAATATTTTGCATGCTTTGGTATTATACTTCCTGTCACTCAAACCTGCCAGTACCTGGTGAGCAACAGCCCCAAGTTTTCCATTTTATGAATTGTATGCATAGACTTTGTATACGAGTAAATCAGTCCATCTTGGTTCTGTTTATTTAATTTTACAAAAGTCTTTTAAAACCAATCTCCAAAATGGTAATAGAACTGTTGTTATTTTTTCCTCATAAATTACATTTTCAGCATGTTTTTGATCAACAATTGCAAACTGTTTGCGGTTGTGTTGTAGGTCTTTACTCTCATTGCTAAATAATAAACAAGAAGTGAATGAATAAATAAGTAACTCAAGGAACAGTGGAATTTCAGATGCTGAAAAGTGGGTCAGGTAAATGGAAAAATCACACAGGGACAGCGATGATTTACCTGGTGTGTTAAGTAGGACAAGGAAAGAAAGCAAGGGCTAGTGGCACTGAAGGGGTATTCTGGCTGTGGGACATTTGTAATTCTAAGGAATGGACAAACATATTATGCTTCTCCCACTATAACATACTGGGGGACTTATACTTAATTTTTTTCTTATTATGTTATTTGAAGGACAAACTCATTCTTCAAGGAAATTGCTTCAGGGCCTGAGGGCTCATGTAACTTGTTTAATCGTGATTGTTATTTGATAGCATAACCTGGTAATCACACTATCAAAAGTTGGATGATTATCCAGGAGCCACACTAAGTGAAGGCCTTTGAAGGCTAGATTGACAAAAAACCTAACACTGTTTTGTAATAACTTGGTCTTGAATTTCAGCAGGGGTGGATTTTTGTTTTCTAGTCTCAGTATTAACAGAGGAAAACAACAACAGCAAACCCTAGCAGCTGTTAAGCTAACAGATGTTTGAATTAATTCTAGATAGGTTCTCAGCCTGTGTAGAGAAGTCTGTCTGTCCTTAAGAAGAACCCATCCTTCTCAAACAGGCATGAATCACAACTGCTGCCTGAGAGAAAGAAACAAAATGGCTTCTTGGGCACCATTGTTGCGGGAGGGAGGGGACAGGGTAGTGGACAAGTAGGAATAAGAGGTCAAAGGGCAAAACAGGAGAGCAGAGGCCAAACAGGAAGTAGGCTGCTAAGTTCATTAGGTAGTGGCTCGTCCAGTCTGACGAGCCTCCTTAAACCCTTCCCAAAAATAGCTTCCGTCTTCTGAAGGCACATGATAGGAATGTGTCTGGAAAAGCGGGTGCCTGACCTGTGATGCTAAACGTCCTAGGCCTTGAGAGCAGCCTGTGGAGACGGAGAAGTCCGTGCAACATGCTACACTTGCCCTGGATTCTACAAATAGAGACTTTCTCTCACCCTATCTCCCCATCCCACTTCCCCTCAACACTGCTCATGGAGTTCCTGCCTGTGTGTCCCATTTGAATATCCCTCTCGCTATTGGTTGTCTTTATTCCCCTTTACAACCTCCTCTGCTCCTTTAGAAAACATGAGTACAGCTCATTTGAGCCCAGTCTCCCACTCAGCTCCAGGCTCTCTTGTAAGAAACACAGTGCTCAGATGCCCAGGGCTGCCAAGCATGGGAGCAGATCCTCTAGCAGAAACACTGGACACATGTCCCGTTCCCCATAGTCACCATACACTATCACACAAATTGCATTCTACATACACACACACACACACACACACACACACATCACCACATGGTACACAAATAGCACACTCTGCATGTACTACTTGCAAATATTTTACACATATACCACATGCTACATATACATGTATCAGACACATAACAAGCATATATATCATTAGCATACACCACATACATTACGGTACACACAGTACATGCTACATGCATGCACACCACACATCACAGACATGATATATCTTATACACATCACACACATACACACACACACCACACCACACCATAGCAGACTCAGGATTTAACCTTCAGCCGCACTACACCATACTGTCACTTTGCAATAAGAAGTGGCAAGAAGGAGTTCCTAATCCCTAAGACCCCTTTCATTTCTGTATCTGCGTGATTTGTCTCTTTTTTGCTATTTATGTAAATAAGGGTTTCTTTTATCATGTTTATGCCGATTGAGTTAAACAGAAAATTTATCAGGACTTACGTTTTTAAGAAAGGTCATGAATGAAATGAGCCTTCAAGTCTAAAGTACACTCAGTATTTTTTCTTGTAAAGATTCTTGTGGGACTCCTGGCTATGATGTTGAACTGCATTCTTTGAGTTGCCTGCTATAGGAAGCAATGCTGGGGGTGGAGGAAAGCTGGAAATAGGTCTGGAATAAGAAGGGGCTATAGAGGCTCCCAGTCTGAGCAGATTTGCAGAGATCAAAACCTTTTGCCCACAACTAGGCTATAGTTCAACATGAGCTTCATGTGTTGGAGAACTAAGCAGGTAGAGTGACTCATGACCCTCTTGGTGGCAGGGAAAAGGCTTTATCTGAGGCATCAGGGATAGTACAGGAAGAGCCCCAACAGCCAACAACCATGTTTCAGGAGAGGGTGGCTTTCCTGGACAGGAACAAGCGAAGCAGAACGCTGGTGTTCATGTCCCATGTCTATGGTCACACCCATAATGCCCAATGAGTTTATGTCCCATTGGAAGCTGTATTTGTTTCCTTTTTTGCCTGTGACCTCCACACAGTAATAATTCACTGGTAGAATCCATCACTGACTGCTGGTCTGTTGAAATATGAAGCGGCGGCGGGGTTGCGTCCCCAACACCCCGGCAACTTGGCTAGCTCATGCCCGAAATAACAACACACAAACTGTATTCATTTAAGAACTGCTTGGCCCATGAACTCTAGCCCTTACAGGCTAATTCTCGCACCTGGACTAGCCCATTTCTAATAATGCGTGTAAGCACCCCAAGGTGCGCTTACCGGGAAGATTTTAGCCTATGTCCATGTTCTGTCGAAAGCGGAGCATGGCGTCTCTGCTCCAACAGAGCTGTCGGGTCTGTCCGGGAGCAGAGCAGAGTCTGACCTCACTTCCTCTTCCGCCCAGAATTCTATTCTGTTTACTCCTCCCATCTATGTTCTAAGCTGAGGCCAAGCAGTTGGTTTATTATAACTTAACCAATGAAATCAACAGATTGATATATGACACTCCCACATCACTTCCCCTTTTTCTGTTTAAACAAAAAAAAAAAGGCTTTAACTTAACATCCAAAGCTCTAGAAATGACAGAGACATCTCGCTGCCTGGACAGTCACCCAAAGTTCCTCTGTACCGTTGGGGCATCCATCTTCGGCCTACAGGCCCATAGTTTCCAGCAGACATTTCCACAAAGCAGGAAATTTCAAAGGCAGTCACTATCTGCTTGTCCTGAAGAATGTCTTGCAGACTCTTTCATGAATCAGGAACCCCGAAAGATCATCTCACCTTTAGGCAAGTTCAGCAGTCCTCTCTCTGCGGGTTCTCTGTGTCCAGTTTATGCAATAGTCCAGGCAAGAGCAGTTTCTTGCCCAAATGGCTATCAAACTCCATAAGGATCCTCTTCGATGCCCATCTTCCTCTTGAAGTAGATTGGTGCTGCCAGGAGCAGAGTGTCTCATTGTCATGAAAAGTCCTAAGTTATTAAAACATTTAAAATGCCATATTCTATAATCTTTGAAAAATATGAAGAATGCCTATCTAAAATATATCTATGCACATCTAGAAAATCTTAACTAACATGACTACAAACTTAACTATTATTAATGATTATTCATTAACAACCTATATACATTACAAAATTAACCTTAAATTTAAATCACTAAAGCAAAATCCATATCAATGTAAATTATTCATACCTATATCATCTCCCCCTTTAAATGTAAAAGAACATTTATAAACAATATTTGGGAACATGGGCGCAGTTTTTTCTCTCCAAACTGCTTCCTGCTGAATGGGGGCGTCGTTAATTAGGTCTTTCATGGTATAACCTGTGTGCTAGTTTCATCTCAGTTGGCAGTTGAGCGAAGCAATTTTCTGAAGGTATTCACAGCAACCGTTCAGGAGGGCGTGGTCCATCATACCATATCGGAATAGAAGAAATGAACAGGGTCTCATCCTCTGTGAAAACAAAATAGGAAACTCCTTTCGAAAGCATCATGTCCTTAGATCCAAATTTCAAAGTCAAGGCATCAAAATCTCTACGATGGATTAGTTCAGCAGCATTTATAAACAAATATCTTTTAGCAGCTGTTGCTCCTTCCTCAGCATTCAAACAATTCAAAGAGAGCATAATAGTATACAGTATCAAGATTCTCTGTGTATTTTCCATCTTTGTACGCTTTATTTTAACCTCTATTTCGTTTATTTTTACTTTTATTTTATATTCTCTGTATCTCTTTGACCTGGAATAACTCTGTAGACCAGGCTCTCCTTGAACTCTCAGAGATCCGCCTGTCTCTGCCTCCCAGGCATTGGGATTAAAGGTGTTTGCTACCACACCTTGAACTCACAGAGATCTGTTTGTCTCTGCCTTCTAGGCACTGGGATTAAAGGCGTGTGCTACCACACCTTGAAGTCACAGAGGTCAATCTCCCTCTGCCTCCCAAGTGTTGGGATTAAAGGCGTGTACTACCACACACAACTTCTCTTTTTCTTACTTTTTTTTTAAAACTTTTAACTTTTAGCTTGCATATATTTTTAACACACTGTAAATCATTTAAACATTTTCTTTATCTTTGAATCTCTTTACTGTATATCTCTCTTTTTCTGACCACACGAGCCTTTAAATTACTGAGCAATATGAGTAGGATTAAAGCCGTGGCTTTGCCAGCTAGATCCAGTCCATTCCTTAGCTTTCCAGCCTCATGGCGGAGATACAGGCTGTAGCCGCGTTTATAGGCACAATTCTATGGCGTTTCAAGGTCCCTGCCAGCAAGCGAGCTACAACAGACAACAGTCAAGTCCTCTCTCTGTAGCTGGACCTCCTGCCTCAGTCAGAGTTTGCCCTGGCAGGACGGCCCAGAAAGCCGGCATTTTTAAACAGCACAACTTTTTTCCTGCTACGGCTGAAAACCAAAAAGCATGCGTTCAGCTTTTCACCAACACCGTTTAAGTGTTTCCTGGCAGGAACTCTTAATGAGCTGCAGGGTTTTGCAGCTGAAGCTGAGTCAGGAAGCCTCTCTTAGATGAGAGCGCTTGCTTGCCTCTAGCAAGCAGAGTAGACCCAAGAAATTTGTTGCTACCAAGAAAACATGCTTCATTCCATTCTTTCCCCAGCTTTCTCAGGCTTTTTGTGGATTCAGTTAGCCACACGTCTGGGCGCCATCTGTTGAAATAGGAGCGGCGGCGGGGCTGCGTCCCCAACACCCCAGCCGCTTGGCTAGCTCACGCCCGAAATAACAACACACAAACTGTATTCATTTAAAGAACTGCTTGGCCCATGAACTCTAACTAATTCTTGCACCTGGACTAGCCCATTTCTATCTAGCCTCTTCTAGGCTAATTCTCACATATTAATTTAGCCCATTTCTAATCATCTGTGTAAGCACGCCAAGGTGCGCTTACCGGGAAGATTCTAGCCTAAGTCCATCGTGGGTTGGAGTTGCCTGGGAGAGCTGAGCATGGCGTCTCTGCTCCAGCAGAGCTGTCGGGTCTCTCTGGGAGCAGAGCAGAGTCTGACCTCACTTCCTCTTCCGCCCAGAATTCTATTCTGTTTACTCCTCCCATCTATGTTCTAAGCTGAGGCCAAGCAGTTGGTTTATTATAACTTAATCAATGAAATCAACAGATTGATATATGACACTCCCACATCACTGGTCAGCTCTCATTCCGAGCAGACCAATTACCCAAGCTGCTATGTGCTTATGAGGGGCAAATTTGTGCTTTGTTTTTATAAGCCAAGTATTGTAGGTTTTTTTTCCAGTTTTAATACTTAAGAAAGCATGGCAATACTCTAGCTAATATGACACTAGGAAAACTTTGAAGTGATCCGCCTAGAAATATCCAGAATTCTCATAAAATAGTAAGCTACTTCAGACTCTACTCTCATGATAAATGCACTTTATTTATAGTACAGTTGCAGTTCTTTTATTTTTTTCAAGACGACATGAATCATGGCATTAGATTTTTTTAAATGTAAAATGCACTGGAAACTATAACATATACTTAACAAAATTACCCAGTGCGCCTCCTGTGAATGGTACCCAACTCCCTTTCTCTTCTGTCTGACAAGAGTGCTGTTGCCCAGAGAATCACCACTTTCCTTGTATTTGACTGAAGACAGACAGAGATGCTGGGTTTCCTAAGGTACGGTCTTCGGTTCATCCAATGTGATATATCACCTTAAAGATGATTGTGGCAATTTGTTTTCCTAGTGCTGTGAAACCACATGCTTTCCCCAGAAATTCAGGCCACATTTGTAGAGATGTCTTTTGTGTGCCTTTTATTATTGTAAAGAGGTGGCCCATTTTAAAATTTAAAACTACAGAAACCACGAAAAAGAAAACTAGAATCATATCTGATTTGTCAAGAAATGAAGGAAAATGATTCCTTCTCCCTCTTCTCAGTATTATTGAAATAAGAATATATGGTTTGAAATCACACACGATCTTAAAACTCAAGGCTAACTATTGATAATGTTCAGTGTTGTACCTAATCACATACCATGCCTTCTTTTAATGCTCCATCCACACGCTATACAGTATTGTCTTTTAAGCATCTTATTGTCCATGTATTGCTGAAACTGTCCCTTTCATTTTGAGCTTAAGTAGACTTTTAAAGATCTGAAAATTAAGGGGCTGGAGAGATGGCTCAGCGGTTAAGAGCATTGCCTGCTCTTCCAAAGGTCCTGAGTTCAATTCCCAGCAACCACATGGTGGCTCACAACCATCTGTAATGAGGTCTGGTGCCTTCTTCTGGCCTTCAGGCAAAACAGAATATTGTATACATAATAAATAAAGAAATAAATAAATATTTAAAAAAAAGATCTGAAAATTATGTATTTGCTTATTAAAGGTC
Organism: Alexandromys fortis; assembly: GCF_014885135.2. Classification (NCBI taxonomy): domain Eukaryota; kingdom Metazoa; phylum Chordata; class Mammalia; order Rodentia; family Cricetidae; genus Alexandromys; species Alexandromys fortis. Next base: position 19,748,288 of record NW_026067924.1, read on the forward strand.
CACATCATTGTATAACTTGGTTATCGCTTGAATAGAAATTATTCAATAAAAAACAGAACAGATGAGAGGAAGATTCTGATAAAATTTACATTTTCTCTGACTTGTATAACCTCTGGCAGATGATTCCCAACTTACTGTAGTTAGACTTCAGACTTTTCACATTTACTTGGGGTAAAAGCAATAAACATTCAGCAGAAACTACACTGTAAATACTGAATTAGGATGTTTACACAAACTAAAAATTAACAACATAACCCTTTCTGGGTGCTGGGTTGAGCACCAACCAACAACTCATACCCAGCCACATGATCTCCAACAACAACAACAAAAAGTGAATCCCCTACAGTGAGCTGTGCCACTAAGCTAGATGAATGTTAGATGGGGGTATTAAAATGCACATTGAATTGATGGTATTTTCCTCTTTGGATCAGCTCATTGAGGTTGATGTCCATTATAAAAGGGAAAGGACTTGTATATGTGCAAATTTTGAGTACATATATACAAATTGTATTATCATTGTCATCTACTTTGCATTTTCTTATTGCGCTTATTGCATGTGACAGAATACTGGAAATCATTTATCTTCCCCCCAAATCTTATCACCACCACCCCCATCCCAAAGGAGAAGTACTCCATGAGGACAAGGACTTAAATACACTCTTTTTATCCACTCTAGAATCTAGAATTGTGTCTGATACATAACAACTCTTCAGCAGAGTGCTGTGTGAGGAGAATTTTGGCCATCCTTTAAATTAGCATTATCAGTTAAATTAACATAGCCTAAAACCATATCAAAAAATTCCAATTGAGTAATTGTCTATCACATTGTAAGTATGGTTTTAAGGGATTTTGTTTTTATTGTCTTAATTAGTTAAGTATGGCCCAACCCACTATGAGCAACACCATCCCTAGGCAGGTGACTCTGGAAAATATAAAAATGCCAGCTGAACATCAGCCTTAAACAAGGCAGCAAGCAGTGTCCCTCTGTGGTTTCTGCTTCAAGATTCTTCTCTGAATTCTTGCCCCAACACTCCTCAACGATGGACCATGGCCTAGAAGTATAAAGCAAAGAAACTTTAAATTGGCATTAGTCAGTGTTTTATGTCATACAGTAACAGAGAATAGAGCAGCCACATACATGCATACCTATGTGAAGACAGTCATCTCTTGATCGCCATAAAGGAAGGGAATCCCCTTGAAAATATTAAAATCCTCAGATGCTCAATCCCTTAAATAAACTATCACAACATTTCCCATGGCATGCCATATATTTCTGTATTCCTAGTATCATATATAGATTCATTATAATTCCCAATACAATACAAACGTATGATTAGTTTTTATGCTGCATGGTTTAGGGAGCTGTAGTAAGGAAAAATATTTGTCCATTTTCAGCACAGGTACAAATATTTTGAAACATCTTTAAAGTAAATTTGATCTGCACATGTGGCACTTTTGGACACAAAGGGTCAGCAGTGTGTGTGTGTGTGTTTATGAATATACTGCTAACTGGCATGTATATACCCTTAAATATCACAAAGAATTGTTCCAAGGAATGAACCGAAGAAGGCATCTTAAATTGATTGGAAAAACTCTAAATGTCTCTGCAACAAAAAAAAGTATTTGCTCTATTGTCAGAGAAGGATTATTAGAGGAGGCTGTTAGGCCAAAGGCTGAACTTTGGAGGAAAAGGTAAAGTTTGGCCAGGCAGAGAAAGCAGACCTGGTGAAATAAACAGAAAAGGTCAAACGCATACCTCAGGCAGTTCTTGATTGCTGTTTGGAGAGAGAGAGAGAGAGAGAGAGAGAGAGAGAGAGAGAGAGAGAGAGAGGAAAGACATCTCTTCCCACTCCAACTACAAGCTTACTGTAAATTAAGGTATCTCTCATTCTAATTATCATTGAAATCCCGGAAGTTCAAGCCCGTGGTGCTCCCAGGCCTAAGGCCAGTGTGTTTAATCGAATGACCACATTAATGACTCCCTGAGCTGGCTCTGTCACGGGTTTAGAGCAAGAACATATGTGGGAAACTTAAGGTAACATAATTGCCCTTCTATCCCTTCTTCTTTTAGAGGATAAACAGGAATTTTGAATCTTATACCCTCAGCTTCTCGTCATCTGTCCCACACATGATTATTACTGTGTTTGGCATATTGAAAGTAAAACACGCATATTCACAAGGTTTACATGTACGTTTCTATATGGGGCGGGTGCTTTCCAGTCAGTCACCCCACTGTCGCAAGAGTGATTAACATTCAAACAGGGAGTGTTTCCAATAGCTGTTATTTCATCAGCAGTGTTTTTAATTCAGCTTGGTACTTCTACAGCTGGGCTGTGTGTAAGCCAACCTTCAAGGCTGGCGAGCACACCTTCCATCCAGCTTGGACCCCATCAAACTAAGCTTCTGTAAACAGACATCAATTACAACTCTTTTGAAGGGGTTTAAAATGTAATCCAGCAGTGCTGCTTAACTAAATGAATCCCAGGAAGTGATCTCCGGCGAATTAATAGCGCGGTGTGCAGATGAGTCGCTATGACTCTGAGTTAATGACTGGAGAAGATCAAATTAATTACAAGTGTCTCCAAGGAGTTTTCTGGAGGAATTCTCCCTTATCAGTGGAAGTCCGTTTAACCCTTCATGTTCAAAAGCCCATACATTTTCTAATTGCTGAGATATCAAATAATAACAGGAAGAAAAAGGTGTCTGTCTTCTCCTTGGAAGTGTAGGTTTCAGATGTATCAAAGCATCCCTCCCCACCGGGAGGGAGAATTCTTGTGAAGACCGATTCACCAGGCCCTTTTCAGAGGCTGGAACCCAGCTGAGTTTGTGTTTGACCCACCATCTGAATTCCCTTGGCAAGGAGCCACAGGAGATTTTAATGACGGTTTTATAGTTAAAATGTATCCAAGAAAGAACTTTAATTGGGTTTGGAGGATAGCCATATGAACAGGGTCAGATATGAGTGTGTACTGATCAGGATACAGGGTTCAAAGGGATGATCAACATGACTGCATCCTATGAGGGTGCAATAAAGGTTGAACATCCCTAATTGAAGACTCCGAGATCCAAAATGCTTTAAAATCTGATTACTAACATAACTCCTAACTTGGAAAATTCCATAGCTGACTTCATGCGATGGATCACAATCACAATATAAGCTCACTGAAAACACAGCATAAAAATTGACCTTCTGGTTAAATGTATAGGATGGATATGAAAGTAATGAATTTTATTTTTACACTAGGGTCCCATTCCCTCCCAAATATCTCATTATAACACAGAGACATGAACAGTGAAACCATTTTGCATTGCACATATAGGATAGGAGATTACAAGATGAGAATTTTCACAAAAGCTGCTGAAGAAGCCACCTGGTCCAGCCAGCCGCAGCTGGACCACACTCAGGCCACACTCTCTGCTCCATCCGTCAGATTCTGCAAGAATTACCCTCATCCCAGCCCTGGCTTTGGCTCTCTGCACTACCCAGTAGTAATATTTTTTGAAGTGAAGACTCTATAATTTATGATAATCTGCCTTTAACTTTATTATCATTATGCTGAAAAAAAATTAATGGTTACTAATGGCGCTAAGCTTGCTGAATAGCCTAATAAAAGTAAGAGGGCCAACATGCAAAAATCTAAAGAAAATCAAATTGGAAATAAGAGGTAAATGACAATGTGTGGATAAGACAGCCTTGCACACACAGACATACACAAGGTCATATTGTAACAAAAAAAAGGGGGGGGATTTTCCTCCTGGACCCTCAACTCTTCAGATACAGCAGTGTCATTTTCTAAAGTCTTCCTACCTGTGAGCACCTGCTCTTCACCATTTGTAGAACGATCTATGATAGCCATGCTTTTGATTTTGAATGTGTGAGTTTAGTAAGACTATAGCAAGCCAAAGTGAATGAATAATAGCAAGAGTTAGATAAGTAGACAGGCAGACAGACTGGGAAGCCCCTCGAGGGAGCTAGTGGGAGCTCCTGGTTGAGAAAGTCTCAGAAGAGGATTTCAAGTGAAAGAACAAATAGCAGAGATAGATAATGTCACTGAATTGGGTACTCATAATATCCAGCGGAAATGGACTGGAGAAGTTGATGCAGCCAGCTAGAGACCCTGATTGAGTTTCACCTCCAGACAAAAGCTTCCCATGGCTGAACTTCCAGCTTCTTTTATATCAGGGAGTAAACAACGGCAACCTTTGTGGGAAATGGATTATTTAACTGTAGCTGTTTCCAAGGACGTTTTCACTGTTGGTCTGTGTTGGTGTTCTCTTCCCTTCCTGTCACAGAGTTAGGGGACGGTCCATCGCCAGGGACGCTGCATTAGAGGACGCTTTGAGACACACATGTTTGAGTCTGAAGTGTGGGGTGTATCAGCCTGCTTCAGAGCCAGCTTCCTAGTTAGCTCATACAGCACATGAAAATTTATGAATATAATGCACGCTACAGACCCCTGTGTTCAGGGCATGAGTTAATGCATGTGTGTGTTTGATACATATGCACTAAACAAGCCACATATTGGACCTGGTAAGGCAGCAGGTGCCCCAGACCTGTTGCTTGTCATTGCACATCCTGCAAAGGTCTGTTTTGTGCCCAGTCCCCATCACATTCTGAATTTGCATAGTATTAATAAGCACTCCCTTTTCAAAAAAAAATATGTCTAACTGATAAACAATAGCATATCAGTTAATTAGTTAATGCTGTTAATCATAATTAGCTAGTATGATAGCACTATAATTTCCATTATTTTTTTCAACATATCATTTCAATGCAAAGTTTTTCCTATTCCTAGCCCCTTGTTTTAAATAAACAGAATGAGTCATGCACAGCTTGCTTGTAGGTAGAATCTGTATGCACAGAATGTGTGATCCACAAGGTGTATCCTGTCACAAAGCTGAACTTCTTAGCATGAATTCCAGAATGAACTAGCTCTTGGAGACTTCCTCAGTTTCTGGCCCTGAAATAACATGCTGTGGTTTTTTTTTTTTTTTTTTTTTATGTGTCTTCTGCATAGGGAGATGTAGCAGCAGAGTGTGAAAGTCATGGCGTCACATGCTAGAGTGGCTGATTTTGTTGCCGCTGCAAAGTCCATCAAAGATAATGGAAAGTAGATAAAATAAAATCACATTGCCCATTCCGCACTCACCTGAGCTGGCATGGCGATGCACAGACACTAATTGGAGCCGGTTCAGATCTGCCCGGTCTTATCTTTCTGAGTACTCAGCCTTCGGAAGCGATCGTACAAAACATGACGGGGCGATGGCTGACACCAGGGTAAGGACGGGAGTCTGGGAAGTACCCAGGCGAAAGGAGCTTGATGACTTTCTGCTAGTTTTTTTTTTTTTTTTTTCCTTTTGTTTTTCAAGCAGAGAAAGAGAACAGTTGTTAAGTTGCTCAAGCAGAAGGGTGCAGAGGGCACTCCAAATGGCAGTGTTTAAAAGGCTCCTTTGTCACTTTGTGTTCCCTTAGAATAATACGTCAGGGGCAGGAAAGCTAACGCAGGGGCAACTGGGCACAGTGAAGCACTGCCCTGACCCGGTGTGACTCTCAGATGTTCTGCCAGACCTTGCGTTCCGGAAAACTCTTTTGATGATGATCTCAGCTGTAAACCTTAAATCTACTTTACATAGAAATCCAAGTAACGTTTTATACAGAGTCACACAGTGCGTTGTCCAGGAATGCAACTGGGACTGGCGTCCGAGGAGGGCTGGTCTTTGTTTAGTTCATGGTTCCGGATGTCAGCTCCTGTGTCGCTGTGGTGTTTGAACTGCCATTTCCATGCACCTAGGTCCTTCTCCTTCTCACTTGTTTCTGCTAGAGCTACCACTAGGTCTTCCACTATAGTCACATCTAGCTCTTCACAGATGGGAAAGGGTTCTTTTATTTTTTTTTTAAAAAAAAACATCTTTTTTCTCATTTCTCCTCTCGGAATACATTGATTACTTTGAATTTTTAGGAAATACGGAGGGAGGTAGGATAGACTCTTGGAATTTGGGCTGAAAGGGGAGTCTTATTAAATGTTACAAAGAAATTGTCCTTGGTGTGATGTGGTTGAGAATTTCGCAAGGAAACAGAACAAAAGCCCAAGCTGTCAGTTAGGTAAGATTCCTATTGAGCCAGGCCCAGTACCAGCCACCTGTAGCACAAGAGCTATCCCATTTCAGTGGCCCATCTTGGCATCCATAAGTCACATGGGTATGTGCAAGGGACTCCGCTTGTCCTGGAAGTGGTCCTCCTTTCTTCATAGATTCTCCTTTCTTCTCAGACTCTTCTAGCTCAGGCCCTCTAAGGGTCTACATCTTAGACTTAAGACTTGGATGCTTAACACACTCTCTTCCTATAGCTCAGCTGCCCTAGTGCCTGAAGCAAGACTCCTTCCACTTTAATTGTCTGGCACAAAGCAGGAACTTGCAATGAGCTACTGTGTATCCTTTGTAGGAGATAAATGCAGCAGCAGACGGGGAGAATCCTCATCCTGGCCACACTGTCTTCATTTTTGTTGCTACTACCAAGTCTGTTAGAGACAAAATAGGCGGAGTCAGGTGACCCTATTCTCAATTCACCAAAACTGGAATCTCAATGCTAAGATGAAATAGATATAAACACTCAGTATCTTTCAAGAAGAAGCAGGGAGGACGTTTCACCAGCACAGGAACTAAAACACCAAGCACTAAGAGAAGAGTTCACGAAGTGTGGGAGAGAATGTCTGGCAGCCCACCTGCAACCTTGTTTGTTTCTCCCGTCTTTCTTCCTATGTAAATAGCTTGCCTCACATTCCAGGGGTGGCACCATGACAAGTCCCCTCTCCAAGGCTTGACGTCCTCGCATGTGACACGTGATTAGCCACCTCTACGGGTAAAACTCCTGCCAGGTTGATGAGAGAGTGAGAGAACGATGCACCAAGGACCTATTTTGGTGCTGGTGAGGGGAACAAGGTATTGAGTGGGGGCTTTCCACAAGCTAGGAAAGCACCCTACCCTTGATCTAACCTCAACTCCCCCTTTTGATGCGTTTTCCTTTTCACACAGGATCTCACTAAATTACTCAGTATGGTATGGACTTGAGATCGTCTCAGCTTGGCCTCCCAAATGTTTTGAATCTCAGGCCTGAGTCACCAGACTGACCAGGCTTTGCTTGTTTGCTTGTTGGCTTGTTTCCTTGTTTGCTGACCTGTGACAGGACCTTGTTGTACAGCCTAGGCTGGCCTCGTCCTTCAAAGGTACTGGGATTGCACCCCTGGGCCACCACCCAAGGCCTGCAAAGCACTGTTGTAAGCTCCCTGCATATATAAATTTCCTGTCCTTAAAACAGTCCTGCGTTATAGGTGAGCAAACAAAGGCATGTACAGTTTAGAGAACCTGTCAAAACCCTGTGGGCAGACTACAGGAGAGTGAAGCTTTTTAATCTATTATCATTCCGTGGAAATCCATTTAGGAAATGGTAGCTATTATTGTCACTGCTGTTCCTTCTCTTTCTTTCTCCTACTGAGTGAAGGGAAAAGGAAAGGACACAGCCTCTGTAATGGAAAAGTTAAAGTGGGACTCTCGTGCCATACACAGGCTCTCCCGGAATCTTGTCCTGTCGCTGAATCAGGCTATGAAATAGCGTTCATCACTGCGAGGCTTGGGGCTGACAGAGTTCCCTGCAGCACAACTTTATTTTCTTTGTGATTATCTTATTTGTTTCTTAAGTAGGCAACAATAGAAGCTATTTAATCTCATTCAAAACATTAGCTTTTTTTTTTTTTTGGTCCCAATTGCTAACAGAATCAAGCTAGCAGGTTAAATGGTATTTCTTCTATAGGCTTAACAAGGTAACTATATTTTAATATTCTCTGAGATCCCTTCTTCCTTGATGATTCTGAGATTCTGTTTCAAAATCACGGGTTAGTTAATTTCCTATGGCACACCTCCGAGAACATAAAACAACCTCATCTCCAGTTATGATCCAGGAAAGCCCGAGGCCATTTGGCAAAGCACCCTTTGTATTTGCCTAAATCAAGTGTTGGCCAACCAGGACTAGTAGGCTGGAGCCAGCCTTCCACCTGATATGTATACCTACAAGCTGAGATTTTTCTCTTTTATTGCATTTTTGAATCATGAAAGAAATCAAAAGGAAAGGAGTCTTTCATGACACATGAAAATGGCAATAATTAGATTGCAATACACGCCAGTAGCCTCACTGGAACTGGGCCTTGGCCGCTCATTTGCACGTCATCTATGGCTGCTTCTGCAGCCCTGGCTGAGGTGAGCCAACTCAACAGAGACACTTTGTGGTGTTTTATAGATGCTTGCTGATCCCGGATTTATTATGTAGCAAAAGATAAAGAAATCCAGGTTTTTTGGTATGTTTTACAAAGAAATTCAGATACTGTCCTGTGTTCAATCAGAGAAATTAATAACCTTCATGGCCAGACAGTGGCCCCCACAGTCAAGAAATTATTGGAGGCCCAAGGCCTGGGATTGTGTCTGCAAAAGTGGCTTGGCAGCTGTGTGAGCCATGGGAAGCAGCTGATTATCACAGCAGCACAGCCTTCACAAAATTCCCCTCTCGTGACTCAGGAAATCCAGTGTGTGTGCCACCAGCTCCCATCAGTGGCATGCCCAGAGGCTCCTTTTCAAACAGTAGCTCTGCCATGAGAATAATCTGTTGTAAGGCGGGGATGGGGCATCCAGGAGCAGTTCAACTGGCCTTTGACTTATTTTTATTTCTCCTTTTAACTAAAAAAATCTTGGAAATGGAAATATGTGTTTTCAACAAAACCAATTTGCAGAGCAAGAGAAAAAACAGAAGATTTGATTAGTTCTGACCAAGTCAGGGGTTGGATTCACCAGATCGATAAGGTCATGAAGAGGATGAGGAGCCAGGCGTGTGTCTGTGTGTGTGTGTGTGTGTCTGTCTGTGCGGCGTGTGTGTGTGTGTGTGTTATTAGATTGTATTGTGAAAATGTGCTTCTGAAAAATACATAGTTTTGAAGGTATATTTAAATATGTGGTGGCTACCTAGAAAAGTGAGGGGGAAATCTAGATATCCGAAAGCGACAAAGAAGAGCCTATTCTGTAATTCTGTTGCTGTTTGCATGATGTTTATAAGGAAAGTGTAATACCTAGACTGATACAGAGAGATGGGTCATAAATACCAATAGAAATTTGCTAAAACATAGTCAATTCATGACCGGTGCAGTTGGAGAGGAGCGAAGTCTAGGCTGACCCCACCTTCCCAACCATTCAATTGCAGCTGGAAGAACCATGCCTGTCAACTTCATCCTGTCTTCCTCTTGTGCCAGGGGATCCTCTCGTCTTCTTTCCTTATCAGACTGGAAGCCCTTGGAAAGTAAGACCATATTTTATTCATAGTAAATTCAAGTGCTAAAGCCAAAGCTCTGATAGCTATCCAATAACTAAATGTTTACTGAAGAAAAGAAAATACCCAGTTAGCTCTACGTTGGAAGTAAGGAGGTGCTTCCCACTGAGTACAGAACTCTCTGGAAATAAACATGCTAAGAAACATATAGCTATAGATAAACGTCTTTGTAACTGTAGTCTCAAGATTAAGTTTCTCCAACTTTTATTAAATTTTTATCAATGAAGTAAGTAGATTTACTGTGCTAAACTTTGGAATCTGTAATGGCATGCTTTTTAGAAAAAAAAACCCTTTTGTGAAGAAAAGACAATGCTAAAGTGGAGGCGATTTATTCACCAGCGGTATGCTTCTGCTTTTACATGCTTCTTCCTCTTCTTGGCACCAGGCTTCTGTTGTAGAACAAGCAGTAATGTGGCTCTAGTCAAATAACAAGAAATGAGGAATTCGGAGCATGATCTTCTGGGATTCCTTGACCCTAAGGACACTCTATGATCTATAATCTACAGATTATGATGTCTGTAAACATCTTGGTAAAGGAAAACATAGGGTAATATTGGCAGAAATATGGGAATATGTTATTTTACAGGCAAATTGATACTTCTTAACCAACAAGTATCAACTTGAGCAAGTCAGAGACAAGAGGATAAAAAGAAGTCCCAGGTTTTCCTTAAGAAATTCAAAATAAGAGAGCATCTTCAACAAATTGTGCTGGCAAAATTGGATGTCAATCTGTAGAAGAATGAAAATAGACCCATATCTATCACCATGCAAAAAACTCAAGTCCAAGTGGGTGAAAGACCTCAATATCAGTCCAAACACACTGAACCTGATTGAAGAGAAAGTGGGAAGTACTCTACAACACGTGGGCACAGGAGACCACTTC
>NW_026067924.1:19759643-19775920 GCF_014885135.2 Alexandromys fortis
TCTGAAAAAGCCTGGGTCAAAACCGGTCTCGCTGAACATAGCGGACAAGGAGGACTACTGAGACCTCAAGAACAATGGCAACGGGTTTTTGATTCTACTGGACCTATTGGTTTCGTGGGAGCCTAGGCAGTTTGGATGCTCACCTTACTAGACCTGGATGGAGGTGGGTGGTCCTTGGACTTCCCACAGGCAGAGAACCCTGATTGCTTTTTGGGCTGACGAGGAAGGGGGACTTGATTGGGGGAGGGGGAGGGAAAGGGGAGGTGGCGGTGGGGAAGAGACAGAAATCTTTAATAAATAAATAAATAAATTAAAAAAAAAAGAAATTCAAAATAAGAGCCCCACCCTAGGCAGTAGACTCCATTTCTTCTCCACCACTTCTACCTCTGAGATTTGTGGCTTGTGATGCAGGGAAAGATCATGAACAATGGTCAAATCAAGAAGGTTAGTGCCGTGGTCAATGTTTGAGCTCATTGTTCCTATTGTGATGCGTTGAAAGTGTTGCATTTCTTTATAGTTTCCCCTCCCTTAACCTTATTGAATCAAGACAAAAAGATGAGGTAAACTTAAATTGGGAGAGATTCTATAGCATTCATGGCCAATGCTCCTTTGAACTGTAAGTTTATACATAACACAGAAGGATTAAGAACCTGGTCCAGAGGTGGGAGAGTAGACAACTAGCTATAGGATGGAAATCTACATCTGATCCTCCGACAAGAGGGTACTCACGAAAATTCAAAAAGGAAAGAAAGAGCATCATCAAAGAAGTAAACAAAGGATAATTCCCTGTTGTGGAATAATCTTCGTGCACACTGTGAAGATGTGTCTTTGGCAAGGCGCCTTCCGATTGGTTTAGTAAAGAGCTGAATGTTCAATAGCTAGGCAGGAAGAGGTTAAGTGGGACTTCTAGGCAGCCAGGGAGGAAGAGGAGATAAATTGAGGTGCAGGAGAGATGCCAGGGGATACAGAGAGGAAACAGAAGATTCAAGATGGAAGAGAGGTAGAAAGACATGAGGCAAAATATAGATTAATAAAAATAGGTTAATTTCAGTTGTAAGAGCTAGTTAGAAACAAGCCTAAGCTAAGCCCAATCTTTCATAATTAATAAGAAGTCTCCCTGTTATTTGGAAGCTGGCTGGAGGGTCAGTGAAAGACAAATTACAGCTCTCAGCAACTTGTTAACTTTCTCAATGCAATGATTTACATTTAAAATCCACTTTATAGAAGTCTGTGGTAACAATTAGCATTATAGTGCTAAAGCAATGAAAGAAAGTATAAGTTTACATACTTAAAATATTATTGGAACATACACTGCAAGGAATAAAATGAATGACAACTTTGTATGTTTACCACTAACAAATTTGACTTACTACTTAAATAGCATATTCAAGGATTTGATGACCTCCTCATTTCAGTTTCAAACTTGTCCCCATAACATGCCTTTCTGTCTATTAGTATTTAATTTGAGCTATCCATATATAAGGTTATCTTTTAAGATGCAGCAAGCAGTATTGTGCTTCTGGATGAACTGTTTTTGAACTGTATAAATAATAAAATTTATGAAATGACTGAATTTTAGTAAACCTGGGTAGGTAGGAAGTCATTCTCAACCTCCCAACTAACACATCTGCATAACCAGAAAAGTACATATCATAGAAACTTCAAGCACCAGAGCCTTGACTTCTACCCTGGGGGAGGATGAAGCCTATAGGAGCTCAAAGGTTTGCCATCAGCAATTGAGTGGGGACAGAACCAGGGGAAGGGAAAATATTGATGCCCTGGTTAAGTTTCTCTTTCACAAGTTCCATTATCCCCATGGCTAGTGAGGCATTCTGCTGGGATTCTGTGGAAGCCAGGCTATCTTACAAGACAAACTGTGGATGAGCAAAAGCCCCTGAAGGTTCACCCTGTAAGAGAAACTCTGAGAAGCATAGAAGTGCATTTCAGAAAGGTCCCTGGCACAGAATCAAAGAACATGCCACCATCAGAGTGTGACCAGAAACTATAAATAAGCTGCCCTGAGAGACCTGAGTCCTGGAGGCACAGAGCAATGGCCCCAGGCCTGACTGTGGTAGCTTAGTGCATGGTTGGGCATGAGGCAAATTTGCTTAACTGGTTGTGCGCCTCTCCAGAGTGATCAGACAAGCCACATGGCCCAGGTTATAGCATGCTATCTGTCCACTTCTAATGTAATGAAGAACTCACACTCTCATGCCGCACATATGAAGATGCGGTGAATGAAGGGTACTCAATGGGTTTTGATTTGACTTCCAAGGCCTCCTCATAGATTACAGCCAAGCCAACCTGAACATGCATGTATGCAAGTATCCTTGCCCCAGCTATTACATTATTGCACTAAGGCTTGTCTTAGTAGGTTTGCTGTTACAAATATCTTCTTAGTAGGTTTTGAGAGCAGGAAGCCTAATGTCAAAGAGCCAGTCCCTGGTGAGCCTGCTTGCTGCACCATCTGTGGCAGAAGGTGAGAGGTGTGGGGGAGGGAAAGAGGGCAACAAATTGAGCTCCCAATCTTGGGGTCTCTATAATCAGCTTAGTCCATTCATAAGAACAGCTCTGCAAGGCTCAAATACCCACCATGAGGCCATAGCTCCCAAGTCTGGTGAGTCAGAGCTTAAGTTTCCAACACAAGAACTTGGGGAAAACATTCAAACCATACATAGCAGGGCCTTTTTTTTTTTTTCATGATCAGTGGTTGTTCTTTTATCACTATAAGAAATGCATTTAAGAAACTCATTTATAGAGTGGTTCTATGTCTATGCTCTTTCTTCATGTCTGTATCCAGAGGCTACCCAGCACTGAAATGCATGCACACATGCAGCTCTGTCCAGAAGAATCTCTGTGCATTTCATTCTGTCTGTTTACCTTCCACAGTCCAGTTGTCACTAACCACAGGCCCCTTAGACAAGAAAGCAGGGACTTCACCCACCTTCCCCCCATCACCAGCCATTTCCAACCCTGTGAATGACCGCATTCTAGACACTCCACCTATGAAACAGCACTAGGGTAACCTTTTGCTCCTTAATCCAACTCATGGTCTTTTGGGTTTTGTTTATTTGTTGAGATAAAGCCTTGTTGTGTAGTCCAGACTGACCCCAACTCAAGCTTGTTTGCCTCTGCACCCTAAGTAACCAGGATTCACGGGCATACCACTACTAGGATTAAGAGTCCTCAGCCTCCCAGTTGTTCCCATTGTTAAGAGTCTCTCTCAACTGCCTGTCATGGTCTGGGCATCCAGGGTTAACTCCAACCTCTGTTCTGATGGCCTCATGTTCCTTTTGCTATCCTTGCTCTTCTCCAGCACCCAGTTTCTCACCTGCAGAGCCTCTCCCGTCATGTCACCCTATCCACCAAGCATCTACTCGTGTGGTGAGACTAAAGCAGATGCCAGCCACCAGCAGTCCCAGACACGTGAAGGGGCCCCAGCCTGGAGGTCACATGACATTTATGTGACTTTGGCTTCATTCGCTGTTTTTGTAAGCCTTACTTTCTATACCATAAAACAAGAGAAAGATAACCATGCCCTCTTCAAATGATTGATTAAAAAAAAAAAAGGGACTGCATAACATTTTGGTTCCTCAGGGGCAGCCAGAAAATAAGAATCACAAGCTAGGTAACCTAAAAACAGCTGAATTCATTGTTTTATGAAGGCTTAGAGTAAATAAGGAAGGCATAGGCAGGATCATAATCCCTCGGAAAGGTCTTCTCTCTTGCTTGCTTTTTTAATCACTTGCCAGCAATCTTCTGCATTCCTTGGTGTGTAGATGCATGAGGCTAAGCTTCCATCTTCACGTAGCCATCTTCATTCTGTGGGTCCAAATATTCCCTTTATCCAGGCACCAGCATGCATTGGATCAGAAACCCCACATTTTTCAGCCAATATTTCAATATACCTTTCTGGGAGAAAGTAATTCAACCTATGTTGACAGAGGTTTCTGTCCCACCAGGTCCCATAGCTGTTTAGTTCCAAATAAACACATAGAGGTCTACATTAATCATAAACTGGTTGGCCTAGTAGCTCAGGCTTATTATTAATTAATTCTTGCATATTATATTAACTCATTATTTGTGTTTGTGTTAGCCACGTGGCTTGGTACCTTTGTCAGCAAGGGATTCTCATCTTGCTTCCTCTGTGGCTGGGTGATGACTCCAGACTGACCTTTCCTCTTCCCAGAATTCTCCTGTTCTCTTTGCCCTGCCTATACTTCCTGCCTGGCTACTGGCCAATCAGCATTATATTAAAAATAATAGAAGTGACAGGATAAAAGACAACTGTCCCACAGCAAACCTACAACAAATAAGAAATGTGAAGTTTTGGTATATGCTGAGCCCTTGCTCCACAGTATGCACTGAGGGTTTATCCACCCAATCCTCAGATACAACTGAGGATCTGACAATCAAAGCATGTGGTAACCCAGTGGGGCTATTCTATTTTCCAATCTCTTCCCTAAGTGTTCACAGCTAACCTCAGAGGAACCCCAGAGTCAGAAAGAATCAAAACAAGTCCTTACTTTTAGAAGGTGTCTTTACTTGGGAAATCAAGTTAAAATACAGGACTCTTATTCAGTGTATGCTGAAGGCATAAGTCACAAACAATCCCACACCAGTTTGGAATTATGATTAAAAGAATGGTTATTTAAAAAAAAAAGAATGGTTATTTATTTAAAGGGAAAAAACTTACAGATCACCGTCCCAGACAACAGCTCTCTGCACGATCAGGAAAGGAGTCTAGTAGCCAGAAGCGGAGTCAGAAGCAAGAAAGTACGAAGAGGGCTGCTGCTGCTTTTTTAAAGAGAAAGAGACCACGCCCCAGTGGGCTGGTATCTCAGCGGCTATTGGCTAGAAGAGTGGAAGGAGCTCCCACAGCACCTCCCTCTTTTGTTTAAGTAAGAAAGTTCTAAACGAAATTATATACAATAAGAACAAACATCCTATTTTAACTAACTTAAATCTTGTATAATAAATAACTTGGCCAAATCATGAGAGGAAAGTAACTACATTTATATACTACAAGTCTCCCGCACCAGTATGCTAGTGGCCTAATCAAGTGAAAGTGATGTGGGCAGACAGAGTCACTAGATGGATATTCACCCAAGCACAGGGATTCATACAGAGCATGTCTCTGGAACTTACTTTCCTTTCAACTATGTATGAAAACTGCTGATGAAGCATCTGCAGCTGTGTGTTGGTGGTGGAAGCAGTTGTGACTATTTCTGAAGCTGTATATGTGATATATTCATTATAGGTAATTTAAGGAAGTAGTGAATTGGTTCTTCTACCGAACACTCACAATAGATGATTAGATAGAATAATAGAGAAAGAAAACAACAACTAAGACAACACATATAACAATGCAAGCAAGGGGAAATAAGTTAGCATATAAATTCTTTAGAACTTCCCCAACATGGAAAATTTGAGTGATCGCCCAACACCATTTCTTCAAGATCCTACAGTGCAGAGATTCTCGTGACTTGGCAGACAGTAGTGAATTTCCAAACATTCATGACCTTGCTAGAATTCTGATCTCTTGGCACAAAATTTCCTCGGAGGGCACTAAAGGACACTTTGCAAGATAGATGCATCTCTTAAGAATCTGTTTATTTGCTAACAGAAAATATGGAGAAAAGCAGAAAAGACAAACACATGAGGCAAATCTACTTAAAAGTCATGAGTTTTTTTTATTTATAGAGCTCTTTATCATGGTAACATATGCATAAGTGCTGCTATTTTAAGCATACTCAATTATACATTTCAGGAGTAAGTGCATTCACTGGTATGGGACCACCAGTCTACTTTCAGCAGAACTTTCTCATCATCCCAAACTGAACTCTATTAATTAAACAAGGGCTCTCTAGTTTTCCCAGGCCCAACTCCTGGCAACCACCATTCTGCTTTCTCAATCTATGATTCTGACAACTCTAGGCACTTGATATAAGTGGAATTATACTGCATGTATCCTTCTGTAACTGGTTTGCTTTGTTAGCCTAATATCCTCAAGTTTTATCTATGCTATATTTTTAGACACAATGTCCTTATTTATGGCCATTATTTAATAAATATATGACAGATATATAACATAAATATGTATTAACAATATATGACATATATATATAATATAATACAATTACACTGAATTATACACTCCCTTCTGTTATCCATCCATGCATTAGACACAGTTATTTCCATCTGAGTTATTGAATAAATCATGGTTATCACTCATTCCCAAGAAACAGATTTTGTCAACCAAACACGGTAAAGCAATATTGTCTCTGCATAACTCAGCTTAAGGACACAAAATTCATGTCCCTTTCTAATTCTTAAAAACTCAGGACCTAAGCAGTCTAAAAATGTGACACGGGCACCATTATTCCAAAAGAAGTTACTACAGCTGGGACTATAGAAGTGCCTTGCCTAAGCCCACATCTAGTAAATGAGAAACGGGTGCTGAAAACACCATCTGTCTGCCTTCCAGTCTGAGTCTGTACCCCTTACCACCGTCCATGCCTTCACTAGATTAACAAGAGTCTACAGTTTCAAAAAGCAAGAGACTCCTTTGCTCGCCAAGCTTCACAGTGAGATAAATATTCCCCCATGCACAGGAGATGCCTTGCTTCATGTGCTCCAGATCAGGTTGATTTCATTGAACGCATTCTAGGCTGGGCTGGTGTAACTGTAGGTGTAAATACAGACTTGTAGCCCAAAGTCTTCACAGTGGGAAGTAAATTTACAAGGAAGAGACACAATAAACTCCTGTGATCTTTAGGTTTTTCTATGGGCTTTCCAGGCATGGCAGCAGCTGCTCAGAAGATAAAGGAATCTGGTGGGGTTTGCAAGGGCTGCCAGACTCGCCTGTATTTCCTCCAATGAATGTGCTGTAGGAAATTTCTCCTGACAGGTTATTACGACTGCCTTAACGTACGTATGACCAGCTGTCTGGAAAACGGTTCAAATTATGAATTGTTCATAAATATACTCTCATACTTGGTGACAGCATGTAGCAGCGCTGAACATTTAATTTGATCTTTGTTCTTTAAAAATAGGAATATTGCCTTAAGAATGGGAGTGTGATACCATATCGTTTGGAAAAACGTGCATCACATTTTTTTTTCTGAATTCTGGCTTTCAAATACTTCCTGGTTTGGATTTTAATATGTTTGACATTAATATCAAAACAGTTTTGGGTTTCTCCGTGCCATTTAAGGAATAATAAATAGCTTTTATTTTTCCCAAGTCAAATTAAAACAAGATGGTAAAGATATGTTATTAGCAGTTTCAGAAACTGTCTTCTCCAACTCCAGATGAATGTCACTTCAACGCCAGCAGTGACAGGGACTAGTGAGGCAGCTATTGTGTCTCAGAGGCTAGGCTTTTGGGGTCCACTACAAGTGTAGAAAATCCACGTCTCTGCCAACTTTTGCCATAGTAATGTCCACATAACTCCCAAGCGGGTTGTATTCAGTCCTCACTGGAGGCTAACAGCTGTCTCACTGGGAAGGAAACAGAGGCTCTTATGGTGGCTTGTCTGGTTCATTCAGAAGAGACCAAGCCTATCGTTCACACCTAGATTTTTGGATCCAAATCAATACACACACACACACACACACACACACACACACACACGTACGGCATGCATGCAAGGTAAACATTGAAGGATCAAAGAACGGTTATAAGGGAAAGAAATCTGAAATTTATGAAATGCCCTGTCTCCATGGTCCTCCCTCCATGTTGTTCTCGCAGCAACCTTCCCACTCCCCAGTGCCTTTGTCCCTGTAGTCAGACCTGAAACCACTCTCAGGAATGCAGATGATTTTAGAACTGAGCCCAGCAAGGAGGAAGTTTGAGCCTCTGTTTGCTGCCCAGGCCACTTGCTGATTCTGCATTAGTGTTGGCTGATGGAGTAAATTAGGGAATGAGAGAGAACAGGCACCAATGCTTTCCCTTCCTTCCAGCATGTGTGCTTGAAGTCTTTCCTCCTGTTGGCTGTCCAGCTTTTTCCTCGGTAAGGGACTGTTAACCCCAGAGAGTTATTGAGAAAGCTGCATGTGGAGAAATAAGGATCGGGGAACTGAAACCACGGTCTGTAGAATATGGAGCTGTTATGTATACTCTAGAAACATCGTGCCCAGGCCAAAGATCACAAAAGTAGTATTGCTGTAGCAGAAAACAGCCCATCCTGGCTCAACAGTGACACTACAGTAACCAATGACAGCATCTTAAAAGGTATCATTTCGTTAAAAACATTTTTATTAATTCTTTGAGAAGTCCATGCAATGTCTTTTGATCACATTCATTCCCACCCTCCCTGTATCACTGTGGGAATTCGGTCCAATTAGCCAAGAAGGTAAAGCAGTCTTCAGGATTCCTGCTATACTGTACCTCTCAGATCTGGCCAATCCTCCCAACTCTGCTTTTGCTTTAAATGAATCAGTGAGTATAATTTGTGCTACCCATATACTACTGGATATAGGGTCATTCACGGGAGCATGGATGACCTACCAGCGACTACACTCATAAAGATAGCTCTCTGTCAACAAAAAGCCACCAACTGACAGAAGCGCCTCAGGGGTGGGGATAGGGGAAGCTTGTGAAGCGCTACCCCCTCCATTGCTACAATGTTCACTGGCTTAATCCTGGGCAGGCCTTATGCAGACAACTGCATCTGTTGGGTAACACCATTTCTTATGCCTCTGTTTTAATCCAATGGCATAGTTTAATCTACTGTCTAACTAAGGAGAAATTAGTAAGACCGTGCCAAATTCAATTTATATTGTATATTATATTATACCAGCTTCCTATCCTGTAAAATGACATGTCTTCCTAGATATGCTCATCTTACTCCCTCCTTGAACAATCCTGACAGTGGTGAGGTTATTATTTTGAACAGATCACAGAGTTAGAATACTTCGAAACCTACTTCTATGAAACATTCACTCACTGGTCTTCTGACATCAGCATTTTCCAAACCGTGCCCGGAGAGTGGTAGTTAGTTTCATGGCTGTTAAGAGGTAACTTTTAAAGGGAGACAGGAGATTTATGATCAAATAGAATGGAATTCTTATACATTGTCAAGTCAGCCTGCTAGCCCAGATACTTCTCCAAGCCTTGAGGGTGTCTATTGGATGCTTTGAGTCTTCAAGTGGGATGAGCCAATGCATTCTGGCACCCTCCTCAGTGCTGTTTTCTGAAAAAAAAAATCTCAAGATTAATAGTCCATCCAATAGGCAATGCTTATAAAACTCATAAAAATAAATCTACTTTTCTTCATAGAATAGCTCTTCAAAAAGAAAAAATAGATAAGGAAGATAAGTTCCAAATACAGGCTAAATAGTCAAGTTTGCTGAGAGCTTGTGCTCGTGGGGCATCTTGAGGCTTCAGCAGAATGCTAGCTCCTGTCCCTGTGGCTGTCTCAATGTTTTCTCTCCCTCTACAGTTGAGACTCAGATTTGTAGTTTCCACTGGCCATGTCCCTTCCCTGTGGCTTATAATCTGCATGCTAAAGATAGGGAAAGTCACAGTTTACCAATCTCACTGTCACTTTGGAAATCACATGTAATATATTTAAAGCACTCTGCAAGTGTTATTGGCTGTGTGCTATTTTTTCTCTCATTTTTCCTCTTGGGCTCTCTTCCCAGGTCTTGCCATTCACACTCAGATTCCAGAACACTCACTCCCATGCAAATACACGCACACGTGCACAGACACACAAAAGAGAGAAACAGAGACAGAGAGACACAGGCAGACAGGGGAGAAGAGGGGGGATGGAGGGAGAGAAGGATCTCGTATCCATCATCTGAGTGTCTGAATCTTACCTGCCCATTTTCATACTTTGGCTCCCAGGAGCCCTGCTGTTGCAGTATGTCTTGCAGCAGACTGGAGATGGAGAAGCTCACAGCTTAGATCTGTTCATTTGGAACCTTCCTTTTCTCAAGATCTCCAGGTGAATTGTGAGCACAAGGGCTGAGATGTGGAGAGTCCTGGGCTCTGTATGTAGCAGGGGACCATTAGAGCTCACCGTCGAGTATTAGTTGAACCTGCATAAACCTGTTAGCAGGGAGACTGCCAATTAGAAATGTCAATGTCCTGCAAAGACTCAGAACAGGCCTTAATCAGAGCAGCTACTGCAATTTGCCTAAATAAGAGAAAACCAGACACACGTTAAACAGTGATTAAAGACCCAGGTTAGTTTCAAATTATCTCTTCTCTTTAATTGCTTTAATTATTTAATCTTTCAGCTGCAATCAAAGCTTTAAGTTGTGAGAGAGAATGTCATCAGTTCACTAGACTGTTTATCCTCAGAGGTATTAAGATGTAATGTCATGACCTTCACCTTTGTATTCAGACAGACAAGTTCAGCTCTGTCTCTGACGAACTGTATGATATCAGGCAAATCATTCCACTCTTCTGAGCTTTGAATTCCTCACCTATAACAACAACAACAACAATAATAATAGTAATACTGATTGGTGCAGAACTTAGTGACTCACAAATAGCAGGCAAATATTGGTTTGTGCCTTCTTTACTATTGGCTGGCTTGAAAACCTTGATGCAAATCCACACAGGTGTACACGCCTATACTCCCAGCACTTGAGAGGCTAGTGCAGTGACCAAGGTTTCAGCATGTGAACTCTTAAAGGACATGCTCAAGCTGTGCACAAACTGTAGCAACTATAGGTCTACATGGTCCAGTGCTGGGCAAGCCTATCATTGAAGCAGGCATCATAACGTATACACCCTACACCTCCTGCAATGATGGTAGTTAGCAAACGGACAAGTTTTCAGCCTATTCTCTAATTACCAAGGCAATGAAAAGGCACCAGAATCAGTGTATCCAGCTGTCAGTAGAGGATACTTTAGATTATAGTACTTAGTACTTGGTACAAGAAGATGCTCCCTCAGTGCTGATGTGTTTCTTCCCTTAAGGATACATGAGGAGAAATGCCTATTCGTTCCATAAAAGTACCAACTTCTCATGAGAGAAACTATTTTATCCCAGTCTGATTACAAGAATAAATGAGTTTATTGGACTTGCTTACAGTGGTATGCGTGACCAAAAAACAACTCATTAAGGAGAAGTAGCACCCCAGCATTCATGAAGATCCACAAAAAGCTGCATTACTGAAGCCCCACTTTTAGTTAAATATTAACCATCCCCTTTGTATACGCTCTAGTCCTTCCCAACAAGACCACATACTGCTGGGAGGCAGGGGGAAGCAGTGGCTAGAATGTCAGGTGAAAGTACAAAGCCAATGCCATCTTCATACTTGGGAGTGTTAACAGCTCCCTTACATAGCTGCAGCCACCACTGTACTATCCCGCTCATTCTGTTGCCAGTCATTCTCTAGGTCACTACAGAACCTCTGCTCCATGATGGTGATGGTCTTGTGATGCCCATGGTCAGAGCAAATCACTTCTGCCCCCTTGTTAGCCAACAAGCCCAAGTTATGGCAGTGCAAGAGGCCATGTTGTACAAGCCCTTAACTGATTTGGCTCTTTCTGTTCTAACTCAGTCTCTACCTGAGTGGCCCTGGACAAGGTATTATCATAAGTTAAAGCTATCCTGGAATAATCTTCAGATAGTCAAAGCCAGTAGCATTGCTATTTCCCCAATAGTCACATGTACCTCCATGGTCAGTGTTTGGATTACAGGTGTAGCAAGAGCAGTGGCAAAGCAGAACGTCCAGGGCTACCCATCAGGGAGCAGAACTTCCAGTGCAATCATCTGTCATCAGCTTGCTAGCTGCAAGGAGCAGCCACAGTGGAAGAAAGGAGTCTATGAGCCATAGTGACCATCTCAATGTTGTTAAATGCTTGACAGTCTCACTAGAACTGAAGTTTTGGAGGCTGGGGGAAGGTGGGCTTTGGGTTCAAAACTGACAACAGCCAGGAGATGAGTCATGGATTACTGGATCAGTGAAAGATGACAGCTAATCATTTTCAGAAAATAAGCTATACTTACAGGTAAAACAAAACAGGACAGGACAGGATTATGCATGTATCAAATATGGAGAACTTGGATTAATGCCACTACATATGCCACAAGAAACAAAATCTCAGCTGATTACAACCTGACAAGTTGGCTTGGTGACAAGAGGGTGACAGAGCCGATGGCTTCTGGCTAGCACAGAGTCTGCGTCAAGGGCACAAGAGCTCTTCTAGTCCACTCTCTGGGGCAGCAACTGAAGCTAGCTTTTACAAGAGAATATATAGTCAGTATCTAACAGCTCTTGTTAGAAATAGGAATTTACATTTCAAACCTGCTTTTCATTGGAGTAAAGACCTTAGCCTCACAGAATGGAGTCCAGCTCTAGCATCTAGCATGAGCAATGGTTCTTTACACTGTTATCTGTGGTTGAGGAAATCCCCAGGAGGCTTGATAAGTCATCTATCTGGATACTTCCTTTTCCATTCTCTAAGAGCAATGTGAGCAGTGGTGTCCTCACTGTACAGTTTGGACTTGGGCTCAGAACCCAGCCTTAAGGTGACCCAGGTGACGCTTACAAAGACTAAGTGTAAAACTCAGAGTAACAGCATATAAAGCCACCACTCCCCAGAAATTATGAATTAAAACAAAATTGCAAGTCAGAAAAAAATACAACTTGAAAAGTACAACTTTTAAAATATTTTTTTAATTTATTGTTTTGGAAATCTTACACATTTATACAGTAAATTTTGATCACATCCATCCATCACTACTCTCCCTAGTGCACTGCACATCGTATCTCTCAACTTCATGGCCTCCTTTTTTGTATTTGCTAATAATCTTGAGTCAACTTATGTGCATGAGCGTGTGCTCAACCACTGGGGCATGACCAGCATCCATATCCTAAAAGAAGAGTGACTCTCCCCACTCAACGACTATCAAGATGTCACCTCCACTAGGGATGGAGCCTCCTCCTCATCCACGCTGGGTTGCTGACTGGCTTGGTCTTGTACACAGAACGACAGCTGTTGTGAGCTGATGCTTGTAACAGCTATGCCATGTCTAGAAATCAGCATCACAGCTCTGACATCTGTCAGCTCTTACATTCTTTCAGCCCCCTCTTCCAAGATGTTCCCTGAGTCTTAGATAGAGAAAGGTTGAGGAAAATAATTCGTTCACAGCTGAGCCACAGTTAGGAAAGTATTTTTAATGGAACACTTCCAAAAATTTAACACAGCTTTTCCTTGCCTTATACAGGTTTTGGGCATCTTAAATCCCCTTAATGTTAGCTGGGTCAACTTTTTCTTTCACAGTTGTGTGTCTCCTCACTATATTGCTCTTCTCAATGATTATCTCCAGAGTGACCCTTCCACCCACAGAATCCAACTCTCCCCTAGAATTCATGTAGCCCATTTTCTGCTCTCACCTGGAGTAGCTCCCTGAAAGAGTTAAAAGCTTCAGGCTTCTGGGATAAGTCTGCACACCAAGCCATGCTTTGTGGGGAATTGTCCTCTAAGCTTTTGACTCTTGTATTCTGCATTCTCAAAATGGTTGCATCATGTCTCCTTTACTCAAGGACCTTAAGGTAAACCTGGAGAATGCTTGAATATATGGTATTTTTTAAAAAGACAAACTGTGTTCCCAAACCATGCTACTTTCAAAGTTAACTACTGACTGCTTGGTAGATTGAAATTAGCCTAAAATTTCATGAAAGGATTTTGATTATTATCTCAAGGTTATTTCTACCTTGGAAGGAAATTATGAGTTGACTTTACAAATCAGTGCAGCCAGGATTCTCCATAATAATAATAATTCTCAGATAAACCCCCCCCCTTAAAGACTGTAGTATGCAGTTCTTCAAGAGAAGCTCGCTGGCCTCTACAGACTTCAGCATACCATATAGTTGCCAACTAATAAGAACAGATGATGTGATAAAAATCCCAAATACAAAGGAGGTTTACATGATTAGTCCGTATAACGTCACCACTAATCTACACTTATGGGCCATGTTTCTGCACTAACAATATTTGGAGAAATATTATAGAGGGGCTAAAGCGATGGCTCAGAAGAGCACTGATTGCTCTTCCAGAGGACCCAGGTTCAATTCCCAGCAACCACATTGCAGCTCACAACTGTCTAGAACTCCAGTTCCAAGGCACTGGACACCCAGTGCAAAACATCAATGCACATAAAATAAATGGTTTAAAAATAAACTTAATAATAAAATAAACTAAGATAAATGTTTTTACAAAAGAAGTAGGCTGGAGAAGAAAACAGCACAGGGCTACAAAATAAACTTACCATTCTTATTGAAAACATTGGTGTTCTCTAGCTGTCGGTATAAAGCTATATTTTATGAGTTTGCCCTGTTAACTTATAACTTAGAGCACTTGGCAGCTCTGTGCTCTAAAAAGTCACAAATTAATTAGCACATAGTTAATCATCATTATCTTTTACTGTGAAATAATTAAACATAAGTCAGGCTTAGTGATGCATGCCTTTAATTCCAGTATTCAGAAGGCAGAGGCTAACAGATCTCTCTGAGTCTGAGGCCAACCTGGTCTACATAGTGAGATCCAAGATATCCAGTGCTATATAGACAGGCCTCCATCTCAAATAAACAAACAAGCAAACAATTAAAAAAACAAGGTTAAAGTAATGAAACATGAGCTAATTAAATGAAGCTTTTGGAGGTGAAATTATTTGCTAGTGTTGACCTACATTTGACCTGACATGGGTGTCATGTTAAATACTCAATGAGACCAACGTATTATTTTAAATTTTGCTTTATGTTGTTGCAATCCACTGTAATTACAGAGGGGAATCTTTTCTTTATGGCACACTATGTTCGATGGCTCCAGATAGTATTATATACCTCATCCTGTTTTCCCTTTATGAGATGCAAAGACCTTGCCACCGTCCAATTACTCTGGGAAGCGCGCTTTACACCTGCTGTGACTTAATTGCATTTTTGTTCATCCAAACGTTTATACCTCTCGTGCGTTTTCAAATCATTCTCACTCTAGTGGCAATTTTCCAGCGTGGCTGTGGGAGAAAATGGCCTTTGAAATGGTGCTTTCTCTGTGGTGCTCAGGAAAAAAAAAAAAAAAAAAGGCAGTACATGAAGGAGAACCTCAGAAGATGAGGGCCAAGCTTGAAGCACGGTTTCATTAATACTGGATGGCAGAAAAGGAGCCAAGTCCCAGATAATGAGGAAGGAGTTGCAATTTTTTTTAAAAGCTATCTGGTGACAGGGAAAACAAAAATGACATTCAGCTGACGAATGAGCGGAGTTTGACCTAGCCTTTTGACCCTTGGCAATCAATCTTACCTGCTACTTCATAAAGAATTATGGGGCTGCCACTCACATTTGACTCTGTATTTTTACTATTCCCTATACCTTTTTTTTTTTGAATACATGGTCCAAGAAGATAAATGTTTATGTTGGATCTAGCAGAGAGGAGGAAATATGGGGTACTCAGAAGGGAAGAAAGCTGCAAGTGCAAAGAGCAACAAGAGGACCAACAGTCATAAAATGGTTTATACATGCAATTCAGGATTGTCAGGGAGATTTTTTATGTGGCCAACCAAAATAGCGACTGGAAATAAGGATGACCCTCCACACACTTTCCCCTGGCGCTGGGCTCAGGGAGACCCGGAAGAGCGAAGGTGAGTGCTAAGCCCACCTTCCTGTCTGCCCCTCTGCTCCCCACCTCCACAAACCCCAACATGCATCCAATGAATTTTGATGAATCCATTGCCTGTCCACGAGCTCTGATTACAGCGTGCGGCGTGAAAAGGTTTCCAAGCCGTCATTACAACGAGAAGGAGAGTGCGGGGCATGAGCCGTTTTCATTATCTGTTCAAGGCGCCAAGGAATGCACTAAACAGCTCGCGCTCGGTCCACCTTTGTGCCCACCGAGAAAGTGTAAATCAGCAGGAGGGAGAAGCAGCCAGCTGGGGAGCAAGAGGAAACACCTTAGGAATAAGAGATGAGGTCTTGTTGGCATTCTGGATGCTTTGTTTCTGTGTGTAATTTGATGCAGTTTGTCTTGAGACACTAAAGCCCAAGCTAGTCAGCAAGCGCAACTTTATGGACCTCGTCTTGTGCATAAGTTGACCGTGGGGAGTTTTTCTTGGCTTTATAGAGTCGAGATTCTCTTCCATGGCTATACAGGAGCCCACAGCAAAAACCCAGTGTCGTGGAAATAGAATGCAATCTCTGACCATTCAGTCCATCCCAGAACACTGGGAATGTAAAGCCATTTTCTTCATCTAGTCTGAATTAAGAGAGGCAGGTTCGGAGACTGGGGATTATGGAGTTTTGCAGTCGTTCTCAAAA
>NW_026067924.1:19775943-19967701 GCF_014885135.2 Alexandromys fortis
TATATAAAATAAAGGCAAAACCTCGAAGTGGGCTGTACACAAATGAACTGTCTTATAGAATATTTACAGACTTGGTCATACGAGCTGGTAGCCTCTGTCTTCCTACAGAAATACGCATCCAGGCAAATGAACAGAACCCCACCATCATGTGCAAAGCTATCTCCCTCTGACCCCTTTCTCGGTAAGCAGGTTCAACTCTGCTTTGAACCATTTCACAAGTCTGGGAGTGGTGACTGACTCTGCTCACTAGTTACTGGGCCAGGGCCTCTCTACCTTAGCCTTCGGTGGTCAGCTGGCTTCTAAGGTGCGGCCCTCCCTCTGCCTGGCACGAAGTTCATTCCTTCTAGAGTTAGCAGGCTGGCAAGCTATTTCTGTTTCTGGGCCCTGCGTTCATAAAGAATCTCCCCTCCAAATAGGGCAAGCTTGTTAATGGGGGAAGTGAGGTCAGCATGCTTCTGACAAGCCAAACAAGTGATGAAATTTATGAAGCTCCGTGGTACAAAGATGTAGTTATCTGCCGTCTATTCATATAATAAGGCCACTTGGGGCCCGTTGGTTTCGTCCCTTGAATTTGTTTTTCTTTCCTCACTCCTTTTTGTTGCCCAGCACTCCCTTTAGCTTCCCTTCCTTCCTCTGCTTCTGTTTCCGGATTTCAGGACCCTACCTGCACCCTTAACTGGAGTAAATGGGCCCTCTTCCTTTTCAGGCTATGCATGTGGTCATGATAATAAGAGAGAGTTGAATAGACCAAGTTCTCAGGCTAA
The DNA here is from genome assembly GCF_014885135.2 of Alexandromys fortis. Lineage (NCBI taxonomy): Eukaryota > Metazoa > Chordata > Mammalia > Rodentia > Cricetidae > Alexandromys > Alexandromys fortis. The sequence continues at coordinate 19,776,708 of NW_026067924.1, forward strand.
TTAATTGTAAAATCAGAATGTGGTGTTATGTCTACAGCATTTCAAGAACAAACTAAAATTTCCAACGAAAACCAGAAATTTGTTACAATTTCTTTTAAACCCTTATCCTTTTCACTTTGATGATGGCCATGGTCCTTTCACCACAGTTCTATGGAGGAGGAGGAATCCTACTGCCCTTGAGAAGCAGGAAGACACCATGGCCTGGGTAATAAGAAAAGATGTGATAGGAATGGACAGCTTGGTCTGCTCAAGAATGGGATAGAGGATTTGAGAAAAAACGGGGAAAAGTAAAAGGAAAATGATCAGTTAAATATGGGCATAAAACTAGGAGACATTTGCTATTATCATTTGTTAGATATAAAAAAACTAGCACAGGCTAAGTTGATGGGTAACAGGAATTAAAATGGTGCATATATTTAGACAGGAACCAGGGATCATGTCATTGGAAGAACCAACTGTCCTTCTAGAAAGTAACAATCACAATGGCCTAACTATCTCAGTTTTTATACTGAATCAATAGTGCTGGTCAAATTGATGGATTAAAAGTAGACTTTCTAACCCAAAATGTTAATAAGACTCATCAAATATAATTTCTCCTACTAATAGTACAGTCGTGCCTTAGCAATGAGTAAAACCCATGGGTCCTTGATGCCCCTTGTAATATGATGTAGTATTTGCACATTTCTTACACACACACACACACACACACACACACACACACACAGAAGCATTTGCTTGAGTTCGCTTTGTTGAATTTCCAAATGCCAAAGCCATGGTTATGAAGGGTAAATGCATTTTGCAAACATGTATCAAAAAGAAATCACATTAAAAATAAAATTGAAAAGTGCTAATTCAGATAAGCAAAGGAAAGTGAAACTAGATCGCTTTTCCCTCCCCTTATCTAGTCCCATTCCACGTAGGGAAGATGGGAGAAAATCAGCCATTCTTGTCTTCATGAGCCTGACAAGGGTGGAAAAGCGGAGTTTTGTGAGTCTGGCTTGTTTCACTTAGCAGAATGATCTCTAGTTCCATCCATTTTACTGCAAGTAACACAATTTCCCTTTCATTTATTACTAAATGAAACTTCATTCCATATCAACAGTATTTTTCAGGCACTAAAATAGATTGATGGATATAAAAAGGAACCCTGGTCCCTGTCTCTATAGAATTGCAGCTTACGGTCATTAGCCATTCACATTTTACTGGGAATTAAGTAGTTTTAATGCTGATAGCCCTTTATACCTCAGTGTAGGTCCATTTCTTACACAAATGTTTACTAATACAACTTAAATAAAACAAAACAATGCAGGTTTGATGAAGTTGAAAATCCAGTTTACAATGTTCAGTTTAGCAATTTCAGATTGGAGACCAGTTTTATCACATAAGTTGAGGCTGTTCATTTCATCTTTAATATTCAGATAGCACAAGAAAACATTTGAGTTCTCTGATCTTACTTAACTATGAGAACTCTAAAGCAAATTGAGATGGACACTTAAAAGAAATTCCACACTAGCTCAGAATTGAGTACAATAAAGGGTTATTTATTTAAGGGTAGACTCACAGATCACAGTCCTCTGCCCAAATAGAAAAACAGCAACCAAATCCAGCAGCTGTAAGAGAGAGGGAGGGTGCACTTTACATTGGCATTTATAGTATAAAAGGCCATGTCCAAGTGGGAAGGTAACTTAAAGGCTACTGGCTGAAGGATTTCCTATAGCATCTCTCCCTTTTGTTTAAATAAGAGAGTTCTAAGCCTAATACAAAATTATATACAATAAAAACAAATATCAAGTATAAAAATTAGAATTACAACCAGCATAAACAATAGCAAGCAAGAAAGATGTGATAAATGTTTCAATAATTATCCTATCCTAAGGAGTCTAAGTTTTATATTATAAATAACTTGGTCAAGTCATGAGAGGAAATTAATTTTGACTATGAAGTCTTCAACCCCATCAAAGACCTGAGAAGGGAAATAATATTACTTGAGGAAGTGCAGTCAAGCAAACTCCAAAATGTGCAACAAATGACAGAGACAACTGGCTACCTGGGCAATCACCAAAAGTCTCATTTGCAATGTTGGAGCAACCAACTTTGGCTAAAGCATATAGTAACTGACAGACCATTTTCAGAAGCAGGAAAAATTTTCAAAACTGTCTTACTCTGTCTTGGCAGGATTTGACAATCTTTTTTTCTTGTATCTTGCTCTATGAACTGGACATACTGTATGATATTTGTTATGATGGTCATAATTCTAATTTTTATACTTGATATTTGTTTTTTATTGTATATAATTTTGTATTAGGCTCAGGCCCACAGAGAAATGACTGCTGAATTTGCCTAAAGGTGATACGATCCTTCGGGTTCCTGCTTCATGAAAGAGTCTGCTAGACATTCTGCAGGGGACAGAAAAAAAAGTGACTGACAAACTGCCAATATAGGCAGAACTGTCTTTGAAATTTCCTACTTTGTGGAAAAGTAGGCTGAAGATGGATACCCCAAAAGTACCAAAAAAACTTTGGGTGACTGTCCAGGCAGAAGGATGTCTCTGTCAATTCTAGAGTTCTAGAGGTTGTTTACAATGCACTGCCTGTTTACTAGGTAATATTATATCCTTGTGGAAGAACAGATAGTTATAGTTTTACTTAGTTATGTTAAAAGTTAAAGTAGATATAAATATTGTAATTGTAATTCTTGCTTGATAACTGTTTTATGTAATTTTATTATGTGAAAGTTAAAACCTTCCTTTTCATTTAAACAGAAAATGGGAGGTAATGTGGGATTCTCCTTTGTATGCTGTGAATATCATTGGTTAATAAAGAAACTGGCTTGGCCTGATAGAATAGAACTAGGCTGGTAAAACTAAACTGAATGCTGGGAGGAAGAAGGCAGAGTCAGAGAGAAGCTATGTAACCCTACCGGAGACAGACACCAAAACTTTGCTGGTAAACCACAGCCATGTGGTGATACACAGATTAATAGAGGTGGGTTAGATGAAGAGATACAAGTTAGCCAGAAATATGCTTAAGCTATTGGCCAAACAGTATTGCGAATAATATGGCTTCGGTGTGATTGTTTTGGGGTTAAGCAGCTGGGAACCTAGTTGTTCCCAGCTTCTTACAACAGCTAACCAATGTCTCCTCTGTTTCTCCTAACAGAACAGCTTTTGGAGTATAGCGTTTGTCTCTTTCTCGAGAGCAGGTTACCTTGTCATAATCATAATTGTTTCCATAATGCACATTTTCACATAGGCATTTTAATAAACTACCCTCCTAGCCCCTTTTTCCCTCCCCCAGTCAAAACTAGTATCTAAAATGCAAAGATGGTTATTATCTCAAAATGAATGCTCTGTCCCTCTAGCTCTTAGGATCAAACCTCAAATCCATAAACAGCCTCTCGACCTCCTTCACAGCTCCACAGAAGTCCCATCTGTAGGATGTTTGCAAACCTTGTTCCTCCCGTCTGGAGCCTACATCCTCCTCTTCCCAGGGTGTTTCTTTCGAGTGCCTGGGCCACTCCAGAAGAGCACTGCAGAGGCCTCAAGTCTACATGACCAAATATGAGGCTCACATTTTCCCTCTTGACTCAGAGTGGTTTTCAAAGCTTTTTAGGTGAAATACATTAACTAGAACTAAAACTTTGACTTCCAAGTTTGGATACAACCCTAATTAGCAATGGGCAATTTTATCCTCTCCAGACATAGTAGGCAGGTGGAGGCAGCTGCAGCTCTCTGGCTGCTATCTGCTCACAACAATGACCATCCCACTCTGCAGCCACTGCGTAGCCAAATATCGATGGAGAGCAAGTTAGGTGGATGAAATGGAGTATTTAATTATGTTTCCAACGTACAATGGATTTGGGTGACTGGCCCTGCCTAGTCAAGAAATACCTTTATGACTTTGCTTTAAATGGTGCATCTAATCTCACCCATACTCAGATCAGAAAGCAGGAGGTCATTGTTTGAGCACACCCAATCCCAACTAATCTAGAAGGTCAGGGTAGCACTCATGTCTCCTTGCTAAGTCCAGTTTAAGTAAAAGTATACGTGCTCACAGAGATTTCCAATAAGCGATTCAGGTCTGAAACAGGCCTACCTGTGAATCATCTTGGCTGGGTGGGTGAGACCAGCACAGCCCCCTCCCCCGCTCTCCTGGGCTGCCTAGGGGGTGGTGCTTTTATTTTCACCATTTATCTCACACATTTCTCCACCTTCTCATATAACTAGTCCACCTTATCAGCAAATCCTTCGACTTCTTCATGCTTCATCCGCCTAATAAATATGCATGTGGATCCATCAAGAGAGAGATCAAAAAAATTAACAAGCACCAACCCCTAATTTGTTCTCACACCATTTGATACCACATGAAGACTCTAAATATACACACACACACACAAAAAAAAAAAAAAAAAAAAAAAGTAGGAGGGATATACCAGTCTCCCATCTGGGGCCCAGCCAAGAACTAGCACTAATAGGTAATGAGGGGCTGGAATTTTTCAAGTTTGGTACGGGCTTCATGCATCATCGAATGGTTCTGGAAACTGACTACATGAGTTGGCAGTTGCAGAAAGCCAAACTATGCTAGAGTGCTAGAGTGTTCGATGTCCTTGGGTGTGCACAGGACTTATACACAGGCCCTCACTCAACTCCTCTTCTCTTCTCCAGGCCAGTGTGGCAGGAATGGCTTAGACAACCCTCAGCAAGGGACACAGAGCGGCACAGTTCGATTAACTTAGTGGGACTGCACTTGCTGGAGACAGCTTCCTTTGGGCATGCTTTTCCGTGCCGAACATGAGGGGACTTTTATCCTGCTAGCCAGGAGATAAAGCCTCCCCTGCATCCACGGCCTGCCTTGGCAGCAGGGCTTCAAAACTGCCCTGAATCTGACTAGGTAGCCAAGTCTAGCATCCTCTCCCAAAGGCCAGCCATGCTGGCAAGAACCAGGCCTGTGACTGCTAAAGAGTGAGGGGTTCAGTCACTAATAATATTCTTAAAGGCCAGTGTAGAATGCTATCCTTCATCAAAATGTCATAGAAACATAAACCATAAAACTTTAAAGTGTCTCCGTGGCTCAACTGAACAGTGAATCTACAAATAAAGCAGAGACCGGAATTCTGTTAAATGCGCAAAGGAAACACGATTAAGGAGGCACCAAGATGGCTAAGGATCGGGGAGGTAATGGAACACCCAAGAGGAGAACCAGACCCTTTGGAAGGTGGTTCCAAATGTTAAGTCTCTCATAGAGAAATTACCGTGTTGGGAGAAAAGCTAATAACCAAGGCTTTGTATCCACGGCAGAATGCTAGGGCTGGGGACAGCTGTCATCCCCAGTCCTAACCTCATTTCTGCTTTAGTTTGCCAAAATAGCTGTACTGAAGTATTGCAGACAGGGTGTCTTACACCAGAGAAATCATCCTCCCACCAGCAGGTGTTGTGATATTTTGTTTGTGTTTTAACAAATAAAGCTTGCCTGAAGATCAGAGTGCAAAGTTAAGGTCAGGCAGTGGGGGCACACACTTTCATCCCCGGACCCAGGAGGCAGAGGCGGACGGAACTCTGTGAGTTCAAGGCCACCCTGGGCTACACTAGATTGATCCAGTCTCAATGAGAAACAGACAGGTGGTGGTGTCCCACACCTTTAATCCCAGCACCAGGGAGGTGGAGTCGGGAAGTGATATGGTCGGGAAAGAGAGGAATAAAAGGCGGGAGGAGACAGGAGCCCATTGCAGTCTGAGGTTTAGTGGAGGCAGTGCAGTCAGAAGCAGTCAGTCTGAGGATGCAGTCAGAGGATGCAGTCTGAGAACAGGATTGCCCTTTTGTTCTGAGGATTTGGTAGAGGTAAAAGGTCTCTCTAGCTACCACTCTAGTTACTAGCTACGCTGCTTCTCTGATCTCTCAGCTTTCACTATAGGTTTTATTTATTATGACCAATCAGAATTCGTGCTAAAGGTGGGAGGCAGTCCACCCTCAGAGTTGGTTCTGAAGGACCAAGAGAGAAGAATGTGTTCTGGGTGGCCTCTCTCCAGGTTCTGGGAGGCCATTTTCTGCCACTGTCTACCCAAACTTTACCTTCTTATGAGACCATCAGACTTGTTGGATTAAGGCTACCTAATGGCTCCATATTTATTATTCACTGTCTCATTTAAAGACCTCACCTCCAAAGACATCAGCATAAGAATGGAGGGAAAGTCGCTATGACAAAATCTTTCTTAGAAGGCATCTGCCACATTCGAATGATCCTTTTTCTTGTTCTATTTTTTGTGTGGTTGGATTGCTTGGTTGTTTTATATGTAGGTTTTTTTTGGTTTGGGGTTTTTGTTTATTTGTTTTGTTGGTGTTTTGTCTGAGGGTTTGCTGTTTTATTGGTTTGTTGTTATTTTGTTTTGTTTTGTTTTGTGAGACTATGTCTCACCACGTAGCTCTGGCTGTCCTAGAACTAAATACCTGGACCATGCTGGCCTTGAGCTCCCAGAGATCTGCCTGTCTCTGCCGTCCAAGTGCTAGGATTGAAGGTGTGCAGTATAACACTCATCTGGGGTCCTTTTTTAAAATTTCACAGTGATAATTGTGCTCCGTTTGTTTTTTGATAAAATGCCGTAGAGAGCAGTTTTGCTTTTCTTATCCCCAGCGCTTCACAGTTTTCTCTCCTGTGATGTCAGTCATCCCGGCCCAAAGTTCAATGTGATTTTCGGTGTCCATTTGATAATTCGAGGACTCATTCCATAGCTCTCCTGTGAAATGAGGATTGACACGGTTGTAGAGATTCTAGTTTCAATCATTTCAGGGTCATCTGGCATCATGAAGAAATGATGGAGTTCTGTACAGTGTCCCTAGTAAATCATGCCATCCAGAACTGAACACAATATTCCCCCTAGGATCTGCCAGCCCTGCATATAGGGGCTCCTACTACTACCTTTGCTTAAGGTTCTGTTCTTTTATTGATGGCATCGAGTTAGGCTACCCCCATAATTGTGTTGGCTCCACTGTTGCTCACTGTCCACAAAATCTGTGAGGCACTGTACTGTATGTCCCTCTGTTACCCATGGATCTTTATTCTAAGAGACCTATAGAGGCACATGTAAATGTGTGGGTGTGCCGGTGTCTCTGAGTGTGTGTGTGCGCGCATGTGCACTCGCTTTAAAATCAATTGCTAACTATTCTTCATGATATTTTATCTTGTCAGGTTTATTTCCCCACTCTGAGCTCCTCATGAGCGTGGTGCACCCTCATTCTGTCAGTCTTTGTCTTGGTAGTCATCCCCTCTCTGCCCTTCCTCCAGTCACTAATGAGGATGTTAACTAAGAAAGGGATAAGGGCAGCTCTTTGAGGCTGTGCCTGGGAAAGTTCACTCTGCTCTCCAGGCAGCTGCCCTGTTATGATATCCCCGGGATTTGTTCCCCGTATTCCAGGATTTTGTGAGGTCACCAGAGCCCACGTTTTCAACCCCACCTAAAGAGAAACACGAGAGATGTTGTCAATGATTTTCCTCAAATCCAAAGAAGAATCGTAATTTGTTTTTATCTGTCCCCAAATTTACAAAGCTAGTTAAAGTCCTCATGGAATAAATAAGGTAAGGAATTATCTCTCTCAATTTGTTCCTACTTAAAAGGTTATAACTTTGTTCATTTTTAAGCAGTTAGAACCACTCGTTTTATACATAAGGTATAAACTTTACATGAGAATAAGTTCATTTCTCCAGATTTTGAGAAAATATCTTCTTCTCTGTCCTAAAAAAAAATCACATTTTCTTAACTGTAGTCCCCATTTCCCTAAGGAAATTCAAAAGTTATGACATTCTGAATTATAGTAACTTAAAGACAAAAATGGGTCCAGGATCAATATCAAAGACCAATACAGTGGACTCAATATTAGAATGTGGGTCCTTAGAATGACATTTATTTTCCCCATCTTTGTGTCTTTGTGAATGTTGTCCCAAAGACAAAGTGCTTGGACAAAACTGTCATTGCAATATTAGAAGACTGGAAAGAAGGCCCTCTGAGTAATCTATATTTATTTATTAAACTTAATACATACCATCCCTGGTTTACAATGGTTTGACTTAGGATGTTTGATGTCATAATGGTGCACACATATCCAGAAGTCAGGCTTCAGATTTTGAATCTTAACATTTTCCCCAAGATGTCAATATACCATATCATACCGTCTCTCAGGGTTGGGTAGCAGCAGGAAGTTGCAGTACCCAACCAGCCAGAGATCATGGAGGATGGAAGGTATTCAATAGAATATCTGAGCTATTCAATGTTTGATGACTAAATAGGCTCTTTGTTCAATGATCTTGTAAATGGCAAGTTAATGTACATCTTCACAGCATATGTAGGTTAGGCTAGGCTGAGTTGTACTGCTTAGCAGGTAAGGTTTGTAGCCTTTTCTATTAACAGAGGGTTTATCCAGGTGTAACTTCTAATAACTGATGTCTTTACTTAGCTCACTATTTATCTGTCAGTCAGTCTATCTACCTATCATCTGTCTATCCATCTATCTACCTACCTATCACCTGTCCATCTATCTATCTATCTATCTATCTATCTATCTATCTATCTACCTACCTACCTACAAACATACTCTATCTGCCTACATACCTATCTGTCTATCATCTATCTATCTATCTATCTATCTATCTATCTATCTATCTATCTATCTTCTATCTATCTATCATCTATCTATCTCTATATGTCTGTCTCTATTATCTATCTACATTTGTATGCATATGTTGGCACTGCTGCTTCCCTGATTGTTTGCTGATTCTCAGTGAAATTCTAATCTCCTTGATGATAAAGACTATGTTGTATCACTCTTTGGAAGTGCAACAGTGATTGGTATGGCAGAAGATACACATCCTTCCCAAAAGTATCAGCCATCTTAATGTGAAAGAATCAAAAACCTAGAGTCAAATTAGAATCATATTTTCCATAGAGGGCATGAGTCCCTGTCTTCTTTCTCCTTTGCAGCTTGAGCATTTGTCAGAGCCTTTTACAGCCAAAGTGCCTTAAGCAACTGCAGGACTGCATATCTAGGAGGCATGCAATAACTATTACGTAATGAATAACTGAAATTTAGAGGGCTAGATGTGAGTTCTACCTGGCAATGTGCTCTGTCTAGCCAAACTTCAACTGGAATCACTAGGAGGATGCATTAATATGTATGTGGATTTCTAAGGCTCATTTAGAGTTTTCTAGCAGCTGGTCTAAGGTGTAGTCTGTCTGACAAGTTCCCAAATAAAGCTGTGGTTGCTGGATTGGTCACATTAATGAACCACTGCTCTTGCATCCCTGCTTTAAAGGGTAGTGGTTGGTACTTCAGAGACAAGGCTCCAATAGTCAGCTTTGTATTGCTATGCCTGGCTATTGTAAATGGGCGGGTAGGAACACCTATCTTATTCTGAGATTACTATGGTTCTTGTCCTCTATCTTTTCACACAATACCCCATTCCTGCAGTTGTCAGAAGGTGCAGAGGGAGTTGATCTCAGGGGTTGAGCAAGGTGGAATGATAACTAGGAGGTTAGGTTGGCTCTCCTTCCTCAGTCAGAATGGGGGCAAGTCCTCAAGACTGACTGTGACATGCATGATGTCACGAAACACACATAGCATGACTTGGTCTCTTCAAAGCGTACATCTAGGAATTGACATGTGATCTCCACATTTGCAGAAAAGGAAGAGAGAAGCTAAGTAAATCCTAAGGAAGTGCCTCTCCAGTACTTCCAAGAACAAAGAAGTTCAGAAATAAAACTCGCATAGCACCTGGTTCAGGTCTTTGTTATTTCTGTAAATGGAGAAAATTATAAACAAGGCTGAGATGAAAGGAAACGCAGTTTTTCTCCGTTTTTCTCTGGCACAGAACAGATCTGCTAATCAGGGAACTGTAGGTTCACCTGCAGGATGGAGGAACCTTCTGCATCTATCGCAGCGAGGGGCAGGCAGCAGCATGGACGGTGAATAGGACCGACCCCGGACAAAGGGTGAAGATGAATGAGAAGTAAGGTGGGCATGTATGGTGTTAAGTCAACTGGAGTGTCTAGGTAGAAAGGCAAGCTGCTTACTTGAGTATTTCCCTGACCTTGCAAGGTATTGTTAAAGTCCAGAAAATGGTCACCTCTGGCAGGCCCCGCTCACCACAAGGTGTCTGTATGGAAATCTGTCCTCTGTAAACAAACCTTTGAAGCTGAAGAGGACTTTTGTCCTCATTTGACCAGAATGAAGCTGTTGAACTTTTTTAAATTACTAAAATTATTGTATCTGGGCCCTATTCTTTTGTTTCAATTCACTTCATCCCAAATAAGGAATCAGACTAATTTAAGTAATTCTCTCTGGATGCCACACCCTTATACAAATCCCTCCAGTGATATTTATCTCGTCTCAAATGTGACTAAGCATTTCAAGAATAAAAAAGTAATAAAAGTAAAAGCAGGGGCTGGGGAGATGGCTCAGTGGTTAAGAGTACTGGCTGCTGTTCCAGAGGACCGGGATTCAAGTCCCAACACCCACATGGCAGCGTACAACTGTCTGTAACTCCAAGATCCGACACCCTCACACAGACAAACGTGCACATAAAAAAAGAAAGTATAAGCAAAGAGAATGAGCCCATGCTGAAAGTTTTCAAAGATACGGCACATAAAAATATCTTCAAATTAAAAAAAATGAAACGACAAATAATAATAGAGAAAAAATAGTTGTAACATTACATGACAGACTAGGATGTAGCTTTAACATACAGAGAAATCTTACAAATCAGTAATAAAAAGATCAGTGCATCACAGGAAAAAGAGGAATTTACAGCTACAGAAAGAGAGCTGAGTAAGTTCTCAGGTGCTTGTAATCCTAGCTCTTAGGTGGTAAGGCAGAAAAAGAAGGAGCTCAAGGCCAACCTCAGTCACATAGCTAGTTCAAGGCCAGCCTGGGCCACATAATCCCCTGCATCAATAAATAAACAATAACAGCAACAAAAACAAAACCACAAGAACAGTCTTCTGAGAGTTTATTTAAATCAACATCTTTTGAGTCAACATTTGTTGGGTGTCTTGGACAGGACCAGTTTCCAACGAGCCTCTGCACAAAAGCAGGACCTGCATCTTAAGTGTGCATATCGCGGGATCTCTCCAAGGTTCAGAACTAGTTTTCAAAACAAAGTTAATTAAAAACAGGTCAAAAGAAACCAAGAAATAATCTTCAACCAACTTGGACTAGAAACAGAGCCTGAGGCATAGAAACTGCGAACTTTCTATCATCCCTGGTGTGAACAGAGATTCCTCATGCAGAGATGAGCGTGAAACTGTCTCCACGTAAACTGGGAATACACAGCTAACATGCCACTATGTTTAGAAAAGACTGCCCTACTTTTAACATTCTGCAAGCATTTCTAACTTACTAGATAGTCACGGGGAATTTAGTCACACACTTAGGTTTGATAGTGACCCCAAAAGTGAGAATGAGCCTGAGGGCTAAAAATTCCTATGGGAATGATTATAGGACTCCAGAATATAATAACAAATTCTACAAGGTGGAATCACACAATATCATTTCCATTAGTCCTTATCCCGCCAAATTCATGATCTATATTTCCGATTTTACAAAGGAACCTTTTCCTTAACGGTGTAGATACGTAAATTCACAGGTTAATGTGTTTTTAGGCCAACTGTGTCTAAATACCAGAATGTAACAATTACTATTGTTGCACACTCAGTGCTGAGATACTGCCGCAAGGTAGGTTATTTCACTTAATCTTCATAGTAACTTTATTAAGAAAAAAAATTCTCATTTTATTCTTGGAGAAGTCAAGCTTGTTAAAGGGCCTAGATTTAGTAATGGTAACATTCCAAATTTTTTTGCTTCCTATGCTTTAATCAATGAGAATTTCTATCTCACTGTTTTTAAAGACTGTCTAAATCAAAACTCATTTATAATTAAAAGGTGTTTTTGTCACGTGTAGCTCATAATGTACAAGGAGAAATTCAGAGCAGCTCTCTGTATTGGGCTTTATTAACATGAGGCCAGGACAAATCAAAAGTGTTTTATGCCACAGTTGTGTTGTTTTGACTGCTGTGCAACAAGAGTCTGGATATTTCTTGATACTTTGTGTTTTTATTGATAGCTACAGTGCTCAAGATTGAATTTTTGAGATTTTCAGGTGTCATATTCACATGTGGAGATGCCGATAATCACTCCTCCTTGCTGTGCAATGGCACTGAGAACACACAAATGTAATCTGGAGGGAAATGTGTGGCTTAAATTGGCAGTGTTACACTTCTCTGAAAATGCAGGGTTGTAAACAGGTCTTTGCTAATGTTCTTCAGTGTACTAAGAACACTTGAAGCCTGATGCCTTGAGTTTTCATGTGCGTGATTTCTGCTGAATATTTATAAAAAAGAAATGAGCTAAATTTTCACTTAGATGTCTTCAAAAGATACTTTTCTTTGTTAGAATAGAATAGTAAATTCTTTAACCACCCTAGAAGGACTCAATTTCGCTTTTTAGAGAATAACCCTCATTGCTATTTTTCATTTCTTTTTTTCTTTTTCTTGATAGTCATTTAATATTAGAGTCAAGTGTTATACTTGTAAAATCAGCCTATGAAATCTTATATATGTGAAGGATACTTGAAATCCTCGGGCTTCTAAAAAATAGAAGCCAGGTTCACAAATCAAGAGGACCCAACACATTAAATCAACCAGAACTGCCAGCTTGTAAGTGACCAGTTAGCATTGCTGAAGATAAAGTCACACTTGCTTATAAAAGCATCTATTACTGCTGAATCTAAGGCAATAACCTTAGAACAGCAGAATAGCATAAACCCATGAAGAAGATAATAGCTTTCATTCCTTGGGAGTCTACCACTCTTTAACAACTTACCCAGCACTTGCTGCCTATTCTAGCTGTCCTTACAGCTAGATGCCATTAAGCTTGTTATGAACAGGGAAACGCAAACACTTAGTAACTATTAAAAGACTTAAGCACAGTTCTGCAACCCCACATTCCCTCCCCATATGCCATCCTGCCGCTCTTAACACACTGCTAAGGCATCAATTCAGTCTCGAATTCTGCCTTCTGGGATTTATCATTATATTCTGGTGAGTGCTGCAACCAATGCCCTTGGCTTTTTAACCCTATTCATGTTGTTGGCTGTCAGGCATGGTGACAAGAACAGTTAAGAGGACACATGTTGAACCACAAGTCCAGAGAGAGTGAAATGGGAATAGCTCAAACTTTGAAACCTCAAAGCCTTCTCCAACCAACATAATTTAACAAGGCCACACTTTTTAAAACCACACAAACAGTGCCACCAACTGGAGACCAAGTATTTAAACATCTGAGCCTGTAGGGGACACTGTATTCAAACTACCACATTCCGTTCCCTAACTCAGATCCTCTGGGCTTTTGGCCACAAAATAAGGCAAAATTTAGTCCAACTCCAAGTCTCCATCACAGAACTATTTAAAATCCAAAAGCTCTGCTGGGACTCAAGGCAGTTTCCTAATGGCAGCCCATTGTGAAATCAAAAATCAAATTACAAGCTGGAGAGATAGTCCAGCCACTAAAGGCTAGGCTCACAACCAAAAGGGAAAGAAAGAAAGAAAGAAAGAAAGAAAGAAAGAAAGAAAGAAAGAAAGAGAGAGAGAGAGAGAGAGAGAGAGAGAGAGAGAGAGAGAGAAAGAGAGAAAGAGAGAGAGGGGGGGAGGGAGGGAGGGGGGGAGGGAGGGAGGGAGGGAGGGAGGGAGGAAGGAAGGAAGGAAGGAAGGAAGGAAGGAAGAAAATTTCATACTTCCAACATACAATAACACACAATACGCAGTATCATTCCAAAGGGAAGGAATGGGGGAGCATCGTAAAGAAATACTGGACCAAACAAGGCTTTAACAGACAAACACCATGTACTGTAGCTCCATGTCTGATATCAATAGGTTCAGATGGCTTATTCCTTCCATCTTTGCCTGGCCATATCAAACTTTTCTGGTCCATAAAATAGTTCCTAGTGGTTCCACTCCCTGTATTCATCTCTCCTTGGCAGATATCCCAGGGATCTGGCATCTGCAATGTCTTGGGGTCTCCAACGTAACTCAAGCTTCCCACCCACAGCTTCACACAATAGCCTCCCAGAGCCTCTATGCAGTTATTCCCCTGTGTATGATGCCTAACCCCAGTGGCTTTCAGAAACAGTGGAAGATTCCATGACCGCTTCCTTAGGAATCTTTACCACATGGACAATATTGCCAAGCTCAGATGCCGTCTTAGGGTGGACATTGAGCTACACTAGCATCAGCTTCTGTTTGTTGTTGCTTTGCAGGAATAGATAAACCCTTAGGCTCTCTTTCATAATTTGGAAGCTTAGCTGGAGGTCATTCTCTGAGGGTATGCTTCCTTTTGTTTCAGTGCATATTAACTCTCTCCTCAATCTCACCTCTATAAGCGCAAGTCGTGGCTCTAACATTAAATGCCCTGGCACACTTTTTCTCTTCAGACTGTATATTTTGTATTTTTTTCTGTTTCATTTGCTCTTTTTTTCATTGTAGACCCTTGTAATAATATAGACTACTAATAATCATACAACAGAGTCAATGTTAGGTTGTCTTGCAATCTCCTCCACCAAAGAAATTAGCCCATTGTAGCACGATTAATAAAAACCCAGAGACAGAAATTAGGGTTCAACCTAAAGGTCAAAAAAGCAAAACAACCAGCCACTGGCTCTTACCTCTACCTCAGTCCCAAATGGCGATCCTGCCTCCAGGAATCTCAGAATGAGACTGTGTCTGAGAGCTGTTTCCTCCAGCATTAGATTCCTTTCTAGTGCTAGGATTAAAGGCTTGCACCACTACTGCCCAGTTTCTATGGCAAACTAGTGTGGCTACTGGGATTAAAGGTGTGTGTCACCACTGCCTGGTCTGTAAGGCAGACCAGTGTGGCTGTTTTACTCTCTGATCTTCATTCAAGCTTTATTTATTAAAATACAAATAAAATATCCCTACATTTAATTGCTTTAAATTATACCTCAGGCAAATTCTTATGACATCGGTAAAAAGCAGCCACATTCTTTGCCAAAATGTCACAAGAAAGGTTCCCAGCACAGCTGCTAATATTGCTACCCTCTGAAATCTCTTGAGCTGAGGTTCTAGTACAAATTGCTCTCAGCATGGCTTCCTGATCCTACTAAAAATGCCTGTTAAGGTACAGCATTCAGTTGCTTTTTCTAGTCCAAGGTTCCAGTCTTCCACATCCCTCCAAACAACAGCATGGTCAGGACTGTCATAGCAAAAGGCCACTTCTGTACTAGTTACTTTTTTACTGCTGTGATAAAACACTATGACCACAGCCACTTATCAAATAAAGAGTTAATTTGGCATTACTTTTACAGAGGGATATGAGTCTATCATAGCAAGAAATTGTGGCAGCAGGCAATAGATGTGGCAACAGGAAAAGCTGAAAGCTCACATAGCAAATCACAACAGAAAGGGATGCTATTCGTTCAAGCTATTATCATGCATGAAGTTTAATTTTTCATGTTGATCTTTGAACTGGGGAACTTCTGTCAAACTGGAGTTGATGGCTTCTAATCACCATGCCACAAAGCCTTTTTTATTTGCTATTTTCATTCAAGTTGTATTAAAGCTTGCTCCTTTACTTTCTAGTTCAATTTAATTGTCTTATACAGTTTTGGTTATTGTTTTGGGGGGGCATTTTGAAGGGATCTGTAAGAAGTAATTTAGTAAGAATTACTCTTATTGAGTACTTCTTAAGTCTTAATGAGTTATGTGAGGGTATTCAGATGTCCAAGAGACCCATGAAATAATGGCTGCACAGATATGGATCCGGGTTCTAAAAGGGGCTCAGAAGAATAAACTTCCACAGTTCCTAAGATGCACTTAAGGTAGTTGAAAGCTCTTCCACGGGAGGACTGTGTGTCACATGATGCTGCCACCATGTCCGTAGTGATCCCTGAGAATAGCAGCATCATCCACAGGCAGCACACGATAGTCATTGTCATTGGTTCCACTAGGGGTGTGGGAAAAGGTGGCTCGCGTGGTATCAGGAAAAGGGTTCACTGACCTCACCAAGAAGGCTGGAAAGCTCAACAAGGACAAAGTGGAACATGTGACTGACATTATGCAGAATCCCGGATCATTTCCTGAAAAACTAAACAAAACAGAAGGATGAACAGGATAGTAAATAGAGTCAAGTTCTGGGACCTTATCTGAAGAACAAGCTCCACGAAGACCTGAAGTGACTTAAGAAGACTAGAGTTCAGATTGGGCTTGCCATCCCTATGGCCCTTGTGTTAAGGCCATAGCAAGACTACTGGCTATACTGGCTGTATGGTGGGTGTACTCAAGGAGAAATAAGTGTTTAAGCCTTGCCTGTTACTAATTTATATATAAAAATATAAGTAGCAGTTGATCACCTTTAAAATATCTTTTTGTTAATTAATTAAATTATTTATTTACTTAAGTAAATCATATTCTTTCTGTACGGGCAGGTTAGAGTTTTAGAACTGAAAATTTATATAATTTTGGGATTCTTCAAGATTATTAGGTATTAGGTATTTGCAGAGTTATGAGAAATTATAGCAAAACAGAAATTTCAAAGTTGAAAGAGTCCAGGCAGTGGTAGTACATGCCTTTAATCCTAGCACTCAGGGAGGCAGAGGCAGACAGATCACTGTGAGTTTGAGGCCAGCCTAGTCTACAGAATGAGTTCCAGGACAGCCAAAGCTACACAGAGAAACCCTGTCTTGAAAAAAAAATTTTAATAAATAAATAAATAAATAAAAGAATAAAAGGTTGAAAGAGCCAGAAATATCACAAAATCCACCAACACAACCTCTCATACTCTTCAACATTGCCTCTAGTTTTGGTTACTACCTTTCAAATGCCTCTTCGGGTAACAAAGATTATGTAATATCAGTGTTTATAGAAATTTCTGAAGGATCTTTCTATAGTGATTAATCTTTTCTTTTTATGTTTTTATTTATTTATTTATTTATTAAAGATTTCTGTCTCTTCCCCACCGATGCCTCCCCTTTCCCCCTCCCCCAATCAAGTCCCCCTCCCTCGTCAGCCCAAAAAGCAATCAGGGTTCTCTGCCCTGTGGGAAGTCCAAGGACCACCCACCTCCATCCAGGTCTAGTAAGGTGAGCATCCACGAAACTGCCTAGGCTCCCACGAAACCAATAGGTCCAGTAGAATCAAAAACCCGTTGCCATTGTTCTTGAGGTCTCAGTAGTCCTCCTTGTCCGCTATGTTCAGCGAGACCAGTTTTGACCCAGGCTTTTTCAGACCCAGGCCAGCTGGCCTTGGTGAGTTCCTGATAGAACATCCCCATTGTCTCAGTGTATGGGTGCACCCCTCGCGGTCCTGAGTTCCTTGCTTGTGCTCTCTCTCCTTCTGCTCCTGATTTGGACCTTGAGATTTCAGTCCGGTGCTCCAATGTGGGTCTCTGTCTCTGTCTCCTTTCATCGCCTGATGAAGGTTAATATTCAGGAGGATGCCTATAGGATTTTCTTTGGGTTCTCCTTCTTATTTAGCTTCTCTAAGAACCCGAATTATAGGTTCAATGTCCTTTATTTATGGCTAGAAACCAAATATGAGTGAGAACATCCCATGTTCCTCTTTTTGGGTCTGGCTTACCTCACTCAGGATGGTGTTTTCTATTTCCATCCATTTGCCTGCAAACTTCAAGAAGTCCTTGTTTTTTACTGCTGAGTAGTACTCTAATATGTATATATTCCATACTTTCTTCATCCATTCTTCAATTGAAGGGCATCTAGGTTGTTTCCAGGTTCTGGCTATTACAAACAATGCTGCTATAAACATAGTAGAGCATATACGTTTGTTGTGTGATAAGGCCTCTCTTGGGTATATTCCCAAGAGTGGTATTGCTGGGTCCATGGGTAGGTTGATCCCAAATTTCCTGAGAAACCTCCACACTGCTTTCCAGAGTGGTTGCACAAGTTTGCATTCCCACCAGCAATGGATGAGTGTACCCCTTTCTCCACAACCTCTCCAGCAAAGGCTATCATTGGTGTTTTTGATTTTTGCCATTCTGACAGGTGTAAGATGGTATCTTAAAGTTGTCTTGATTTGCATTTCCCTGATCGCTAAGGAAGTTGAGCATGACCTTAGGTGTCTTTTGGCCATTTGAACTTCTTCTGTTGAGAGATCTCTGTTCAACTCAGTGCCCCATTTTATAATTGGGTTGATTAGCCTTTTACGGTCTAGTTTCTTGAGTTCTTTATATATTTTGGAGATCAGACCTTTGTCAGTTGAGGGGTTGGTGAAGATCTTCTCCCAGTCAGTGGGTTGCCTTTCTGTCTTAGCGACAGTGTCCTTTGCTTTACAGAAGCTTCTCAGTCTCAGGAGGTCCCATTTATTCGATGAGGCCCTTACTGTCTGTGCTGCTGGGGTTATACGTAGGAAGTGGTCTCCTGTGCCCACGTGTTCTAGAGTACTTCCCACTTTCTCTTCAATCAGGTTCAGTGTGTTTGGACTGATATTGAGGTCTTTCACCCACTTGGACTTGAGTTTTGTGCATGGTGATAGATATGGGTCTATTTTCATTCTTCTACAGATTGACATCCAGTTTTGCCAGCACAATTTGTTGAAGATGCTCTCTTTTTTCCATTGTATACTTTTAGCTCCTTTATCGAAAATCAGGTGTTCATATGTTTGTGGGTTAAAGTCAGGGTCTTCTATTCGATTCCATTGGTCGACTTCTCTGTTTTTATGCCAATACCAAGCTGTTTTCAATACTGTAGCTCTGTAATAGAGTTTGAAGTCAGGGATGGTAATGCCTCCAGCCGTTCCTTTATTGTATAAGATTGTTTTGGCTATCCTGGGTTTTTTGTTTTTCCATATAAAGTTGATTATTCGATCCCTAGTATCATGATGGGCTGGAGTTTAGAGCTGTCATAGAAGGAATAATTTTTTACACTCAAGTTTCTGGGTTTGCACGTTCAAATGCTGCCTCCACTACTACCCACCATCCTTCAGAGACAGGAGCCACCTTGGGATGCCTGTCCACATTACAAAAATGTGTGGTAGCCGGGCGGTGGTGGCACACGCCTTTAATGCCAGCACTCGGGAGGCAGAGGCAGGTGGATCTCTGTGAGTTCGAGACCAGCCTGGTCTACAGAGCTAGTTCCAGGACAGGCTCCAAAGCCACAGAGAAACCCTGTCTTGAAAAAAAAAAATGTGTGGTAAAAATATTGCTCAATGCTTTCCTTTACATAGATATCTAGTACTAGCTTAAAGATACACCACTAAACCAGTACCAAATACAACCCCAACCAGTGTTCTGACAAATGCCCACAGCCAATGCCACTAATGCCTTAACAAAGAGAAGAGCTGGAGGTAGGGAAAGAAATAAGAACCAGAACAGACACACACACAGTCAACTGTACTTGGAGAATCTCAGTAAACTTGCCATCAGATGGATACTGAGGGGGGCACATCTTGCAGGGGCACTGAAGGACTCTGTGCCTCCCATCTCACCACCTGATGAAAGCTTTCTGAGAGGATGTCACTGTCACAGCCACTTATTAAGAGGTACTTTCTGCATTACCTCCCCTCCTTTTGGGTGTTTCTCTTGTGTAGACAGGAGCGAGGACCTGCTTAAAGATGACAACAATGGCAGGACACAGAGTATGGAGAGGAATGAGATGACTCTGCTCCATTTGAGGAAAATTGGGAGTCTCGGGTTCTCCAAGGAGAAAGAGGGACCGATCAAGGAATGAAGAGATACCATGGAGATCCTATTTGCCAGCTTGCTGCTAGCTACAAGGGCGGGCCCTCACTATCGTCCCCCTCTCCATCCAACAGATCACTCAATAGCATGGGAGGTGGGCTAGGATTGGGGGAAAGTTTCTGGAAAGGTGGAGGAATAGAGATGCTGAAGGAAATCTCAGACAGAAGGCAGGGCTCTCACCCAAGACAGCCAATCCCCGTGACTACTCATAAAATTGTCCCCAACAGGAAAAATGGTGCCTCACTGTAGATACTTCACACACATCAGGAAAAAAAAAAAGTTCCTCAGGTTTGCAAACTGAAGGACACGTAAAGAAAACTGAAGGGCTAGTAGAATGTCAAGGTTAACATTTTAATTGCATAAAACACGGAGAAAACCTACGCTTGTCATTTTCACAAGGTTACCTTTCCCGTACAATGCAGGCTTTTATCCAACAACTATATATGAGTCAGTGACATGGCATAGGATGTGACTTACATAAATGGGAGAGCCCACAGTCTTTCTTCTGTATAGCTCCTTCAGAAGACACCATCAGGTAGCTAAGCTGTGGCCTTTTAAGCCTTTCTTAGAAGGTAAGAAATGCATATGTGTGTTGTTTTGTAGATGGGAATGCATGGAACCTAATTCTCCTACGTGCTGCCTGGCCTCTTGGTACCCTGAGACACACTGATTTCAAAGAGGGTTTTGCAAGTGGAGTGACAGCTAAGTGGTACAGAATGTAGGTCTTTTGGGCAAGGTGATCACATGACAAAAGGCTGCTGTAACCCTTCGAGAAGGCAAAGCTAAGGTTACAGTTGTACCTTCACTGAATTGCCAAAATCTAGGGCAATCCAGAGTCTGAAGATGCACCATGCAAAACTTCACAGTGTTCTACGGTGAGCAGAAAAAGAAAAGGGAAAACATTTGTAAGGGATGGGAAGCCTTTCAGATCCGGGCGTTGGATCAAAATAAGAAGAAAGAATACCCCAAGTTCTAAGGTTGAAGAATAGTCAAAGTAAGTTTTAAACCATTGCACACACTTGGGAAAGTATCTCCTGTGTAAAAGGCACACAGGTTTATGTACAGATGCCTACCTTTTTGTGTCATGTGACTCTAACACAAAGGAGGTGGTCATTCATAAGCACAAACAATAATAAGACTCATATTTTATTTTCTTACACACCGAAATGAAGATCATCTCTCTTACCCTGGACTGTTTTCAAAATGAGGAAATTGTTATCTCTCCATTTGTTCTTTATGAAGCCAATGAAGGCAATCCTAAATGCCATGTATACAGCATCTGAGTCCTGGCCTCCCACTCAGAAGGAAGGCAGGACCGTTGCCATTTCACAAAACCAAACAAATTCAAACATAACTCTGGAGTCACTGAAGGAGACAGCTGTATAAGAAAGCCCTTCCCCTCAGAACAGGCTGAAGAGTGTGGAGAGCTATTCACACCCTCACCAGATCCATTTACTTAGTTGTTGTTGCCACAGCAAAGGAGCTGTAGAGAGAAGACCATTGAACTCCATCAGTGGAGGCTAAAAAACCAACATAGTGGCCTGATCTGTTTGGCCTCTGATGAAGGCTTAATGAAGATGCTGCTGCAATGATAGCTATGCACATGATAAGGCAGGTAAGATAGGAAGGGTTTGTCTTATCCCTATTCCAAGGGAACTTGCTAGGATCCCACAAGAACTCAGTTCCTTCCAAGGTAGCACCCAAAGGTATAAGCACCTCGTACTAAGCCCCATCAACTCCCTGCAAATGTCTATCAGTGCAGTGACACTAAGAACCAAGCTTATAACATATAAAGTTTGGGAGGAACTACTCAAACCATACCTAAAGCATAACGGGGAGGGTGAAGAAATACAGAACAATGAAGACTTGCCCGCCCATGGTCCAAACTGATCCTTTTCTCTGTCTCCCTACTCAATCTACAAGGTACCCCAGCCTACAAGGAACCCTCAGAGGTTCACATGATGCTGATAAGGAAAGAAAAGTTCCTGGGGAACTTGCAGAGAAGAGTGGCAACCTAACATTAGATGTGAAAAATAACCATGGTTCTCCTGTAAAAAAAAAAAAAATGCATCCAACCTTCCCAAACACCTTTTCAAAATGCCCAATGCTAACCTAATCAGTAGGCATTATCACACACTTTGCCATATTACATAGTGAGTCGATATATGCTTATCATTGACTTTTGGTCTCCTTCCATTACAATGGAAACTGCAGAGACATAACCTGTTTTGCCCTGAGTATATAAAATAGTATCTGGCACTTACTAGGTATCTGATAACTAGCTGTTGAACTGATTTGATTATTAATTCATGAATGAGTACTTCTACAGCATTAGAGGAAACAACAATGGGCTGGTTATACATGTGTAGCTAAGGCGGAGGGCAGAAACACAAATGATTATACTTACAGATATAGTCACATGTATGGATAAGTGAGGCTGCATAGGGCTAGTCATCAAATGAAGGAACAAAGGATAAAAAGTATATTAAGAATCTAGTCTGGTCATTTATATACCTTAAATGGGATCATTAAATTTTAAACCTTTATGATAATAAATACATTCTCATTTCTTAGCATTTTGAAAGTAGGGGTTCAGGCATGATAAAGTTTTAGTATACTTCTTTTTCCTTGGGTTATGCTTCATATGCAGCAATGTTCATTAAAAGCTTATAGTATAAGAGATGCTGTACTAAAGACTTGAAAAATATGAAGATAATTGGCATGTTTCCTGTTATGTTGACAACAAAAGTAACACCTTCCTTTTCTGTCATTATGGGAAAATATATGAATCATGTTACAACCAAAGCAGAAGAGGAAGTTATGGAGTGTGTGAATACTGTACTTGGAGATGGACAGCAATTAAGAGCATATACAATTCTTTGAACTAAATGGACTTTTCAAAATTCCCTGGAAGTTAGTTTCCTTGAGAATATTATACCCCTAACCTTTGTAACTGGTTTCTGAAGATGTTTAATTGTAATGTGAAAATGATAGATATGACAATGCTTGAATTTCAGCCATGAACAGACAAAATTTAGTAAATAATAATGTTGTGAGAAACCAAAAAAAAAAAAAAAAGAATCTAGTCTGGTGCTCACTTCAGCAGCACCTACACTAAAACTTGGAACAATACCGTGAAGATTAACATTGTTAATTCTTGGGCCCCAGCCCAAGAATAACACACAAATTCAGGAAGCATTCTATATTTTTGAATCATGGACAAGTAACAAGAATTCAAGGGCTCAAGCACACTTCATCTGATTGTAGCTGAGTAATAAAAGCAATGCGCTGATTTTAAAGATGATAAATATTCTGAAACAAAGAAAATCTAAGGAATAAACGTTCTCTATAAAGGGAATTGAAAGAGGACATGAAATCACTGAAAAGGATCTAGAATAAAAGCCCTAGAAGGCATTTTAGAAGACTCCAGGACCCACAAAAATACATAAGTAAAAATGACAATATTAAAGAAGATATTAATAGGAAGAAGTAATTAATAAATTAGAAGCATCAACAACAGAATACACACTGCCAGAAATAGAATTAAGGCCACCACATAGCTCACTGTAAGGAAAACAGAGCAAACCCTGTTGGGGGAGGCCACTCATTTTTTCCCGGCCGCTCAACCCCAAAATAATCACACAGAAACTGTATTATTTAAATCATTGATTGGCCCATTAGCTCTAGCTTCTTGTTGGCTCACTCTTACATATTAATTTAATCCATTTCTATTAATCTGTATAACACCACGAGGTAGTGGCCTACCACTAAAGGTTCAACATGTCTATCTCCAGCAGCGGCTCCATACCATCTCCCTGACTCTGCCTCCTTTCTCCCAGCATTCCGCCTAGCTTTCCCTGCCTACCTAAGTTCTGCCTTGCTATAGGTCCAAAGCAGTTTCTTTATTTATAAATGATAATCACAGCTCACAGAGGAGACTTCCACATCAAAATTCCATAAATCCCAGCAACTACAACACAACTTGGAATGTAGAGATTGGTGATCCTACACAAAAATAATTGATTTTCAGAAGAGAACAGAAGACAGAAAAATGCCTAGCAGTGAAGACAGGGTTGAATCAGCTGTAAAACTTATGTTCTTTGGGGAAAATACTGAACGCTTGCTACAAGGCAGGTCCATGAACTTGAATGTTATCTATCCAGGCAGTTGGGCATTAGAAACAAGTCATTCAGAAAGCACAGATAATGAGTTTGTCTCCAGCGTCTCCACAGAAGCAATTCCAAAACACTTGGTGCAAACTCAACAAAGTTCTGAAAGGCAGAACACTGTGTTTTCCACTAGGTAAGCTGTCACTCAGGCACGAAAGTCACTGCTACAGAAAAATCCAGAGGACCTGTCACTAGGGAAAAATCGACTCTGCGATAGGAAAAGAATACGCCTTACTCAGAGGAAACCCAGCCCTCTTTCCATGATGCCAGAGACCCTACACCCTTCCTTTTCCCCAATCTTTCCTCCTATTCCACACTACTGCCCTCCTTCTGTCCTGGGTTCTTTAGTCTGTCTGCCTACTGCTTGACATCGCCACCATATTATTGGCCTAGCATGATGGTTCAGCTTCTGGGATTCTTACCCCACATCTGAATTTCCTGCCTCTCACCTGATTGGCAATTCAGTCATTTGCTACCCTACCCACAATTCCACAGTCTCCCAAGAGCACCCCCCCAGCCCTGCCCGATTTTTCTTCTTGACAATTTTCACCATCTAACCTATTCAATTTTCTTTATGTGTCTTGTTTTTCCTCATCTGTCCCCATCATTTAGACTATAAGTTTCTTAAGGATACAAATTGCTATCTATGTTGTCTCCTTTCTTATTCTCATAACAGCGGCAGGAACATAGCTAGCAAAGGAACATTTACTGACTAGATAAACAAGTTAGAGTTCAGCACTGTCTCTTCCAGTCAGCTCTCTGACAGTGTTGTTTGGGAGTGAAGCCCAGATGAAGGGCCATTGCATCATGAGTCTGAACACCAGATCTCATTATGACCAGCTAATGTATCCCCTGCCTTCATGTGAATTGACCCTAATTTTTATTAGAAAGAAAGTAAAGGGCTTTTCCAGTAGAGTGGCAGGAACAGAACTGGGCATTTATAGAGAACAGTTTTCCTGTTTTCCGAGAATTTAATCTCACATTCAAAATCAATGATGAAATCAGCATCTTCAAGAACAGAGGGTCAGGGTCACTGCCTATAGGAACTGAAAAGATAGGGGATGTTTTCTAGCAGAAATTCTCACCATGTGTGAGAGTCTACACCAGATGTTCATCAAATAACATATTCCAAAGTTCTCTGCATATCTACGACATGAGTGCTGTAGACATTTCCACTGGAGGACTGAACTATGCTCTGGCCAGCAGGTCCTTAGCTGCTAATGAATGGCTGAGCTCCTAGTGGACAGAGGCCTGCATGGCTGGTTGACAAGGTTTGAAGGGTTTTAACACAGTCCTAGCAGGAATCATTCACTGACTATAACTGACCAAGCATATCATCTCTTCTATCTTTTGAAAATTATATTATTAATATGTTCACCAGGGAATTTCTCCCATCTATACATAGTTCTTGATTGAAGCAAAATGTTTTCTTTCCCCAGATGGAAGTTAAAAAGCCTATGAGAAGGAACAAAGTTTCTACATTTCTTTTGCACTGTACATTTTGGTGGGAGGTTAACAGTTTTCCTGGGGAGTTTATAGAAGAAAGACTACTAGCAAATGGGGGAGGGTTTTTGTTTGTTTGTTTTTGTGTTTTGCCTTGGTTTGGTTTTAAGATCCCAGGGACTGAGCATAGATTCTTTAGAATATAGAATACCTAGAATCTTCCTAACTTTACACACACTGGCCTTTAACCCACTCTGTAGCCCAGGCAGTCTTTGAACTTGTGATGCCCTAGGCTTGTTCTACCAGGTGGTTGAGGTTACAGGCCTACACTACAGGTCTGGATATTTACGATCAGGCTCTAGCTGAGAAGGTATGACATTTACATTAACATGCAATATAAGAGTCAAGATTTAAGATACATGGTCATTATATTTCAAAAGTACTTATTTGGCTTTAAAAATTGGAACTTAAATTAATCAAGGTTTTTTTGTTTGTTTGTTTTTAAGACTCATGAACTAACTTTTAACAAAGCTATTACAGAGAACTGAGTCTACAAAAAGAAAAGAATTTTCTTTCTCATCTTCATCTTAAGGGCCAGCAGGAAGTCTCCTGAACTTTAAGGATCCAGCTTTAAAAAATATTTCCTATGCCTTCAATCCCAGCACAGAGGCAGAGGCAGGCAGATCTCTGTGAGTTCGAGGCCAGCCTAATCTACAAAGTGAGTTCCAGAACAATCAAAACTACACACAGAGAAACCCTGTCTCAAAAAAACTAAAAAACAAACAAAATTCTAAACTGGTCCCAAGGCAAAAAAAAAAAAATCACTTCACAATTTTTTCACAAACCTCTATTTCAGCAGTTCAAACGATCTTTAGATTCAAACATTTTAACACAATATGATCTGCAGACATACTAATTTGAAATTTATGTGTTGTGGAAAATATTAAAAGCCCCCTGTTTCCCATAACTAAAACTACATATTTCTGTAAGAACAGGAGCTATTTTGTGTAGTGTAGAAACACTGCAATTCATCATGGACAGGAGTCTGGAATCTGAGGTCGGGTGTTTGGTGTTTGTTGGGTGTTCATTGGTGGTTTGTAGCATGATGGCACTCACACTCCACTGTGTACTAGTGTGCTAAGAATCAAAGCGACAGCAAAGTCATGTGTACAGGTGCGCACGGCTACAAACTTGGTCTCATTGTGTTTGATTTTGAATAAACTTCAGTTTCTGTGTATTCAGAAACTTCTTCCACTATCATTTTTTTTGCAATCCCCATATTCAATTCTACAGCCCCATAAGTTTAGAAGACGAGTCTAGACAAAGCTTCAAGAGATCTCTGTAACACCCACATGCAGTCATTAATCTTTCTAATGTTTTAGAAAAATCATGAGCAATTTGACAAAATAACTTGGACAGGCTTACTTCAACTTTTGATATCTTGTGAAAATTTTTTCCAGTCAAAGTGAGAGTAGCTGACCGAGCCAAGAATTGAAGTTCTATGACGCATTCTACCCTGATAATGTAAACAACAGAAGTAACAGCGTTCACAATGGCCAAGGCAATAATTTTAGAAATAGCTTGCTTTGTTCCTCTATAGAATGCGTGTTCAATCTTCCTTTTCCAAACCCAGTACCACTCACATCACTGGGCTTGTGAGTCTGAGTGTATCGAGCTGCTGGTGGTTCTATGAGCACTGATACACACTTAGCACTTGATATCTTCTCTTTTTTAAATTGCAAATGCTAACAAAACATAATTGTGGTCTCCCTCGATATCCCCACTAGATCTGAGACAGGACAATAAAGCTAGGATCCAGGCAATGTGGCTGAGAAACAGAAACAAGCCTTAGTTCTTATGTAGCACTTGTTGGATGTGAGTGAGCAGCCACAGGCACAGGGTGAGTCACACCTGGAGACACAGAATTTCACATATTTGAAAATCCCTTGTGGTCTTTTTCATGTAAGACTTGAGACTTGGAAGCACCCTAGTTGGTCTAGAACATGGTTCTCTGTATACTGTTTCATCTGAAAAACTAGATTTTCTAGTTACCTAAACTTGTAGACTATCCAAGTACAGTCTGCATCACTTATGAATGCATTCCAAAACATGCATCCTTTATGGGGCTTCATTGTTGTGCAAATACATAGAATTGTTCTTCTCCAGACTAACACAGCTACCGTTACAGCACAGTTCTATGAGGCTACAACCATCATGCACTCAATTCATTGTTGTCCCAGGAGTCATTATATAATACATTACTATATATAAGCCACTGCTGTAGCCGGAGGAAGGTGAACTATTGCTGAAATTATGCCTTTACATGAAACTTGATTTTCTTAACTGCCTAATAGCACACGAGAAAAAAAAAAACAGAGTGATGCGGACATGTGACTTCTAAACTATTCATTCTTTTTAAATCTTTGCACTTGAAAATTGAGCAATGATCCCAGAAGGCAATGCACAGGTGTGGCTCAAGATTGCAAAGCTCCCCCTAGGCAGTTTCGTGGATGCTCACCTTATTAGACCTGGATGGAGGTGGGTGGTCCTTGGACTTCCCACAGGGCAGGGAACCCTGATGGCTCTTTGGGCTGACGAGGGAGGGGGACTTGATTGGGGGAGGGGGAGGGAAAGGGGAGGCGGTGGTGGGGAAGAGACAGAAATCTTTAATAAATAAATAAATAAATAAATAAATAGAAAAAAAGATTGCAAAGCTCCCCAATATTTCCCCTGTGAGGGAGGATCCCCTTCCCAGAAAAGGCTCAGGAGCGCTCCTTTCTTTCCTTGAGATAAGCAACATGCTTCAATCCAGAGCAGAAATCTCTCTCATATTGCACTTCCTCTGAAGCAAGCCATCCTTCATCCGAGAAGGAAACAGATGTTAAAAGTCGTTTTGCCAGGCCCTTAAATATGTTGGAGGGAGGACGAAAGCTCCCACCAAGTCAGCAGCATGGAAACTGGCTCCCAGTGGGCAGGATGGGAAATAGTTGTTCATGTGACTGGTGCCCATTGGTGATCTGTAAAGAGCTGTACACACCAGAGAGACAGGTAGTCCTTCCAGATGGGAATACCTTTTCTTTGATCCTCCAAATTCTCTGGATGCAGTCACAGCTCCTGAAACCTAACATGCTAATCCATGCTGTCTGAACAAATGAAGATATATACACAACTTAATTCCTGTACCAATGACATTTTTCAGCTTTAATAATTTATAGTGAAAAGTTATGACATAATAAATTACGGTAGGGATTGCTTGTGTGCATTATGTTCAATAAAATAGTTCTTCAGAAAGAAATTTCCACAAGCCTTTTAAATTATTTTACTCATTTAAACATGTATTGTATTTACAAGGATTTTAACATTAGATGTAGAACTGTCTCTAGAATTCTAAGCCAATAAGAGCCTCCTCTTGGGATAAGTGTTTATTGGTTTGAGATACCCAAACTGTAGCAGTAAACACCCCTACCTTTCCCTTTGAACAAAGCATTTAAAGTCTCTGGTTCTCATTTCCTTTACTTGCTAAGGCTGAGGTTGGGGTTTGATGCAATCCAAGGACTATGCTAAGTCTGGGTCTTACACATTCACAGAATGTGAGCAAAGTCAAAGGTACCCTCCTTTTGTGGTGGGGGTGAGTGGGCTTCTTCTTCTTCTTCTTCTTCTTCTTCTTCTTCTTCTTCTTCTTCTTCTTCTTCTTCTTCTTCTTCTTCTTCTTCTCCTTCTTCTTCTTCTTCTGAGACCGGCCTTCTCTGTATAACAGTCCTGGCTGCTATAGAACTATCTCTGTAGGCCAGGTTGACCTCTGTCTCAGAGATTTACCTGTCTCCACCTCCCAAGTGCTGGGATTAAAGGCGTGAGCCACCACTGCCCAGCTTGGGTGGGCCTTTTGAAGATCATCTTTTTCAGGAAACTTTTCTTTCTAGGCATAATATTCTCTCTCTCTCTCTCTCTCTCTCTCTCTCTCTCTCTCTCTCTCTCTCTCTCCCCCCTTTTTTTTTTTTCCTTCTGAACCTGTTGCATAAGGCTAAAGGTAATAAGCTGGGGCTGTTGCTGTAATACCACCAAATACAGAAATGCATGACCACATATGCCAGTGACTTACTGACTACATGCATAAATTATTGTATTTTTAATGGCAAGAAATATTCACAGTTGTTTGTGGTATCCTGGGTGCCAAGCCCAGTGCCTAGAACACTCAGACAGTACCTTAAGCATGAATTGATGGCTCCTACACCAAAATATTGCTTAAAGGAATCCTTTTATCATTCTACTTTCTGTCTATGTAATAAAGCCTGTGTGAGTAGATCCCTTTAACTAGGCTCTTTATAAAGACCCTACGTGATGGTTCTGCCCTGAGGCTTGATAGACTGAGATATATGGTCACTAAATATATGTTTCACACTGAATGAATGATCGCAAAGAAGAAAAAACTCAGTCCTCTCTCTGGCAAAGGATTTGGGCTCAGTGGGCAAAATGAGGAAAAGAAGAGAGAAAAGGATGGTGCCCATTGACCAGCAGTTCTTATGTTCTACTGCAAAAAAACACACCTGTCCTTTCAGAAAGAACAAATCAAGGCTTAGATCCTCCAAGGTTATGTGTCCAAATACTGACCTCAGGTTAAATAGACTCAATTGGGCTGCCTTTTCTCCTACCCCCATGACAGCTCAGGGATGCTCCAGAACGTCCTGGGTCACTCCTACTGCGGACACTAGTCCATGCTGGAGAGTGGGATGTACATATGCAGGTGGTCATCAATATCCCACCTCGATGCAGCGTTTCAGTTCCCCTTTCCACATCCCACTTCTCCCACTTGCCCCTGCCATGGGGAAAGATTCTGCCAACTTCCCTTTCTTGAGCCTCACCTAAGTTTCATTTCATCCTTTCTCATCATTTATACCCGGCCTTCAGAGGAAAAAGAAAAGTGAGAGGCACAGCTGCCTGCATGTTCACTGGCCTTGAGGATTTAATAGTTGTTGGGTTTATTTCTGAAAGATACTCTTGTGGGGGAATTTTGAAGCCTGTTGATCATGACTTCTCGGGTACAGATCTCCCAGGGCCATTGATGTGCTACCTCTAAGATCACTCCTGACTGCATGGGACTCTAATGCTAGTTCTGAGACCGTCCACACTATTGCTGTTTCACCTCCATGGACCACATCTGTTCTGGTGGAAACTGAAAACTTCAGTGCTACAATAACCATGTCTTACATTCGCTGTGTGCTAAGTGGGAGTAGAAGAGGCTGCCTAGAAGGATTAGATGAGTTCTAAGACTAGGAGATGGACCCAACTTGCCTTCATTTTAACTTTTCAGCGCAACAATGATGAGAAAGCAATATACATTCAGTTAGAACCATTCCTTAAGTTCTGAATTTGGATCTTTGCCCTGAGCTAGCAATATGCAATGCAATCCTTGACAGGCTGGACAGATTGAGCCACTCTCCTGATATAGCAAAAACAACCATGTTTCAGCCCATTACATGAGATCCTCAGAATTGGATGAATTAAAGGCCCATAAGTGTCCTGAGAATATTTAAGGTAGACGTGATAGGTTAGGCATATTAGATGAATTTTGACAAGGTGCTTTCAATTCACAATGGGTGTATTGGGAACTTCATTATAAATCTAGTAGCATCTATATAGGATTATAATAGAGGAATACAGCAGGGGAGAGAGGATGGAGTGAAGGAGTTGGAGAGGCCATTTTAGAAACTGAAGTGAATCGTGAGCAAGTCAAGCATGGTCCAGGCATGATAGTGCATTCCCATAATCCCAAAGTTTAGGAGGCAGAGATAGGGCCATACAGAACTGGAGGTTAACCTGAGCACCATTTCAAAATGTTAACACAAAGCCATATGCAGGTAGTTCAACTGAAAGGTGAGATTGGAGTGCAGTTTTGAAGGATTTTTATGTGAAGAGGAGTGGAGAAAGAATGAAAATCATTATTTAAGAAGAAATAGTATGCTGGGCGGTGGTGGCGCACGCCTTTAATCCCAGCACTTGGGAGGCAGAGGCAGGCAGATCTCTGTGAGTTCAAGGCCAGCCTGTTCTACAGAGTGAATTCCAGGACAGACTCCAAAGCTACAGAGAAATACTGTCTCAAAAAAACAAAAGAAAAAAAAAACCCTTTAAGGACTTTCTAAGCTTTTCGTTTCCCTCTTTGAACATACTTTAAAACTATTTTTATTAGTTCTTTGAGAAGTTCATACAATATGCTTTAATCAGACTCACGCTCCTCCCAGCAACTTCTCCTAGACCTACCTCCTTCCCTTCCCACCCCATTTCATATCTTTCCCACCTCCATCAGGGCCATATTGTGCTGCCCAAATATTTGTGAATGTGTGCCTCTGTTGCAAGCAGAGGGCCTGCTTATTCATCCTGGCCACGTGGCTAACTTAGCTCCAAAATAACCACACAGAAATTGTATTAATTAAATCACTGCTTGACCCATTAGTTCTAGTTTCTTATTGGCTAATTCTTACATCTTAATTTAACCCATTTCTATTAATCTGTGTATCATCTTGTGGCAGGCAAAATTCAGCATGTGTGTCTCTGGTGGCTCCATGGCATCTCTCTGACTCTGCTTTCTTCCTCCCAGAATTCAGTTCTGTCTTCTCTGCCTACCTAGATTCTGCTCTATTAGACCAAGGCAGTTTCTTTATTCATTAACCAATACAAGCAACACATAGAAAGAAGGACCTCCTACATCATGGCTCTCCACTGAAGTGTGATCAACCTACCAGTTTTTCAAATCCTAAATCCTTAGCTCCTCATTAGCATCCTTGAACAACTTGCTACTTAGAAACAAATTATCCTACGGCACTTGTAGAACATGGCTTCAGATGTGTTTTGGACACCGCCTTGGTCCACACAGTTATTAAAGAATGAACGCAGAACTTGAACTTATATGTAAAAACAAGCCTACAACATTCTCTAGAATCAGCAGTCGCTCCTTGTATAGTAGGCGTTTGGTCTCTTATAAGATTTAGCAGTGCTCTTCTTAATCCCTCTTTTGTGAACAAAACCAGGGAAATCTTGTGACAAGATATGAGGAACAAACTAAAGCTAACAAGTAACCAGTCACATTGCAGCTTTCAACAATGATCATATCCCATTATTTAGTGAATATATACTGTAGGAAGATGTTGGAGCAGAGAAAGCAGCAAGCAATAAGGGGAGACGGCAGTGGGGAAGAGACAGAAATCTTTAATAAATAAATTAATTAATTAAAAATAAATAAATAAAGTAAAAAAAAGAGACTCACATATTATTATGATATGCAAAATACACTTGATGTCCTCTCATGGAAGTCAGAAAGGAGCATTTTCCCAAGATGACAGTTGTCACTCAGCTCCAGTATCTCCCACAAAGCTAGATTGCCATACCTTCTGGGTAGTTTTAAAGACAGAGATAATATGTATATGATGGAGGATTTCCTGGTTTGATTTTTCAGAACTATCAACAAATTCAAACTGTTTCGAAGTCCTGTTTTTATAAGTGTGAGAGTGGGGTGTCCCTGCCTACTGGCTGAGCGCACCCAAGCCCCTTCAGGTACTACAGTTGAACTAAAAGCGAAGGTTTTCATAATGGCTAGTGTCTAAAAGGGGATTTGGAACCAGAATGCATCTGGTCCCTAGTAATTCTTCTCCATGGGAACTAGCATGTATCTTCTTAAAAATATACAATGATATGAGCCAGGCATGGTGGTATAGCTTGTGATTCTAGCACTTAGAAACAAAAGGGTGAAACAAAAGGATCATGAGATCAATATCATTAGCATGATTCTGTCTCAAAGCCAGGATAATAACATTTATACACATGCAAGTTATGTATGTGTGTGTGAGAGAGACAGAGACAAAGACAAAGAGAGAGAGGGAGAGAGAGGGAGATCACACTTGTGTTTTAGGAATTCTCGACAGAGAAAAAGATAGATTAATTGGTTAAGTAAGGTATCAGTTTAGTTACAGGCTCTTGCAGTGATTCACACACAAGGTGTAATGAGATCAAACTAAAGGAAATAAAAACAAAAAGAATGCAATAAATATGGAAACTCTCCAAGGAGCCCTTATAGAGGTCATTAATGTTGGTCACATTTTCTCAGGCTCCTCCCTCTCTGGGAGTTGATTTACTTCCTGGTATTTGCCAAAGACAATGAACGATGAGAGAAAGTGATAGGGTTTACTGCATAGCCAGGATATTTAATTCCCACCCTCAAAGATTCTCTTTCTTGTTGGCATTATCCTGGTAATGTCAGGACAGTGATTGCTTTTCGGAAGTGTCCGTGATGAGCTTAGACCTATCTCCTCTGATGTAAAGAAATGAGCTTGGTTAGGTTCCAGCCCTGCAAGTTTACAACCAATGTTTCTACAGTGAATTCTAACACACCCTAGGAAGATTGTTACTACAGTGACTCTTAACCCAATCAAAGAAGGATTGCTTCTATAGTGAATCCTAACCTGTCCAAGGAAAGATTGTTACTACAGTGTAGCTTTAACTCAGCCATAAAAGGGTTATTACTATAAACCCTACCCTATCCAAAGAAGGGTTATTACCACAGTGAATCCTAGCCTGACCAAAGAAGATTCCGTTCTACAGTGTATCTTGACCCAACCAGAGAAGGATTGGTACTACAGTGTATTCTAACCAGCCCCAAGAGGGATCACTACTACAGTGTTACCTAGCATGTCCTGTCCAGTACAATTGTCTTGACCTCTTTTTTTTTCAATAGTGCACAGAAGACAAAGTAAATATACTACTGCTTTACTTCCTGTATTCAAGATAAGACAGC
Source organism: Alexandromys fortis (assembly GCF_014885135.2). Lineage (NCBI taxonomy): Eukaryota > Metazoa > Chordata > Mammalia > Rodentia > Cricetidae > Alexandromys > Alexandromys fortis. The sequence goes on from NW_026067924.1 coordinate 19,810,846, forward strand.
TTGTCAAGATCTGTGAGTTCTGCACTACTTTTAGCAGCTATTGTTCTTTTAGTGATTTTCCTAAGATTCTTTTCCTGATGACCTGTGTTCCCAGGTAATTTTACTGTTAGTGTATTTCATTAAAACTATGAGTTGTCATCTCTTGAACTATATATATATATATATATATATATCCTTTTAAAACTTTATGGTTAATACATCAATACAAAATAAGAAAATTATAAATACATCATATTCATTGGCCCACTAAAGAATTCAAATGCAAAAGATATGGGAAAAAAATAAGAATAAGACAATAATAACATTTGTGACATAATATGAGTAACTTTTACTATTTTATTTAAGCAGCATTCTTCATCCATAGTCACTTTTGCAATGTTTCTTTTTAAAATTCTAGACAAGTTTGACAAAGGAACATTCTTATAGCTAAAAATTAAAAAAACAGATATAACTTCAGGGAAGTATCATTGTTTATTGTGAAAGTCATGCAGAGTTAGGGTGCCCATGGCTCTAGACTCAGGTCTCAGACTTCTCCCCTGTGAGAGGAAGTACGCCCTGCCTTGTCTTTGAACAACAACGATAACCAGAGCAGGAATCCAGTGAACCACAGTTTTTGGCAAACCTAAAACTGTTGTAAAGAAGCAAAACTGAACTGCCTGTTGAGGAGGTTCAGGTCAGACTAGATCGGGAATGCTCCTAAAGACAGCGAGGGAAATAAAAGAGAACACAGTCAGATTCTTGGGAAGAAATCTCAGACGGTACACTCACGCTTCCAGGGCTCTCTAAAGGAACCAGCCACCACATCTTCGTCACTTAACTTTTTTTTAAATCTGAACTGACAGATCGCTGGAGAATAACTGTAGGGAATAAGCCCCACACTGGCAGAAGGGATGGATGAAATCAACCATGAAAATAGGCACTGGCCCATGTGTCTATGGCCTAGAAGAAACGGGAGTGAACAGGGAGTGCTGTGTTAAATCCAGGCGCAGCCGCCATTGAATTGCTCCTAATATTTCCTCCTGCAAATCTCCATGTGAAATGAAAAGTGCATACTGGTGCTCGAAAGTCAGGGTTCAGCTTGCCCGTCCTTGTCCATTTAAAGAATCCTACCTGTTACTGCTTGATCAGCATAGAAACGCAGAACATTTCTTCCTTTTCATTGATCCCTAATCTCGTTTACCAAATATGGATTCTATGCACCTTAATGAAAGTAAAATTTTCCCTAGAAAATTCATGTTTAATAAGCATTAGCTTCAATTTAAGGAAAAAATTAACAGCTGACAAAAGGTAGCTTGGCTTCCTAAGAAGAAACTGCCAGAGATCAAGACAGCTATTCTTCACAATGGTGGCCCTGTGTTCCGTGAACTCCCCATTTCACACACAAATGTGCTCTCTGTACTAAACTAACTCAGTGTCAAGACAGACAGGACATAGACACAGCAATGCCCGGTGAATCTCCATCAAACAACTTGGGTATGCACACACTGGGAGGGAGCAGTCATCCCCGGGGACACTCCCTATAAGATTCTTCACCAAGTCTCTGCAAACTGCAAGAGAAGGATCTCAGAAACTGTAGATTAAAATTCTCGGGTAGGAAACTTAACCTTTTCTTTAGAGCAAATGGATTTCAAGTAAAGAATCAACTTTCCTCATATAATCCCTGCAGAGTTATGCAAACATCGGTCGAGCAAATCAAGGAACACATAGGATCTGTCCACGGGAACTCAATTTCCAATGCCTGTTAAAATCCTTAGAGTTATGATGTGCCATTGCATCAAGACCAGAAGAGGACTTTCAAAACTTGATGGGGACCAGCAGAAGAGAAGTTTTTACAGCTTCCCTTTCATCAGGAAGATCTTACGTTTATTAATAGAACTTCATCTCCTTGTCTTAATCATATTATTAATCCCCTGAGGAAATTATTCAGGGTAGGCTTTGTTTCTTTAACATTGGCTGGCACTCCATAAGAATGTAAGCAGAAATCCCAAGGACTGGGAAGAGTGGGAACATGGGAGAGAACTCCGTAGTGCAATGATGTTGTAGATTGACAGGCTTGTTTAGCTAAGTGAAGGGAAAGAATATCACTTTGGGGTGCTCACATACACATTAAAAATCTTGATTCTTTTCCAGATAGCTTTAACAATTTCTTTAGAGGAGAGTCTTTCCATTACTTTTCTGATATTTTAGGGCTAGCTTTGATCCATTCTGCTGAACAAGGTAGTGAGGAGGTTAACTGTTCTATAAGGAGACCTCAGCAAACTCCTAAATTCAGTGGGTTCTTATTGTACCTACACAGGTCAGCTTCTCTGATACCAATGGACAGGTGCTGCCCCTTCGTTCTGTTTTCCCTGTCACCTGTCCCTCTTAGTGGTGAATCTGACATGTCTCAAAATCCATACTTGCTAACTGCACTTTAATAAGAATGCACCCCGAAAACCTCAATAAAGGCAGGGAAGACTACTGAGTTGACTTGCAATAAAATAATAATTTTAGAAAAGCACGAGAGAGCACCCCACTTCCAGGAGTCTGTTTTCCTCTCTTCCTAGCCCATCACACTTCTTTTCCTTTAGAACAAGTTGTGTGCATGAAATATTCTTAAAGATCCTAAGAAGATGGCTTACACGAGGAAGAGGCTTCGGTTGAAGGTCAAGGGAGGAGCAGGCTGCACACACTTCTTGTACATCAGTAAAGCTGCTAGGATTCCCAGAGGCGACATCTTCTGCTCCCCTGGGAATGTGCTTTAGAATGCAGATTTTGTACCATTCTGAATGTCCCTCCTAACAAGCTCCCCTGGTAATTCTGGCCCAAAGCCTGCAATGGGTTGCCGGGGGGGGGGGGGGGGGGGGGGGGGGGGGGGGGGGGGGGGGGGGGGGGGGTGGAAGCCATCAAGCTGAGACAGGCTTGGCTAGCTCAAACTAGTGATGGAAGTTTGCATAGAACTTTCAGGGAAGAATTTTTCTGTTTAACCTGGACATCTCAAGCAGTATGTAGATCTCTACCACAAATGCAAAGGATAATAAAAGGGTAAGGGCCTCTGCAGCCATAATTTGGAATTAACTCCTGATGGACTTGGCCGGGCATCCATCATCTCTAAGCTAGTAGTGATGTTTCTTGTTTCTGTCACCAAGAACAAAGCAGATTTACAAGCAAGTCTTCACCTTCTGTGAATTTTCAAAATCCTGTACCTAACTATCTATACTTTTCCATCTAATTTGAAAAATTTTTGTCTACTAATTCAGGTTGGACTTGTCCTCAGTGTGGGCACCAGAAATGGTGGTTTCCTTGCATCCTTGGTTCAGCCTCATTGGATGTTATTTCCTAAGGTCTATGTGAACAGATGTTTAACTTACTAAGTCAGATTCTTCCTGTTAAATTATACTAGATCTTTTCTAATTACGGTGAAGTGTGTAAAATTAGCCATTTTATTCACCTTAAGCTCATAGCCCCGCAGCAATAGGCACCTTTACCATTATCTAGATCTAGAACTGTCCCATCATCCCCAACAGAAACTCCATAGCCATGAGCAGTGGCTCTCCCTTCCTCCCACCCCAGACCCAGTGTCCACCCCTCTGCTTCTGTCTGTACTCATGTATCCCTCCTGCCCACTTCTACTAGTGAAGCCATACTCTGGTTCCCGTGATGGCTCCTTTCAGTTACCATATTTTCAAGGTTGCTCAATTTTATGTTTTTAACTCTATTTCCCTCCCTTCATGATGGGGTAAGGGTGGGTTTGGAGAATCATTACTCACCTTGTTCTTGGTGGGATACTTGGCCACTTTTAAGAAGGCTTGCCTGCTTCTTTCCTCCTCAGCTTGGGTTCTCTCCCTCTGGGTGCTCTCTCCCTCTATGTACATTTCTTTCTTTATAGTAGAAAATATTTATAATAGAACAAATAAATAAATTTCTCAGATCATAAGCCAATAATTCATCGCATACATTAGCACAGAACAAAGGCTGCCATTTGATCTATCAGTGCACATGTGCTGACCCAGCCACTAAATACTGTCACCGTCACTTCTGGACAAACCTGTTAAGACTGCTTGTCCCCTGAGAACAGGCGTGGTTGGCCTTGCTTGGCACTGCCTCTTCCATTAAACAATAACCAGCACATAGTAAGGACTCAGTAACTATGTGTTGAGTAAGTGAATGCATATAATTATGTAAAATAGAGAAACAAGTTACCAGGTGAGCCATAGCAGGATTCCTGCCCTGCAGTCCTCTAACAATACACAGAGGGCTGAGTAATGATCCTGCATAGCCTCCGATTTGAGCACTGTCCTTAACAGAGGAGAGTAATTGATAACAAGCATGAGGTTGCTATCCAGCATGCATGTGCAAAGATGGCACAATGGCTTTTGTTTGTTTTTGCCTGCTCGATTGAGGTGGGGAAGAGAAAGAGACAGAGACAGAGATTTGGTATTAAAACTCAAATCTGTTCTTTCCCCTCCACAAGTAGCCAAGGAATTTAAGATGAGAGATAAAGAAAAAGAGAGAGCTGGTAGATTATAGCCAGAGCTCAGTAGAATAGTCAGACACAGGTATATGGAACCAGATAGAACTGTGCATAGCTGTGTCTTTGTCAGGGTTCTCTAGAAGCCCAGAACTCATAGGATGAGTTTCTATCTTTAAATGACTTCTTTAGATGGCTTACACGTTGTAAGCAGATAAGGAAAATGTACAAATACACAATGTTGTGTTTTGTCAATCTATAAGGAAAAATGAAATTATGAAATTTGCAGGGAACGAATAGAACTGGAAATATAAATATACTGATCTAAGTAAACCCACTCAGAAAGAAATGCAGTGTGTTTTCTCTGATATGCAGATCCTAGCTCCGACTCTTTAATGTCTGTACATCCCTCGGAGGTCCTTGGGATCCCAGGAAACTAAAAGCGGGAGAGTTGAGGAGGGCTTGGTTTAAGGCAAGGCAGTACCACATTGAAGGAGAGTGGGATTCAGCAGATGGGCGTGTTTTCATTTCTCCAGGATCTCATGGACTCTTTAAAATGCAGGTACAATCAGCTCAAGTTCTGAGACTGAAAATTCAATAATAATCAGTAATAAATGTGCATAGACTTCTCCATTGTTTTTATTCTCTAGGCAAAACAGCATAACAATTAGCCACTTACACACGTTATATATTGTCATTGTAAATAGATGTAAGCACCTGTGAATTTGGGTCTCCACAGAAGTCCTGGAACCAAAACCAATCTCCAAGGAAACAAAGGACAGCTGTCTACTCTTTCCCTTTGACTCTGGGCCTTGGAGCTGAGCGCACGTGATACTCATCCTACGCAATGCTGCTGACCATCCAGGTTGCGTGGTCCTAGTTAACTCTAGGATTCACTACGGCAACGTTAAGCATTCAAAATGAGAAATTGTTTTTAATGTATAGTTGAAATATAGAAACTGGACAAATGGCAAAATGCAGGGTTCTTGGCTACTCCTTGGTCATATTAAATTATTTCTTTGGAAAATTTCAAGCCATTTTGCCACAGCCCTCTCTTGGCTCTTGGAAGTTGTGAGTCTGAGAGAATTTTGTTTTCCAATTCCACAGTCTTAAGTATTTAAATTTTCCAAGGTGTATTTTGTACACGTCTCTTTCACGGGTGCTTACATCTTTTGTAGCCTACATTCCATATTTAACATTGGCCCTGTCCAGTGTATTGTAAACAGATATAGGAAATAAACACAAGACGACAGTAAAATCTTGGCCATTTGGGGTCAGCTTTATTCTCCAAGACAACTTTTTGCCTGCAAACACCATTTTATAGTTCACCTATGTCCTAGAACTTTCTCGGTTTACTTAATTCATATTTTCCATGCCCATATTTCATTAGGCTTGATAATATGAGTTACTGTGGTTTTGAACTTGGCATCACTGGGGAGACGGTTTAGACATTTTTTGGACCAAGGTTGTATACTCTCACTTTCTACCTCCTTTGCACCTCCACATTGTGACCCACATCTGATTTTCCATCTCCGTTTCCCTTCAGGTGCAAATCAGTTTACTGGGTGCAATAGGGTTTTGCTCAGGTGTGTGCCTTTCCAGTCAAACTGCTATTAGAGGGATATCTGAGTAATGTGTGCTCATGGACACAGAGTGTTGAAGACACATCTGGGACTCTGTCTCATTAGTAGGTTAGGGTCTGTTACACTTGTCTGCCAATACCTATCTGCCAATATTCTGAAGTCTTTCCAGTTCCTAAGTGCTGATTTAGATAAATGCTTTTCTAATACAAACGAAACCATGTAGTATTGAATGCGGCCATGAAAGTAAGCGCTGCTGTATGTGTCCCGGTTGGAAGAAGCCTAGAGAGACCTGGCTTGAATCAGGTAGGAGGGGAGGTGCAATTAGGTTCCAGTGTCTATAACTGCGCCATAAAAATGTCAAACCTCAATCTTCCAGGAATCCCAGAATGTAAGGGATCTTGAGGGTCAAAATTGATTTTGGATCCTTGGTTTTCTATCAAACATGATTTGGTGTATTAAGAAGTGCCAGAGAAAATAACAAAATAGGCCTTCCTCTTATAGTTTTGGTAATGAGGACAATGACAGGGTCATCTATGAGTCACCTAGACCTTTAGAGTCGCACACAAGCCCAAGGGTAGCCTGGCTGCCCTTTGAAAAGCAGGATTCAGACTGTTTGAAGAGACCTGGAGTGATTCAATGACCCAGGCAGGACTTCTGTCAAACTGGCCATTGTGACTCTCTTCCTGGTACCTGAGATCAGAGAACTGGCATTTGGTGACCCTGGGGAACACTATTAACTCACCAGAGGGTCTGTATTGCCCTCTTTGAGTAAACCTGGATTATTATCTGAAATCTAACTTATGCCAAGGCTGATTGTGAGCACTTTTCCCCCACCATATCCCTGAAGTTTAAGTGTCTCGAAACTTCCTTGACTCTTAGTTTCGTTCTGTCTGTCTCAAATTTTCCTACAAAGAGGTCACTCTAGTCATGTGGACTTTGAGTGTTTCTCAAGCTAGAGATTCCCTCTATTTCTTCCCAAATCTTTTTTGTGTAGGCCCACATCCAATAAGGTGCGGCCTTCACCTCTCAGGCCACAGAACTCTTCTGATCTGGCTCTGTTAGGTTTACACCATCCATCATTCAACCGATTAACAGTTATGAATCCAGCTTATACTCCGTCCAGGATTCTGTAATAATTGTACCAAATAGTACCTTTTTTTATGAACTGATATTATTTCCTCAAAGACACTATAAGCTTCTAGAAGGTAGGACTCTATCTCCTTAAATCCTACATCTTGTCAGGCACCCTGCCAGCATCTAGGTGGCATTTAATGTCTCTTATAAAATGATTCTTTACAAAAGTAGCCATTAGTTAACTTCCTTGTTGGGTACCCTCAAAATATGGCTCAGCATCCATTCATTTTCAGATATATCTGTTGTATGAAGATATGTACATTGTATGGTGCTTCATATTACATATATCTCTAGATTTAAAGACGGAGATTGCCCTGTGCCTAATGGGTGCCTGAGAGGCAATGTTGCTGGCTTGGTGCAGAGACAGCTTTCCACACACACACACACACACACACACACACACACACAACTCAAGTAAAGCCTAAAGCATTAATTTATTCTCTTAGCTCTTTGAGATGCTAATGTATCTAACCAATTCACAGCCACCAGCCACAATCCCTTCCGTTTAAGAGCTTTGTCTGATCAGCGAGCAAAAAAATAATTAAATCATCCAGGGTTCTTTTACTCTGAAAACCTGAGACATCTGAGCTCTCTTTAAAGCAGAACACACCCTGAAACCAGGATGTCTGAGAAAATTGGCGGAGGTCTGAAGTAGCAAGTGAAAATGATGCCACTAATGGCGTTGATGACGGGTGGAAAGGAGATTACTAACAATTTAGTGTTCTGTTCTTAACTCCAGTCAAGCATTTACCAAAAGAATTAAACGGGTTGAACTTTGAAAAATCTAAATCAAATCTTGAAAGCATGAGTATATTTTGCAGGTGGAAAAGAAGGGAAAGAGGGAGAAAGTGCTTCAAAACTGTCTCCATCCCTGGTGCACCTCCTTAATGCAGTGCTTTTAAAGCGATGCTCAGAGCTTTAAGACTATCTGCGGCGTTCCATTCTGGTCTGAAATTGTAAGATTTTCATAAGAAATGACTTTGTTTCATCCAGCGTCCCGCAGTCCTCTACCGTGTCAAGGAGCTTCCAGGAGAGAAGCCAACGTTCTGTAAAAGGGGCCTTGGTCATTATGCACAAGACAAGTCATCAAGACACATGTATCTGTCCTGTTCGTTTCACGCCATCCTTCCTGTCTTCCCTGCAGCTACCTCATCCCTGAACTCCCAACTGCAACAGCTCCAGCAGCTCCAGCTCCAGCAGCAGCAGCAGCAGCAACAACAACAACAACAACAGCAACAGCCTCCTCCACCACCAACCAGCCAGCACCCACAGCCAGCCTCACAGGCGCCCTCACACTCTCAACAGCCACAATCCCAGCCCACGCCGCCCCACCAGCCACCACCTGCCTCACAGCAGCCACCAGCTCCGCCAGCTCAGCTGCCGCAGGCTCCTCAGTCTCAACAGCACCAATCCCACGCCCACCCCCAGAGCCAAAATCAGTCATCTCCAAGCCAACAGAGCTCAAGTCCCCCTCAGAAACCCAGCGCGTCTCCAGGACATAGCCTTCCGTCACCGCTCACGCCACCCAACCCTCTACAGGTATGCTTCCCATCCTTCTCAGGAGGAGGGACTCCCCCATGGTGTGGTACAGTCCCCAAGGCCAGGAGGCCAGCAAGACATAGCATCCCGTTCCGCAGTGTCCAATTCAAATTGATCTCCTAGACTTAGGGAAGAGGAAGCAAATGGCAGGCAGCTGGGGAACGAAACAAATGTAAACGAAACAAATAGAAGTCCATTGACGCTGCCCTCGGAAGGATAAATGTTATGTCTTTCTTTCGGTGAGAGGACAGCGGTGTAAGTGCACTTGTAGCCTGTAATAACTCCATTTTATGATACTTTTTGAAGGCTGCAAAGATAGCATCCAATTAAAATTATTACTAGCACAGTTTTGTAGCCCCGTGGAGAACTGCATCTCCTGTCCACGAGGCTTGCTGGTTATTTCTCTATATTATGAATACAACAATGTCTTCCCTTCAGTACTTTTGGCTCTTTTGTTTTTATTTTTCTAAATACTCTCTGGGGTTAGGAGGGCAAAGAATTTTAGCCTCAGTCTTATGTCCCAGATTCCAGCCATTACTTCACAGACTAACAAGTACTCTAAATGTATGCCCAAGGCCTCAACAAATCTGCATCTTGATACATGATAAAGCAGCTGTGTATTTTCTTTATTACTGTGAAACTAAAGAAATAAAAAATCAATACTTTAGGTTAATCATGAATGCTTATCTGTAACCCACTATCAATGAAGAGGAATGAAGAGGAACATTCTGGAATATATAACTTTAACTACAGAAAGACATTCTTTAGAACAGATTAGCTACTAAACAGAATGACTGGGGTGCCAAGGCAGGAGGTATCAGCTACCTGTTTTTCAACTTACATGAGGTACTTTTTCCATGAGATTCCAAATGACTCAGGATATTCCTAGGTGTGATGACAAGCAAGTGAACAGTTTAGGCATTCACTTCAGGGCCAGTTAGCCCTCCCACCTTCTCTAGAGGTGAGCCTTGATCCAGTCTCCCCAATCCGAGGATGACACCAGCAATGGCATTTATGGCTGTTAAATAGGAAAACAAACAAAATCACACAGATCAGCACACAGCCTAAAGGCAGGTAGATTAGGAATTTAACAATTTAGAACTGATTTTATTGGATGGCCCATTGCTTTGCCTCTTTGAACTTGCTCACTTGGAGTGGTTCCAAGTTTACCCGGAAATCCTAACACTGACTGAGGAATGATTGTGATTTCCTGGTTAAAGGTGGTTAAATGTGACTTTCACCACGAGCACATTCCTAAGTCAGGGCTAAGGTGTATTTTTTCACAAATATTACAAGGGAAAGACAACCTAACAGTTTTGACATGATACTGAAATGAACTCAAGATAGAAGTGTCTTCCTGGGAGCCCTGACATCTGACAGGAGGGGAGACATAACAAAATGCACACATGCCCCAGTGTCAGCAGCTGAAATGTGTCTCTGTCATCCCAGAGACAGTTTAATACTTTTTAAGAACAGTTAGCCCGGCAGTGGTGGCACATGCCCTTAATCCCAACACTCGGGAGGCAGAGGCAGGCATATCCCCGTGGCTTCAAAACTAGCCTGGTCTACAAGAGCTAGTTACAGAATAGGCTCCAAAGCTACAGAGAAACCCTGTCTCAAAAAACCAAAAAGAAAACAGAAAAGAAAGAACAAACAGTTAAACACAGTTAAAGTAGACAGGCCTAGACACCAAGAGAATCGGTGACCTTTACACTCTCTAGCACACTACCTGATAGAAACAATGTGTTTTAATTTGACTTACAGTGTTGGAGAGTTGCAGTCCATAATAGCAGAGAGGGAGTGGGGGGCAACTCAGTCTGTAGCCACAGTGGATGGCAGAGCCTGTTCACAATTGTAAACCAAGAAGTACAGACCAAAGCAGGAACCAGGGACTGCCTTTAAATGGCTCATCCCCAGGGATGGATTTCTGCCAGCCACGCCCACCTAGAGGTTCTACAGCCTCCCCCAAATAGTCCCACCAGCAGGGGAGTAAGTTTCAAACAGGAACCTGTGGGAGATGTTCAGATCCAAACCACGACAAGATGTGATTAAACATTTCTACACTGTTCCCACCGAGACACCAAACTAGGTTACATCACCAAAGAAAAAGTCATCCTGCCTTGAGAGATGGCACGACTTACACCTGCCCAAGTTGTTGATTATAATCCAGAGTTGTTTCCCATTTAGTAAAAGCCAGCTTGGAGCTGTGTAGACACCAATCTTCATGGAACACTGACAACACCTGAGGAGTTCTAAGTCGGCTCCCAGCTGCCATGGAAATCCCGGGCTGTTTAGGTTTGTTTCACTTTTCAGCCAAGGGAGCTCAAAGTCACATTTTGTCTCCTTAGAGTCCCAATAAAATATTCTCATTTGCTTGTCAGGACTTTTGCTTCTGAACTTAATCAATATATTTATGATATTTAAGTGGACCTGAATGAGTGACCACCAAAGAAATGCATTTCTGAGTAGATACAGAATTAAACTTGAAGAAGTCTCTGTCAACAAGAATAAAAGTCTGATGTCAGGCATGTGTAAGGAAAGGGAGAGTCTCACGGTCTAAACTTTTCCCCCCAACACTCGCTGTAGGGCTTTTGAGTTTGTGGAACATGGAAAGTTTGAATTCTTAAAAAAGAAGACTACTCTAAAGGCACCATGCAGACATTTAATTCTCAGAGGTAATGATCTTTATGAAATAGAATAAAATGTATGCTCTGAAAATTATTCAGGGAATAAAGATCAACTAAATTTGTATGTGACAACTTAGGTTGTTGCATTTTTTATGACTCTTTTTTTCGGTGTGGACTTTATCTTCCTACATTATGCAAACTCCATCTGAGAAAGAGCATTTGAAAACTGTGCAGCATAGATTATGAGGGAAAGCCAGGGCATCAGAAGGCCCTTTTTGTTTTTTATTTGGTTCAAAACCATTTTGAAGGATAACAATTATTTCTCAAGCTCTATACTGTGATGTTTTCAGAAAAAAAAAAAGTCCTAAATGAGCACAGGTTGTGAAGACAGATTGGGGTGAGGTCATTTTTCAAGATGGAGGGAAGAAAGTGAGCAATGCTGGCAGGTAGCAACACCTAGACAAAAAGTCTCCAAATAGCTCCTGTCAGGGTTTTCTGTAAAATTGCAGTATAATTTGATTTCACTTTTTCACCCAATTCCATAAAATGGATTGCATTTACAAAACCAGATTGTTGTTTCGTGGCAGACAAGACTCTAAAGCATTACCCCTCCAGAAAAAGCCTGGGTAAGAGAGGAACTTTGTTCATTCTTTTTGATCATTTAGGGGCCAGGGAAGGGTGGGTCTAGAGTGGACAGCAGAAGCTGAGCCCTGCAGGGCTGTATTCTCCACCGAGACTCAGAGCCTGCTCACTCGGGACTTCCTTCCATCCCAGGGGGCTGAGGAGAGACTTTCTAAAGAGCAAAGGGGAATCTCACAGGTCCTCAGGAGCCAGGCAGTCAGGGCGCACCGGCAGGTGTGGGCAAAATGCAAAATGAACTTAAGTAGAGTTCATGGGACAGAAAAGTGCAGCGAGGACTGAAGTTAGTCCTTGGATTCAGGGGTGCTTCTCAGCCCATGCTCCTTCTTCTTGCTGTAGCTCATCTGCATCAGAATGGGCAAGGATCTGGAACAATGACATAGAAGAAAGCTTTTAGATAGGGAGGACTTCTCCACATTGGTCGAATGTGGCAGAGAGCCTGTGAGCCTGAGAATGGTGAGGCCCCTGTTTCCAGCCCTTGGAGACTGCTTTTCCTGGGATGCCCTGCAGAGTTTTCCATGCACTGGAGACATCACAGGCACTCTGCTGATGCCCTAATGAGCCGAAAGGTTCTGACAGGCACTGGCTGGAGCCCACTGTGGCATACTGGAAGGTTGGTGGCTTCTTTCTCATCCCAAGTCACTTGTGGCTTTTGTCTGGTTATTGGAACCCTCTGAGTGTCGTTTTCCTCATCTGCCATTTCTAAGAATCTTTTCAGGCCTCTGCACGCATGATCCAAATGTTGGTAGAAGTCTAAGACTTTAGTGGCTGCCGAAAACCTTATTTTCAGATTTTTCTGAGTATTCTTCAAGGTCAGGTGAATTTCTTCCCACTCAGCTGGATGGCAAAGTGGAAAGAGAGTGGAAGACAAGCGTAAGTGGGATAATGATAGCAGAAGAAGGTTTCAGCTTAGCCAGAGAGCACAAATTAAACTCAAGTTTGTATCCTCAGAGAGTCGCGGCTCTGCGCTCTCAGCCCAGATTGTTCTGCCGCACCTGTGCATTAGAGAAGCTTAAGGAACGAAACGCTGCATTTAACCCCGGCCTTCTGCGAACCATCTTGCATGGCAGGAAGCAGGATAATCTTTTTCTTTTCTTGTTGTACTGCACATTTTAATAAACAACAGAGGGACAGAGAGGGAGATGAAGCAGGAACCAAAAAAAAAAAAAATAAAATCTATGCTTGTAGGAAAAATGAGGGGCCCGATCACCTCCTCAGGCTCAGAAGACGGTATAAGAAGCATTTTTACATGTGAGCATTTGCTGATATGCAGGTCTAGTAACAGCCCAGTAAAGTACCTTGGTCAGAATCACACCTTGGTTACAGAGGGGCATAACCTTCTGACCTTCTTGACAATAGTTTCCCACTGGCCCGCTCTGCATACACTCACTGTCAATATGTAACAGGGAAGGGGAATGTCATACCCCTTTCTGAAGCAGAAAGTCCAAGTCTTAAGAAGTAGTTCTTTTCATTATTTTTAAAGCAGGTTTTCTTCAACAATGAGCCCACCTCCTCACCATTAAAAAGGCCAAACTCCCTCTCCCTTCAGCAATTAGTATTGATCAGTTTAGCTCAAGGCTCCTGGCTACAGGATTTCTCATTCGTAAAATTAAACCCTTCTGAGGCCCTTTCAGTTCCTTTTGAGCTTTGCATTAGAAATCAGTGACACTGTGTGGTGCTGGGGCCCCGCACGTGTACACTAGTATACAACCTACTTCGACTGTGATCAGTTCTGATACGACAGACATCTCCGCATTCACACAGGCAGAGACACATACGGAAGTGAGACTAAGGTAAGACCACGTGGTTCTCATCTCAGATGCAGCATTTAGGAGCACCCCCAAAACACGCTAATTGAAAAAGATAATAGTCTCATTCAGTATTTCAAAAATTCAAATAGCAAATGTCCATCATCATAAGATCTCAGGTTTTAATCATTAAGCCAGGGTGAGTTGTAGTCTATTCTAAAGCACAAGGGGAAATACAGGGAATAGTGATGTACTGGCCTGAACTTGAGACTTGCATTTTCAGGGTTAAAAGGCTGCATTAGGTTGCTTTGCATCTTGACCCTTAATGCAGTACCCAGGACTTCCTCACTCATGGCTCCTCCACCTGTTGCTACCAGGTTAAGGATGTGGTTAGCAAGCATTCTCCGCAGCCAGAGGCATCCCATCTGTTGGAGGTTTCAGGACGCCTTACTTTCTAGATGTACTGGGAAATGCACCAAATTTTTGCAGAGCAGGGAAACAAAGACATATTGGCTAATAGATTAGGAAAGGACTGCGGCTTATGAATCCATCTTCCTCTTTGCTCATGACTAATAAAGCAATCTTTTTTATTTTGACTGAAATATTAGGACAATCAGATAACTTTTCTGGTTGACTGATTTTCCTTAACTGTTTTAGGATTTCCTGAAATCAAGTAAAGTTGCTAAACATGATAGCATTGTCACCATGTAGCCAACACTCTCCCACAGCGGTCCAATCACAAAGACCTTGGCATGGGCTGGGAAATATTTCCTCTTGGCCTAAAGATCCAAAGAAAACTTGATTATCATGGATGAGAAAATCCAACTAAACTCGGAGATTTACTGAGAAAATTAGATGTAGCACACTAATAGAGATATTTTGTGTGCTATCAATTTGCCAAGCAAACCTTCATTAGCCTATAGTTGTAAAAGAGTAATACTATTTCGGTTCACACCACCATCCAGAAGATTGAGGCCTTTACTCATGATTCGGCCATTCAGCAAGAGGCCTGGTGGGAAACAGGACTCCCTTTGCCCATCTGTATTAAGCATTGAATAAAATAAGCAAAATATATTTACCCATATACTCTGCAAAGGACCATTTTTCCTTTTATGAAAGGAAGAAAATCTCCTTTAACAAAACCCTCAGTTCAACATTACTGACATTTCCAAGAATTTATTACAAGCATTTGAGATCCGGGAGGAACAACAAAGTTTATATTGCTTTGAGAGTGGCAGGGGAAAAAATTAGTTTACCAAGAATATACTTATACACTGCAGTGATTCTTTGTCATTGTTTAGATTTACCATTCTACTGTACTCCCTGTCGATTAGTCAGATCGTGGGGAAGGGATTTAACAAAGCAGGCAGTGTGGCCTCGCCACCACTGTGAAAGCTCACATCAAATAGTGAGAGACGGAAAGCGTGTACAAGGTAGCGATGGTGGAAATCATTGCAGCATTTAAATGTGGTAAGTCCTAAGTTGTCAAATACAACAGACCCACTGGGGTCATGACAATGGGGCAGATCCATGAGCTCAGCACGGAGCCTGGCATCATACACCTTCTAGTCCCAGCATTGGCTATTGACAGGAGCTGGTGAACCAATCCCCAGATAAGTGCAGAATGGTCTGAAACCCTTTTACCTCCGTGTTCATAAATGTATCATTTGGCTGACGCTTTTCTCTGAACAAGCA
Organism: Alexandromys fortis; assembly: GCF_014885135.2. Lineage (NCBI taxonomy): Eukaryota > Metazoa > Chordata > Mammalia > Rodentia > Cricetidae > Alexandromys > Alexandromys fortis. The sequence continues at coordinate 19,826,261 of NW_026067924.1, forward strand.
AAACTTGCATTTATGTGAACTCGGTATAATATTCTAGTACTTTAACACTGTGTTATTCTTTATGTCTTAGCCTCATTTCCCACAAGTTTGAAGTAAATTTTCCATGGGCTTTTAAATTGACTCCCAAATCATAGACTCGCAAGTGAATATTCTCTAGGTTGTAAAAACTAAAGCACTTTTACCAGTCTCTGCAAACATTTGGTAAGCACAAATGGTGTGCATTGCAGCCTTGAGAGCATCTGCAGATCAGACTTGGTGGCACCTTAGACAGTGTCTTCTTCGAAGCAGACACTGCTAGGATCAAATGCTACCTCCGAGGAACACGCCGGTCAAGTCAGCACATCCAGCTGAGCCTCAGTTTCCTCTGTGACTGGAAGTGTGGAGCTGGGGCTGAAATGTAATGGCGTATGGGAGGGCTATTGATATGGTTCCAGAGGATAGAGCTAGGGCCCGGTGGTGACTACAGTTCATTGACTGAATCTGGGGAGGTAATGAGACCAACAGATGCACTTGGACAAATGTAAGCAATTAATCTTGGGCTACAAAATGCATGCATTCATAGTGTTCACCCCTGAGCCTTAGCTTTTTTTTTTTTTTTTTTTTTTTTTTTTTTTTTTTTTTTTTTTTTTTTTTNGAGGAAAAGTTGGGAGGGGTTCCTTTCTTCCCACCTTGAATTCCTCCCTCTCCTCTGTGCTCTGAGGTCTCCTGCTTGGTGCTTGTGGCCATGATTGTATCCTGCTGATTCTCCCAGGGCTTCTATGACGTGTTCACAGACTTCACAGCCAGCTAGAACTCCCTCACACCAAGTTTGTGACTACGAGTGTTTAATGTCTCCAAGTCCCTTCTCTGTGAAGTAGATTCTCACTATCTACGCCTATGGCTGCTTTTAAAAGTAATTAAGACAATATTTGTGAAAGCCTGACACATGGTGGGAACCTGAGAAGTCTTGTCCTTTTTTTTTTCTTTTTCTTTCTTTCTTTTTTTTTTTTTTCGAGACAGGGTTTCTCTGTGGTTTTGGAGCCTGTCCTGGAACTAGCTCTTGTAGACCAGGCTGGTCTCGAACTCACAGAGATCCGCCTCTGCCTCCCAAGTGCTGGGATTCAAGGTGTGCACCACCACCGCCCGGCTCCCCTGAGCCTTATCTTGTGACCCTGAGTCAGAAAGGTGAAGGGACTCTGAAGGGGACATTTAACAAAGGCTGTTGAGAATCTCCAAGGGGTGTAAGCCAGAAAGAAATAGATGCTTGCATTTAATCCTGATGTTCATTAACCACCTCATTTTAAAGACTTAAACCTGCAAAATCTCATGTTTACCATCAATATTATTAAGAACCAAAATAAACTTACTTCTAACTTACCAATGTAGTTTCTAACATGTAAATAAAGGAGGCCTTGTTTACTTATTGTGAGTGTGTGTGCCTGCGTGTGTGCTCACACATGCTCTCGTATGCTACTCACATAAGCAAACTAGAGGACAATTTTAGGGAGTTAGTTCTCTACTCGGGATTGACCTCAGGTTGTGTAGTCCAATGGCAAGTGCCTTCAGCCACTGAGCCACCTTACCAGACCAAAAAATCTTGGTAATGTCAGCTCTTCCGCTAGCTTTTGAGACTTAGTTGTGCTTTTATTACATGAAAAGTTTATATTAGATAATATTTTAAACCTTTCTAGATCCACATTCTATTCACAAAATAAATAGCATGGTTTGATGGCAAGGGGAAAAATCAAACATGTACACTATATTCCGTAAAATATATGCAATATTCAAGAAATAATCCTAACATTGGACTAATATTTATAGTGTTTTGAAATTTACATGTGTGTTTTCATATTCATTATTTTATTCATGGCCTCAAGATCTGAAGCTCTAAACATTTATTAAAGAAAAATTTCTGTATATCTTACAGAATTAACTTCTACACATTTCTACACAACCCAAAAGAAGCTAAAATTATTTACCAATATGGAGTCTCAAAAAATTGAAGCAACTTCCTAAGCATCATTAAAACTGACAGAATTTGTACTCCGGTGCAGGTGTGATTTCAAATTGTCATCTCTTATATTTTTCTACATCTGCAATGTCTATTTTGGATGTCAGTGACCTGTGTGTTTGTGTGTTTTCCTTCTCTCTCGCCATCTCCCACTGCTAAGACTTAAATATTGAACTTATGAGTACAAAAGCAGAGGTTGGAAGGGCACCCTGTTGGGAACTCCATCCCCAGAGTGTCCACAGACCTAGCACAACAAAGACAGAGTTGCTTCTCGGGGTGGCTGTCCAGTGGAAAGCACAATTCTATCCTTGGCCGCTCAGTGAGTCTGTCTGTGAGGTCAGAAGAATGTGCAATGGAGGGAATGCTTAACAATGGACTGCCACTGTCTCTTTTGAGTCTCAGAACTTGTGGCTATGTCTGAAAACCCACTTGGGTTCCGATTAATGCACATTCCTAGCCCAGTTCATATTGTCTGAATTACTGTTTGACAGTGATGAGTCCAGTACCATTTTGTTTTCTCTAATAGGAGATGTTTAACTGTCGTTAAAAAGAAGAAGAACAAGTAAAGTTAGGAATCCTTTCATTTTCTCTGCTGGACTCTTCAGAGTGGGGCCTCTCTCCTTGTATTTTATTGTGGCGATACAGGGCACTTACAGCTTCTAAAGAGAACAAAATATTTTAAGAGCTCAGATAAGAGAAGGTTGAAAACAATCCCTCTTGCTATGCTAGGAAAGCTCTCCAGGCCATGATCTGTAAGACTTAAAAGGTTAAATCTTGTTGATTAGGGGAAAATACCTTTGTATTACTGCCTGTGATCTTAAAAAATGAAGTTCCTTGCAAACTCAGCACACGCAGTACTCTGCATACAATGGACTTGCTGACCTAGGGCTAAAGCCAAGTGCACCTCGGAACCAACCTGAACAGGCAGAAAGTCAATGATGGCATAAACCAAAGATATGTTTGTATTTTGAACTGCCTATAGTATAAGAATTACATGGACCCCCGTTTGAAATGTCTTCCGTGCACAGTCTACACACCATTGTGACATCTAGTCTCTTCCATAAATCTCTTCTTACCAGAAAGGAAGACTGGCCTATGATCAAATACGGTCTAGGCTTCTGGGACTTTGTCAACTTGGCCACTACTATTCTCTCTCAACTTGTTTAACTCAAGCTACACAAACCCATAATCTTACAGCTGCCTTTGTCCCCAGTTCTTCCTCTTTATTTTTTCAAAAGGAAATTGCCAGTCTCTTTAGTTGGTCTCAGCACTAGCAGAACATTGGCAGCAATGAGATTTTTGAATACGGATACGTAGGATCCACCTAGAGCGGTGGTTCTCAACCTATGGACTGCAAGCCCTTTGGTTCTCTTCTCAGATATTCACATAAAAATTCATTATAATAGCAAAATTGCAGTTATGAAATAGCAACAAAATAACTTCATTGGGGATCAGTACAGCATGAGGGACTGTGTTAAAGGGCCGCAGCATTGGGAAGGTTGAGAACCACTGACCTACAGGTCCTAAGCGAAGTTGAGCATCCACAGCTCTCAAACTCCCAAGAAGCCTCCAAAATGGAGATAAGCAACCAGCTATTTTCTTAATACTAGAGTCCAAATGACCCATTTCTAAAACAGTGAGCAAAAGCTTTGTCTGAAAATGTTGACTGCATGAGTGAGCCCTTACTACTCTTAAGATACAGAGCTTTTCATTCCGATAAAGAATGAGCCAGCGTCACTTGCACTGTCTGCCTCTCCGGAAGTGTACTGCATCAGGGAATCTGTGGCTTATTATCTCCATGACCCAAACTCTACATGCAGGCTAATAGACCTCTATCTGCAGGGAAAAGAAATCTTAGTGATGTGTATCTGACACCTAGAATGTTATAAGGGAAATAAACAATCCTTTTTTATTATTTAGTACCCTTTTAAAAATCTGAGTGTATTAGATGTCCTTCTGTGGCTAACTGCTGACCCCTTCTAGCTAAAGGCTTCTTAAACTTTTCAGATCACAAACCTCTTTTTATCTGAGGAAGCATATTGATATATGGAATTTCTTTAGAAATTAAACATTTACTGATAATAAATTTCAAAAAAATTCTTTTGAAACAAATTTGATATACATATAATTTTACCTCCTATGAGGGACAAAATAAAGTTTAGACACTAATGACAAATTGCGTGATCACTTTTAAATAAAGAATGAAAGCTTCCTTTATATTTATTGTGTGTGTGTGTGTGTATCTGTACATATACCACCACACACATGAGAAGGTCAGAGGACTCTGCAGGAGTTTCCTTCTACCATGTGGGTTCTGAGGATCAAACTCAGTTTGTCAACCTTGAAGGCATGTATCCTTAACTACTAAACCATCTCACCAGCTCCAAAAAATGAGATGTTAGTCAAATACTTGATGCTGCAGGATGTAGGGCATCTTCAACAGTTTTCAGAGTGGATCAATATTTTGATTTCAGTGCTGAGAATATTTACACCAATGTGAAATACAGAATTGCAGAACTGTGTTTAGAGATATTTCATAAATTGTTGAAAATTCTGTTCTAATTTCAAGCCAAAACTCATTTAATGACTGTGATGAACAATTGCGGTTGTCAATTTGATATACCTGGCAAGAGAGAACATCAGCTCATGACCTGCTTCCATCAGATTGTCCTGTCTACGGGATTATTTTCTTTATGGTAATTGATGTAGAAGTGCCCAGTCTCTAGTAGCCAGTAACAGCCCTGAGCAGCTTATCTGGGACTGATAGAAACCTGGCTGGACAGGAGCAGTAGGCAGTAGGCTTACTGGACAGTAAGCCAGTAAGCAATCGTTCTGTGTCTTCTACATCAAAGGCCCTGCCTTGAGTCCCTGCCTTGGCTTTCCTCAATGACAGACATTACCTGGAAGGCGAAATAACCCCTATTGTCCTCAAGATGCTCTTGGTCCTGATATTTATCAGGACAACAAAAAGCAAACTAGAACAGAAATTGTGCTGGAAGTAGGTTTTTTGTTTTTTTGTTTTTTTTTGTTTGTTTGTTTGTTTTTTTTTTTTTTTTTTGATAGACCTGACCATGTTGATTTGAGGGAGAATTATAGGAATTAAGGGGGATTGAAGAATTTTGTCTGGAAAAACCTTTGGCTATTCAGAGCTTGATAAGATATTGTTGTGGGAGCTTGGGGATAAACAGGTTGTTGAAACAAATGTGGAAGTCTGGCTTGTGATGTGTCAGAGGGAAGCACTCTATCAGGACTGTTCCTGTGGTATATTTGAATTGAGAATGTAAGCTTGTGGTGCCTTGGATGAGGAGGGCCTCCATAGACTCATATATTTGAATGCTTAGTTCCCCGTTGGTGGAACTGGTTGGGAAGGATTAGGAAGTATAGACTTGTTGGAGGGGGCATGTGACTGGTGTGGGCTTTGAGGTTGCAAAAGCCCATGCTGTTTCCAGTTAGCTCTCTTCGCTTCTCTCTGCCTAGAATTTGTGGATCAGATGTGAACTCTTAGCTGCTGCACCAGTGTGCCTTGCCAGCCTACCTGCTGCCATGGTCCTCACTATGATGGTCATGGACTCTAACCTACTAGAACCATAAGCCCCAGGACTGTGATGGGACAATAGATAATGGTCAACTGAGGCTGGAAATTGACTATGATTGATAAAAGATCAGTATACTGAGGTGAAAACCCCTATGTTTCATGGGGACGGTGAGGGCGTGTTTTCTCAGTGTCAGTACACAAAAGCTATAGTCCAAAAAAAGGCCAAGCCTACACCTCAAGGTGGAAGGTAAATTTAACAATTTGTAAATCTCTGGAAAGATACTGATTCTGAAGGCATTAATGGTTCATGGAGAACAACTAAGGCTCTATGGCAGCCTTGGGGTTCTTTCAGAGAAGAAGGGGAAGCTCCTGTTGCAATGGAAACTCAAGAGTATTCGAGATGCCAGACTGTGTGGGATAACCATCAAGGATACTAGCAGGTGTGGAGAGGAACAGGTCTAAACCTCCAAAACAAGCTGTGTATGCTATGGCTGGTAGAACTAGGGACGTGGGGCTGCCCGAGTCTTTTAGGACCCAGAAGCCTACATCACGAATAGGATCCAGATATCAGACACCATTAACATGGCTGGATTTAGTTTTAGTTTGATTCTGTTGTTTTTATGTCCTTGTCCTTGCCTTTTGAAATAAGAAATATGTAACTCATTTTTGATTTTACAGGAGCCCACAAATAAGAGGCTTAGATGTTTTAAAGAGACACTGAACCTTTAAATGATGGAAATTTCAAAGACTGAAAGACTTTAAAGTTCTACTCTATGTCAAGTATGTCAAATTGATAGGGGTGGACTTGTGATGGCTAATCTTAGTTGTCACCTTGATACACCTGTGATAAAGGAAACTTAACTGAAGAATTTCTTCCATCACATTGTTCTATGGGGCATTTTCCTGATTGCTAATTAATATAGGAGTGCCCAGCCCACTAGGAGTAGTGCCACCCCTGGGTGCATGGTCCTGTATTGTGTAAGAAAGCTGTCTGAACTAAAATAGGAGATGACAAACCAAGAAACTACATTCTTCCGTGATTTCTCCTTCAAACTCCTTTGTAGCCTGCCTTACTTCCCTCAAAGATGGATCATATCTTGGAAGTGTAAGATGAAATAAATCCTTTTCTCCTTTCTCAGTGTAGTTTATCACAGCAACAGAGAAAGAGAACTAAGACAATAATAACTTTTATGAAACTCAAACAATTTTAAATCTATCTCTGTGTTTGTCTGTCTGTCTGTCTCTCTCTCTGTGTGTGTGTGTGTGTGTGTGTGTGTTGGGGGGGTTAGTAGTGTTGTGTGGGTGGTATAAACACATGGATGTTTGGATCCACACTTGCACATCTGGAGACCAGAAGAAGATGTGAAGGATCTTCCTCTATCCTTCTCTATTCTGTATCGATCTCTACACTATTCCCCTGAGACAGAGTTTTTCAGTGAACCAGAAGCTATCTGGATTTGCTATATTGTCTTGCTAACAATAGTTATAATAGTAGTCTTCCGTTGAGCCCATGAGCTATCCTGGCATAGGTTCTTAACCATGTTGAGAGTCTCAAGAATGGTTCCATTTTCTGGTGTGATACTCAGTCAAAAGGTGGTTATTTATTCCTGTAACATTTAGGCCATTATTGCACCATAGCTTGCAAGGCAAGCCCTTCTTGTAATGCACAGGGTTCATAGGTGGTGAGATTAATAGTTTCTCTTCTTCCATAGTGCTAGCTAGGCTTTTCCACTTTCTATGACACAAGTATGTTATGTCTTTAGCACACATACTTACCGTCCTATTGTCAAGTTCTGGAGGGTAAATAATAGCATTGATAATAGCCTGTAATGTTTAGGCAGTACAGAAACCTATTAGCTCAAAAAGAGATAAACCATTTGTGACACTAGGGTTTATATTTAGGATCATATGGTGCCTAGCTGAGCTGTTTCCTCTATAGCATAACTCAATTTAAATTCTTTTTCTATGTGTGTTTGTATATGTGTGTGTGGTTATATGTAATGTATACGATGTATATGCATATTTTAGGAAGCATCTGCATTACTATTTTGCCAAGGTCTGTTCAAAGGATAGTTAATGTTGTTCGGACCTTCCCATGTTCCCTCTTCTACCCTTTCTCCCAATTCCTATCCCATTTGGTCCTTCCTCTTCCATTTTTTCCCATCCACCTTTATACCACTAAGTTCTATTTCCCCTTCCTGGAAAGATCCCCTCCCATAGTGCTAGACTAGTTATCTAACCCCTGTGTTTATTCTCAACAAAACACACATATCTAAAGTTCAGAAGCAGCAGGTAGATGTGAGAAAAAACCTGCAATGGTTGTCTTTCTCAATCTGGGCTACTTGAATCAGGATAATTTTTTTCAGTTCCATCCATTTTTCCACAGATTTAATAACTTTGTATTTTTTAACAGCCTAGGAACATTCACTGTATAGATATACCACATTTACATTACTCACTCATCAGTGTGTGGTCATCTAAGCTGTTTTTGTTTCGTGGCTACAGCAACAATGAACACAGATAGGAAAGTACCTCTGCAGTGCAGAATAGAGTCCGTTGGGAACACACTAAGGAATGGACAGCTGGATCTGGTGGTAGAGGGCTTCTCAGCTTTGGGGAAAATGCCACACAGATTTGTCTACTATACAACAGGAAGAATTCCCACCAGCAGTGAATAGGTGTTCTCTATTTCTCCACATCCTAGCCCACATTTTTAATAATTTGATTCTTGTTTCTTTGTTTTATTTTTTTATCTTGATCATTCAGGCTGGACTAAAGTAAAATCTCAAGGTAGTTTTACTTTTCATTTACTTGATATCTAAAGATGTTGAACTTTTTTGTTTTGTTTTGTTTTGTTTTTGTTTGGTTTGGTTTTTTGAGACAGGGTTTCTCTGTGTTGCTTTGGTGCCTGTCCTGGACCTACCTCTTGTAGACCAGGCTGGCCTTGAACTCACAAAGATCTCCCCGTCTCTGCCTCCTGAGTGCTGGGATTAAAGGCCTGCAAGATGTTGAACATTTTTTCAGTGTTCATCAGACGCTTGTGTTTCATTTTTTGAGACCTATCTGTTTTCTTCCATGCCCCATTTTAAAAATGGATTATTTGTTTTCGTGTTTAACTTTTCTTTAGTTCTTTGTATATTCTACATACTAACCCTCTGTCAGATATATAGCTGGTAAAGATTTTTTTGTAATGCAAGGTGCCTCTTTACTTGAGTGATGGTATCGTTTGCTGAATAGGAGATTTTCAGTTTCAGTTCCCTTTGTCAGTTGTTCTTACTGGATGTGCTACAGGATCCTGTTCAAAAATTCTCTTCCTGTGTCTGTAAGTTCAGACATATTTCCTACATTGTCTTTTCTCAGATTCAGGATTCTAGTCTAATGTTGAGATCTTTGATGCATATGGAGTTGAGTTTTATGCAAAGTGAAATATATGGACAGAATTTCATTCTTCTGTGTACATCTACTATTTGTTGAAGATTTTATCTTTTCTCCAATATGCATTTTGTTAGTTAGTTTTTCACTTAAAAAAATTTTGTGGACTTAAGTCTGGGTCCTCAGTTTTATTCCATTGATTGGAATGTCTGTTTTTATGTGTGTACCATGCTGTTTTTGTCACTAACATTCTGTCATATCCCTTAAAATCAGGGATGACAATATTCCAACAGGTCCTTAATTGCTCGGGGTTGCTTTAGTCATCCTGGTTTTCTTGTGCTTCTATATAAAGTTTAAGATTCTTTCTTTTTCAATTTCTGTAAAAAATTGTGATCCCAGCACTCGGGAGGCAGAGGCAGGCGGATCTCTGTGAGTTCAAGACCAGCCTGGTCTACAGAGCTAGTTCCAGGACAGGCTCCAAAGCCACAGAGAAACCCTGTCTCGAAAAAAAAAAAAATTGTGCTGACATTTGAAGGAGACTGCATCGACTCTGTAGACTGATTTTGTAGGGATGGCTACTTCATGGTATTAGTCATACCAGTCCATGAATATAGGAGCTCTTCTATCTTCTGGTATCCTTTTCAATTTCTTTTTACAAAGTCTTAAAGTTTTTATTATGCAACTCTTTCAATTTCTTAGATTTATTCCAAAATACTTTTGAAGGTATTGTCATTTGTATATAGGGAGGCTACTAATTTTTGTGTGTTAATTTTGAGTGCCATTAATTTGCTGAAAGTCTTTATCAGCTGTAAGAATTTTTTAATAGAGCCTTTAAATCTTTAACGTATAAAGTTATATAATCTGCAAATAAGAATACTTTAAATTCTTCCTTTCCTATTTGTATCCCCTTTATCTCCTTCACTTGTCTTATTGTTCTAGCTAGGACATGATGGACTATACTGAACAATAGTGTAGAGGTGGATGTCCTTTGTCTTAATTCTGATGTTAGTAGAAATAATTTGAATTATTCTCCTTTTAGAATGATGTCGACTGTGTGGTATGGGAAGTCCTTCTGTATATGTGTTGTTTTTATAAATAAAGTTAATGAATAAAGCTGCTTTGGCCTGTGATAGGGCAGAATAGAGCTAGGTGGGAAAATTAAACTGAATGCTGGGAGAAACAACAACAACAAACAACAACAGCAGTGGCAACAAAGAAGTCCAGGATCAGGTGGATTCAGTGTGGTGTTCCCCTAGATCTTCAAAAATGAATGGTTACCAATACGCCTGAAATTTTCACAAAATAGAAATGGAAGGAACATTCCTAATTCTTTTTGTGAAGCCATGATTGCCCTGATACTAAAACAATACAAGCACCCAACGACAACAGCAAACATAGACAACTATAGACCAGTAATTCTTTGTGGATATTGATGCAAAAGTTCTCACTAAAATATTTGCAAATTCAATCCAAAAACACACCAAAAATATTATCCATCATTATCAAGTAGGTTTTGTCCCAGAGATGCAGGGATGGTTCAACATACAGAAATGTAATCAACTACATAAATAGACTGAAAGATAAAAACCACATGATGATCTCATTAGATGCTGAGAAGGCCTCTGAGAAAAATCCAACATTCCTTCATGATAAAATTCCTGGAGAGACTAGTGATACAAGAGACAGACTTCAATAAAATGAATCCAGTTCATGGCAAATCCAAAGCCAACATCATCTTAAATAGAAACACTAAGCATTTCCACTCAAATCAGGAGCAAGACAAGGATGTCTTCTTTCTTCATACCCATTGATTATAGAACTTGAAGTCTAAGCTAAACCTATACGACAAATAAAGGAGATAAAATGATTACAAATAGGAAAGGGAGAGACCAAAGCAGCCCTATTTGCTGATGTATGATTTTATAAATAAAAGACCATAAAGACTCAAATAGGAAACACAATTAATAAACACTTTCACCAAAGTAGTAGAATACAAAAGCAACACACAAAAGCTTTCTAGTCACAAATGACAAACATATTGAGAAACAATATCTTTTTATTTTGAATTGAAACCATTAATATTGAGAGTTGTTAAGGAGCACTGTTTATTTATTCCTGTTATTTATTGTGGTTCTGTTTTCCTTCCTTTGACTTACTCTACTGGGATTATTTACTCCCTGTAAATAACCTCTTCAGACTGAAGGGTTGTTTTTCTCTTTTTGTGCTTTCTATAGAGTTGGATTAGTGGACAGAAATTAATAATTTGTTTTGATCCTGGAATGTTTTTCTTCTTCAGTCTTTCGTGATTGATATTTTTTCTGAGAATACTAGTCGAGGTTGGCATCTGTGTTCGCTCAAGACTGGTAGAACATTCATCCAGCCCCTTTGGCTTTCTGAGACTCCTTCGAGAAGCCAGGTGTTATTCTAATTGCCCTACCTGTATGCCCTACCTGGACTTTTTCCCCTGTAGCTTTTGATATTCTTTCTTCTGTACATTTAGCTTTTTGATTATTATGTGTTGTTGTGAGTTTCTTCTCTGTCATGTGTACTTGGTATGACTCTTGTATTTTGATAAACATCTTTCTTTAGATTAGGAAAATTTTCTTCTTTAATTTTGTTAAAATATTTTCTGTGTCTTAGACCCGGGTTTCTTCTCCTTCCTCTATGACTGCCATTTGTAAATATCTTGTTCTAGTGTCTCAAGATTTTCTGGATGTTTTGTGCCTAGAATTTTTTTTTCAATTTAACATTTTCTTTGACTTAGCTATCCATTTCTTCAATGCCTGGGATTCTTTCTCCCATGCCTTGTAATCTATTGGTGAGGCTTACTTTTGACTTTCTAAAATTTTCATTTTCAATTTTATTTCAGTTGTGTTTTCTTTGGTAGGTCTAGTTTTTCTTAAATTCTACTTTCATGTATTTAATCGCTTTTATCATTTCATTCAACTGTGATTTCAAGGTCTTCATTAAGGTATCTTTTCAAGGTCCTTGAACATATTCATAATTGCTATTTTGAAGATACTGTCTGTGCTTCAGCTAAACTGCTTTTCTCAGGGCATATTATATATAATACGGTTGGTGGTTTCTGGTAGAAGCATATTGTCTAGTCATGTTTGTATTTTTTGTGTCAAGATCTAGGCATATGAAGTTATGACGTTCAAGGCATTTCTTGGTGTAAATTTTTGGTTTCCCCATTGTTGGTTGGCTTTACCATTCTTTGATTGCCTTTGCCTACTCTGGGTTTAGTCAAGTGTTGTGGTTATAGGATCCCTGGTAAAGAATGTTTCTTCTGGGTAAGTACTTGTCTCAAAGAGACAGAGCAAGTCTAGAAGGAAAAACTGAAAGTGGTGGTAGGACAGAACAAGGGGGACCCTAGGCTTACCTCAAGACATAAATCCCTAGTGGATCTAGTTGCAAGGCTTTTAATTAGTGCTTTTATTTTGTTGTAAAGTGTGAATGTATTTAAATTATTCACTTCATCTCTTCTTATTATTAGTAGCTAGCATATATCTAGAAATGTGCCCATTTCATCTAGGTCTCCCAGTCTGAATGAAGGTTTTGTTTAAACGCATGAATTATGATTCTCTGACTTTCTTTATTGTATGTTATAATGCTCCCCTTTCACTCTAATTGATTAAGTTGTATCTCCATCTCTGTTTTTTGATTAATTTGGGTAAAGATTTATCAGTCTTAGACGTGTGAGATAGTTCAGTGGTTAAGAGCACTGACTGCTCTTCAAGAGGTCCTGAGTTCAATTACTGAGTTCCAGAGGTGTGCAGCCATCTTGAGTGGGATATAATGCTCTCTTCTGCAATGAAGGTGTACATGCAGATAGAGCACTCATACACATAAAAAATAAGTGATTCTTTTTCAAGAATATCAATATTAATTTTGTCAAAGAACCAATATTTTGTTTCACTTACATTTTTTAAAATTATCTTTTCTTCATTTGTTTGTTTGTTTTTGCTTCCTTATTTGAATCACTGAGTTTGATTAGTTCTTCCCATCTGCTCTTTTAGGGTGTTGTTTGTTCTCCTTTTGCTAGGACTTTTCAGCATGTCATGAAGTTATTAGTTTTTAAACTCTGCTAGAGTTACTTGCTTCATCTTATATGTGTGCTTTCCCTACATGCATATGTGTGCACAGTACCACATGTGTACAGTGCACTCAGAGGCCAGAAGAAGGCATCCAGTCCCCTGTTACCAGGGTTAAAGGCAGTTGTGGGTGCTGGGAATTGAACCAGGTCCCCTACAGGAGCAGACAGTGCTCTTAACCACTGAGCTGTCTCTCCAGCCCCAAATGATTAAGTTACTATTAAGTTACTACAATATGAGATCCCTCCAGAATTTTGATGTAGCCACTTAGTGCCATAAATGTCCCTCTTAGGACTGTCTCCACTGTGTCCCATTGATTTTGGTATGTTGTGTTTTTATTTTCATTTAATTCTGGAAAGTTGTAAATTTTTTTCTTGATTTCTTCCTTCACCCAATTTTCATTCCATGGTGTTTTGCTTCATTCTGTGTTTGTGCACATTCTTCTGTTTCTAATGTAGTTGGTATCCAGCTTGCTTCCTTTGTAGTCAGATAGGATACATGAGTTTATGTCAGATTTTCCATATTTGTTTAGGCTCCTTTTTGTCCTGATATGCAGTCAATTTTAGAGACAGTTCCATGGGCTCCTGAGAAGAAAGTGAATTCCTAAGTGTTAGGGTGCTATGTGCTGTAAATGTCCCTTGGGTCCATTTGATTTATGATGTCATTTAGCTCTGGAGTTTCTCTATCTCGTTTTTGTCTGGGTGACACATCTGCTGGTGGGAGCAGAGTATTGAAGTTGCTGTTTATCAATCTGTTAGGGTCAATTTGTGATTTCATATCTAATGGTGTTTCTTCTATGATATTAGGTATTTGGTGCATTAAAATGTAGAATTATAATATTCTTTAGGAGGATTTTTTCCTTTAATGGGGTTGAAATGACTTTCCCTGCCTTTTCTCAGTAGTTTTGATTTGAAATCTGTTTTGTCAGATATTAGAATAATTACACCTACTTGTCTCTTCATTCCATCTGCTTTTTCTCATCTTTTTGCCTTATGGTTCTGTCTGTCCTCCAGGCGGAGGTATGTTTCTTGGAGGCAGCAAAGAGAGGAATCCTGTTTTCTAATCCAATCTGTTAGTCTGTATCTCTTTATTGGGGGATTATTAACATTGATAGTCATTGCTGAATAATGTTTGCCAATTTGTTTTTTATTGTTGTGGTGTTGTTTGCTTGCATCTCTTCTGGTAAACTGTTGTAGGTTTAATCCTTTCTTCTGATGAAAATATCCCTTCAGGTATACTCTGTAGAGCTGACTTAGAAGACATAAAGTCCGAGAATTTCTTTTTAAGAGGTAACAGTTTTCTTTCTCCTTTTATTACAACTGATAGTTTTACTCAATATTGTAATCTGGGCTGGTATCTGTGGTCTTTCAGAACTTGTAGAACTTTAGTCAAAACCATTCTGGCTTTCACAGTCCCCAATAAAAAGTCAGATGCTATTATGATGGGCTTACCCATTTTTATACATAATCTGGTCTCTTTTTAAAACCACTTGCAATATTGTTTATTTGTTCTATAATTTAATGTTTTGATTATTATATGCCATATGGAGTTTCTTGTTTATTTTGTATTTTTCATGCTTCTTATACCTTGACAGATTTGGAAAAGCCTCTTCTATAATTTTGTTGAAAATATTTCTGCACATCTGACTTTGGATTCGCCTCCTTCTGCACCTATTATACACAGGTTTTGTCTTTTGATATTATCCCAGATTTCCTGAATGTTTTCTTCCTGGTTTTTCATTGTTATTGTTATATGTTTTGGTTTTTTTGTTTGTTTGTTTGTTTTGAGAGTTAACATTTCCCGTACTGGATGAGCCATTTCTTATACCTTGTCTTCAAGACCTGATATTCTCTCTTCCACTTGATCTAAATCTTTGATGAGACTTTATCCTGAACGTTTTTGTTTGAATACCTGAGTCTTTCCATTTCGTGATTTATTTTGGTTTGGCTTATTCTGCCCTCCCCCAAGCAGAGATTCTATTCCCTTATTAAATTCTATTTTATTACCTTGGATTGTTATTATTTCATTCAACTCTGTTTTCATAGTCTTCACTCATGCATTTATTCATATCCTCTTTCAGTTACATGAACAGGTTTATAATTGCTATTTTGAAGTCTTCTATATCAGCTAAATTTCTTTTCTAAGGACACATTAGGTTAAGGGTGCTGGTTTCTGGAGTACACATATTGTTCTGGCATTTCATGGTTTTGTGGTTTAGGGATGGGACCTAGGCATATGGAGTTAGGTGGTTTCTGGTGTTTCTTGGTATGGTTGTCTTATACAACCACCTTGAGTAGCAGTTGTATTGATTTTTGTTTGTTTTGCTATTACTCCAACTTGTCAAGTTGTAGGCCAGCAGGATGATGCTTGATTTTCAGTCTTGGGTTATCTCTGTGGTTCTAAGTGTGACTCTTCGTGGTTCCATCTTGGTGAGGTGGGTGACGTGCTTATAGGCAGGCATCAGGTCGGGGACTGGCCATGAGAGTCTCTAACTAGGGTTCTGTGTCAGGATCCACATAACCCTGGATTCTAGGCAGAAGTAGGGAAGCTGATAGAGTTCTGATTTAAATGCCCAGTTCTGCTTCCACTAGGTCCCAGGTCAGTGGGTGAGGTTGATGGCTATTGCTTACCAGCTGCCGGTGGTAAATGTTGAGGATACTCAGCCCTTAATTGGACTGGCAAAGCCCTGCTCAGAGAACCCTTCAGTCCCTGATGCTCCTTTCCATGGATGGAAAGTTCTGTGTGAAGCCCTTAAAGAAACAAGTTGCACAGCATAAAATAATATCAGAACCTAAGCCACTCACCGCAACACAAGCTTCTTCTGTTTTTTTTTTTAAATTTTGGAATTTTCATTGTTAGAAAGGGGTCTCACCAAAAACACATCATTTCATTCCTTGCAGATGAGGATGGTGGTATATAGCCCAGTTGGAGAAAATATTCTCACTTTTCCACCTGCCTGGCCTTCTCGGTTTGAATCTTTCTCCTGATTTAAATGTTGACCTTATTCCTGCTCAGATATCAGTTCCTTTAAAGGTGGAGATGAAGACAAGGCCCTACATCCTTCCCTTTCTTTAGTGAGTATACTGGCTTGATGAAGTCATTTCTACCGAATTGAAATACCAATACGGAGAGATCACAGTGGTCGGTGGCTACTAATTAAATTAGATCTAAGATAGACAGCAGCATCCCTATGAGAGGGCATCAGGTCACACACTGAGTTTTAGACCTGATTTGCCTTGCTCTATGGATGTGATGACCACGCCCATCTACATTCATAATGTCTTTCATGTACCAGTGAGAGAGCACTATCTGTCTTACTGGAAATTAAAGTCTTCTCTTATACCATTGTGTCAAGACTTGGGGAGAAGCAAAAATCAAGATACTTCTACAACGGTAGCAAAGCATCATTAGAGCCCCAGCGGCTGTGTGCAGTCAGAATGCCATCCTCTGTACTGAGTTTCAGGTCATATATCTGCAATTAGAAAAATGCTTAGCACTCTTAACAGACTGGGAGGGGGATGCACTGGATACAGCATGAAGTACAAGTTAAGCGTCTGGTCTCCAGTCAATGTGTATTTTCAAGATGGCTATTCTGTCAGAAAGAGAATTCATCTCATACGAACTTGAAGTAGTGCCATCATGGTAGAACAATATTTTTTGGATAAAATGGAGTAACATTTTCAACAATACTTGCCCCTTTGAAGTTTTGGGTCTGTCTTTTTTGTTTCCTGCAAGAAAGCATATGAGCCCAAAAATCTAGTCGAATTCTTGAGCCCAAAAATCTAGTCGAATTCTTGACACCTACTCAATATCAGCCTCCACCAGATCGGACAGGCAGGCTTTCCAGATTAAATGGCCAGGGAAATAAATCTCATTAACACTTTCATTATCCAGCAACAGAAACCTAACAGAACTTGTACAAATACCAGCCTTGAGAGCATAGATGAATGCCTCTGATGACCTACAAGAGGAAGAAAGAAAGAAAGAAAGAAAGAAAGAAAGAAAGAAAGAAAGAAAGAAAGAAAGAAAGAAAGAAAGGAAGGAAGAAGGGAGGGAGGGAGGGAGGAAGGAGAGAGAGAGAGAGAGAGGAGAAATAAGCTCTTAAACCTACCCAGCACAAATCCAACATGAATATGGCCATGTACTTCCATTCAAGGGTTAGACTATATATGTATAAATTGTGTGTGTGTGTGTGTGTGTGTGTGTGTGTGCTGTCCATCTTCATAGTTATGTGTCTGAGATTTCAATATTTGTGTGCAGATATTTATTTAGAATCCCTCCTGGAAACATCAGCTCAGGGACTCTGCAGCCTCGCTTAAGGTGCCATCCTCATAGTACCTGCAGATCAGTGGAGGGTAAGCAAGGGCAAGAATGACATTGTCTACTTTACTTTATGTTTCTCACCCTTTCTGCCTGGATGTCTTGAGAGAATGACTAAGCAGGGCTGGAGATTACGAATTTGCTTAAGTGTGAATGGTTCATTGCGGAGTGTGAGGCGGACCCTCCCTGAAGGTGATTGACTGGGCCTGCAGGTCTTCACACTTGATGCCTGGATTTGACTTGGAAAGTCTGCCAAGTCTTTTACTGGGAAATTTATCTTAATTAGATCTGAAAGACCCGCCACAGCAGAATAGTCACACCGATTAAAATGAAAAACAGGAGAAATTACTGATCAAATTAATCATAATGTCGGGTTACAGCTGTAGGTCTGATGTAATTTGCCACTCCAGTGAGTTACATCGGCCCGGGCCCTGGAAAGGAAGCTGGCTTTACGCTGATCCGTAACACCCGCGCGCTCCAGGCGGCCAGCAGGAGGCTGCTTCATTCATTTTCCTGGCTCGCGCTGACCTCCCTGCTGCAACTAGAAACAAATCAGGCACCAAACAACTGGGGTGGGGAAAGCCAGGAAGGGTAAGCAAGAAACATTCCCTACCCACTGAGTGTACTAGGGTGCTGCCTCAAAATGGTGAGCACTCCCGCGTCCGCTGAGCTGGATGGAGCTTTTCGGTTTTCCACTTAACCTCCTTTTAGTTTAACTGGAACTGCCCTGACACCTATTAGATGCAGAATGGGAATCAAAGGGTCAGAGGCCAAAACCCCTGGATCTGAGTGGGGGGGGGGTATTTTAAGAAAAATCTTCTTTTTCTTGTGTAGCAAAGATGTCATGACAAAAATGAGAACCTTAGGCCGTTGAATCTTATTGCTCCAAGGTGGGTATAGTGCTGGGATTCTGAATTTACAATAAACACTCCTTAATCCCATGCTGGAGTTGGGGTGGGGAGAGGGAGAGAGAGAGAGAGAGAGAGAGAGAGAGAGAGAGAGAGAGAGAGAGAGAGAGAGAGAGAGAGAGAGAGAGAGAGAATGAAAATCTTTTCGGTATAAAGCCTGAACTTGACTGAAGTTCATCCTATGTTTAAAAAAAAATACCCCCTGTATAAAGATAGAAAGGGTTCTGTGGGAAGCTCCCAGAAGTTGAGATTTTGCAGGACTTTTCTTTAGCTGCTTCTGTCGATGGGGAAGGAGGGAAAGGAAGCAGGTTGCTGGAAAGGTTCAAGGAAGGGCTATCTAGTTTTTTCCAGAGATGGTCAGATAGATGCCTGTCCTGATGTTAAAAACAGGAGGCAGGATTTATGCACCAGGGCTGCTCTTTTGAACCTGGTACATTTTGTAACCATGAGTAAGAATACAGGCTATCGCAGGAGGCAAAGAAAACTTACTTCTTCTGGTCTTTTCTACTGATCTTATGTTGAAATAGACCATGTACTTAGATATGGGGAAATAAGCTGTGCCCACACACTGTCAATGACTATTACATCAGTTTCATGGTGAAACCAACAGTTACAGAGAATAGGAAAACAGAATAACTCACAGGACACATAGCAGGGCTGTTGCTTCGTTCTTGAAATTTGTATAAATACAGATAGACACATGTTTTATGTATATATATCGATGTACACTAACACACTGAAGGTTAGATACCATCTCATGCAGTTCTATATGTACATGGGTTAATTTGAGATATAAAATGTTTCTCACTGAAACAATGTCAAAAGAATTGTTTAGAAAATGAAATAATAACAGTAATAAAATTTATGCTGAAAAATCCAGATTTTCACATAGACAAGGGTGGGTTTTCTTAGCCACTTAATAAGTCTGGAACATTTCCTGATATATCTCATGTAACAATGAAATTCTAAACACCAAACACTACCCAACAGTCAAAAAAAATTAACAATAAAAAATGTAATACCCACCCTCTCCCTCCATCATCCTACACACACACACACACACACAAACCCCTTTTAGGAGAATCAAACATTCAAACATGTTTTGCTACCTCTATGGTCTAAAGCTCACACACTTCAGATTAATAGTGTATACACCTACTAAGTGCCGATGCTAAGTACTCCAGAAAATGCTAAGGAAATTGGTCCTGACAGTGATGAACAGGTCTAAAGAGAAAGTGAAAGGGAGGGAGAAAATGGCAGCAGGGAGCACAGATCTCTGCAGTACTGCCGATACAATCTCCTGCAAACAGCTGGATCTCATCTGCCCTGGCCCTGGGAAGTGCTATACCACACCTCAGAACTGCTTTTCCTGCTTCTGGTTTCGTCCTTGAGCCACAGACTCTACCAACTACAGCCCAGTAATCTTCCTGAAAGCATCCTCTGCTCACATCTTCTGTCTTGGACCACTCTGTGCTGCTTAAATGGCAGACCAGAAGAGGTCACTTGTAACAAAGAGAAACGTATTTTTTTTTCCCACACAGCTTTGAAGGCTGGAAGAACAGGATCAAGGTGCCATATCCTGCTGGGTCAGAAGGCAGCAGAAGGCTCATGTGAGCGGGAGGGAAAGCCTGAAAGATGGTCAAGCTCACTCTATCACAAAGCCACCTCCATGGTGATCAGGTGATCACGTTACAGATCCCACCTCTCAACTGCCCAAACACGAACAGGTCACACATGTGAAGATGATGAAGAATGACTCAGAATTTGAGAAACACCTTTGTCTAAAATCAGAAATTCAAACTAGAAAATGAGAAGGGTGAGATAGAAGAAATGGAGACAAGGAAGAAAAGGGACCATGAAAGCCTAAAAGTAAACGTTCTTCTGGAGATTCAAGAAGGCTAGGCATCCATAAAACTCACCACGGGGGTTCTGTGCACAGAACATCTGCAGAGTAAGGCAGCAAACATGGTGAGCGTCCAAACAATTAAGCAGATGAGGCTCAATGGAATATTTAGAAGATGAAGAAAATCAGTCAGGAAAAACATAAAAAAAAAAAAAACAAAGAAAGTGAAAAGCAACAAGAAGTAAAATGAAGGGGAAACCCAAAAAAGTCCAGAAAGTTCAACTTTTAAATAATAGACCAAAATATAAAAGCAAAAACAGTGATACATTTACCAAAGAATCTCCAAATTAGAAGGATGCTGCCACCCTGAAAGTTTTACTACATACACAACCTAAAAAGATTATTTAAAAAAAATCTCAGACACATTATAAACATTGTCAAGGAAGAAGAAAAATAAGAAACACTAAAACCCAGAAATCTGAATAGCATTTGTTTTCAAATGGAACACTTGAAGCTGCAAGGTCACAGTAACTCTGAGGGTGTGTTTTTCCTGTGGTGTTTTATATCCTGCACAGCTATCCAACAAAATGGAAAGTGCACTGTGTGGGAAAAATGGAAAAGATATGAAATGCAAGGTCTCTGGAAATTCATTTCCCCTAGGCTTGTCTGGTATCCCTCATCAAATGTAGCAGAAGTGTCCTACACAAGCAGCAGAGTAAGCCATGAAAGTGGAAGGCTTGAGACTTACCACCAGAGTTGGTCAAAAGGAGTCCCTGGACCTAGAACACTGGGGTAGGAGAAAAAAACATAGAAGATAGAAGTTCCCAGAATGCCTAGCATGATTAACTTTATTGAAAGCAGCACTTATAAAGATCTTACTATCTCTTTGATGAACTTGGGAAAACTATGCGGGGGGGGGGAGGCGGGGGGTAGGAACTAAATAAGCAAATCAACCAAAAATGCAAACTAAGCTTTTAAGAATGCGAACCTGTAAAAAAGGAAATATGTTTGTGGTTTACTAAGAGACTCAGCAGTGAACAGTCACAAAAAGAAACGCAGATTAAATCAGCAATTGTTGGGAGGGAGGATGCAGGGCAGTGGGAGACTCCGGGAGATTGTACAGTCACCTTGCAAAGGGGAAGTTAGTAGCATCCAAAATTAGCATATTGGGAAATCTTTAAGTATTATTTAGAATAGTGGAGGTAGTACTAAAGAAACATCTAAAAGAACCTAGAGAGAAATAGGGGTAGGTAAGGTAAGAAGATGATATTTACATGTATGCTTATAAAGATTACATGAGTCAACTGTTTGAATTTGTATTCTTGGGGCTTGGCTGTTACTGTTCCTTCTGCCTAAATACTTTCAGATATCAAGCTAGGCTTAAATTTTGTCTCATCATACTATATTTCAAAGACATATGCCAACCATGGTAAAAATGTAGACAACAGGGACCTGGACCAGCAGTGAGCACTTTAGAACACAGAGTTTCCTAGGTCTATATGTAGGTGGCTGTTCTATCAGAGGATCTAGCAATGGCCCCCACAGAGAAAACCAAGAATGGAGTTGGGCCAGATGAGCTTTCTGGTCCAGTGGGCTCTGATGTTGAGTAGGTAACCCCGTAAAACAAAAGGAAGTAGGATTAAATTTCTGTGCAACAACAATAACGAAAAGATCAGACAAGACAGGGAGATACTTCTATCAGAAGAGCTGAATTTTAGAGCAAGGAATGGAAGAAAGCAAAAATGCCTTCCTGACAGAGGCAAAGCCCTGGGCGCAGATGAGTGGTAAGGTGCCTATCAGTCTAGCTCAGCTCTGTGTCCTCTGTGCCCATCACAGATCCTAGAACACACGTTTAGTGTGGCACAGACTGAGACTGTGCACATACATAATCACCATATCTCGTAAGGAAGTGCTGGTTTCTAGATTTGGTGTGAGGAGACAAGGACACCAACAGAGTGTTAGCCAGTGCACCAGACAGCATGGAAAAGTCTTCAGCATCCAGGCTGTTTGGGTTGAAGAGGGAAGGGTTACTCCCACACTTGTTATGTCCTGTGAATTTATTATAGAAACATTTTTATTATTATAACAGTGTGCTGTTTGCATTTCTCTACTAAATAAACTTTATATTAAAAATACTGTGTAAAACATGTTCTTATCGCTACTTCTAGAAACAGGGAGATAGGTACACATAGGTTTTAACTGAGTAAATGATCATATTCACAGACTGAACATGTGGGCAGAAATAGGGGGAAAGCCAGAGAAACGAAGCCTGGTTTTATCTACTCAGTACTTAGGGCTTCCTGGAACAGTGAAGTAGGGAGTTGTCAAATGTACTGATGAGAGGGTTTCCAAAGTTAATTTTTCTCAAAATACAATAACTAAATTTCCTTCAACACTTGAAAAGGCCCATCCATACTAAAGAGAGTCAGTTGCTTAATCCCAAAATTAAAGGTTATTGCATGCAAGAGAAAATAATTACATGCTCAAAGTATGGAAAAAAAGAAAACTTTTTAAAAATATGTAGGTATTTGTATAATTAAAGACTAATCAAGCGTGAAGGGCTGCTGACTAAACCAGAAAATGAGATTGTTGGCAAGCAATATTGTAATGTAAATGCCATTTTTGTTTAACTACTAAGAAGCTGGAAAAATGATATCCTGAACAGATTAAAAGCAAACAGCATTGATAATAAATATTTATCAGATTTCAAATGCAACACAGAAATTTTTATATTTTACATGCAAGATTTGTTTGCAGCGAGGTATTCAGGCACTTCTCATGATGATAGTTAACAACCTCATTTAGAATTGCGCTTTCAGGTGTTACCTTCCTTCCGCCTACGTGCTTGTGAAATACTAAGCAAGGGAAAGCGTCCCTTTAGAGAGTTCCTGTTCACAATGCAGTGACCTATTAGCTAGGATTTTAGCCATTAGTATTGGCTATTTAGTGTTAAGTGGACTTTAAAATTCGTAGAGGTAAGCTACAAGTTATATTATTTTATTAGGTAATTGATTATTAAAGAAAATAGCAAATGCACAAGTTAAAGTAGATTACATCAAACCAAAAACCTGCAAAGTAGGAAAAATGTGTAGGGACAACATATAGATTAGAAGAGAAAATTTGAGAACTATAACCAATCAAGGATGAATAACTAACATATATAAGAAACTCAAGCAACCAACCAATTGCCAAAACAAAACAAAAGTAGTAAATGAACAAAGAGACTCTATAGGAATTTCTCATGATAAAATATAAGATAATAGAAATGGGTTAATTTAAGATATTTAAGTGTAAGCCAGAAATACACTTAAGCTATTGACCAAACACTATTGCAAATAATATAGCTTCTGAGTGATTATTTCAGAACTGAGCATTCGGAAACAAACAAGCAACCTCCGCCAACACATTGTAAAGGAATATTCTACAAGTAAGAGCTTTTTGGAGGGATACACAAAGTTTGGGAATAATTTCCACTCTCAACGACAGAAGTAGAAACTAGGAAAGGGGTAGTACTTTGAGAAACATAAGGAGACCTTTGAACCTGGTTCACTCATAACCAATACAACAGTGATTACTAAGAATACTAAGTCACTTATAAAGACCATTACAGAAACCCACAACTGGTCAAAATTTACATAACAGACTGCGTTATTAATACATCTACAATGTAACCAGCAAATCTAAGGGTCAGGGAACACCATACAGGAAGGAAAGACTCTAAAAGTCAGAGGACCAGGGTGTCTGATGGAAGACAGTATCTTCTATATAAGACAGGGAAGGTGCACCCATGATATCTGGACAATGTGGTCACAAGATCGGCATATTGACAGCATGAGTTGACTTACTATGCTTAGATGAAGAGATGGGGCAAGTAATTAGAGACTGCTAAATCAGTACTCTTTAGGGAGAACCCTTTCCCCCAGTAGGTTATCCAGTCCTGGATAGTCAGCCCTAAACACAAATACATAAGCACAATACTAAATGGGTGCAGCAGGGTATACACACACATACACACACACACACACACACACACACACACATATGTGTGTATGTATATATGAAGAGCTCAATTATTTGATAGGGAGGAACATGGAAAGAGTTTGAGTGGCAGAGGTATGGGAATGATGTAGATACAATACTCATGTATGAAATTCTTCAAAAAGTAAAAAATGTTAATTAAAATATATTGATGAATTGATATCAGTTATTATAATCGTTATCAGTAATAATAATTTGGAAACTATTTGCTTTTCTCCTATTATAAATTTCAAGTGTATTTATAATTAAATTCAAATATAAAATGAACCTAGAAAGCCAGTTGTCTATCAGCCTCCATGCCACAAAAATAAATAGAATTTTAAAATTAGGAGAGGCATGGTGCATTTGATAAAACATAGCATGGAGGCATGTCAGAATAACCAAGAAAAATCTTAGCTGTCTATCACTCTTAAACAAGTCCCTCTCCATAGCCAAGAATTCCCAGAAGATTTAAGGGTTAAACCTTTTAGAGCAAGCTCTGTAAAACTTCTAAAATGTGAATCTTTTTAAAGCATTTTACTCCCACCCCTTGCCTTCTTCAACAGAGTGCCACAGTAATACAAATCTTCCATTTGTATCATGCCATGTGGTTTGCAAAGTACTTTCACAAACATTATCTCATATTATCCTTTAACATCCTGCAAAGTAGGTCCTTTGCAGATTTGACAGGTCGTGAGAGGGGCCAGTACACAGTGTGCAAGGCCCAACACAGATGTAAGAAAATAGAATTTCAGCTTCCTGGTGACTTTGGGTCGTTGTTATTGGTAGAGAAAATAAAGATGTTTCTTGGGAGGGATGGCCAGTTATGTCACATGAGAACATAGTCAACTATTAAACAGTATGGGCAGACAGCAGGTGGCTCGGAGACTGTGATAGGAGGATTGCTTAGGACTGGGAGTGTCTAGAAGGAACTTGGAGGAGGGGAAGCCAGGTCTTGAGTTCTAGTCAAGTATAGGATTTCAGGAATCCTGGAAACTGAACACCCTGGTCACCCACTTTTCATTTAATGAATGAAAAATATTCATTAGTCCCACTTCTCTCCTGCTACAGGTGGATTCCAAACCTGTGGTCACCGTTTCCCCTCCCCAACTTCACCTAAATCAGTCTTCGTGGTAATGGTTTTTATAAGTCAGCGTGACTGAGTCACAATGCCATAGATTTAGTCAAGCATTACTACAGGTGTTTCCATGAGGACATTTTCCAATGAGTTGGATGTTTAAGTTGCTGGACAATTAATAAAGCCTCATCCTGTTAGTTGAAGTCTTGAACTGAATCAAAACTTGCCCTCTCCTAATCAAGAGGAAGTTCAGATAACCTTTGAATTTGAATTTCAATATTGCCTTTTCTCTGGGATTCCAGCCTTACAGCCTCCCCCTGAATATTTGGGGCTTGCCAACTTCTATAGGAAATGTTAAGAAAAACCTCTCCACCGGTGCAAAGAACTCCAATCAAACCAGATTAAGCCAAATTAAATGCCCAAGTTTAATAGATGGAAGACTCCGGGGGAGGCTGGAGAGCATGGCGGGGGGAGAGCGGGGAGACAGAAGGAGCACACACAAACCCAAAACCAAGAGTTTCTCTTTTTGGTGCAAGCTTAAATACCCTGTGGGGTCAGCGCTTGGCAGGCTGGGAGTTGGAGTCCAAGCACAAAGTGCTTGGCAGGCTGGGAGTGACACTTCCGACTCAATATTGTATTCAAACAGTAAAGTGAGCAGATCTTTTGAATTAAATGTTTTCTAAGTATAGGTATAGGTAAGTGTGGAGGGGGTGGGCGAAAAGAAGAACACACACACACACATACACACACACACACACACACACACCATTGGTTCTGTCTCTGAAGACCTCAGAGAAATACAATTTGTTTCTCAAAAACAATACAAATTTCCAGAAAAATAAAAGGGTACAATTCTTTTTTGCAAAATATGACCCCATGCAGTGGGTGGAAAGAAGAATGCTTGTGAGAACAGTTGATGGACTCAGGGGTGTCTGAGTGTTTATTAGTGCAGAGGAAGTCAACTCTGGAGAGTGATTCTCAAAGTTGAGTTTGTGAGGATCTAAGCTCAGAACACTGGGCCCATTGTTCTTTTTCCTTCTCTCCTCTGAAGAGCTCAGCTCAGATCTGGTTTAACAGGTCCCATCTCATGGTTCATGCTTTCTCTTTGAGCTGGGTCTGTGGCTTTACTAGGTAATGCCAAGAAAGACCCTTATTCTGGACCCACTTGGCTAACCTGCTATCTTGCCCACTGATGACTCTGCTAAACACCCACTCAACACAAAATATTGCTCAAACCACCTAGCCAGCTCAGATTCCCTAATATAGTTCATTGCTATAGTGCAGGAGTCAGCAAATACTTTCTGTAAAAGCCACATAGTAATCATTATACTGGTTAAAAGACAAAATCAAGTTTCTCATAATGTACTTATATATAATATATAAAAGTAGGTATTAAATATTAAATATATAACATATATGTGTATATGCACATACTTATGTTTTTTTCATATATATGTGATAAAACCAATTGCCACCAATTTTATTGATATAAATTCTAAGTGCCGGAACAATAATTAAATAAATAGTTTAAAGCCATGCAGTGGTGGTGCACATCTTCTATCCCAGCACTTGGGAGGCAGAGGCAGGCAGATCTCTGTGAGTTTGAGGCCAGTCTGACCTACAAACAAGTTCCAGGACAGCCAGAGCTGTTACAGAGAAACTCTGCTCGGAAAACAAAAACAAAATTGTAGTACAGGTCTACTAATGAGAAGACTAGAATTTTGGGGGAGGATGTATTAGTCAGGGTTCTTTAGATGAATTAATAGACTATAGAATCTATCTGAAGGAAGGAGGGAGAAAGAGAGGAAGGGAAAGAGAGAAAAGGGAGAGAGATAAAGAATAAGAGATTTGGTTCTTGGGATTAATATTGGATGCTCTCAAGTCTGAAATCTGAATAAGGCATATACCAGTTCAAGTCACAAGTCTACAGGACTCTTTCATACTATAGCAGGGAGCCTATTGCTGATGGAGGAAAGTCATTGGTTAAAAAATAAAGAAACTGCTTGGCTGGCCCTCATAGGTTAAAACATAGGTGGGAGGAGTAAACAGAACAGAATGCTGGGAGGAAGAGGAAGTGAGCTCAGAGACGCCATGCTCCCTTCTCCGGGCAGACGCAATAGCTCACCTCTCTGGGGCAGACGTCTCACAGAGGCCATGCTCCTCTCTCCCGGGCAGACACACGCTATGAAGCAAACCACCAGGTCAGACATGCTGAATCTTTCCCGATAAGACCGGTGCTACACAGTTTATTAGAGATGGGTTGATTGGGATATCAGAATTAGCCAGTAAGGGCTAGAGCTAATGGGCCAAGCTGTGTTTAAAAGAATACAGATTGTGTGTTGTTATTTCGGGGTATAAGCTAGCCAGGCGGCCTGGATCCGGGGTGCTGGGGACGCAGCCCTGCCACTCCTATTACTACATACTGCTCCTCTCATGGCTTCCATAGACTGGGTAAATCTCACCCGACCCATTCAGCAGAGGGTAATCTGCTAACTCAGCCTCTTGACTCAAATGATGCCATCATGGAAATATCCAGAAAAACAAAAACATTAGAGCACTTCATAGTTCAACCAAGTAATACAGGAAATTAATTCTGTATTAATTCTTCCAATACAGAAGAGGCATGGCATTCATTGGGACTGCGCTAAATGCAGTTCACACTTAGTGCTTGCCATCATCAAATCAATGCCAATGTTCGTCTGTGAACACCGTGCTTAGTTAGCTGTGCAGTTCAAACATACTCTATGGGCCAGAGCTGACTTTGATCAGCAGTTGGCTGACTCTTATCACAGAATAACAGTAATGATAAAACATAATAATTAGCCTTAAAATGAAGATAATGACAGCCAGTCTGGTGTACTTAAGAAAGGACTGCTTAGGCTTGAATTCTGACCTCCTCCCTTAGTGACTGAAAAATGACTCAGTTTCCTTCCTTTGAAAGCAGGTATAGAATTGACCTTACAGATTTCCTGGGAGGACAAACTGGGAATATTTTTGTTCTTAGAGCAATGCAGTCCCTCAGTGAGCATGAGCTATCACTGTGAGAGTGATATATGGTGGATGTGGTGGTGACCCTAGGAAAGATGGGAGGAGCATGGGAAGTAAGTGCTGTTGATACCAGGGCCTTGCATCGTCTCCACATGTTTCAAGCACAGCTGGGAAGTGGATTTATCAACCTCTGGAGAGAACTATTAGCAACTCGAATGTGAGACCTGCTCCTGTGTTCTAAGAGCCAGTAGTCACAGACTTGTGTCCAACAATCAAAGTTACTAATATTGATTATATTCTGAAGATGGGGTAGTCTAGGAGGAGGGTGGGCTTGGGTGGAGCAAAGAGGAATTTGACACCTACCTTTAGCAATAATGAGGACTCTAGCACACAGGGAAACAGGAACTGTGTGCCTAGGCATAGCTAAGTGGGTCAGTTTGTTGGAGAAGCAAAGATTTTACCAAGAGGCTGTAAATTGGAGTCTTGATTGAGTAACGAGTCCCCAGATTTACAAACGCTGATTCTTTCTTTTCCATCTCTGTTTAATATTCTGGATTTCTTCTTGATATCCAAACTCTTGAGCTATTCAAAGGAACTGTGTCCATATCTACACTTCCTACAGTGTGTCCACGTCCTTTGCGAATTTGGTAACATTTTTACAGATCTTAACGCTTAATTGTAGTCTCTCCAAAGATATTCTTTTTCAAAGTGAAGTGATGAATTCTGAAAAATAAAAAGTTCTGGCCTTATTGCTTTGATGAAGATTTGCCGTCCATGACCCTTTAAATATTGAACTTGGACTATAAAAATATCACTTCTTATTGATCACGTGGTTATTAAAGTCAGTAAATGCTGAATTTATATGTCAAATACTTGTAATATTTCTGTAAATATTGGGGCAGAGAGGGGAGATGATAATGCCACTGTGAATTGCATTAGATCTGCCCAACTTTATGTAACTGAAAAATAATAAAACTGTCAGCAAGAATTTCATTGTATATGCCCAGCACTTGTCAAAACCCGTTATGCATCATTTACCCACATATATGTGTCTGTGCATGAGCCCAGAAAACATGCACACACATCAGAGGACAGGGTCAAAGCTCCTGTGCGCCTGAGTACCTCCGCTGGGTCCCTGCGGCACAGCACCTCACAGAACCTGGGACCACGCCGCAACCCATGCGAGCACATTGGGGTTTTATTTTTTTCTTAAAACTCGAGCCTGCTACAGGGGGCAGATCACCTCTCTGGGTCCAGAGAAAAGCCGGGAGCTCATTATTGGAGTAAACACTGATCAAGCATTAAGGGGGGTCCTCAGAATTCTCTTCTACCAATATTCAAACCTTGTCTGGGGCCCGTCAGCAGAGCGCTTTAGATCCCCAAGACACCTTTCCATATAGGCAAATGCTTTCCAGCCAGTAACTGAAAGGGGCCATCCATCAACCACGGGGCAATCTCTCTGCACTGGGGAATGGAGGGGGGGGAGTCAGGGAAGGCCCATGACAGAGAATGGGGAGGCATTTCTAATGGCATTTTGATGTACATGCACAAAATTGATGTCGGAAGGATCATTGTAAAGCCCCAGACAGTGGAGTACTGAGGACATTTTCAGGTGGCTGGCAGATTCTGGCTGGGTGAGCCCAGTATATTTTCTCATGTCACAGTTGATTAGGTTCACAGGGAAGTGGAAAGAGTAAAAAATTCTCTTATTACTGCAGCAGTGCCGTCTCAGCCTCTTTTCCCTTTGAATGCAACATTAGTTTTTTGTCCAGAAGTCTAACTGCTTTCTACAGTTTGGGGAATTGTAAAGCAGAAACAATTTCCCAGCCAGGCTGACCTTCACAGTAATGAGAAATGACTGGAATTTCTCTCTATTTCTCTAACATTTGGGGAGGTTGGGAAGGGGTGGGGGAGGGGGGGAAATATGCTTGTTTTACCTGGTATTATGTTGTGGGTGTCCATTTGGCACTTGGAGCCTAATTTTTTTCCCGTTCAGGGGATTACATGGGCTGTTGCGCCATATGACCTGCAAGCCAGTCCGCACGTGTATTGAGGACGACAGTAATGCACTTTAAGTCTTCCGCTTTCACGGCAGAGGTTGGCGTTGTGTTTCAGCCATTAAACGAATAAATATTTTTCTCTAGGGAAGCTATTTTCATTTACTCTCCAGCCCAGGCTCAGGTGATGAGCGCTGGGGCTGGGACACTCCTCTTTGATTTAAGCCATGGGCCAGCCCTCTGTTGTCCCTGGCAACATCCCAGCGCTGCTGCTCCAAGGCAGTCTCCCTCCGTGAGGTTTGTTGTTGTTTGTTTTGGTTGTTTCTTTTCTTCTGTTTCCTCCCTGACTTCATGCTCATCGTTCCAGCTCAATCAGGTATGACTCTGAGACATTCAAATCCAGCTCTTTTACTCATTAGCTGTGCGTGGCTTTGAGAAAGCCACTGAAATTCTCTGGACCTCCGTTTTCTCACCTGGAAAACGGGACTTGTGACACTTGCCTAATCCCACCAGACTTTTAACTTAAGGGGAAAAACACATTTAGAGTGTGCTATTCCGTCTGTCCTAAATAAAGGGTCTCAATAAACTGGAAGTTGCTGTTAACTAAATTCTGACCATTTAAAAAATATTGTAAATTAGCAATTAATCAGTCACCTGGTCTCAAGCAAGATTCCGCATTTAATCCATTCACTGGTATGTGATATAGAAAGGTGCTGTTCCATGCTTAACCTTGGATGGCATGACTTGGACCTAAATCTCTCCCTTTCCCTCTCTCTCTTTCCCTCTCTCTCTGTGACTCTGTGTCTATCTCTCTCAGTCTGTCTTCTCCCTCCCCCTTTCCCTTCCTTTCCCTCTGTGTGTGTGTATCTGTCTGTCTCCCCTCCCCCTCTCTCTTCTCCTTCCTTTCCCTCTTCTCCATCCTCCCGCTTACCCTCTCCCCCTCTCTCAGAGTCTGTTACAGCTAAGTGTGAAAACAAATGAACAGGAGAACGTTGGGGAGGGTCAGCAGAGGCTAAGGAAAGTGGCTGGGAAGATTCAAAAGACTAAAAGGAATATCAGTGCTTGACTCCTACCCAAGTGACATCCTCAGGCCTCTCTTGGTCCAGACTGGTAGACCAACGCACCTGCCACCATGCCCACCCGGGGGTAGATGGGTTTAGGTCTCTTCCAGCTCTCACCTGGTGAGCTACTGGAATATCATTTCCTATTTGGAATTATGGCTGTTAAAAGGAGAGACACAAATACCAGAAAGTACTCAAAATGCTCAAAATGATAATAATATATCATTCATTAGCTATGATGAACAAAGCTTTTATTATTATTATTTATTATTCTATTTTGATTCTGTAATGGTCTATCTCATTGTTAATATGGGTTAATGTTTACTTGATAAATATATATATATATTTAATTTACAAACCATGTGTAGCATATAATGTTTAATGATATAAATATACATATACATGCATGACATACATAAATGAGCATTTAATTATATATTAAATATATAGTGCAGAGTAAATGAAATATACTAAGTTAAATTATTTCATTTATACATTGACCTTTAGTATCCCTGGTTTGCACATCTGCGGATTAACCAGTCTCGGGGTGCATACCATCCTAGAGTGTACTAGAACCACTTCCAAGTATATACCATGTCACTTCCCTGGAACTGTGCTTACACTTGTTGATGGCATGGGACAGTATGATGTATCATGATACGGCATAGACAATCATGAACTCACAAAGCCATAAATTAGAATTCCAGAACGTCTTAATTCTGCCTGGTCCTAAAATTGTCACTACTCCTTAGAAGCCTTTGCTACTTCCAAAACACGAGCCCTTCACTAAATCTTCAAAGCTTTCCCTTCTAACAGTGAAACAGCAGACAAATTTCTGTGCACTTTTGCAACCTGAGTCTGTCAAAGAGTCACTAAACTCCTCAAATCTTAGATTTCCCAATGAGAAATTTGAGAATTATCTTGCAATGGTCCAAATGTGAAGAAATTAAGACCTTATTTAGTGCACAGGAGGAAAAGTAGTAGGGAATTCTTCAAAGTCAAAATGACTAGAAGGAGCCACTGATTGGCTCTTTGAAATGAGGGGAGAGAGGAGCATGCAGGCAGACACACACCTTGAGAAAGAGGGGCACTGGCAGGGGAAGCAGCTTTTACTACTGTGTATAATCTCCATGGCACTGCTCCAAAGACTCTCGGGAATTTTCTTCAGGTAGGCAAAGACAGAAGAGCTACAATAGTACCATGAATTTAATGTGGAACCCATATATCTCTCCTGGCAGAAGAACCGGTTTTGTTACTCTTTGTCCATTAACCACCCCCTGCTTCCAGACTCTTGACTTTCTAGTCAGTATTACATTTTGTCCTTAGCCAGCTCTTCCCCTGCCATCCAAATGCCTACCCCTCCTCTTCACCCTACACCCACTTCCTTCTGGTATACCTTTATCTTTTTTATTATTGTTGTTTTATTTTGTTTGAGATAGTACCTTGCTATGTAGCCTTGGTTTGGACTAGAACTTACAATGTAGACCAGGCTGGCTTTGAAATTGTCAGTCTTCCTGTCTCTGTCCCCTACGTGCTAAGGTAACGTGTGTTCACCACCATGCCCAGTCATCTTCATTCCTTACGTTTCCATTCTCTCAGTGTGGTTGTTAACAGGACAATTCTTTTATCTTCTTGTGTGATTGGGTACTAAATGGTCTCCCAGTGATACAGTTCCAGTTTCTGTGACCCTGAAGAAGGGCCAGACACTCAGCTCTTTCCATGCAATCACTATTAGCTTTGTGGGGTTTTTTTTTTAATGTTTTAAACACACACACACACACACACACACACAAAAAAAAAAAAAAACCAGGGCCAATTTCTCCACTGGTTTGCCCAACCTGGTCCCTAGGTCTCACGAACACCAACTCCCCTGATCTCCAGAGAGAGCTGTTCACTTAGGTCATGAGTGAGCGGACACTCCTTCTCCAAATGACAGCCCTTGTCATTCGAGGTAAAAAGCCCTTCTGACAGCGGTGTGACTTTCTGAAAGAGGGCATTTATAGAACCTCACATAGATGAATCGTTTTCTTTCAAGCAGGGAAATGTATTTTACTCTTCTTGCTTCAACTGGGATTGAGCTCATTCGTTTCATTTTTTTTATGCTCTCCTGTTTTATTTAGAAATGATCTATTCATCCCATTGCAATTGAAGAAATACATATAACTCAGAAAAAAATTGCTGTATTATTCACATGAGAAGTATAGATGCTCTGACTGAATATTTTCATAGCTCCATTTAATTTGAGCTGTATAAACCTGGCCTACAAATTTTTCTTTTATTTGTTATACTCTGAGCAAGCAGAATAATCCCTGGGGGGAGACCTAGATTCTAATTGCAGCTGCTCCTGTGTCCCTCACTCAGACAAGGTACTTAACCTCAATTTCTTCACCTAAAAATGGGGATAGTAGGATCTATTTTTAATGTAGGATTAAATGAGATGATATATATTAAGTACCTACTTTTTCATTATATATATTATTATTAGTGTTTCATGTGTACAGGGCTGTTTTGGAGGACTCTCCATCTCTAACATCAGGGCTGCACACCATTCTGCTAGCCTAACACAAACATACACTGCTTTGCCTCTTTTCTTCGCAACCTAGCATTATTTATATTGTCAAGGATAGGAGTTCCTTTTTAAGAGCTCATAAAATAAAAATATTGCAACTGGTAATGATAGTGCTAACAAAAATTGCCTTGCTATAATTGAAACTTTTACCTATTTTGCTGTTATATTAGCTTATGTTATGATCATCCATACAGAAGCATGGTCTCTAAGAGTCAATCAAATGCTGCCTCCTCTCTTTCTTTGTCCTAGAAGTTGTCCCCTTTGGTACAAGTGTCACAGTGGCATTTAGTAGTGTCTTAGTTGAGCAGGTTACAAAAAAGAAGTCCAAATCCTGCTTGATATACTAACCAGTGGTGGCTTCTCTATAGACGTCCCCAGAAGAGGGACTAAATGCTGAGAAAAGGGGGCCATCATCTTTCCATGATCTCACTTGCCAGAGAAGGACTCACCCATGTAGTCAGGGGCTGACATCAAATAGAAAAACTACAAGGGTCCAGCCTCCCCACCTGTCCCCACTTTTAAGTCAGGTCACCTTGATTCAACTCTCATGGGTTCATCTAACCTGATTTCAAAAGTGTCCTAAAGGAGTCTTCTGCTGTGGGTTGGGGAAGGCTGATTGGTATGGGTATGTATTATTCTCAAGATATTTGCATGATTGCAATAGACGGTGCCCCTGCTCCAACTGAAGCAGAAAAAAATGGCCTGATTATCAAATAGATTCCTATAATCAGTTGATTAGACTCCTGATTTTCATTTAGTAACCCAGTTTACACCTTTAATAAAATTATACAACCTTCCTAGAATATATATCTTCAAAATTATTTGGAGCTATTAAGTATGTAATTTCAGGATGAAGTATAAGAGAACTGCCATTTTCCCTCCTGACTCGGGTCACAGCTCTCAGAATGGAAGCACCATGGTTCAACAAACCATCTCTTTGACCAGTTGAGAACAAAGATATATATATAGATATAGATATATATAGATATATAGATATATATATAGTGTGTGTGTACACATATATATGCAAGTATGTATTTTATGTAGTATATATGTATTATTTGTGTAAAATATATATATTATTAGATCTTGTCAAATGTTCATGCACTGATCCAATCAGACTGGTTTTCTGGTTGCAAAAGCCACTGAAGATTAATAGCAAGAAATAAGAAAAAAGAAAAGTGACCTCATGATCAGATCAGAGCCTATGAAACTGAGAAGAGTGATGCTCCCTGTCCAGATAGGAAGAGGCAGGGACAGATCAGCTTCATGAAGAGGAAGAAAGCAAACTGTCCAGTGTCTGAGAGGGCACCATGAGCATGTGGGTAGATAGACGAAGATAAAAGAGCGGGTGGGATGAGGCAGGCAATAGGAATCCACAGATCCCAGCAACTTGGGATGATGCTGGATGAGGGGATTCTTGCACAGACTTGTAATCCTGGAAAGGGGGGACTTTAAGAAAAGAGCCCCATCCCCTGGGGATCCTGGGAAGACTAAAGAAGGTACAGACTGGGAGGAAGTGCACCCTGCAGATTTGTAGAGTAAGAATATGAGCAAGAGGAAATCTATGATTTTGTCATGAGAGCTTGGATGCTGCCCAGAATCTTGACTTGTGGCACTGAGAGAGTCAGAGAATATAAGTACACAGTTGTTTAGAGAGAATAAAGATTCTCCAGGCTAGATTCAGAGACACCGCATGACAACAAGGCTGAGGGCGGAATGTCAAGCAGTTCACACACGCTAATTGGTTCTCATTATTCCTCCGAAGTCATAAAAAAAGGTAGGCATTCCTTTAAGCTTAGGAAATCATTAGGTATTTATTGATATTAAGAGATAGGAATTATATGAAAAGTAGTGAAAAAGGGTTCTTGTCCCATCAAAGTACTCAGATTGTGCCTCCACTACTATTTATTTGTTATTTATTATTTATTATGTATGAAACAAGACAGAATCCAATAGAATAGAAAGGAAAATGTTAATGAAGGTTTTCTAATTTGTGTATAGATATCTTACCTGCGTGTGTGTATATGTACCACATGAGTGCTGGGTGCCTGCAAAGGTCACTAGAGGGAGTCAAATCCCCTGTGACTGGAAATCAAATCTGTGAATTACAGATGTCTGTGAATTACTATGTGGGAAGGAAACTCAAGTCTACTGCAAGAGTAGCAAGTGCTCTTAACCACGGAGACATTAACCCAGCCCCAGTTTAGATAGTTTTGAATCATATATTTTTAATTAGTATAGTTTTTTGTTTGTTTCCATTTCATAGTTTTTTTACAATAAGAAACTATTTTGTGTATAATAAAAGTGATAAGGTAGCAAAATTAGCAATGGGCTTTCTAATATTTTGTTTTTAAGAATAAAAATTTAAACACCCCTCAGTATTCAGAGATCCTAGTGAACAAGCATGAGTCCTGTTTTGACTGAGATTTTTCCAAATAGGAACCCAAGGCTAAGCACCGCCCTCAACAACTATCTACCATTGTTTCCTGAAATAGTTTGGCTTACTCTTAGAAAGAAATGATCACTTGCTTTGTTATCCTTATTAAATCTAATGGTACCCAATGGTACAAGTTCTTCAGCACAAAGAACTGTGTTCTGACCTCTTCTGCCATCAACAATAGCATGTGGAAGTCAGCAGTGAGGACAGAAGTCACAAGAGTTATTGTGTTCGTGGGCCAAATGCCAGAAGGAATGTGTGAAGGTGTTCGCAGTCACACAGCAAACCAGTGCTTAGGGTGTTGGATCACTGTTGATGAAGCTCTTCAGCTCTCATTGCCAAATAGCCTGAGCAAAAGCTGCACATGTTCCAGACTATGCAGGCAACCTCCCTGCACATCCATCTCTTGGCTTGCATCATCTCTCTCTAGCATTCCCGCCACAGTGGATTCCACAGAAAGCTTCAGGCTTAACTATCCTCTCTCACTCCTTCCTGCCAAGGCACAGTGAGTCAGTTCTCGCACCTTTCTCCCCAAATGCTCAATTTAAATATGAGAAGTGAGACTCCTCAGAAAAGTCTTAAAATAAGTAGTGAATTACAAATCATTCAGCATAAGACACTCAAAGACCTTTGCTCTAAAAGCTGATTCAATAATCCAAAGCACTGCCCACTTAGAGGTCTCGGAGAGGAAGATAAATCCAACTAGCCCCAGTGGTTCTCATTTGTTCCACCAAAGTCAGGAGGAGGAATTTTATTGGCTGTGTCTCATAAAATAATAGACACTCCATCCTTAGAAGCACTTGCATTTGGTTCAGATCAAATGCTCCAGGGCTTGGGCCAGACACCATGGCAAGGCAGTTCCCTTTCTACAGTAGCAATGATAGATAGCCGTGTTGAAATCTGTGCAAAGTTTCTTAAAGTTTTAACAAAATCCATTGCAACGCAAAGCTTGTCCACTTGAGATCCCATCTGAAGTCTGTAGAATATACAACAACAAAGGGAACCTATAAGGCAGTTGGAAGTTGCAGATGTTTGGTGATTCTTTAGTAAGGTCAGTCTGCTGAATGTATTGAGTACAAATTAAGTTAATAAATATCTGGCTGTAAATAATTGTCCAGGCTTAAACAGCCCAACTTGCTCCTGCCTCAGGATCTTGCACTTCTTGACATCTCTCTACCTGGTCATATGTCATATTTTTACATGAGTGGCTCCCTCTCATCATTAAACGGTTTCTCTTTCTCACCTTCTCTGAGATATCTCTACTTCTGTTCTCTCTACTCTACCAGTTCCCCTTCCACATTCTCCTGTTTTGTTTTCTTCCCAGCATTTCCCACTACCTAAAATTGCCCATTGTTTGCCCCTGACTGTCTATCTTCTACAAGAAGGTAACAGTAAGCACCCTGCCCCATGTGGGTCTTGTCCCTGATTTCTCCAGTATCTAGAACAGGGACAGACACCCACTAGATAAAAGGTGGGTGGGTAGATGGACAAACAGACAGACAGACAGATGGATGAATGGACAGATTGATAATTCCACTTATCACTTGTTTCTTTTTGCTTGGTATCTTACTTTTCTCCTTGTGAACCATATTTTAAGCATCACCCCTACCATATTTTGGGATATAATGCTGTTGCACAATAACTCTTTATAAAATTACAATGGAAGCAAAAATATAATGGATCAGGTTCATTCTACATATGTGAAAGTTTTTTGTTACAGAAATAAAACCTTATAATGAATGATGTTTAGAGAGTAATCCTTAAATGCTTTTTAAAAGCCAGAACATGGAAGATGTTATTTGCATACATGGAATTTATAACCTGTCCCCATTCAAAGGGTATCCAAGAGGGATTATGATAAAAAATATATAACAGTCATAAGCAAAGTCAATAAAACAAACACCAAAATCAATGCAGAGTGAAAGGAAAATAAGACACCAAATGGGTAGGCTAATACCATGTCTATAATTGCTCATTAAACTTAACTCTGGACTTCCCAAGGGTGAAGTCAGGAAATAATAGGTTCTGTAAATCTCACAACCTTGCAATAGCAAAAGGAGCCGTATGTGACAAATGACCAACCATTCCCTTTCGCGTGTTTATTCAGTCAACGAACGTCCATCGCTTCCCTAAGAAAGCACAGCATCAATGCCAGCAGCAGTGCAAGGAAGTAAGAGCATAAGACATGGTCTCTGCTCTGGGGTTGCTTTTAGTTCTAGAAGATGTACTGGGAAATTAGGCACGGCTATGACCAATTTTAGTATGGCAGATATTAATTAGAATCACATGCAGATTACTTAGGGATAACAGAAAAGTCTGGTTTTGATGGGAGAGTTTTGTGTTGGCTCAGAAAGGAACTCACCGATAAAAAAGAAGTCTTTAGGCCATGACTCTGCATTGGAAAGAGTGTGCTGGCTTCTAGAAAGAGCAATGCTCTTCAAGTACTTAGGCCTTAAGAATGCTATGATCATCTTACAATAAGCAAACCCTGTGTGAGCACTGAACATGAGACTTGGTATAAGTGCCTAAAGCCAGTGTCTTCCCTATTCTGCATTCCCACTGTAAGAAATGGAGACTTAGAGGGGACAAGTGTAGGTGTGCCTTCAGCTCCTCTTTGGTGGGTGACATGCTGGTCCAGCTGCCTGAAGTGACCCCTGTCAGCAACTCATCCTAGGTGGCCTCAGTTGCAAAGGGCCTCCTTCTTTAAGGTCATGCACCGCCCAGGATGACCCACATCCCATGACCGACTCATGTGACCTTTTAAAGCTCTGACCCTTGCGAATCTTCACTCCTCAAGTGTTCCTCTTCTCTCTTACTGTGTAATCTGATCTGTTCTGTCATATTGCTTTAAACAAAGTATTTGTGCTCCTTTTGTTTTGCTTTGTTTTTCAAGACAGGGTTTGTTTCTCTGTATAGCCTTGGCTGTCCTGGAACTCACTCTGTAGACTAGACTGGCCTCGAACTCACAAAGATCCACTTGCCTCTGCCTCAATGCTGGGATTAAAGGCATGCGCCACAACCACCCTGCTTCTTGCTCCTTTAAAATAAGTAACTAAATCAATAAAGCCCAGCTCTGTCCGTATTTATAAACTGCTGTAGCTCCACAGCTTCCCTGTGGGCTTGGAAGACATCCAGACAGACCTGCATCAAACCCAAGTTCTCCGCTCACTCCTTTCACCTGCTCCTTTTACAGGGCTCAGTCCCAGAGGCCTTCCTTCAACAGCAACCTATGCCTTATAGCAGTGGTTCTCAACCTGTGGGTCACGACCCTTTGGAGTCAGATATCAGATATTTACGTAACAGTAGCAAAATTACAGTTATGTAGTAACGACGAAATAATTTTAGAGTTGGGGTCACCACAACACGCGGAACTGTATTAAGGGGTCGCAGCATTAGGAAGGTTGAGAACCATTGCCCTACAGAGCCTGTTTCCAGGTAAACCCATCTGGAACCTTGTGAAAGTAGGAGGATGGCAAGCTCCATTTAAAACCTGCACAATAGGGGCTGGAGAGATGGCTCAGTGGTTAAGAGCATTGCCTGCTCTTCCAAAGGTCCTGAGTTCAATTCCCAGCAACCACATGGTGGCTTACAACCATCTGTAAAGAGGTCTGGCGCCCTCTTCTGGCCTTCAGGCATACACACAACAGAATATTGTATACATAATAAATAAATAAATATTTAAAAAAAACCACTTACCAAATTCATTAAAAAAAAATAAAACCTGCACAATAGCACACAAACTCAGCGATTGCTCTAACTGCCCAACGTGATGCCGACACAGGTGCCGACACAGGCATGAAGTTGGAGCTGCATGTTTGGGGGCAGCTGCCCTGTGTGCATCCTCGGGGTGACTTCCCAAGGAAGAAGAAAACTGCCTTTCGGCCTTTACATAACGGCAAATGAGGGTGTGTAGAGGGTATTTTAATTTAAAATTTTGATTCTTCAGAGAATTTCACACATAAATGCTGTATTTACACCATTCGTCCCTGTCTCTCCTGCTCCAACTCCTCCTCCAGCCTCTCCACTCCCTCTTAAATCCATTCTCTTCTTTGTTGTTGACCTACAGCGTTGATCTAATTGATATGAGCTCAGAGCCGATCTTGTAACATTGCCCTTATTTAAATGAATCGAGTGTGGAGGGGCAGGCCTCAGCATGTGTGTGGCCGTCAGAGGATAACTTGAAAGAGTTCTCGCACTCTACATGCGGGTTCTGGAACTCAATCTTGGACAGTTAAACTTAGTAGTAGGTGTAGGGAGAATGTCTTTTG
This sequence comes from Alexandromys fortis, assembly GCF_014885135.2. Lineage (NCBI taxonomy): Eukaryota > Metazoa > Chordata > Mammalia > Rodentia > Cricetidae > Alexandromys > Alexandromys fortis. The sequence continues at coordinate 19,866,741 of NW_026067924.1, forward strand.
AAGTCAAGTATTTCACTGCTCTTGGTAGTTTTCATTCAGAAAACGGAATCATCTCAGGAACAAAGGCGCTTCCACAGCCTTTGTGATGGCCTTGGTCAATAGTTGTCCTCTCCTTGCATCTGCCGTTTGAGTGTCCTGTCGGGAGACTTGTGTGATCATAAGAACAATTAGCTGTAGGAGTTTAATCAACTGTTCAAAGCAGCTTTGGGTTCATGGCAAACTTGGCAAACTTGATGGAAGGTGGAGAGTTTTTCACACATCCCTGCTCCCACCCCTGCACAGCCTCTCCTACTGAAGCACCCCACGTGCATCCAGATGGTGTATTTGTTATCATTAAGGATCCCACAAAAAACAGCATTTTCACCTAAAGCTCAGGTCTACATGAGTGCTCACACTTGGTCTTGCTCATCCTCTCCTTTAGACAAGTGTATAATGGCGTCCATCCTCATTCATTCCCCAGAAGTCCTGGGGACCTCCTCTTCCTCCCACCACTGCCTTTACCAGAATATCACAGTTGGAGTCACAGAGCACATACATAGACTTTTCATAGTGGCATCATTCACTTTCGGTGAGCCGCTACCTGTTAGAATGACTCACATTGAGAACACACATGCTGAAGCTAGAGAAACCTTGATGCAACGGGCACTTGTGAGAGTACAAAGACAGCCACTTTGGAAGGCAGTTTGACAGTTTCTCGCAAGCATAAACATACTCTTGCTGTGCAGGCCACCCAGTGTGCTCCGTCATATTTACCCAACAAAGCTGAGAACCAGCATCCACACTAAGACCTGCTCTTGAATGTTTGTATTCTCTTCATAATTGCCCAAACTTGGTAGCAATTAATATATCCTTCAGCAAGTGGGTAAATAAATAAAATGTGATACCTTGGGAATATTTAATGTCTACTGAAATTGAGTACTCACCACTAAGAAGGAGTGAACTAGCAAGCGATGAAAGGAGAAGAAGAAATTAAATGTGCATTACTAGGTGAACGAAGCCAACCAAAATGATTTGAAAGAAAGAAAAAGTTGCTGTGGGTGACGCATCTAATGGCTGGGTGAATTCCCTAGACTCTTGTCTTCTAAGGAAAACAAAAATGAGAAGGGACAAAAAGTACTAATTTTACTGCCAAGTTCATATTTCGCTTATTCTGTTAAATTAATGGCTATTACATGAAGTGCATTTTATATCTGAAACCATTTCCACTTGAAACAACATATTTTTATAATGTGTTGCGTGATTACTACTTGAATACAAGGTGACAAAGTTCATGAAAGATAAATGCATTAAAAATGTTTAGAAAATTACAGGATTGTTTTGAAATATTTCTAAAATGGAATGTAATTTTCAATGCATTTCCTGTGTTTATTTACCATAATTTTACTGTTTTGCTATCTTTATACGTCCCTATACATCAGTGCATTGGCTCCTCCTTCCCGATTTTGAGAGATGCTCGTCACTGAGAGGCAGATCTACAGTGGCCATAGTGTGCTTAGCCATGGCCAGAAACACAGTTGCTGACTTTCAGGAACTCAGAAGCCCCTGTATCACATGACCTTCTACCCTCCTAAGTGAAAATTAAGGGCAAGGTGGCACCGCGAGATTATATCAAAACGTGCTATCACCTGCACTCCTGGTACTGAACAAATTTATCCCAGAAACATCAGGGCTTCTTTAGTCCAGGTGTCACACGCTTCAAAATGAACTTCAGTGTCAAGTTCCAAACTGTAAAACTGGCTTGGCTTTTTTTATAACCAGGTTTTACATTGTAGCACCCAGGTACCCCAGTGCTCTGTCTTCTGGAGTCTGTGAAGGCCTTTGTTCAGCTGACTTACAGTTGTTTACCTTTTCACATCAAGTAGTTTGTTTTTTTTTTATTAAAAATCTATCATAGATTTAACATTCTATTGCTCCCTGTGATAAAACATCATGATGGTTTCATCATATGGAAGTGGTTTCAGCCATCTCAGCTTGACGGGGGGTTTACACACCAACCCTGCCCACCCCAGGCTGCCGGAGCTGCCGCAGAAGTCAATGAGCTGCACGTCGTGCTAGAACCTTGCCATAAGCAGACTCCCTAAAAGCTTACTTCTGCCATGTTGTCCTAAGGTTCCATGGCAGAAAGACAAAAATCAGGCTGCTTGCTACCTGTTCTTGGGGTTGGAAACTGTGACCCAAGTATAGGATTCTTTTCTGAGAATACCATAGCCTCTGAAGCTATAACAACTGATCAGTGAGTAAACTTTATGGAGACAAACAAGCCATGTGCATAATAATAAAATCCACACAGCTTAAACAAGGGCCTCCATCTGTCCACAAGTGCTCAAAACCAAGATATTCTGCATTAACACTTATTATAAGCACTTTTTAATAATATGATTATTGAGATAGAAGAAATGAGGATTTTTTTAATTACATAATGTTTGGTCTATTAGCTTTGGTTTATTATTAACTAGCTCTTACAACTTAAATTAACCCATTTCTAGTAGTTTATATTTTACCCACAATGCTTGTGGCTTATTACCTCACATCTTGCTTCTCTGGCAGCTGTTGGTATCTCCCTCGATGCCACCTTCTTTCTCCCTGTATTCAGTTTGGCTTTCCCACCTAGCTGTAGTCATTCTTGCCATAGGCCAAAGCAGTTTCTTTATTAACCAATGGTAATAAAACACATTCACAGCATACAAAAGAGAATCCCACATCATCTCACCTCTTCTGTCTAATTAAAAAGGAAGGTTTTAACTTTAACAGTACAATTGCATTTAACAAAACAGTTATCAAGCAAGAATTATAGCTACAATATTTAGTATATTTGTATTTGACAAAATTAATGAAAATACTCTATCATCTATTCTGTCTTTGTGAGTCTAAAGTTTCATACCTAATTTATAATTTATCATAACTAAGGAAAAGTATCATTATAACTATCTAGTCTTCAACCCCATCAAAGACTTCAGAAGGATATAATATTACTTAAGTAAACAGGAACTGCAGGCAGTAAACAGAAAATTTTGGAAGTTGATTACAATATAGATCCTGTTTAGTTAGGTAACATTATATGTAAATAACTTCCAAAATTCTAGAAAAGACAGAGATATCTGACTGTCTGACAGTCACCCAAAGTTCTTTTGTAATATTGGGGCATCTATCTTTAGCCTATATGCCTAGAATATCTGGCAGAGTTCTCAGTGAAGCAAGAAATTTGAAACTGTCTTATCTATATTGGCAGTTGGTCAGTCATTTTCCTCTGTGTCCTACAGAATGTCTGGCAGTTTCTTCTGTGAAGAGGTACCCTGAAGGACCATCCCACCCTGTTTTGACAAAGTTCAGTGGTCATTTTTCTTTGGGTCCTGCATGTCCAGTTCATGTAGCATACTGTCAAATAATTCAGGCAAGAGCAGTTTTTTGCCCAAATGGCTAGTCACACCACATTGAAAGCAAACTCCATAAGGAGTTTCTTCAGTGCCCATCATCCTTTTGAAGTAATTAGTGCTACCAGGAGCAGACATGTCTCACTGTAGAGAAAAGTCTAAGTTCTTAAAACATTTTAAATGCCATATTCTGTAGGTTTTGAAGTATGCGAGGATTACCTATTTGAAATATATCTCTGCATATCTAGAGAACCTAACTAACGTGACTGTAAGTTTGACTATTATAGATGACTATTAATTTATATTTCTTAACAATACATTACATTTTTATTTTTGTTTTTGTTTTGTTTTGTTTTGTTTTTTAAGAAAGGGTTTCTCTGTATCTTTGGAGCCTCTCCTGGAACTTGCTCTGTAGACCTGACTGACCTTGAACTCACAGAGATCTACCTGCCTCTGCCTCCTTGGTGTTGGAATTAAAAGTGTGTGTCACTACTGCCTGGAGGCTACATTTTTAATTGAGACACATAAACATAATACACATATAGTATAGAGATACACATATAGTATAACAAAATTGACCTTAAATTTCTATCAGTAAACCAAAATCCATACCAATTGAAGAAGTATTTAGAGATTAACAGTTGTTTTTTGAATTAAAGTAGATTCAATAATCTACCATTTAATCATTTCTACATTATATTCCCCTTTTTTCTTTAGAAAGGGATTGACTATTACCATTAACCATTTATAATCAACCCCCTTTAAATGAAAACAAATGTTTGTAAACAATATTTTTGGAATTGGGACATAGTTTTTATGCTACTCCTGATTGGGGTAATCAGCAGGTAATCTTATGGGGATCCTGAGAAAATTTAGGATTATAGTTAAATCTTGGCTATAGTAGTCTGTGAGGCTGCTTATCTCAGCCAGTTTTCTTGAAGCTGTTCTGGATGTAGGATCATCGCTTTCCATCAGAGATCTCTCAGAGTTTTATTTGATCAAACTATATTAGCCTAGAAGGAATCCATAGCTTCTCATCTTCTGTGGAAACAAAAGCAGATCTTCTTTTCCAAAGCAAAAATCCTTAGACCCAAATTATAATAACAAGATACCTTTATGTCAGTTTATCTTAGTAGCCCCCACAATTAAATGTGCCTCTGCTTTTAGCTCATTAACAGTCAAAAAGTTCAAAGAACGCACAATAGTATACATAATCCAGACTCTCTGCATATTTTCCATCTTTACATGGCTTTTTAAATTACTTTTATTGTCTCTTTAAAGACTTTGTTTTATTTTTTCAAACTATTTGTTTCTTTCTATAACTGCCTATACCCATTTTTTTCTTTTTTAAGCCTATATATATTTATTAAAAACATTGTGACCCCTTTAGACGATTTTCTTGTTTGTATGTTTTTGCTTTTTTATTGCATATCTGTAACTTTTTTGTCACTGTTTTAACTGGTAAGTGGTATGGCTAGGACCAGAACAGCCTCTTTGACTGTTTATTGTGTCCTGATTGGCTTTTAAACTTGGCAGAGGTAGCAATGAGCATGATGCTTACTTCCCACTCCCCAATGCTGACATCAGGTAGTCACATTCAGCCCACAAACCCTTTTTGTTTGTGTGAGCAAAAGCTAAATCTGCCACACAGTGCAACAGCAGATTAGTCTCTCTATACCGAGGTCTGTGTGAGACTGTAGAAACCCACCATGCGTCTTAGCTCATGGCAACTAGCAGCCAGCTCCATCTTGTAGGCAGCTATTGGTAGATGTGTCTCTGTGGACGGCAGGAAAGACTAGGGAGCCCAGTATGGCTTCACTGTTGTGCATTTAGAACCCTCTTAAAGTTTTTTAAGTCTTATGTGGATCCATGCCAGACGGTAGACGCCACTTGTACTGGAGGTTTCTCATCCTACCTGGGACTGCAGCCACTTCTAAAATAACCACTCCGAGGCTTAGTATTAATTACATACTGTTTAGCCTATTAGCTCAGGTTTATTATTAACTAGCTCTAACAACTTAAATTAACCCATTTCTATTAGTTTATATTTTACCACAAGGCTTGTGCCTTGTTAGCTCACATCTTGCTTATCTGGTGGCTGTTGGCATCTCCTTGTTTTGCTTTCTTAATTGAATCAGTAGGTTTTAGGAAAAGATTCCTTGAAGCTTCATAAAGATAGAAACTGTCCCTTGACTTGCACTTTGGGTCTCTCTTTCTTTCTTGTCTTTTCTACAAACTCCGTAGCACCTATGTTCCCTTGTAGGGAATCAACAAGTGTTGGGAATCAAGATATAATAAGCGTGAGCAAATAAAGAGTGCAGTAAGCTTTTCAATTGCTAGAGATTGGAGCAGTACTAACTGCTGTACCATGGCATAAATTTATTCTCTTTCCATCACAGGAGTATTCACAATTATTTGTTTAAAGTGAACGAGAGAATAAGAAATACAGGAAGAATGATTCTGTAATATCAACAAATTCACCTAACTAATGTGCCATGACACCAGGCAATTGGTAAAAGCAGCACTCTGTATGTAAGTAAGAAAATATCATGAAACTCCATAAAAAGATGGATTTTCGGGTTATTAGGTGGAGGACTGGACAGGAAAGGAAATGAGATGTGCTGGTTTGTAGTGACTATTTGTCTACATAGCACTTGTATAAAATCTGATTTAGGGTTAGTGTGCTCCCACAATGAGGCCTTTCTACTATAAAATCAAATAAGTGTGTTATGTTGAAGCAAAAGCTAGTTTCTTGCCTCTACTCTGGGATTAACTATTTTATCAGTAAATTTAAAAGTCAAAGAGAAGCACATGCCTTTGAAGAGCTTTATAATAACTTCCCACCCGATTACAACGTGGCAATCAGATTCTTTTCCTTCTTCTTCATCTAGTGTCTTCAGAGCAGTTCCTCAATTGTCCTTCCTAACATGAACTCAGACCCCCTGCAGCACCTAACTGTCTCCCCAGTGTGATTCTAGAACACTCACTAAGATACTCCTGTTCACTCTGGGGGAGCCTCCTCTGTTCATCTGCAGTGATGTCAGGCCTTTGTGAAGTCAGCTGTACAGAGCCTCGCTTCTGACTTAGTGACCACTATAAAGCCACAAACTATTTGTATACCCAAGGGGCCTGATACTCCATAAATCCCCATCACAGCTCAATGCTGTCCATCAAACCCAGTGATTTAAGAAAACAAACAAACAAACAAAAAACCACCAAAGGCCACATTTACTACCACCTTAACTTTCAGTGCCCAGCCAACGACATGAGTAGCTTACTGGCAGACATACATGTTCAGAAATGTGTTACTGGGCCATTTCACCACCCATGGTGCAAATAATACAGAGTGCAACTGGACGGTGTAGCTCAATTACTTGCTGACTGTGTGATGCAATCAAGAAGAGACACAATAAACAAAAAATGGAGAGACTGCTGCACACATAATACAGCATACTGTTTTACAGTTAAGTTCCTGCATAATTAAAGGAGTACATTCTAAAATCACAAAGTATAGTACAGTAAATGCATTCATCAGTGACATAGTCAATTCTTTTTATTATAAAGTATTATAGGCTATATGTAAATGCTATACGTTCTTATGATTGGTATGTTTGCTAACATCAACACAAAATATAAGTAAGGTCTTATGCTACGGCAATATGGCAACTACAACATTACTAAGCAATATAAATGCATCAGTTCCATTGTAGTCTTATAGACCATGATTCTATATGCAGACCATCATTATCTGAAACATCATTATAAAACACATGACTATAATCTCAAACCAAGTGATTAAGCCCCCTGTCCAGTCCTCCACACCATTTCCAGGCTTATAGTGTCTTAGAGATGCCACAGGGATTTTCATCTTAGCAGTCCAAAGAAAAGCTACATATTCATCTCTACCTACCAGCATTATTAGATTTCCATCCTGAAAATTTAATTCTCAACTATGGTCAAAACGATCATTCAGGGCCATGGTAGCCTTGCAGGTTATCTGCCTGTACAGCTGCATTTACTGAGCCTAATTCGCCTGATGAACTAACACCTAAGGACTCAGAAGTTTCTGGACTTCCCACCCCACACTTAAAGCCTAGGTTGACCAATGCAATGTGAAATGAGAGAGTTGAAGGTATTTTTAAAAGGAAAGAGGCTGATACATTTATTTAAAAAGATATTTACTAAAGATTGAAGGGTTGACTTCTCACAAAGGTCTTGTACCTAAGGCAGATAGCTTTTTCATGCATTTGCATACTAATTCAGTAAACATCTACCAACGGCCTCCTTAGTGTCTTTCATTGTGAAAGAAACTGAAGACACAGCTGTGGCCCAAAATCTGCTAAAGAGAGTCTAGAGAGAGGAAGAAAGAGAATAGACAAACAGCCTTTGATGAGCGCTGTGAAGGGACTAGATAGGATAAACAGTAGAAAGGTGTATTCATTATATTTCTAATTGCCGTGGAAATGTGCTCAACACAAGAAACTTAAGAAAGACAGGATTTAGGGTCTTTTCTAGCTCATGTTTTGAGGGTGCAGGCCATTGTGGTGGAGATGGAATGGCATCAGGAGCATGAGTCTGCAGTCAAGAAAATGACATTTGAATGGCAAGGAGAGGTATCAAAGTGTAAAACCGTTGGATAGTTTAGAATATTAAAAATGACCAAACAACTACCTTGGATGTTGTGATGGTGTGAAGGTACTCAGTCCTACCACACTGCAATACCTGTAAGAGAGAAAATGGATACAAACACTATAGTAAGACTTACAGGGGGCTTACTACTCTATGTCAGGAACTCTTCCAGTATGTTTCATGAATTGGTTCATATAAATGGCTAGTTTTATTGTTTTATTTCATGGTTTTACATGTATGTGGTGCTAAGATTTGAATCCAGGACCTCACACATGTCAAGTACATGCTCTACCACTAGACTGCATCATCAGCCTTGAGGCATGTATCTTAAAATTTTAGGAAACCATAATTTATTCCCATTTTACTAAAGTTGGAGAAACTGAGTAACAGAAGGAAGAGCTACCTTAGAGCAACTTCAGAATCTAGTTCCAGAATCCAGGCTCCCAGGCATGGTACTCTACCACTTCCCTTTTAAGCTAGGAAGGCCCTTTAATCGCCGGTCACATTTCTGTCCAGGTCCAGGTGCACAGATCACAGCTGTTTAGATGTCTTAGAACCTACTCCATCTTCTCTCAACTGTAGACTGCCACCCTCCGAGACTGGAGATCAATTATTGGATGGCTTCATTTTCTTCATTTCCTTTGCTACCAAATTTCTTCACCTGTTTGAATAAGTCCCATGAAAGAGGAAACATGTCAGTCTGTCATTCATTACCATACAGTGCCTTAAACACGCTCAGTACTGACTAAGTGCTTGCGGGCTGAAGAAATCAGTAAGTGAAAGGCTGTATTGATGTCTGTACCTGCAGCATACACATTACTATATAAAAGGACACCTGTTGGTTTATTTATATTTCTGCCATGCAATGTATTTAGCTGTTTTACCAAGCAATTCTCCAATTCCCTGTGAACACTGACAATAATGCCTACTGTTTAATTCCATTCTGCGGCTAATTATCTGAAGTTAGTGCAGGCCTCACAAGTAAAATGCATAAGCTCACAAGATCAACACACACACACACCTAACATGCATGCATATTACATATGTCAACTGTAAGCATTGCATCCCCAGAGTATCCCGGCTTCTGTTTCCTTTGGCTACAACTCAGAATCCCACCAGTTCCTCTTCCTGTACAATAATTTGGTATGATAAATCACAGAGCAAGGTTTACTGGTCATGAACATCAAAAAGGATGCAAATGAACAGTTTAACTACATCAGTGGTTATCTACTTGTGGGTTGTGTCACCTTCGGGGTCTCATATCAGCTATCCTGCATATTAGATATTTACTTTATGGTTCATAACAGTAGCAAAATTGCAGTTATGGAATAGCAGCAAAACAATTTTACAGTCAGGATCACCAGAATACAAGGAATTGTATTTAAAGGCTCACAGCATTAGGAAGGTTGAGAACGGCTGAACTAGATAAAAGGATGCACAGGCGAGAGCCAGAGGGTCCTGAGTGCAAGAGCTTCTGTTTCTAGGTGGTCTGAGGCACAGTCACCTCCCTTTCAGCCTATGAACCCTCCAAAACCCAGTCTACGCACGACTAAAGCTTTGAGATCAGCAAGTACCCTCTCAGGCACTCTTCAGTCCCTGGAGGGCAGGAGTGAGCTGAGACTTCTAAGCCTCTGATAGCATAGCCCGATGGTCCTGACAACCAGCCTCCAACCTCCGGAACCAACTCACAAGCATAAGCTCCGGTGAGGTACAAAGGGGGCTATTAGCATATACGGCTGCTCTTTGTCCTTATAACACTCAGAAGTGCCAAGCATTCAAGACCTCCGTGATAACTAAAGAGGGGGAGGACCAACTGTGTGTTTATTATCACGTCACAAAATCTCTGAGATTGGTTGGAATTCCAAGTTTTCACGAGCCGTTCCCACCCCTCTGCTTCAACAACTGTCACACTCCAAGGGCTTGCTTAGGCTACAGAATTCATTTTACCTCATGAGCCAAGAGTCAACAACACCTGGGGGTTTCCAGCCCTCAGTTGCTCACAGGATGCTCTAACGTGATGGCTGTCAGGTGTGAAAGATGAAGCCCCAGCTTCCTCATATTGGGTACGAGGCCCCATGCCTGAGGCCCCATTCACACTCCAGAACTCCGCAGGACCAGACTTCTCTTCTCCCTGACCTGTGGCTAGAGAATCAACACACACATTATCTGCTAAAATTCCAGTTAGGAAATATGACTAGGTATTAGAAAATAGTAAGCTACAATGCTTGTCAGTTGATGGTTAAGATTAGTTTCAGAAGCATGAAGAAACCGGTGTGATTTTATGACAACGAACCAAAGTGTTTTAGGTTTTAGGTTAGTAAAGCGCTTCAGCACACTTCACCCGAAAGATCACCGAAGACCTTTGTTTGTTTGACAGATGTTGAACGGAACAGACAGCAGCATTTAACACAGGACCATCTCCACACTACAGCAGGAAGTGAGAGAGCCAAGGATCAGCTCAGTATGAAAACACTCGAAAATGGTTTCCAACTGCTCTAGGGGTCTCACGCAGCAATAATCATAGAGCAGGTGAAAGCCTCGCTGCATAAAACACAGGGGAAGTAGCTCATTGGAACAGACATCCAATGTGTGTCTACTGGAATTCCCCTCACCACCTTCGGAGTTGAGGAGCAGAAGTACTGATTTGATTAAAGAATCCCAAAACACAAGAGGTGTGCTTCTTTCCCACATATAAGGAAAAGGAAAACCAAAGTCTTAATTACGTATATGAACTAAACACTGCAATATTTTCCTGGCTGCTTCTAAACACTCAGCGAGAGTCATTTGGATGTTAAATGAGGAGTCAGCTGTGATAAATGCCCTTCTCAGCGTCCTCATTTAAAATGAAATGGGATCACATACCCAGACTCTAAACTAAAAGTTAGTAGCAAAAAGAACTGTTCCTAAACCCACACTCTGTGAAATCCACATGGCTCCTAAGGAGAATGATAGAACCCTGGACCATGGGCACGTAAGCACCAGGAAGACTCTGAGCCTACGAGCCCAGAGAGCCCTCTTGGGACCTAGGCAAAAATCCAGACACACGTCACAGCTAAGCTGCAGCGTCGTGCTGTCCTATTTATGCAAGTGAGTTTTACTCTTGTAATTTAACAGTGATTTCTTTAAAAATGTTGTCACTGCTTATATTCAACTTTCAGAAACACGAGTCTTTTACCGAGATGCAGGATAGCAATCCCTCAGAAAAAAAAAAAAAAAAAAAAAAAACAGAAAGCATTGCTCTGTGCTGTGATGACATCCGTGATGATGACATCTGTAGATGACGTCCACGGTGCCTCTGAAGGCTGCTCTCTGGATGACTTCGTTAATTTTTCCAACATGATCTAATGTCCATAAACAACGAAGAGATACACAATGCATATAAACCTGAAAATATGCATTTATTCTCCTGAGATCAGCACCATAATGATGTGTGAACACAGACATAAATAACTGTAGGTAGAGACGAGGGAAATGGGGAGTCCAAGGTGATCCTTAGATACACAGAACATTTGAGGCCATCCTGGGCTACAGAGGAAGACCCAGCTGAGAACAAACAAACAAACAAACAAAACCAGAAAACCCTAAAGTAAAATGTGCATGAAAGTGGTTGGGTTGTCAGCGTGAGCTACGGGTGTGTATCCAGAGCTCTCACCGGCACGCTCTCGTCTGATTCTCATTACACTTTTATAAGTGCTCTCATTTCCCCACCTAGTGTATCCAGAATAAAAACCAAGGTTTGAATTTCTTACATCTACTGAGACCACCTGGTTTTGCTGCCTGACTCTCTCCTGCCTGGACAGGGGAAAGGTGAGGTTCGGTGCCCTATTTCAGTGGTGCACAACCGCATCTGAATTATTTTGTTTATTTTGTAAAACCCTAAAAGGGGAAACGTCTTAGGAAATGGGTGTTTCAGTGAGTGGATTATTAGACAAGCCGTGGATCTCGAAAGCCACGGCTTGGTGTGCTCAGGATGTAACGGGAAAACGCGAATTCACGGCAAATCCTTCCTCTGAGCCTTCCTGTATTTATAACATGAACACACCAAAACCAGCATGTCCTGAACTGATCTGTTGAAAATACACCATGTAATACAGTCGGACTTCTCCCAGGCTGCCTTTTCCTAGTAGGTGCATTGGCAGTGAAAGCTATGAAGGCATAAACTTGGCCGCCACCTCCAAGTGCCCACATGGCCCTGGAACGTCACCGCGCTCTTTATGTGCATTTATCGTGCATGAGCTCACAGCTGTCCAAATCTACCCTGAGTCTCCAGCCGGGAAGAAAGAGTGATAGGAACACTGCTAATGTGACATGACTGTGAAGAACACAGGATGACATGGCCGGAGGTGATGGCCATTCCCCATCCCCTGCCACTTATCTTGATGGCAGCGCATCACTGCCCAGGAAGTCACAGACAGAAGAGCCTAGAAGTATTTGTGAAACTGTATAGACCACGAACACCATCTAAGTCACTCTCACACTGACTTGTACCACAAGGGCCACATTGGGTGTTGGTAGTCTAGCTCTAGAGCATGGTCAGGAAGACCCCAGAATCAGACGCCATTCACAGTTACAAAGCAGGGAAGCTAGCTGGACAGGAATGTAGAAAGTCATTTGGGGCTAGTGGCATACAGCTCAATAGCAAAGTTCTTGTCTAGAATATATAAAACCTGGATTGGTTCTGCAAAACAGAGCAAATATATACATATATATGTATATATATTACACATATATATACATATATGTATATATATAATCATCTACGTTGGTATTTTCCCCTTTCAGATGGAAAGACCATGCATGCAAGCACCCACACCCACATGTGTTCACATGCAGAGACACATAGAAATGTCGTTAGGGCAGGGAAATCTTAAGTCCAGGGCACAGAGGAAATAAATGTCAGTAAACCAAACACACCTTCGTGGTGGTCAAGCAATCTTTTCAAACACCTGTTCCCCATTTCCAACCCTTAAGCACAAAGACTCGGCAGGTTTTTTTTTAAGTAATTTATTGGCTTTATATTCAAAATGAGCTCTCTGTGAAGTTTCAGATTTGGCAGCAAACACAAAGGACAATGGTGAACAGTACACTGGTGTCTGAGATGCAGGGAGTTCTCAATCTCCGTTACTGTGCTCCACCCAGACGGTCGGTCCATTGTTTCCCAGATGATATCTTGGTTGACCTAGAGTATATCAAACTTAAGTGTTTAACAATTGAACAAATTATGTGCTCTTGGTTAAACGGGAATAACTGCCTATCTTCTAGAGAAGATAAGTTTGTACATTTTCTATGTACAAACTGAAAAATTTAACCCACAATCACAGACAAAATTGTCTTTTCGAAATTAAGAGCAAACTTCACATAAATTAATCATTCTTTGAGGGTTAAGAAGTTCCTTCTATGATTCCAGGAATTTTCGTTACCATTTCAGCTTTATGCATAGAAACAACGCAAGCAGAGCCCTCGCAAAGGAACTCAGAACGAAACACCAGTGTGTGCTGTCTATGTTGGGTGCTAGAGGCACAGGTCATCAAGAAGACAATATGGACCATCTGTTGTGGGCATTCAGACTACAACAAAGAGCATTTCTCTGAACACTTCCCATTCCATAGTCACTGGCACACTATAGACATACTCAAAATTCCAAGATCAAGGCTACCCTGAATGTTAAATCCCATGGTGGTAATCTGGGATAAAACAGGGTTTCTCTATAGACCAAAGAAGGAATATTTTTTTCTCCTTAAAAAAAATCATAGTTTTTTTTCCCTTAGGAGAGAGATAAAAGCAAAAGACATAAAGCACTGAGTTTAAAGTGGATTTTTCTTTCTAAAACAATGTGCTTTGGTTCTAAGTAAATAAAAAATCTGAAAAGGATATACATTAACAAAAAGTTATTAAATTCCTTTTTTAATTCTTTCTGATTATTATTTCCTTTCTCAACAAATGATGTAAATCTCTGGGCAAATTTCCAAAATAATTAAAGCACAGAATATTTTTTTTTGAGATGAAAAGAAGAAAAGGGAAAAACAGAGAGCGGGGAAGAAGAATAAAGATCATTTGAAAAGGAGAAAGAAAGTTTAAAAATAACAATAATAAAATAGGAACTCTAGAAGAGCCAAAATCTGAACTAAGTATGGCGTTAATCCTTTTCCACCAGGCCCTAACCTTGGCAGGTCTCTGCTAAAATGCAGGAGTTGCATGGATGTGGAAGCCAGTGATGGAAAATGCATTATTATACACAATGGTTGTACTTGAGAGAAACTATACGGAGGGAAAAAAATAACACCCTAGAATAAATACAAATGAAATTCATGTATCAAAACCAATACTGTGAAAATAGTTTAAATGTTTCTTGAATTTATATCTAGTCATTAACCTAAATGCAGATTTTAGTTCCTGCCACCCTTCTGCCTCATGGTCAGAAGGCCTGAAAACCTGTGGTGTGGAAAATTGGCAGGATAAAGAATATTGAATTGGTCTCCATGGAAAAACAGAATTTGGCAGCCATAACCTCCTGCCTGTGCTGGTCTGTCTCCCACTTCTGTTTATTCCTTCCTGCTAAACCTTTGTCCCAGGGAAGAAGCCACACACTAGGTAAAGCTAGAAGCAACTGTCAGCCTGACCATTCACCAGTGACTTTGAATCTCTCCTCAACATAAGGCCAAATGTCCCAGCTCTGTGAGGTCACAGAAGCTGGGCTTTCACTGATTTTGGTTGCTTCTAACCTCAAAAAGGGAACTGAGGTGAGAAACCTGCCTTACCCAAAAGACCCTGAAGAAACTGTAGTTCCCTGATGGAGACGATAAATCCATACCCAAATCCTGTGGGCATCAATTTCCTCCGCCCATTCTGCTTCACTGTCGTGATCATTTCAAGGAAGGCTGACATTTCCTTGGAATTTTCATTAGTGATCTCCCCCAGATTCAGGTTAAATCCCTCCAAGGGTGTACCTCAGCTGAGGCTCCACGGAGTAGCCAGCATTGGTGGACAAAGTCCAGCCCCCACCTTGTCCCTGGCCCCTAAGTCAGTCAAGGAATGGCTTACTGGGACCCTGCAGTGGGCTCGGGGCTCTTTGCATGAGCAAGCTGGAGGGAGAGTTGTGTCGCTGTGTGGTTACCCTGCCTCGTGGTGGTTTTCACCCTGATCTTTTCTTTCTTTGCAGCTGGTTAATAATCCTCTAGCAAGTCAGGCCGCCGCTGCTGCAGCAGCCATGGGCTCCATAGCAAGCTCACAGGCCTTTGGCAATGCCCTCTCCAGCCTTCAGGGGGTCACAGGTCAACTAGTTACTAATGCACAAGGACAGGTGAGTGGGAGATGGGAGCAAGAGTGAATTTTTATGGCAGACTGAACTCAGAAAGGGAATGGATTTCTTTTGCATGACAGTGATATGTGGCTGCATCTATTTGAGGCAAATAAATAATGTTTACTAGCAATGTCAAGAACAGGAGAGGGGTTGGGAAGTGTTTCTATATTTCAGAAGCAAGATTTTTCTTTCTTCCCCCTAAAATGTCAAGGTTTTATTTCGGTTTTGTTTTGTGAGGTGACTAGTGTTATGACCTGAGTTAAAGAATTCCTTTCTCGTTTTGGGAACTTTCTTGGAAATAAACAATCAAAAATTGAATTTTGGAAAGGAAACCTTGCTTTGCTTTTTTTTTTTAATTTTCCACTTTTACCAACTCTGATGTAATTAATGGGTTGCTGGTTACTCTGATGTGTCTAAACTAACCTGGGTAAATCCAAGATATGCATGTGTGGAGAATCAGTGCAAAGTCCTACTCAAGTCACCAAAGGAAAGGGGCATTAGATGCCAGCTTCCAGTCAGCCCCAGCACTCTCACTGATTTTGGGGGACTCAGGAGGTCTCTTGCATGCCTGTTGATTATCGTTAACCTGTCAGGTCCTCTAAGCCCTCCCCCATATCACAGGAGAGCACCCACTCTCCAGTAAGGTTTACGTGTCCATGTCATGTTCACCGAGGTGACATATGATAGAGCTTCAGTGATCAGTCACCCTGGAGGCTACAGAAAACAGCAGAGCAGAGTCGAAGCTGATGATGTCACGGTGCCCTCCAATGGAAAGCCAGAGTCCAGCCTTGGTCCTTAGTGACATCAGTTTTCCAGGGTGGCCAAGATGATTATAGAGAGAACAATGTTTCTTTACTCGGCAGTGTGTTTACATAGCTCCCTGCTACAGTTGCTCTGCAAAACCAGGAATCCCACTACCTTAAACTTTTTTTTTTAATTTTACTTAAAGCATAAGCAAAGATGTATTATAAGCCAAACCATCTCTATCTACAGCCCAGGGGAAGAAAAAGCTGACCTTGTTATATTTCTTGGGCGGGTGTAGGATTGTCCCATCAGAGACCCGAGGGCTGAAGGATGGAGCTTGTCAAAGAGAGGCCCCATGTAATGAATCATCTTATCATAGGTGCACACCACAGATATTAAAGGAGGGCTGTATGAACACTGTGCCCTCTACAGTAACCTTTCAATGTCTGCTTTAACCCTTGCTCCAATTCCTTTTCATTAAAGGATCATTTTATGCAGCCAGCTCTAAATTGAAGCTCTCAAAAGCACATTAAGATTTCTGGAGGGGTGTGGGGATTGGGGTGGAGGAAAAGTTGGTTTTAATATCTATAACTCATAAGTACTCCAGGTCCATGCTGGAAGCAGCTTCCTAGAGCTATGCCCAGAAATAAAGCAACATCAAGTTGTAAATTTTAGGAGCTGAAGATCAAAACCAAATCTATGTGCAGATAGGCATGTCCTATGACTTTTCTGTTCCACGTGCAGGTGAAGTAGACTGCACCCCACATGGAGAAATTCTTTGTTGAAAGAAACCACTGTGTCTAACTTTTCAAATGCTTTGGTGGCTTGTTAGCCACCTCTGTCACTGTATCCTATACAATCTCTCTCTCAGCCCCCGAGAATCCCAACTTGAATACTCACAGGGTGGTGTAGACACTGAATCAGAGTTGATTTTAGTCTTTATTATTATTATTTTACAAGTTGTTTAAGGATGGTTTATTTGAATTTACAGTAAACATCTTTCCTAAGGGGAACATCTACTACCATAAAAAGGGACAAACGTCATTTGAGTTTCTTTGTTTTATGTTAACGTGACACAAAAGACGTGAATATATGGACCCATGTTGGCACAATTTGCCTTGCTTGACACACCCTGCCACCTAGGGTTGACACACTCAGTTTATTTTTAATTTCTTAAAGTCTCCATAGAGGTTTCCCAGGCAGATGTGAAGAAAAACCTTCTTGAATATTTAGAAACATTTTTATTGGAGTTCTTGACATTGACTCTTTATTATATTTGGAAATTTATATGAGAATAATGGCATTAATATGTAAATCTATGTTTGAGAAGCAGGGCTGATTGATAGTTTGAAGAAAGGTTTTTTCCACACAGAAACCATGAAGCAGGGGCACTGTCATCCAAATATTTATCCCTGACCTTACTCCCTAAGATCCTTTCTGCATCCTTTAAACAAAAAAGCAGGATTTTTAAGACACCTAAAGGAGCCTTCATGCCAACTCAGGATGGTTTAAGTACCAGTCTGGTTATCTGAGCTTCAGACAAAAACCTTAGCTTACTCGAGCCTCCCCTTAACCTTGGAGACGTCTGTTGCAGGCCACAGTCATGGCTGCTGAACCAGTTTTCTGTTCTATGCCTGAATCTCCTTCATACTCTTGGCCTTCGGGTCACAGCAACAAGAAATCTCACTACTTGGGTCTTGCTATTTTACTTGCCTGCCGTGGAATCTGTGTTTTCCAGAAACTAGATCCCAGTAAGGGTACAGATGGCATATCCGGGTGTGTTGAAGAATGAGCTTTTCTGCCATTCTGCTCTCCCCAGATGCTAGTCATAGCAAATAGAAAAATTTTTTCCTTCATTTATTTACTTTTCTTACTTTGCCTTTTCATAGCTGGTAATTGAAAGGGCAGACAGTAGTAACTAGATTTAACAATTTAACGGACACGGCAAGGCAAGAAGGCGGCCAGTGTCCCCTGGTAACAGTTGTTGACACTGGCCGCGGCACTGCTGAGAACATTAGCGCTCTCTTTTCTTCCTGTCTCAGGGACTTGTGCAAGAAGAAGACGAATAAATAGTAGGATGAGGGATTTAATTCCAAATACATTCTGAACAAATTCCTTGAGCCCTCTGAGCCTCAGTTTTCCTAACTCCACAATAAAATCTGAGTGAACCCTGGACTAGGAAGACAGCTTATCAGTAGAGTTCTGGCCACGCAGGCGTGAGGCCCTGAGTCTGTTCTCCAGTATTCACTTTCAATCCGGGCACAACAGCACAGCTTTGTAATCCCAGCACTGGAGAGAAGGAGACCTGAGGATCCCTGGCTTGCTTGCTGGTCAGCCTAACCTAATCGGTGACCCCTAGGTCCCAGTGAGATAGCTTGTCTCGAAAAGCAAGTAGACAGCTCCTGAAGAATGACACCCAAGGTCGACCTTTGGTTTGTACTCAAACACACACACACACACACACACACACACGCACGCACACCACATACACACAATCTAAATCCATAGGTTATGAAGATTAAATGAGATTGTGTCTTAAAAATACCACCTAAGAGTTTATGAACACAACTAAGATTCAATAGACAATGCCACATCATCAACAACAACAACAGCATGGTTCGTGGTGTTGTTTGGATCTGCAGCAAGAGACAGTAGGTATGGTGTAGAGACAAACAGAAAGGGGTCTGCAGCCAGGCTGCCATTCACCAGCCAAGAAACCTTGGTTGGCCTCTTTATTCTCCCATGATTTCTCTTCTGAAAAGCAAGGGAATACTGACGTCATTTCACTGGATTAAAGTACTTAGAATGGGGTCAGTCACATGTTATATCTCAGAGCTACCAGTCCATAAATACTAATCAAGATGAACGTGAATCAAAATGAACATTTTCCCTTGGTGCGTAGATGAAGGTTTTGAGAACGTGTGAGTCTCAGCAGTTGGATGCTAAGTCATCTTAGGGTATCTCAACCTTTCTCCAAACAGTGCGCCAGAGGGTGGAGAGTGCATGGACCCGTGCGTGCCCCTAATAGTGTTTGAGGAATTGGCAAGTAGATTTACCATCCATTTGTTCAGCTACACAACTGCTCCCCTTGCGTCCCTGGCAATATCTCCTTATTGGCGTTATTACAGAAAAGTAAAAGCAAATGAGATTTTATTTTATCCTGGGGTTAAGGAAAGCATTTTACATTTCAGTTGAAGCTCATGACTGTTTGCTGATGAAATCAAATCCTCTGCCACCGCGGTAGGCAGCTTTCACCCACCTTTGTACTTTAAAGAGACAAGCATATAAAACACAAAAGTGCCTAAAACAAAGTTACTTTTTTAAAAACAGGGTTACCTCTGCCCTAGTCTCCCAAATGCTTAGATGACAGGTGTATGTCACCACACTTTATGACCTTTTCCCCGTCTTTTTTTTTTTAAAGAACAGGAAAGGTAAAGACACAGACCCACACAGGTTATTCAGAAACACACAAGCTTTTATACAACTAAAAAACAGAGACAAAGCCGGTGTGATAAATCAGGAATCACTGTGCTGATGTGGGCTAAAGGCTCCTAAATGAGCGTGAGTGGAGGCTGTCGTTGGAGGCATGAAGGTAACCCTCAGCTTCATTTAAAGCCCCATGGCAGGTGGGGGAGGCGAGAATGCCTCTGAAAGTACACTTTAGACACCAACAGGAAGTTTCCCCACAGTTTAGCTCTCCAAAGAGGGAACTGAAGAACCACTCTCGGTGAAAGGTCCGAAGTATGATCGCGAACCGAGGAACATCTCCAGGGCAGTAGTGAATAAAAAACCCAAGTTCTTGTTGAAACACAAACATTCCTATTTACTAACAGAGTGGCTTCATATAGGTTATATAACTTTGGGAGGGGGAGCTCTTTTCCAACAGTAAATGAGAAAAGAGGTATTTAATAAATTACAGCTGTTCCTTTTAAGATCAAAACCCAGCAACTGACCCTATGTAGGTCGCTGAAATGAATATCAGTAGACAATTTAAATGGAAAGACGAGACTCCTTAAGATAAGCTCACTGTAGGATGAGCTGAGATGAAGTTATAATAAATGCTAATATCAATCACAAGATTGAGAGATAATTGATTTGATAGTTGTCTATTGAGTCTCTCCAGGGGTCTCATTAGGTCTGTTTAATGCACTTACAAAGCCACACTCTCACTAGCTGTAAAACACTTTTCCAACCCTGCGGAAAAGGAGGAAAGAGTGTGTGGCTCTGATAGTGAATAAAGCTCGGGGCCCACAAGACCCAGGCAAGCCGGCGATAGGGAATCTGGGGAGCTCCACGGAGCCTCCTTTATTCTATATCTTATAGTGGAACACATAAAATGTATAGAAAAATAACTTTTCCAAGACAACACACACACATTTGTATTTTCATACCAGCCTCAGTTCTCCTTTTTATTTAAAAAAAAAAAAAGCAGTCCAGACAAAAAGCATACTCTCCCCTCCATCCCAAGGGTGGTCGCTGGCAGAAAACTGTGACTTTTCTCTAAAATTTTATGCTTTTACTACAGAATATTAATTTTAGAAAAGAAAATGCTTAAAATACTATTTTTAAAATACAAAAACAATAGAATATATTTAGACATTTCATATAAATAGGGATCAAACATGTTTTGTTGAAAATTCAGAGTTGGTGTCTCTGTGTTTCCTCAAAAATAGTATAGTTCTGACAAAAAACTGTATTTTCCCATTTGCACGTGTCATGGGGGAAGTTTTAAGGTGTAATAATTAAATCCCATTGAATGAACTATCATTTTTAGTGAAACTATCATTTTTAGTGAAACTTTTTTCACTCCTCTGGAGGCCAGGAAATGTATTTTCCCGGGATGGGTAGCATTATAAGAGTTCCACCCTGGCTTCTTTTCGGTGATAAAGATAATATAACAATCAGCCACCTCAATCCTTCTACTAACATAGCAAATCTGCCCTTGGAGCCCAGTTAAGAGCTTTATTGGTTCATTTCGGCACTGTTTCCCTAAGTGCTCGCCTTATAGCCCCTCAAAATGCTCCGCAAATGAGAACTCCGGTATCAGAATAGCGGTGCCCCAGCCTGGTGCTAACCACCTCTCTCCAGGTTCTGAGCTTCAGCGACCTGTAAGGTTCAGAGATAGCAGTGGAGTCAGGGCGGCAGGCTGCAGACTTGAACTTTCTTAACCCTTAATTCCCCAACCAACACTTAATAAAATGGACACGCTTTAGAAAAACACGGCTGCCAGCAATTCTCGCTTATTCCTAGCCATGTTTTGAAAATGCTTTTTGAAAGTAGAAATCCCTCAGGCGAGGAGGCGCTGCTCTGCCACCAGAGCTTTGCTCTGACTTCTGTTCTACCCCGTGAGGCCTGTTAGCCCGTTTGTAAAAACAAGGTGTCTCAAACTGTTTCAAGAATTCCCAGGGACCCACAACATGCAAATGATTGGCAAATTAATGCTTACCTGTCCCCAGGCTAACTTTCTTTGAACTTTATAACCTGCAATGACAGGTCGGCGGTGTACCATAGGACCAGCCAATGGAGTCCTGGTGGTGTTTGAATTCTCGCTCTCCAGAACTCTGATGAAGGTCTTGGTTTTTAACCCTGGTGGGCAGTGACCCTATGGGTGCGGAGTTTTGAGGGAAGTGTGGCTACAGGTGTCTCTGTTGCAGACTCTGAGACTCAGAGTTGGGACAAGTTTGGTCCCAGCTCTGCCCATCTAAGGCTCTCACTCCATCCCAACACACCCCTGAAGGCCAGGTGAGGCATCTCATTCCCTCAGCCAGGTTTCTCTTCTCTGCAATGATGTTAGGAAAACCACAGTTTGCAGCAATAATGAAATTAGTGAGTGGCTGCCACTGATAGAACAGTCAGTGCCAATTGGTCCTTAGCCCTCAACATGTCACAACCACTTCATCTTTCCTGTTGAAGGGGCTGTGGGCTGCATTCCTGCCACCCTGCTCCCAGCCGCCTGGCTAGCTTATACCCCGAAATAACAACATACAAACTGTATTCATTTAAACACTGCCTGGCCCATTTCTATTAATGTGTATAGGACCAAGGTGCGCTTACCGGGAAGATTCTAGCCTACGTCCATCCTGGGTTGGAGCTTCATCGTGTCTGCCCTCGAGAGCAGAGGCATGGCATCTGAGCTCACTTCCTCTTCCTCCCAGCATTCTGTTCTATTTACTCCACCCACCTAAAGGCTGTCCTATCAAATGGGCCAAGGCAGTTTCTTTATTAGCTAATGACCTTCCGCCATCACTTTCCCAACACTGCATGATGCGGTCTGAAGAGATGGAGAGCTTCCCAGGTCATCCTGTGAGAAATGGCAGGAACCAAGCCCAGTTTTGTCTGCTCTAAGAAAACGCTCTCCAGCCCATGTTCTGATAACAGTTCGAGCTTCTTGCTTTCTTCTTAATGCACCCCAAGAGCCAAGAACAGCCCCTGGCACCCAGCGAATATGATATAGTAATGACGTCCATGGCCCCGATGATATTCCAGGTGTGCTAAGATGCTCTTCAGTAAGCATTTGACACAGGTTCCGTGTTTCATCCCATGCTCACTGTGTTCTCCACTGTTACCCCAGTTTCCAGCCCATGGGTGGACTGGAGGCTGAGGGAAGTTACCCAGCTTTCCAGAGCCACCCAGTGAATGAAAGTGCCTAGATAGAAACCCAAATCTGGCTGCTTCAAAACCCAGATTGTCTCTGAGCAGAGCTGCTCCCAGCATAAGCTTTCTGACATGTCTAACACTGTGCCTGCTGTACAGGAGACATCCCACAACACAGTGTCTGTATACTTAATCTACTTAATTCCCTTTGGTCAGCTGATCCAAGGTAATACCCATTGAATATATCAAAGTGTTGTGTGAAAATGTTTTTAAAGGCCACCCCATCTCCCTCTGTCAAGTGAAAATGACTGCTTCCAGTTACTTACCTTTCTTTAGCATCTTTTTTTTTTTTTTAAAAAATTACAACTAGCGTAAAGAGTGAACACAATAAAGGTTGTTAAACACTTGGGCCTTCCATGCTGAGTCACATGAGTCATGTGAGTCTCAAGCATGCCCTGCCGCACACTTTTCCTCTGACCACATCTGTCATGCCCCCTCCAACACGCAGGAAAGATCAGCGTGGCAATATGGAGTCTGCTACCCACTTGATTAGCAAGTGGGAAATCCTATTCTCTCAAGATTAGCAGCAGCCCCGGCTAGGTTATGTCTAGTCTGCCTCCCTCCCCGCTTCCAACCAACACCAAACAGCTTCTGGACATAGCAGCATTGGCCTTTCTTCCTAACAAGAGTACTCAGTTTAACCAAAAGGCAAGGCTATAGTGGGTTATCAAGTATCAGTTCCTTTTAAGTACTCTTGTTTTCCTCTAATGCCCTAGAATAAGGAAAAAGGAAAAAAAAAAGAAAAAAACAACTCTCTCCCCTTTCTTTGTTGTATCTTAAAGTCATTTTTTAGCCAGCCTTATTAAACAACCAGAAGCCAAGAGAAGTGATATATGTACTAAATAAAGTCTGCTTTCAATTTACAAGGAACTTGAGAAACTGCAACTTAGAAATGGAAGACGTTGAACCATAAGAATCTTTTCAGTATCATTTGGCTAGAAAATAACAGTTTCGGCTTTTTAATATAATGGGTGGCATCTTTGAGAGAAGGGATGCACATATTTAAAACATGATGCAAAAATTACTAAATGAACACAAAACTGAGATACACTGTGTCACCTAGGACTCAGAAAGCTCATTTTGATTTTGAGACCACAATGTCACGTGGCCACTGCATAGGAGGAAATGGTTTGTCAATTTAACACCTGTTCCCATGATGAAGAATCTAGAAGAGTCATAATGATGTTATGTAAGTGTGTGTGTGTGTGTGTGTGTGTGTGTGAGAGAGAGAGAGAGAGAGAGAGAGAGAGAGAGAGAGAGAGAGAGAGAGAGAGAGAGAGAGATTTAAAATAGAAATAAGAAAGCTCCGAGAAAAGCCACCACTGGAGTTGCCATTTCTCACAAACTGCCTGATCCCGGGGAATCTGGCTGGAGATTGGCCACCTATGACAATGAGTTCACAATTTATGAGACAAACTCATCAGCATAATTCTAATGAGTCTCAGTCTTTGTTGTGAGAAATGAGAGATTCTGTGGTCTCACCCTAAAGAACATTAAGAAAACATTACCAACAGGAAATTGAAAAAGTAATAAGTGTTAGAATGATGAGAACAACTTTTTTTTCCGATTGAACAGATAGATAAGCATAGCATGCAGGTATCAAAATGCATTTAATTTTGCCACAACAATGGGCATTTTCTTCACAAAAAAAAAAAAAAATCTCATGCATCATCCTGGGCTTGTGGGCCTGGGCGATGACAGACAGGTGCATCACTAACAGTCCTTCCAGGGGCTTCACTCCCCACCCTTCCTTTTCCTTGGAGGTTTGTTTTGTTGTTTATCCTCATTTAAATTCAACTTTACAGCCTGATGCTCTTCCTGGGTATAAACACAGAACCAGGAGGCACTAAATATGCATAGCACTTTCTTGAGCAATTGCCAAGCAGTCTCTTCACCTGTTCCCACCAAACAGAGCCTATTTCAATCAAGGGTAAATTAGGAATATTTGGAGCTCATTATGATTGGTCCCCAATTTATTTCTATTTGATTGGTTGATTGATTGTGGGGTTATTTTTTGGGTTTTGTTTAGTTGTTGCTATAGTTATTTCTTTCTCCTTTTTCGGATGGAATATAAACTAGGAAGTTCTTAGTTGGAAGGCTTTGTTAGAGGATGTTTCCTGGCTATGAGTCAAGGTGTTCCTCCAAGCAATAAATAGCTTCAATCAGATTTAGTCACTTAATCTGGCAGCAACTAATAGAAACAGAAATGCTTTCCCTAATTCTATTTTTTTTTTTTTTTGGTGTTGTTGGTAGTGGTGATTTTTTGGCTGGTATTAGGACTTAAGTCTTGGGGAAAGCCAGGTAAAGGCAGACAAAGTTGGTCCTTCTGCAAAGTGAGGGCTTTACCCCAGTTGTGTTGTTTTTTGAAAGGCAAACAGGAACTATGTTGCAATACATACAACCTACATACTCTACAATACAACCAGGATGGGAGAAAAAAAAAAAAACAACTCTTAGTTTAGTTTGTGAACCACCTAAAAGCAGAATCAATGAAGAAAAAACACTCTGGTTACCATTTAGAATTTGCCATCATCTGTTTCGCAGACGGTTCTACTGTCTAGTGGATACGTGTAAAGGAAATGTTAGCATCACTGAAGAGAATCAGACATGGAAGTGTTAGCTCCGTTTTATACATATTTTCTTATTTCCCAATATAACTAAATTTATTTATTCAAATAAATAATCAAAGAAAAATAATGTATGGAGTTAGAAGTTAAATCCCAGGCTATTCAGCTTAAGGGAATTCATTTGCTTTCAGAAGGTTTTACTTTTGCCCTTGTAATAAGTAACTATGGACTAAAATGTACTTTAAAAAATCTCAATAAGAAATAAGATAAGAAATTGGAGTCCCTTTTATAAGGGCAGTGGATCTATTCATATGGAGCCTGCCATCTTGACCAATATCCTTCCTGAAGACATAAGCTCCAAATACCACCACGTTGAATAAGTTACATTGTGACCTGTTGGGGAGCTGTGCAGGGTACAGAAATGCCCCCACTGAACTCTGACAACAGAAGAGGTGATACCTTGCAAAATCATCTCCCTTTTCTCTTGCCTTCATTGTCCCACTTTCTAGATGAGTAAAAACTGTGCTAGTAAACCCAGGACCATGGGGACAACCATGAACCCTCTAAAACCCAAACTTCACCAGTCTGTTTCAGTGCAGGGCACGTAGACATCTGATACAGTTCTAAAGCTTGTACTGATGGCAGCCATCTAAGACTGCTGTCCACCATCTGTCCTAAGAATAGAGACTTGAATATGACATCATTGGTGTAAGTTTCATTTAATCATTTGGTTAGATGATGGATCAATTTTTTCTATCAATGTTTCCTAACTTTTGATTGTAGACCTCAAATAAAGGAAAACAGTAAATCTCATAATTGCAGATATATATATGCAAATGCAAATTTTATGATGCATTTAAAAATTTTAATTAAAAAAAACACACTGCTCATGCCACAAGGGGTGCTCTAGCACAAGGTGGGACGTGACTCAGACCCATGCAATAGAATCTAGAGAAGTGGTCATCCTGGCCCCTCCAGCTGTGGATGGGCCCCTCCCGACAATGACACGGAGTACGCACACTCTCTCCTCTTCCAGACATTCTCTTTCTTTGTCTCTGTCTCCTCCTATTTCAAAATCTGTAGAAGCTATAGTACATAAATTTGAAAGGAGAAAGCTCACTCAAGTACTTTAACCTTGAGGTAAACTCCCAGGTCACCCTGGGAGTGAGGAAAACACACAGAAATCCAGAGTTCTCGGTGTCTAATTGCACCGTGGAGTTCTGTGTTCTGGAACTGCCTGACAGCTTTGCAGTGGCCTCTTCCATGGGTTCAGCATGCAGCCAAGCCTTTTGAAACACATCGTTATAATGCCTCCCTCCCTAAGACGGAAAACCTTTCATTATGCTTTGTGGTAGTCTACTGTTTTTAATGGTGAACTCTTTTCATGGTGAGATTATGATATTAAAATAACTCAAAGGCATGTGGTGGGAAACTGTAATTACCACATTTGGGAAACTGGGCCAGAAAAGGATTGCAAGTTCACGGCCAGTCTCAAAATAAAGATGTTGAAAGTGATTTTTGCAACCTAGTAAAATGTACAGGAGTCGCCACACGAGAACAGAAACAAAAGTTCTGAACAGTCATTTGCTGAGCCCCCCCGGCTGCTGGGTAAAGCCATGTTGAATGCTTTGCATGCCTCGCTTCATTTTGGACTTGTAACAATATGAGGAGGCAATTTTTGCCATTTTACAGAGGAGCAGACTGAGACACAAAGGCAAAGCCATTCACGAGCTCTCCCAGTCAGGAGGGAGTTGCTTCCACCATATCCGTCTTTCACCCACTAAGAGAACTACCCTTTCATGGAGCTAAACTGTTCTGAGGAGAGGAGATCGTCCTTACTGTTCTGTTGAACCTCCAGCATCCACTTCCAAGCACACTATTCTTAGCACACTGCTGCAGAGAGTGTCAGCTTACAGATCCCCAGGCCCCCGGCACTGTGCTTTTGTCTGTGTGTCTCTATGTTCCTAATGTTGAAGCCAAACCTTTTAACAACCAATGGGGTTTTAACTCTGGCAAGGAAAGACATCGAGTGTGAGGGAGGATGTTTACAAGTGGAATGTATCTGGAACATCCACAAGAGAAACAGTAGAACAAACACATTCAAATATTCTTTCTCGTGATTCCTTCTTATTAAAACATGTGTCTTTGAAGTTGGTCTAGAATATTGGCCTGAGATCCAGAGCCCTGGCAGTGCCACTTCCGGGCACACTGTCAAAACAGACATTACGAATCAGTCCACAGGACCATATGAATATAGAAACTTCTGGCGTTCCAGGAGGCCAGAGGCACAGCCTGACAAAGGGCCCTATTCTCTGTTCAAGTGTCTTTCTCTGACCGTTCCTTTCACGCCTTTCCCTCCATCTGCATCCTCCATGCCTTCTCATTCTCTGACTCAGATTAGCTGTGATTTTCCCTTTCAGTGCCCTTGTTCACTTAGACACAGCCAAATGCAAGGAAACACTAGATTACAGTTTGGAAAATAAATATTAGTGTAAAACAGTGTGATTTTCCTTTCCCTTAGAATAAATATCCTAATCAGAAATGCCAAAACAACTCCAAGAAAGTTAGCTTTAAACCTGAAATGACAACGAGCTTAGAATGAATCCATCATCCAGAAAAAGAGAACACAATGCTTGAGCTAGGAAAGGATCACTGTGGTCAGATGGGAAAGAATGGGCCACGTGATTGGCTGCCTCCATTAGCGTCAGCGCCTCACAACATCTCAGTTCCTTGTTCAAGGGTGGACGAAAAGATGCTACTATTTACAAAAGCCACTTGACCAAACACCGCTAGGGTGTCACAAATACATGGGAAAGGGTGTCTCTGCTAATGCACCGACAGACCCGAGGAAGTCACCGAAAACAGCATTTGACAGGCTCTCGTTTTTAAAGTATGGCAACAAAATGACTTGTCAGGGTGACATCTGCCATCACACTCCTTTGGCAGAGCTTAACTGCATATCAGAGACTGTGACAACACGTGGCCCATCAAATGACTTGTCTGGGTGCCTGGGCCTCTGTGACATCAGCCTAAGACTGCAGCTGATGTCATCTGCGTGTTGACAGTGAATGCACTCACTCATACCCCTCCCTAATTCAGACTTCACTCATCCCTGTGAATTCCTGTTAGGCTGAGGTGCAGGGCAGTGTTGAAATAAGAGCCCCAGAAGCTATATGGCCTTTAACTCCTAGTTCTGCCACTGTCCCAAAACAACCTTCATGATGACATTGTTTGCTTCTGAGATAATGATAGTCCCGACTGCATGTAAGCCACTCAAATTATGATGGAAACGGAAGTCTTTTAGATATGTGTGCCAATGAACGTGATTCATTTGAATGGTTTTTATTTAGTTGTCCTTGTGTATAAACGTTATTCCTCAGTTGTGACCAAAGCTCTTAACCCATCCAAGGAAAGAGTCAGGCAGACACAAACAGCAACAGCCACCTAAGTTCCCTGTTAGAGAAACAGGAACTCTTTCAAGTCACAAATTATCATTATAATACCAGTATGGGCCTCAGCCTGGTTAAAGCATTCATCAGAGATGAGTCATTACAGGTGGAGAGTCAGGGCAACGGCACCGAGGATCATTGCAAACGATGCCTGAGCTATTTGCTGTGGGATTGATGGGGCAATAACTTCACTCAAAAATTTCTAATGTTGCAAGCTAGACATGAAGTAGGCTGCGCTTTGTGATTTGAAGTGAAAGCCAATGAATCAAGCATCCTCTGTGCTAAGGATTCATTGAGGCATTTTGCTTCATACTTGGATGACTTCAATAGCATCCTAACAGCTGATCTGGTCTGTAGTCTTTCACCACTTGAGAGTGTTCTGCCCACGCGGCTGTATTCATACCTGAAACGGGTCCATATCAGCCCTCATCCTCGGCCCCTAACAAAACCCACTCATCATCAGGCACGATGGCACACGTATAATACCAGTACTTGGGACGTTAAGGCAAGAGGATCAGGCTCAAGGTAAGCCTGGGCTAAATATCAAGTACAAGGCCAGCCTGTACAAACTGAGACCCTGTCTCGGAATGATCCCATCCCCCCTCCAAGTTACCATAAGTCTTTGACTGGATGGAGTTTAACCTTTCCAGGTTGACATATTTCAATTTCCTCTTGCCTCCAAGCTGATTGGCCCACCATCCTCATGCCTCTTACCTTTATACTTGCTTCTACTAGGTTTGACCTCATCCTAAACTTCACTTAGTCCCTGAATCTTCTGTAGAGTACTCCTTCCTCCAAAATAAGTTATTCATCCCCATTGATCTTGGACACATACCACTTAGATATAGACCTTTTTCTCACAAAGCCCTTACTTGTTCCTTTAGTGCTGGGTTCTTCCTTTGACTGATAGAATCTTTGCATTCGATACTGCTTTAATTCTGCCCTGTCTCAACCACATCTATTTAGCATCCGCTATGACCCAAAACTCCGTACTCAAACAGAAAAGAGTCCACGGGTGTGCAGCTGCTCTACCTGAGTCCTTTATAATTTGAGGGAGTATGAACTAGTTTCAAATGTTGGAAGGGGTGAGCAGAAGCCAGAGCCTGTTTGCCTTGTTTCTGTAGCAATGTAACCTTCCATCAGCTCTTCTCAGCAGTAAATTCTTAGCTTTTGTGAGCTGGGTATTCAAATTCTCTTAGAAGCTAATTTTAAAAGTACACTTTCTTTCTTCATCCCCAAACCAGAAACTTTCTATAGTGTTGCCAGATTCAGTTTTAATTTCCTGACTTAGTTGAAATAAATATAAAGACATTTCCCCTGAATTTCACAAGGCTTTTAATTTGAGACACAATGTCCCTCGGTAACTGGACAGTGGTAGGAGCATGGAAAGTCTCAGATGTTTGTGCCTCGGCTCCTATAATCCCCTTGTGGAAGCCTCTGTGAACCCCACATACTTTGGAGGTGTTCTGATTACAGGTGTGGAAATGCTAAGAGGAATCAAAGTCAGACTGAGGGCGATAATTCAACAGGGATTTTTTTAGATAACCTAGAGTATGATCATCTCTACCATTGAACAAACTCAAGCAAATTAAACCAGGGTAATTTGACACCTTGGAGGCTATTATTACAAAGTTTCCACCATGCACCGACAAGTGCTTGGCATGCTGACATGATACCCATGCCTCTGAAAGGAAGTCAACAACAACAGAGAGATGTGTAACTTCACCAAAAGCTTCCTGACTTTACCCCCATTCCTGCACCATCTCTAATCCTCGCAGCCAGACTCTATTAAACAGCATCTTCCACTGGGCAACTGCAGATTCCTCTGCCTCTAACACTACTGCCGTCTAATCCATAAGTGATGCTCATAGCCAGGTAAGAAGAGAGGAGAGGTGCTGGAGACGGAGTGACAAGCATTTGAGTTGTAGCTCAGTGTTGGTGAGTGGGGCTGTTCCTAGAGGAGAGGCTGCTGAGCCGGCTGCATTTCCCTGTCTGTTTCCTCTTTCACCCAGAAAGCGCATCTCATTACCACAGAGTCAGCACATACTCACGTCAATCATCTTGAGGCCAGATGCCTCTCTTGTTATCACAGTATGTTCCATAGCTGTCATGTGCCGTGCCTTACTCTGAGGCATTCTCTCAGGCTACCTACTCCCACAAGCTCCTAAACGCACTGACATCTTGCCTAAAATAGAACCCATAGCCCTGCGTTTAAATGCATTTAGCTTCCGCAGCCAATCAGAGGGATCAGGAAGCCAAGGTCTAAGACACTCCAGGAAGCTGGAGTGGGCAGGTCTGTTGCTGAGTTTTCACGGTGCATGTGTTGGCCATCTATATCCAATATAGATTAGGACAGGAGGCTAATCCCGTGTTTCTCTTACAATACCTGTGGGGGTCACAGGAACTGGCTTTTAGCCTAATGTAAGACCGCTCATCAATAAAGTACTTATGCATTATGATCTATTGATGTGGACTCCTCCTGACCTTGCTTGCACTGATGGGACATATTCGTTGCTGTCACTGCAAGACAGACATTGCATGCTCGTTCAGGATACTTGCAAGCCTCACAGCCCATATGGATGGCTGGCCAGGCCACTTCCACAATAATGGCTTGACCTTCATCCCCATCCACCAACAAATGCTGCTGATACCTCATAAGTGCACAGTGTTTCCATTTTTGCCATCCCCCAGTCCTGCTGTGTTAGAAGCAATAACAGTTGGGGAAAGGGGCTCTCCAAAACTATCCACCCAAATGCAATAGTCTAGTGGTTCTCCCACTATCCCACTTGCGTCTGGAATCCCGAACTCCAGAGTCCTAAAGCCATTCCCTGAAAACCCATTTGCTGAGACACCACGTTCAAAGCCCTGTGTGAGTGATGCGCAGTAGAAAACACCATCAGTTGTGACATGGGTCCCACAGGGAGTTTATCAGCCAGTGGATAACCACGGACAGGATCTGGAGCATTGTCTAGGAGCTAGAGTTCTTCAACATTCAGCGTTCAGTGTCTTCCAGGTGGTGGGACTCAGGAGGCATATGGAAAAGCAAGCATTCAGGGACACCGTTCCAGCTCTGTCACCTGCCAACTCCCCCGGACTACTCCCCAGAGTTCCTCTCCACACTTGTGTCTGATGTATGAAGTAGGGACCTGGCTAATCCCCAGTTCAGTTCAGAGAGGTCTTGTAAGAAGACAGGATGAACTAGAACGCCACGTGAGCGTGAAGTCATGGACCAGGTCACCAGGACTTACAACTGGGGAACAGACATCGGTGACAACTTGTAGTGCGATGCTTAGTATGTGGAGGAGAAATGACCCCACACCCATACCCTTGAAGTTTTGTAAATTAAACCTGTCCCTCGCAGTGCATAACAAGTCCCCATTTTCAGATTCTGTAGATACCCTGGACATTTGTCGCTCCTGGACATGGTGTCTTCTATCACCATAACCATATTGAACCACTTGCCTCCTACTTTCGTACCACATGATCCCTTTGCTGATGACAAAAGCCACTGGGGGCAAAGGCAGGGGCCTGCCCCTAGCACAGAGGCTGAAACCCCTAACACCACCTTCCACTTAAGCTGGGTATCTCATCATTCTGATTTCAGTCCTCATAGTCACATCACTGCTGTTTGAAGAGTTTTAACCCTTTAGTGACTGACTTAACTCTCTGAAGCCTTTGAGAGGCTGAAGTACCATGACGAATGTGACTGGTTGGTGGCCTGACTAGGATGGCATCCTGTTTTCCTGTCTCCAGAGTCTGATCTCTCAGCCACATGCATGTCAGGATGCTTGCTTGAGGTTGTTAGTCTACAGAGTAAAGAAGCTGATCTTGACCTTAACAGTGAGTAGAATAAAGGGCAGGGACAGAGGAAAGGATAGAGAACATAAAGGGCAGACTGTGGAAGGCTAACCCCAGTGTTCAGTAGGGCATGTAGAACTGCAGGGAGGGGAGGATGCAGTGTGCAGAGCTTCAGGGAGAGAAGGATGTTGTATGTAGAGCTCCAGTGAGGGGAGAATGCAGTGTGCAGAGCTCCAGGGAGGGGAGGATGCAGTGTGCAAAGCTCCAGGAAGGGGAGGATGCAGTGTGTAGAGCTCCAGGGAGGGGAGGATGCAGTGTGTAGAGCTCCATGGAGGGGAGGATGCAGGGTGCAGAGCTCCATGGAGGGGAGGATGCAGGGTGCAGAGCTCCAGGGAGGGGAGGATGCAGTGTGTAGAGCTCCAGGGAAGGGAGGATGCAGTGTGTAGAGCTCCAGGGAGGGGAGGATGCAGTGTGCAAAGCTCCAGGGAGGGGAGGATGCAGTGTGTAGAGCTCCAGGGAGGGGAGGATGCAGAGCTCCAGGGAGGGGAGGATGCAGTGTGTAGAGGAAGGAAGTAATGCCTGGGTCCACAATGGCCTTAAGTACTAAGAAATCTCTTCCTCCTGTTCTTTGGGCAGAAACTGCATGTTTAAACCTTTATCAATACTAGATTTTATTTTTAGATAAGATAATTGTCCCTTCCCTTGGTGAAGCCAGCGCATGTGTAACTTTTCCTTCTTTAAATGTTCCTGCCCTAATATTCGCTCCATGCCACCAAACCCTGGCCTGCTTGTAGATCCTGCATGAGCCCCTGATAACATTCCTCATGACAAGGTCATAGTATGGTCTTCATCTGCTCAAGCAGACCTGGCATTCAGCTGGCTCCTCACCTTCGGGCCTATCTCTTGCAGATTATTGGGACCATTCCACTGATGCCTAACCCAGGGCCATCGAGTCAAGCAACAAGTGGCACTCAGGGCCTTCAAGTACAACCTATCACGCCCCAGCTCCTAACCAATGCCCAGGGCCAGATCATTGCCACAGTCATCGGAAACCAGATCTTGCCTGTGATCAACACTCAGGGTATCACCCTGTCCCCTATCAAGCCAGGCCAGCAGGTAAGGGTCCCACACCAAGGTTTCAGTTCATGTTCCCTCTCCTCCTTTCTCTTCTTTGCTCTCAATGTAAAGCAAATTTTGCATTATAAACGACTTAATAGTTTCTTTAAACCTAATGTATCAATACTTGTAAAAATCACACAGATTTACTTCCCACTCTTAGCGAATATAAGCAATAGCATGAGTAGCTCCCTAATATACTATCAGGAACATATTAAATTATAACAGACACTGTGACCAAAAGTCAGTTACAATGTATCCTTCTTAACCTAGACCCAATCAATATATTTTCATTTTTAAATAGAGCTACAAAGGAACACAGACTACTTATGCCTTAACTGTAAATGAAAAAGAAATTATTAAATGCACAGCAATCCCAAACTGAAACTCTGCTGCAACAGCTGTCTACAAATTAAGAAATGAAAGACAGGGAGTTCTCCTCAGTAATTTCACCAGAACTCTGATGGTCATTTACTTTTTCATTCAAACACAGAGTTTTTTCCCATGTGTTTATGCTGGAAGTTGAGCATGTAGCAGTACTGCAGAAGAAAGATGTGGACCTTGATCTTCATGGATATTTTGTTTGACTAGTCCCTTCAATAAGCATTTTTGATAATCTAAAGCAAGACTCAACTAAATGCTAGCTAAGAAGCAGAACTATGCTTTCTAAGAGTTTATGATTTTATATGGGACATGGGCTTACATAAACAGCACCCTTCCCCAATAAAACAGAGAAGGCCCTGTAACAGAACAGGAAGAGTAAGAACTGACAAGGAAAAGGAATTAACAGCACTCTAGGAAGTAGGAACAATAAGTACAAAGGAAAGGAAGGTACGCTGAGGGGCCAGGGAACACAGAACAGGCTGGAGACAGTTGTGGGTAGGGTGTATAAACAAGCAGAAAGCATAAGTTTTATCTGTGTGTGCTCTTGAAGATGTTGCACACCAACTTCCTGCTCAAATTTTCTCATTTGCAAAAATAAAATGGGGTGGTGATACAAGTATCTACTTCAAAGAATATGTGTAAGGGTTAGAGGGCTAGAATTGTGTCTGGTATACAGCAAACTACAATCTAGTCACAATACTGAGGTGGTGTCTCCTCTACTGCTGTTGGCAATAAAGATGCCAAACTGGGAACTCTAAGAAGTGGGTGTTGCACAAGAAGGAATTATGTACTTAGTTATTTCCCCTAAGGAAATAAGTCTGCGATGGTGGCGCACACTTTTAATCCCAGCACTTGGGAAGTAGAGGCAGGCGGATCTCTGTGAGTTCGAGACCAGCCTAGTCTACAGAGCTAGTTCCAGGACAGGCTCCAAAGCCACAGAGAAACCCTGTCTCGAAAAACAAACAAACAAACAAACAAACAAAAAGTCTGATAGTGGCCTGAAAGCTGAACTGAAATGATGAGATTTCCATCATAAACAAACTCTGCCCACAATAGCTACCAGCAATATTTCCAGTCTCTCCCAAGCACCCAGAAACACTTCTGGAGCTTTCCCACCACATTTGTCTCCCCTGGACCCTCACTATTGCTGAGGGAACAGTTGGCACGCAACTATGCTGACCCAGAAAACTCATGTCAGTTACAGCTAGCATCCCAAATAGAGGGATCTCCTTTGCAGGCAGATGTGCATGCATCTCTTATGTACATGTATGCATACTTGAGAATTCAAGAGAACAGCTGAAAAGGATGTGGGCATAGTCACCTGCCCCCACGTCACAGCAGCCACCAAGCCTCTTATTCCCAGCACAGCCAGGGTGTATCCTAACCTGGAAAAGCTAAGGGAAACAGGTTGACCCTGTTCACAGATGTCAGGGCAGACACAGACAGAGGAATTTGTCTAGGCATTAGCTGTAATTGAAACACTTCAGAGCGTGAAGTTAAGGTATGGAATTGGGCAAACCACCAATAGATACGCAAGTTTAGGTCCTGGACACAACAGCTATGATCCCAAACACTCCCAATCAACAGGGAAAACCAGCGGTATGGCAACAGTGGTCTTCACTTTGTCTTTAAATAGAACCCTTGGCGTGGAGGCAATGTAATAAGGACAAGCACTAAAACTAAAGGATCTCTCTCACCTAGCAAGAGGCTTCTCAATTTGTTCTTCTGAATGATTTATGACAAATGCTGGGTATCACAAGAGCATGGCTCTGACAGTAAAACACGTCATACGTTAAAGGAAATCCACATTAAGTACAAAGCTCTCAGTCGGGTTGGATGACGAGGAGTGGGTCACTTTGATTTTTTTTTTTAAATAGTACTAACCATACCTGAGGCTTTCTATCAGTTTCCTAACACTAACTAAGAGGACCTGAATGAAATCTAAGAATGGAGGCTCCAGCACTCTTCGTGTCTTATCCTGGTGATGAAAGATTGAGAGGAGCCTTCTGCATTGTCTGAAACACAAAACAGTACTTGAGAGTTTAGCAGAATCCAACAGTCCTAGATGAAACTCCATAGAATCTACCAGATCAGAAAAGTTTGATGAGCAGGGCAAGGACATAAAAGAACAAGATAGAAAAGAGAGCCAGATAAAGCTCTTTGTGTATGAAAACGAAAGTAGTTAGTGGGGCTCAAAAGCAGCCTTTGCTTCCCTGCCCTGGATTTTGTGGCTGCCCTGGCTCTTGAGAACTCATTTGGGTCAGAGAATGGCCTGCAGTCACAGGTGACTGACTAATTTCGTGATTCCTTCACACACTACCATTTCCCCCTCCCTAAACATGGCTGTGATGTATGTTTTCTTCCTTTCACTAAATTCTAGCAAATGTTAAGAACTTTTGTCCCACAAGGGAAGTCTGAAAAGCAAATGTTTCAACCTAGAAAGTCAAACACCAACATTTTTAATATTATTATAATACCAAGAGATTCCCATACAAGTAACCTTCAAAGTCAAGGTTCTGAAGTTTTCTCCTGAACATTCAGTGCAACCAGAAAACCAATGAGAAGCAACTTAGCTCAGCTCTCTTAAGATGCTAGGTGATCACCCCAGACTATCTTTTTTTTTTTTCAAATAAATGCAAAAATACTCTTGCTTACCAGTTTCTTTTCTTGCTATTTGGTTGTCTTATTAACTCACACATTACTTGCCTTCTGTGTTGATGAACACTACACGTACGGCAGTGCCGTCTGTCAGTGTGGCTGGCCATGAAATCTCCAGCACCACATACATCAGAAAGACACTCTTGACTAAAGAGATGAATTTTGCCATGTTTATCCACCTTGAAGTAGTTCAGGACAGTCACCTTAACCTTGCTTATTCTTGGAAGTGGCACCAGACTTCCTTCCTCAGCGCCACCACAGTCTCAACTCCAGATGAAGAAGGCAGGCTCTTCTGGAACACCACAGTCAAAGTCAGCTCGTCTTCCAGCTACTTGTCAGCCAAGAAGAGCCGCTGCTGTGGAGGAAGAGTTCCCGCTTGGCCTATACATTTTCTATAGTGTCTGAAGGCTAAGCCTCAGGTCTGATGGTCTTCCTGTAAGGCTCCTTATGAAAATCTGCATCTCGGTGACTGTGCCAAGGCAGACAGCAGATCGGACAGCGCTTATCAGTTTTACAATGTTCTCAGAACTGCATGCACTATGGAACACCTTTTCCCAAGTCCCCTGACCGGCAGCATCCTGTGCAATCTGGGCCACCAGCCCTTGTCTGTGAAGCCTCCCTCTGTAGCTCCTCCCTCTGTAGCTCCTCCCTCTGTAGCTCCTCCCACTGTAGCTCCTCCCACTGTAGCTCCTCCCTCTGTGGCTCCCTCACCTTAGCTCTCCTTCCCCAAGCTCTGTTCCCTTTCATCAAGCTGTACCGTCACCACAAGTCTACACCTGAAAAATAGGGGCCAGCTTAACTCAGCCTCATCCACACAGGTACAGCCCCAGACGATGAAGGCTCAGTCAGTATGTTTCACTTGATTGCTGTTGAATTCTAGTTCACTGACTAAGGCACTCTGTGGCTTTCCTGCGTCTTCCGTCGTTTGCTGGGATGGCCCAGATTAGTATCCGTCAGAGAGCCTGAGAAGACTTCAGCCTAGTGTTACTTTCTCTCCTGGTGCCTTCTGAATATCAGCCCCTTCTCCTTCCCTATGCCCCCACCTCACTATCCCAGCCGCACACAACCCCTCCTTCTCGGCTCTGTACTTAAAACACAGCTCCCATTCCCCTGTGTGTCCCTGCTGAGTCTGGGCTGGGTCCCACAGTTGTTTGCGATGCTCTAGTCTCCTGCCTGCATTTGGACTTGCCGCTAAACTATCTTATTCTAACTCCCCGTTTCATGTCCTCACAGTTCCTGCTGCAAGTGCCTGGCACAGTGCTGGCCCACTGCCCTCACCTCCCTCTCACCCCTCAGACAGTCCTCCTTGACTTAGCCAAGCATGTGGATAATACATGTGTATGGGCCAGACATCCTCCATTGGCCTACGCAGGTCTGGAGACATTGTTTTTTTTTTTTTTCCCACATGAATTTCTCTCTATAAATTTTACTGTTGCTATACATTCTTTTCCCCAACTTAATGAACACACTTTGCATTTCCTCTCATTCTCCAAGACACTTGCAGACCATACTTGTTTTTTATATCATCATGGAAATTTATAAGGTACTTTATTCCCGACTCTATAACACTAGACAGATAGCACATGCAAGATACAATGAACCAGCCAAGCGGGAAAATCACAAAACATCTCCCAGGTGCTGCCATTTCAGTGTCTCTTTGTTGAATGTATGCAACACCCCGGACGTGCCAACCGACGCAAACCATCCCATGAAGCCAGCCTGTGGGACCCAGCGTGAGGAGTCAGCCTGAGTCCCATCCTCCCTGTTTGCCATCTCCTGTGTAAGACAGATGTGGAGCTTTCTCTGGCTAATGAAGACGGTCCCTGCCTTTCCCCGCGTGCTCACTCCCCATGCTTGCAGCCTGTCTGCACCTGGCTCCCAGCACCAAAAAGGCAAGGAAGGGATTGTGTGAGCTCAGACACAGGTAAACTACACACCGCTCCTTTAAGAAGCTTCATGCAAGCAGCGAGCAAACAGAGCATTTTGTTATATGGAAGGACAACACCAAGAAGGTAACTTTGGAGTTCTGAAGTATCAGAATGGAGTCTATCAGAGACAGTCTGCACAGTTCCATCTGAAATGTATCCTCATATGGTACCACTTACCCAACAGTATCATGTTATTTTTAAAATACGAAGTTTTAAAGATTTTGGAACCCATAGAGAATAATATGTAAACTAGAAAAAATATTTTAAACTTATTAGGGCAGAAATGAAAGTGGGGTGTGTCCTAGTAGATAGATCTGCTCTGGGGATTGGCAGCTCTGTTGGAACACCCCATTGGTTCTCACTCTGGGGATTGGCAGCTCTGTCGGAACACCTCATTGGTTCTCCCAAGCAAGGCTCCGAATCCCAACTTGCTGGCCCTGCACAGGTGGAGAAGTACCGGCCTGCAGTGGGCTCACCAGAGCTCAGGGTTGGTATTGCTCTGGCCGAATGGTCCCAGGCGAGTCACTATCTTCAGGAGTCTGCTGTCTCCTCTACAAAACACCACCAATACCTAATACAGAAGCTATCGTTAGGTGCATATTCCAGTTATTTATAGCCTCCTTTTTCCTTTCACAAATTATTCCAGTTGCTCAGGCCAGTTGTATTTTAGTGGCCAGTTCTGTTTTAGTATTTTTTGCAAATACTTCGACAATGCATATATATATATATATGATTTTGAAATTGTCAGTATCTTAAAAAGCAACATAATTAAATCAAATATGTAATATTTTCCTAATACTGTTTTTTTAAAGTGTATTAAATTTTTATATGGAGCTACAGAGTTCTTTCATGAAATAGCTTAGATCTCTTTTCTTTTCTTCTTTGGTAAATATAGTGCTAAGTATAATATTAATTTATAAAACACTAAAATAATTTTTTAAATTAACATACCAAAAATTAGTAAACTTGGAGTATCAAAGACATAGTGCTGTGTTCATTTGGAAGAACTGCTGTTTGCTGGGTAGAAAGTGTCTTATTTAGGCTTACGTGGCTTTGATGGAACACCATGACAAAAGCAGCTTAGGGAGGAAAATGTTTATTTCACCTTCCAGTTATAGTCTCTCATCCAGGGAACTCAGGGCAGGAACCAAAGCAGAGGTCATGAAGAATGCTGTTTACAAGGCCTGCTCTCCATGGCTTGTTCAACCTGCTTTTTCATGGTACCCAACACCAACAGCAGCCCAGGGGTGGAACCACCACAATGAACTGGGTCCACATTAATCACAAGTTAAGAAAAAGTGCCAAGCCTTATCCACAGAGCAATCTGGTGGGGGCATTTTCTCAGTTTGAGGTTCCTCCTTACCAGCTGATCCCAACTTTTATCACGTTGACATAAACCATCTGCACAGCAGTAAATGTCATGGTACCGCCAATGTCCTTCTCTTCTGAGAAAGAACTTTGGAGGGAGCTCATTAGTGTATATACCACACAGCTCTCTCTGAGCCCACAGGTCTTCCAGAATCACCATCCAAGTGTCCACCCTGGAAACTGGGGTCAGGAAGAAAGACAGTATTATAAGCTACTCAATCGTTTATGACCCAAAACCTTTAAGAACTCTCAAGCAGAACTCAGGAAAGAAACTGAGACCCCAATGTCCTTTAAAAAAAATATTCTCTTTGAAAGGAAAAATGTCTTAAATTCTAACCAATCTTAGATTATTCTTTAACTGCATAAACATAGAGCAAATTCTTTTAGAATATTACCTTGTTTTCCTTTTAGATTTCTTCCGCATGGAATTATCCTGAGACCCCAGTTTGCTTTCATGGTTCCTAAGTGACCTTGCAGCCTGGTCATGCTTTTCTTTCCTGCATCATGTCTCCAGAAGAAATGTCTCAACTGGTTACGGTCCTGTACAGTCCTCGGATGGCACTTTACCACAGCCAGAGCTGGTCAGCCACTGATGGAATGGGAGGCCAGGGGGCCTCCCTCTGACTCAATATCCCAAACCTGTAAACACTGTTGCCCTGTACCAATCTTTGGAAGGACAACTCAATAGATCAGAGGAGAATATTGACATGAAATATCTTTCACAATTTATGAAGCAAATTAAAATAGATTTAATCTTTACGAGGCATCTCTAGAGCATAAAATTTGCTGGATTTAATTGCTGATTATGTACTCAGCAAATTGGTTAATTACCTTAGGCAGTTGCTTGATGCCTATCAATTTGGGTTCTTGTGTCAGTTATGACCATCTTTGGCTCATAATTGAGCCTTCATTTAGAATATCTAAGTAACAAGGGTATTTGCTTAACCTGTAACTGCAGGGAGGCCCATTGGGGCATCTATATCTTGATGTTCAGGAGTCATACTTGCCAGTTGTGTGTTTATCATAACCACAACAGGCATTGCTGTGCAGGAATAGCCTGTGAATGTAAATATTGCTATGAACCACTACAGAGGGAAAGGGAACAATGGGAAAGAACTTTAAGTATATTTCTAAGGTCATTCCTTACTAGAACTGCTGGAATGGTTAGAACAACATTAGGATGTTTAAGAAATTGAGAAGCCAAGGTGTTAGTGATGGTTAAAGAGTAATGGGAATTCTTATGCATTGCTGGTGTCAATATTAAATGCACAGCCATTTAGGAGATCAGTTTGGAAATTTCTTAAAAAGTCCAACACAAATTTATGGTATGATCAGTATTCAAAGTATAGGACTAGTCATATTTTCATTAAACAAACACAGATACAAGTAAACTCAAACTTGAACACAGGGTTTATAAAAGTTTGATTGATCATGTTCCCAAACTGGAAACACCGAAATATCTACCAATAGAAAATGAACAATGTAATGTATGTGTTGGGGGGAGGGAAGACTTGTAATGGGAGTGAACTACTGCTTAGCAAACAAGAAGAATGAGCTACTGGAGCACACAATAAAATGGATGAACCTGTAAACAGGCTGCCAAGCAAACTAAGGTAGATTCAAACAGGGTATGCCATATATGATTCCATTTCTAGAACGACACCAAATGAATCCATCATAGAGAAGGCAGAGGAGTGGTTGTCAAGGCAGAGAATTGAGAGTGGAGATTGCTCACAAGAGAAAACGCCATGGAATGATAACGTTTCCTTTTTTATTGTAATCATGATTCCAAATCTGTATCCTCTTGACAGACTCCTCAGATTACGTTTGAAATGGGAGTGTTTCATTATGTGAAAATTATGTATCAAAAAATGTTGACTGGAAAATGAACAGCGGAGAACAGAGAAAGACTTGAGTTGAAGACCCGTTAGAGACTGGTCTGTTCTGTGGGAGCTGCCACCAAAGTTCACAGCCTGCTCTCATCTGGCTCCCAGGCTGCCACGAAAGAGAGAAAGAAAGAAAGAAAGAAAGAAAGAAAGAAAGAAAGAGAGAGAGAGAGAGAGAGAGAGAGAGAGAGGGAGGGAGGGAGGGAGGGAGGGAGGGAGGGAGGGAGGGAGGGAGGGAAGGAAGGAAGGAAGGAAGGAGAAGAAAGAAAAAGAAAAACCTTGTCATGCGTTTTTAGTGTGAACCAAATATCACCTCCAATTAACATGGTAGCTGCTCCTGAGGCTAACCTTCCACTTCCTTAGGGCCCTGAATTCCTGAGACATCTTTACAGAGGGCAACACAGGATGAGGGCAAGATTCCTCTTGGTCCCTACTGGACCCTCTCCCCTTTCCCCTTGCTGTCCTGAGTCTTCTCATCCAGGCTCCTTGCAATCTCAGAGTCACATCCTCTTGAGAGCCCTTAAAGGAAAAATAAGTAAACAGACATAGAGACAGCCTTCCTTAACAAACACAAAGTTCAAGAACTTTCCAAAACTCAATGAGTCCTCCATTGTGTCAGTGTGCTCACCTGCTCAAGCCCCAGGACCAGACTGCACATGCCCAGAGACCTGTTCGTCCACATCAGGAGGATGGACCTAAAGCATTTCAGCACTGACGTCCTTGTTTATACAGAGGCAACAATAGTGTGCGAATTCAGGTAGACAGTGCATGAACATCCTTAACTCAGTGCCCCCAGAGTGAGAAAGCCGCTGAGGGGCTAGAGAGATGGCTCAGGTTAAGATCATTTGCTCTATGAGGGAGGCTGGAGTTTGTAACCGAGCGCCTAAGTCAGTTCACTAACAAATGCCTGTAGCTTCCGCTCCAAAGGATCTGACACCTCTGTGGGCACCTGCACGCGCAGGTGCAAGACTCTCACACAGAAACACACACACACACACATGATGAGAGATTTACTTATTCCAATGAGAGATTGATTTCTTTGGCATGGGGAGTGACATGTAAACCAATATTCACTTCTGCTGGTCAGAGGGCAACTTGCAGGAGTCATTTCTGTCTTTCCATCATATGGCCCCAAGGGGTAGACCACACAAGAGGTGGAAGCCAGTCTGAATAAGATCAATATCCTCACCACGGCAAGGTCTGTATTGTTGTAGTTTAGTTAAACTCTGGCGTGCATTTCTGGAATTCACATCCTAGCTTTAGCTTTAAAATGTCTTCCTTCAGGGAAAGTTATTGAAATCCCGAGCACACACACACACACAAATAATTTTTTTTAAAAAAGAAAAATGTCAATCCTGATATGGTGGTACACACCTTTAATCCCAACACTTGGGAGGCTGAGACTGGCAGACCCCTGAGCCCTGAGTTCAAGGCCAGTCTGGTCTGCCGAGTAAGTTCCAGGGTACCCGTGGCAACATAGAGGACCCCTTGCTAGATTCTCCACTCCCAAAAAAAGTAGCAACAGAGAACTGCAGATATTATGGGGTATTCTGTTCTGACTGTACCAATTCTCAGATTCCTAGAGG
The DNA here is from genome assembly GCF_014885135.2 of Alexandromys fortis. Taxonomy (NCBI): domain Eukaryota; kingdom Metazoa; phylum Chordata; class Mammalia; order Rodentia; family Cricetidae; genus Alexandromys; species Alexandromys fortis. The sequence continues at coordinate 19,910,179 of NW_026067924.1, forward strand.
ACATCAGAAAGCATGTTACCACATGTTAGCTCTGTATAAGACACATAACAACCTGGATCTGGGAAAGCAGAGCTGCTAGCCTAAACTGGAACATCCCTAAAACTACCAGTTCTGTGAAGGATGAAGGCACAACTTTAAGTTTGAGCTTTGCATTTGAATTGATTGTGTTGTTTTTTCCTACACACGCCTGAGAAGCCTCTCGGGTGTGCGGTAATTGTCTAAAACAGGTAGAAAAGAGTCCAGCCACACACAACGACTGAGAAATGTCAAAAATTGGATGTTCTGGCAAGCCAAATAGGGAATTAATAATATATTTAGAATTTGTAATAAAGTGCCTGTCAAGCAAACAACAACATATTATATACACAAAAAATAAATCCTGCCTGGGTATGGTGCCCTTCCCAAGCAGTATATACACTGTATTCGAGAAAAATAGAATGATTCCACCCCCAGAAGAAACGTCTGTTCCCTAGCATTTCCCATAACGTTCCACTCATTTGTGTATTTTTTTTACATCCTTTATGTAGCTTCACCAATCTTCCCAGTCATCAGTGGGTCAAGCAGGCACTCAAGGGAACCTTCTGCACCTGGCTCATGGCCAAGCATCCACATCTCAAAGTCCCGTGCGACAAGCTTCTTCCTCCTCCTCCTCATCCTCCTCTTCTTCAGCTTTGAGCGTGGGCCAGTTAGTGAGCAGTAAGTATCCTTCCTGGCTCCATCTAATCACGGTAACCTTCTGGCTGCTTAGTGCAATATCTCCTCTCTCCCTCTCCTCTCTCTCCTCCTTTTCCCTTTTCTTCTCTCTCTCCCTTCCCCCTCCCCTTCCTCTCACCCTTTCTCTTTCTTTCCTTCCTCATTTCTAGGGCTGCTAGGTTATTGTTGGCATAAAGTCTGTATCCAAGGCCAGATGACTCCTTAGGGCTGCTGGCCCCCATACCACACCCCTGCATTAGAGCAAGCTGGGAGCAGGTTCGATTTTCAGTGGGTTTTGGTGTGCTGAGTCAAACCTGTCACTTCCAAAGCTAGAAACTGATGGGCTTGCAGGACATGAACAAACAGCTCAGAGCTGAAATAACCAGCAGCAGACACTCAGCTGGAGGGTCAAGCTGCTTTCCTGTGTGTTTGAAGTCCCCTGCCACACCCTCTGTAGGTGTCAGAGGAAATAAAGGAGAGCATGCCTGTGGGCGGGTGTGTGAGGGAACAAAGAGCCACCTTCAGTGCCACATGGAGGCCACTGCATGGGCTGGAATCAGATGGAAGTCTCCAAACAACCATTCACAAAATAAAACAAGTCTGAAGGCTGCCTCCATAGGAAGATGGTTATGAAAGTCTATATATGGTGTTGTGGAGTTGGCATATGTCCCTAGGGAAGCCAGCATACGTAGAAACAGAAGCATATGAAGATGCATGAAACAATAAGCTTGTTAAATATTATTTTTTTACCTCTGTATACTTTTTACTAAATCTTAAAATCATATAATAGATATATGATAGATAAATATATATATAGAGAGAGATGATAGATGATAGATAGATAGATAGATAGATAGATAGATAGATAGATAGATAGACAAATAAATAGTTACAGATTTCAATTCAGCAGAAATCAAGTTTCCAACAGTCCTGAGTTTAAAAGGCTAAGTCACTTCATAGGCATCCATGTCACACAATAAGAATGCCTATGTCACCGGAGATAAGGAAAAGGGCCTGTTAAAGCTAGTGTGTGTGAATCCTCACACAGAATGGGGCAAATCTGATAATACAAAGTGACACTCCCCAAAGGAAAATAAAAACATGCTTGTTGAACAACATAGATATTAGACTAGAAAGATATTGTGCATGGGGAAGAAAACCAGGCACTTGGGGAGGATGCTACAACGCCCAGGTCCTTCAGCGCACTCATGGACACTGGACACTCTTAGTCTTCAATGTGACTCAACATGAAGCAGTGGGGGACACACACCTATACTTTTTGCCTGGCTACTGGCCAATCAGTGTTTTATTAAACCAATTTGAGTGACAAATCTTTACAGTGTATGATAGGATTGTTCCAGAGTATCCCTCTCCCTTTGTTTAAATAAAAAAATGAAGGTTTTAACTTTAACATAGTAAAAATATACAACAAAAACAGTTATTAAGAATTACAGTAACGATTTCTAGTCCATTTTTATTTGGCAAAATTATAGAAAATATTCTATTATCTATCTTTTATAGTACAAAGTTTTTTAAAGCTAATTTGCTTTCTATTATAACTAAGGAAAACATTCTAACTATCTAGTCTTCAGTTCCATCAAAGACCCCAGAAGGGCTAAATGTTACCTAATGACAGGGACATCAGGCTGCCTAGATAGATATCCAAAATTTCTATGTAATGTTGGGGCATTCAGCTCTGGCCTACAGGCCTAGCATATCTGGCAGATGTTTTTGATAAGCAGGGAATTCTGAAGGACTATCCTACCTTGTCTTGGTAAAGTTCAGCAGTTGCCTTTCTTGTGCCCTGCTGGTCCAGTTTGGACAGTAACTGGCAGATATTGAGACAAGGACAGTTTCTTTGCCCACTGGTTAACTTTTGCCACAAATAAAGTAAACACCATATAGAATTTCTTTGATGTCTATCATCTTCTTCAAAGTAGATTGGTGCTGCCAGAGCAGACATGTCTCACTGTCATAAAAAAAAACTTTAGGTTATTAAACATATTAAATGCCATATTCAGTAGGTCTTTGAAGGGTTCAAGGATGATCAAGTGTTATAGGGCCATCTCTCTATTTAAAATATACCTCTGTATAGCCTTGAAAACATATCTGACATGATTATAAGTTTGACTGTTACAGATGACTATTAATCTGTATTTCTTAATTACACATTATATTTTTAAATGAGCTGCATAAACATAATACATTAAACAAGAGTAGAAATATATATAGAATAAAACAAAATTAACTTTGTTTTTATCAATAAACCAAAATTCATATCAATGTAAAATATTTAAGATTAATAGTTGTTTTTCAACTGTAGATCCTCTTTGCATGAGAGAGTCGAGTGACACCAGTGGACACCAGAGTGCATAAACCCAGTGTGAACTTACAACCATGATAGGTTTGGGGTGTGCTCTCTTCTGTGTCAAAACCCAATCACAAAAGAAATGCATGATTCACATATTTATAGTCCATATCTCTTCCAGCTCAGTAATTTGCTACGATGGCTTATTTCAGAGAAACATGCTTACTGGTGTGTTATGAAACACATGATAAAGAATATAGCCTTATCAGCACTTTTTGCACTCAGCAAGATGTGTACAGGGTAAAGTGTGGAAAGATCTTCATGCAGGACCTTCTCACCCTGTGGAATCAGATCAGTGATCTCTCTCTCTCTCTCTCTCTCTCTCTCTCTCTCTCTCTCTCTCACACACACACACACACACACACATACACACACAATGGGTATGCTCACAAGGCCAGAGGCTCTTCCAACCCTGTAGTTCAGGGATTTTTGTGGAAGTCTTGATCATATAGACATGGTTGATTATTAACTCAATCTCCAGCCCCTATAACCCTAGATTTTTATCATAGCTTGTTTCTCTAATGACCAACTTCTTCCTAAAGCTATCCAGGAGCTAATTAATAGTCACCTAGTTAAGACAAAATATATTACTATCATCCTAGAAATTCCAAGAGTTTAGAAGGTCTGTGTTGGGAACCAAAAAGGCAAATCTTCAAGTGAGGATCATAGCATCCCTATAATTATTTAGGATACTATAAGAGTTTTAAGAATTATGTTCTAGCACAATGCACTAAGACCAAGAACATACTTCTTTATGACAATATCACACAAACTTTTATCAGAATTATAGTTAGCGAATTTCCCACATCACTGTCAAGGAGTGTATTGTTCAACCTTCCATAGATTAAAAATTAGTATTAAAATATCTTACTCACTCCAGGTAAAAGAATATCAAGCTAATCCCTTGTAATGATCAAATGACCTTCATGTGTGAAAAATTCCACATCTGAGCTCTGAGTAACAAAATAAGCATCCTTGTTAAAACCTTGCAGCCCTGACACCCTTTCCTTAAACTTGTTGTTTCCAGGGCTCTCACAGATAGGCGGTGTTTCTATTAGCTGGGTTTTTTCATATGTATGTGTATGCATATGTGTTCACTTGTATATGGGTGCATGTGTATGTACAAGTACATGTGATGTGTGTGTATGTCTGTGTCTGTGTGTTTGTGTGTGTATGTGTGTGTGTGAGAAAGAGAGAGAGAGAGAGAGAGAGAGAGAGAGAGAGAGAGAGAGAGAGAGAGAGAGAGAGGACCCAGATTAATGTCCAGAGTCTTCCTTGATAGACCTTCCACCTTACTCAGTAAGGCGAGAACTCTCAATCAAAGCCAGAACTCAAAGCTACAGCTAGCCTCACTGGTTGGCTTGCTCTGCCTATCTTTGCATTCATTCTGGGACTAGAATTGCAGGCAATATCCCTTGTCCACCTGCTAGGTTCATGGGTTCTGGGGATCCCCATGCTTAAGTTAAGCAAGAGCTTAAACTACTAAGTGATCTCCCCAGCTCTAAACTGGACTTAGAGAAAATCTAGAAGAAAAATCAAATAAATGACTTTCAAAACTCCCAGCTTGGCTTGAAATTTACAGTGAATTTATTTTAAATAAGGAGATTTGAGGTTTTGACTGCTGGTGGGTGTGGTTTTTATTACTAGTCTCCATATACTGTTTAGAAACCTGGCTTATAAACTTTACTTCTAGAAAAAGACTGCTGGTTACTGTCTCAAAACTAAAACAGAATCATAAAGGTGGAGACAGTTAATAACACAGAGAAATCTCTGATACAGCCAGAGACATGGTCATGATGCAAGGACCTCTCCCAAGCCACATCCTCAGTCTCTGATGGAGTCTCATTTCTTGGAACTACAGGGTAAGCACCCACACTGTGCGCTATGAGAAGAAATATGCTATACTAAAAGCTGACACTTGTTCTGTTTCACTAAGATTTTCATTCATGCTTTTGGCAACTTCATTAAAGATGTATTTCATACCTGTAACAATTCTATAAGCAGGGATCATAGCAGAATGATGCTGATGTGTGGAAGGTTCAACTACTTAGCAACTTGATTCTACATAAATATCGAGGCTAGCAGCAAAACAGAGCTTTAAAAAAATTAAACCACAGCAACACCTGTCCTGGTGTATCCCAAGCCCCCAGTTCCACATGGGCCCAGACACCATGCCTCAGAGTCTACAAAACAGGTTTCTCCTCACTCAGCTTGCACTTCATCTCCATGAAAATCCCTTTGATTTCTCAGTCTTTGCATTCTGGATTTGATGAGGCAACTATCACTATACTTTTGAGTCACTGCAAAACTACAAGTCCAATGTTCCTTAAATTCCTGTGATTTAAGAGCCAGCGCTACATGATTCCCTGTGTAGTTCCATGGCTGTTTTTAAGGAGGACCCTGGCCAACACTGCTAATCCTTTTGGCCTGTATTCTGTGTCCAGGGCTTATTTAATCTTGCCAGCTTCTACAAAAGGACCACCACTTCCTCCTCCATCCAGAGAAATCTCCTCTAAGGTTTCTGACTAGAGCACTAGACCCTGAGAAAGCCCTGAAGGTGCTTCTTGTGATCCCAGTCAAACTGACCTCAGATCATCTTCAAGACTAACTTCCCCTAGGAGCAAGAGAACTGAAGCTGGGTTAATCTTGCCCATTGTGGATTGTTACACATCTGAGCTAGGCTGAGGGCTAAAGCGATGCCCCAGGGAAGCTTCCATCCACCACATGCATATCTTCTCCTCCTCTTCAGGTAGAAAAATAGATATCCCTTAGCCAAGGAGAACTGTTGCAGCAGTACAACAGCCAGATGGTGCGAGAACAACTTTGAGGCACAAGCACAGCAGTATGGCCATTTGAGCAGTTACGATCACCAGAGAAACACCGACAGTGTCCTTCCAATGTCCGAGGCCAGTCCTGCGGGACAGATAATCAAGAAAAAGCTAATAGATGTCCAAAGATGACTCCCTCTGTGGATGAGGAGACTTCTGTGGGGCAAAGCATGCAATGCCTTTTGCTAGCCAAACTTTGTAAGAACACTAACAAAAAGAAAGCCAAGTGACTCACATCTTTTTGTCAATCAGCAAATTGCACACAGATGCTCAGTTCTTCCAGAACTTGGTCCAGACCTCATCCTGTGTAAATTTCACAAAGAAAATTCTTCTTATTCCTGGGTATAGGGGGTCACATGGATAAACACAATACTTTAAAGGCAGAGAACATTGTTGTGAGTTGCAAGTGCTGGCACATGTGTGTGCACATGCACATACATACACACATGGACGCACACAAACATACGCTCTTCTCTTTACCACCTGCTTATATAAAGCCCCCTTGAAACTTTGTATAAAAACTAGAAGCCCACTTATTAGAGCCTCATGGAAGAAATTGAGTGTATAACACGAACTTCCTTCTCTGAACTCTCATGGATATCTAAGCATCCACACCAACACTCCTCGGTATATGGGACCTCAGTATCCAAAGTGTTCTTTTTAACTCTTATTATTTTCAGTGATACAGTATGGAACAAAACCAACAAACCCTTCACAATCAAGTGACCAGGTTTAGTTCTAAGGCTAGGGAATTATCAAGGCGATATGATCTAGGGAGGAGGTAAGAAAGGAAAAAGGTGAGAGGACGCATTTACCTAAACGTGCCGACCACATCCTAAGCTCGCCCACACTGCAGTGCTGTGTGCTCTGGCAGCATCGGTAGTGATGGAGACTGCTCATGAAGACCACTCCTTCCTGTGCCGGTTAATTCAACTGATTTTGGGTAGAGATGTGACTAGTAAAAGCCAAAGGGTTATTTCCCATGGAGGTATCTACTTTGACAGAAACCTTTCTCCCCAATCACAGACCACTGGCCTTCCTATCCCACAGACTCAACTGCTTTGCCATTCTCAGATGCAGCGCAGAAGGCTGAGAAAGGAAAGAGGTGGGAGGGGCCCTCAGGAGCTCCTCCTCGCCAGGCCTGGCTGCCTCGTCAGTCTGATGAGCAAGCGACTTTTCTGTACCATGAAGCATGCGGGATGAGAGCATGGATGGATTCAGACAAACAGAGGGATGAGAGCATGAACAGACCCAGAAAAGCGGTGATGGGAAGAGGATGCCACAGCCAGCCTCAGCAGAGATAGAAGAAGAAGGTCAGACAAGATGCATGAAAGAGCAGGGAGAGCCCCCTGTCAGAACACCTGGACCACCTGTAAAATGTGTCCCCCCCCCCACCAGGTGACTCAAGCTTGTCAAATTAAGAAAAGTTTCATTTTAAAAGCCATGTCTGTACAAGAAAAGTCTCTTGACTTCCTTTTTTTTTAAGTTTTGAGTTTTGAATGTCCACGGTTATATGCAAGGCTGCCAGACAGACACTTCACCACCTCTGGAAGAGACTAGGTCAATCTTTTCTTCCCCCTCTACCAGCCAGTGTCTGTCTCTACTCTAAATCAGTACTCCTCAGATGCTAATTTCTTGCCTCTCTCCTCATGCAAGTAGACTTTTTGAACTTTTTCTTAATCCTAACATTTCTTCCTTCAGTCAGGCAGTAGTGACGCACGCCTTTAATTCCAGCGCTTGGGAGGCAGAGGCAGGTGGATCTCTGTGAATTCAAGGCCAGCCTGAACAGATCAAGCGCCAGGACAGGCTTCAATGCTACACAGAGAAATTCTGTCTTGAAAAACAAAAATGAAGACAAACAAACAAAAGAAGATTATAAAATAATTCTTCCTTCCACAGTGACTTTTTTTTTGTTTGCTTTTCAATATAGATTTGCTATGAATCTGTCCTGTTGATGTACTGTGGCCTGTGGTAACGACAGCCACTGTAACACCTACTCTGTCTGCTTAAGCCCCAGAACCAAGCAGCAAGAATGCCCAGTCTAGACTCAGGCTCACAGCTCACAGCCAATGTGAGGGGAGCTGAAGAAGAAGGGCAAGGCACAGTGGGTATCCATTCCAGGTGACTAGACACCAACCGCTGACGATGTCCTCCGCCCAGGAAGAACACCAAAATCTTGCTTCGTCTTTAAACTCCCTTTTTATATGTGAGTCTCCTGCAGTATGCATTTGCAGCTCCTAATTCTGGGATTGTTTAATGAGTAAATAAGACAAGAGGCAGAGGCCGAAGTGTGCACGTGTGGTCTCCCAGAATTCTTTGTGAACCCTGAGAACCATTCCATACCACTATGCTGGTGGGCTTTAAAATTCAGAGGCCAGTCTCCACCACAAAACACTCAAATGTCTTTCATTAACCGAATGTCAGATTTCTAGAAAGAAATTGGGGGCAGTGTAAGAAAAGATGGATTTTAAGTCATCTCATCCACAGCAACTTTATAAACAACCCACGGAGTCCTGCCATACACACTGTCTTCATGATGCTAACCACTTAGACGAGTTCCTTCTCCAGCCCATGTCCCTTACATTCTCTGAGAAGATGACCCCTCCTGTCCCTCTTCCCTTCTCTGCATACCTAGAGTTGAATCACACTGCCCGTTTTTTTTTGTTTTGTTTTGTATTTTCTTTTCCATTTTTATTGAAATAAATATCTTTCCATATAGTATATTCTGATTATGATTTTCCCTCCCCCAATCCCTCCAAGATTGCCCCAACCTTCCCTCCCACAAACACCCATGCCCTTTGTCTCTCTTATTAGAAAACGAACAGGCACCTGCAAAATAACGATAAAATTAGAACAAACAAACCAGAATAAGACAAAACAAACAAACAGAAGCAAAAGAGCCAAACAAAAATCACAAGAAATATAGACACAGAGACACACATTCACTCACAGAGAAATTCCATAGAAACACAAAAAAATCAGAAATCATAATATATATGCAAAAGACCTATATAGAAAAAAAAAAAACAGCAAAAAGCCTCCAAACATTCCACTGAGTTTGTTTCACGTCGGTCATCCACTGCTGGGCATGGTCCCTGCTCTCAAGTGAGGTTTATATCCCCAGTGACCCTCCTCCCACCAGTTCACGATGGTTTTCTGTCATTTTTCTCTAAGTTTTCATGCATTAGTGCTGGACCTCAGTCCAAGAAAACTGTGAGTACATGCCTCCCACTCCACTCAGAAACCAGGAGTCGCCTAAAACTACTTATAAGCTGAAGGCATTGGGCCAAACCACTCTCTAATCTCTCCATGAGGAAGTGAAGACCTAGTGCCATGAAAATTCTAAGGACTCCTTAAATAGTCTTCCTGAGCTGCCCTGTTTGCCTTGGACTGGAGTTCAAAACTCCTCTTGCTTCAGCACCACATGCACGGGCTACGATGTCTGGCCAGAAGTTCGTTTTTAATGTGAAGACAAATGTGTATCTGTGTTCCTCCTCAGATTAGCAGTACATTTTCCACAGCCTAGAAGGATCACTCCCCACACGGCCCTGTACCCAGAGGAGCTGTCCACAGTACTCCAGGCCCTTCCCCCCACAGACACATCTTCCTTATTTAAAAGCATGTTTAAAACTGTCACTGAGGGCGCAAGCGTTTCTTTCACTAACAGCCAGGGAGTATATAGCGCTGAACCCAGAAGACCAACACAGTCGACCGCAGTCCGGGACAAGAACAGAAATTCTCTGAAACTGATGGGTTGCTGTGCAGAAAGAGGAAGGACAACTTTCAGCTAAGTCAGAGGAGTGAGGAGAAGAACAATAGGGATGGCTTGCAGCAGGACCAGCTTCGCTATGGGCAGCATTGAGCTGCGCTGAAATCTCCCACCAGGCCCGGCCCATGCTGGCTCCAGCTTGGTGAACGCTTTCATTTATCCAGGGATCAGTAGCCAGGGGGGAGAAAGTTTCATTCTCCAGCTGTTGTGTCATTTCCCTTGATAAGTCCTAAATTGACCGCGTTATCCGGCACCAAAGGAGCCTTCCTGCGGTAGGCAGTTTTTATTATGTGCCCTTTCAGGAGACAAAGGCAGCTGCGAGGGTAAAGCGCTATGGGGAAAAAAGACAATATTATTCTCACAGCTTCATAACCATGCTCTTCTGAGGGGGAATGCGAACATAAGAAATGAGGCAAGATTACCATCTATTAGCCCGGCTACATGGCAATCAGGTGAAAGAAAAACACCAAGCGCCTTTTCCTTCCTGGGCGATTCTTAGCATGGAGAATTCCAATTAGTACAGTTCAAACGGAAAGCTCCTAGTGTTTATATTTTTGCACAGTGTATGAGTGGGCTTACCAACAAAGTAGGGCTGAATCCCTCTAGCAAGAGTTTCCTCCCAGTGCTGGCTTCTGTTGCTAAACCCTAACTAAAGAAGTGTGCTTTGGCTTCGGGAAGGGGCAGGGTAAACAGGCGGGGTTTTATCTGGGCTAGGAGGTCCTTGAAGGATGGCTTGTGAAGGAGGAAGGTGTACTGAAGGATGAGAGACAGAGCCGGTATGGTGGTGATTTCTCCGTCGCTCTACGGCGGCTCGGTGATAAACATCCTGACGGGCTTTGTGTTGACATGTTGATCCTATTTTAAAAACATCTCCACAGATCCTCAAACGGCAGCGGGTGAGGTGGACGGGGTTAATCTGGAGGAGATTCGAGAGTTTGCCAAAGCTTTTAAAATCCGACGCCTGTCCCTTGGCCTGACACAGACTCAGGTGGGACAAGCCCTCAGTGCAACAGAGGGCCCCGCCTACAGCCAGTCAGCCATCTGCAGGTAACGGGCTCTGCATGCCGCTGACACGGGCCAGCCCGGGCCTTGTTTGTTCTTGCAGCTCAGCTTTTCTTCTCGGGGTGGGCACTGGAGGAACAGAGCATGGTAAGGAAGGCTGGGGGGGGGGGGGGGTGTTGGGACTGGTGACATGGATGCAAAATGGGGGTGTCAGTGAAGAGTTGAGGGGTTCTGTCTCCTAACTCCTATCAACTCCATGAACTTCCAAGGCTGACAGGTTGAAAAGAGCTGTCCTGGCAGGGATCTCCTCTCTCCTCTCTGCCCCTGCCAGACAAGAATGCTAACTCTTGTCCACACATGGACATCCCAAGCAAACGCAAAACTGCTAATCCACCCTACTGTTAACTCCCCAGAGATGGCTCCAAGGTTTCCCACGAAATGCATATTTTAACAAACTTCACTATCTCATGGGAGGAAATTTTACAACTTGCCTGCCCAGACTCATCTTTATAAGCAGAAGGGAAGGAAGGTAGAAGAAAGGAAAACAAGAGAAGAAAGGGGGGGAAAAAAAAAACCTGTTTTAAATGTTTACAAACAGATAGTGAGTCTGACCTAACCGGACCCACACCCTCCCTCCCCATTAAATACGTGACTGAATCCAGCCTTGGTTGTGTTTGAGTTGATCCGGGTTAAGTCCCCACGCTTGCACGTGTGTTGCACTAATCCCATGTTTATGCATGAGGGAATGGAGGCACTCGGTAGGAGCTTTTTCCTCTTGGGCAGTGCCTTAGGAGTCCTGCTCCATCAGGAACAGCCAAGAAACCAACTCTAAACTCATTTAAGTGGATTTTGTTCTTGGTGATCCATGAAATGCTGTCTTTTTATCTGCTCTTTATACTTTTAATGTATTCCCCAAAGGACAGAAGTGTACTTTTCCTGCAGTTTAAGACTAAGGTTATAAATAACATCAGTATGGGGTGGTAGCTTGCAGCTCACATTTTGCTCAATGATTTTCCATAAAACCCATTGATTGTTGTTAAATACAAAAAGCACCATAGGATCCTTTCACTTCTACGGTCTCCCCTACTGTTTTTTCTTATAAGATACCTCCCTGTAGAAAATAACCTTTATTCAGTCTATACAAGGATACTACTGCTGAGAAATTTATATCAAGGCTTGTATATGTTATTCCAAACACCACGTACAGAAGCATCAACGCTAACTAGTAGCATCAATGATGGGACTAGAGTGTCTTCCTGTCGGGAGACATTAATTTTGTTTGGTCTTGGCGCCTTGTGCTCAAGGCAGCCACGGGTTTTTATTTTGATGCCAATTTGCCATTGTTGTCAAATTCCTCTTTGGCTTATTTTAGCCCTAAAATGTGATTTTCTTTTATTGACTGAAGTGCTCGCTAATGTTTCAACTCATACACACACGCACACAGATTCCTGGGCATCCCCAATCAGATATGCTGATTTGTTAAGCCTTCCCCAGAGAGAAGCCAAAAATACTGTAGAAGTCAGACTTCTGGAAATGTTAGTATCCTTTAACAGAGCAGATCAACGGACTTCAGGGCCTTTCTCCAGCTTCCAGTGTTTTAATGATGCTTTTTTAGAAGGTGTCTATCCAAATGAATTAATGAATAAGTCTCAAGACTTTGCATTAAGATAGTCTCAGTGAATTCAAAGACTGGGAAAGACCGTACCAGTGTCTGCACACCAAGGCGTCACTGTGTGCTAATTGGCTGCAGCGCCCCCTAGAGACTGTGTGATCTTTCTTATCAGAGTTACAAAAGGATGATGACACCAATATACCAGACGTCCCTTTCACAAGCTCTGCCCCTTGGTGCCACAGCCCTCTGGGACAGTTGAGTTAGTATCAAGAGTTCAAGCCCCAGGCTTTTATGATGAAAGATGGCAAAATGCAGAAGGTGGCAAGTTGTCACAATGGTGGCTTTGGGGAGCCTGCCACAGGTGACAAAAGGCATTAATAATATTAAGTGCCAGAATAAACAAATGCCTTCTCGAACTCTGTGTGGATGGGAGCACCACGGAGGTAAACCCTTGATGGAACCTGTGCTGCCCACCTTAACAAAGAGACCTAAGACATGCACTGCAACACTCGATCCTGGCCCAGAGGAAGGCCGTCCTGGTCCATCCTTTTGCGAGCATCTTAAACCACACCAGATGATTGCTTTTCAACAACACGGAACGCTCTTTTTAAAAGGACAAAAATCTGTGTCCACTGCGGTCAATAGGAGGGACATGGATTTGGACTTAGGATAAAGAAACAAATAAACAAAAGGAACTGGTGGCCTTTTGCATTTCACCGACAGTATGACTTTAGTACCAGGAGGACTTTTTAAAACACTCTATATAATTTTGTCCAGGGTGCTTCATATTTTTTAAAGTAAATGTAGCAAAGAATTGCTGATGGCGATTGATACATGGAAGACCTCATTTACAGAAAATGATATCATTCAAGTACAGTTTGCAGATATCCCACATTAAACACAGCAGGATGCCCTGGTACAAAAGTGCACCATTACACTGGAGGGTGATTGGAAGCCACGAGGTGGCCTAAGCCCACCCAGGGGTGGGGCATTCCATAGTAATTACAATGTATCCAGCTGTTTAGGCCAGAACTGTAAAGTAACAGCTGGCCTGTATTTTACCTGGACAGGGAGGCATGTTGTTAAGTTACATATGGGGAAAATTGTTACCAGAGAGAAAGAAGTTAAAATAAGACACAAGAGGAGATAAAAAAGAAAGGCATGAAGAGGAGCTTGGCCCAGTAAGCCATACCAAACTATGATAACAGCTGTAACATTTTTCAAAACCAACACAATAGAGAGGTAACCCAAATGCAAAGCGCCATCGTTTTAAGTAAAAGAATATGACAACTGTTATCATGAATGTCACTTTCGTGGTGAATGTCTGCCTTAAGAATTCTGAGGGCTGGGGAAATAAAGCAGAGAACAGCCAAGAAGGCAGCTTAGATCTCAGAGTTTAGAGAGCAAAGGCCTGCAAGTTGCTTGTGTTTCCATAGTGTGTGTCGGTGCCTTTTTTTTTCCTCCCTCCCCTGTCCCTGTGCTCGGGGATCTGCATGGCTGGCATGGAGCTCGCTGGGAGGGTGGGTGCTGGCTGGGACAGGGCTGGCTACCTTGCAGCTGGCTGCTAATCTGGAGTAAATTCACCCTGCCAGGCAATCAGGCAGGCAGGCAGGAGGCCCACCCTGGCAGAGGACTCAGCGTAAGACTGTTCTTTCTCAATTCTCCCCCCAGACACACCATCCTGAGAAGCCACTTTTTCCTACCACAGGAAGCCCAAGAGAACACTATAGCTAGCAGTCTGACAGCCAAACTGAACCCTGGCCTTTTGTATCCTGCCAGGTTTGAAAAGCTGGACATCACCCCTAAAAGTGCCCAGAAGATCAAGCCGGTGCTTGAGCGGTGGATGGCTGAGGCTGAGGCCCGCCATCGAGCAGGTATGCAGAACCTCACGGAGTTTATTGGGAGTGAGCCATCCAAAAAGCGCAAGCGGCGCACCTCCTTCACACCCCAGGCCCTTGAGATCCTCAATGCCCACTTTGAGAAGAACACACACCCCTCAGGGCAGGAAATGACCGAGATTGCTGAGAAGCTAAACTATGACCGGGAAGTAGTTAGAGTTTGGTTCTGCAATAAGAGACAAGCCCTGAAGAACACAATTAAGCGCTTAAAGCAACATGAGCCCACTTCAGCGGTCCCGCTGGAGCCCTTAGCCGACTCGCCTGAAGAAAACTGCTAGACACACCCATCCATGGCCAGAAGGAAGCACCGCAGAAACTACTCTGAATCTCCACAAAAAAAGAAAGAAGAAAGGATTAAAGACACCCCCCAGTCATCATTTCCCTTGTATGTAAAAGACTCAAAAGGAAAAGGAAAAAGAAAAAGAAACTAACAAATGGGCAGGATGGTTTATACATGTCCGTTGGCTTTCCAAAAGGAAGAAGAAAAGGAAATTTTGAATTTTTAAACAGGAAATGCACCACGTGGAAGGAGTATGTGGTAGGATCATTCCCTCCCCCACCTGTCTCCGCAAAGCCAGTTTTTTAAAGAAAACCAAATATCCACTTACTTTTTTCTGTATATGATGAAAATGTGAACACCTATTAAGGAAAAAGAAAAAAAAGGAAACCAAAAAAAAAAAAACAAAACAAAACAACAACTCACCACCACAAACTTCTATCTGTTCAAAGCGAATGCAAGCCTGCCACCTGGAGGAGGGCCCGCATCCCTTCAGGGACGAAGTGCTGATCACTGCAAAACCTATTAACCAAAGTCAGAAACACTGCGAACGCTGTTGGTCTACTTGCCTCGGTTTGAATTTTTACATTTGTACCAACAAAAAAGCAGGAAGCCTGCTTTCTCCCGTCTTTCTTACCGGTTGTCTCTGCCACCAGGGACGTTTTTGAAATCATTCTGTATGGCTCACTCTCTACCAATGTGTTTCTTAGCAGAAGTGAGTTTTCATTTTGTTGGTTTTTTTTTCCCCTAAATTGTGTTATTTCCTTTTGCTTTGTTTCGATTGGGAATGGGGGCAACCAGAATTGTGTGCCAAAGCATCCGTGGCAATTCTTCTCATTGTGAGCTGGAGGTTTGAGAAAGATAATGGAGTTCACACCTCCCTCTCATGTGGCTCCTGGGATCTTCAGGAAGGTAGCAGAAGTGAGAAGAAAAGGTGTATTTTTCCACTCCAACCCTGCAGAGATGCAGGAGAGACTCCAGAAAAACTAGGGCTTTGCTGGGTGACTGTCAACACCAGCAGAGGCTGTAATTGTGCTCACCGTCCACACCGGAGATTGAGATTTTTCTCAGTCTGCTAGCCACACTTGTGGAGAGCTGATCAAAACTAATTCTGTAATATAAACATAAGCTGCACATATGGTTCAATACTTACATCTGTGTTTTGCTTCTGCTCAAAGCAATTTCTCTCAGAAGTCTGATAGCCAAAGAAATGTCTCAAGGTTTCAACCAACACACACACACACAAGCACACAAGCACACACACACACACACAGACACACACACACACATAAGCATGTTCATACCCATCCACCTTGCACAAAGAGACAAGCCACAAAGAAAACGACAGTGGCCTAGATTGTCAGGGGCTGCCAAATATCCTGTTAGCCTCACTTTGTCTGCAACCTCTTTCATCAGACAGTGTTGGCAGACATTTGGAGCTGGGGTACAACTGTTCTTGAATTTATAAATGGGGCAGAAATGTGACAGGCAAAGTTAAGCTATTGGAATTGGGCTCTGACTTCTTGACTAGAAAAGAAGGATTAGCGAAAAGATCCTCCAAGAAAGGAAAAATATACAGAAGCAGCTCATAAAACATATCAGAAAAGCCTTCACTATTAGAACCAGTATATTAATTCTTTAAAAAAAAAAAAAAAACTTCCCCAAGGCATGGGCCATTGAGACCCAAGAAGCCCACAGAATGGACTAAGGGGGAGGATAGACGGGCAAGAAACTCCTGGGCCCAGATGAAGGTAGAGGGTTCTACCAAAGAAGGCAAAAGAGAATCATCGATTAGCTTGTTGTCAAAATGTAAATATTCATGAGTAATTAAAAAGCATGCTCCTTTACTGTCTAGAGGCAAATCATGAACGGTAAAGAGAAACCCCACCTCCCGTTGCCCAGTTGATCACAAAGACCATGATCCCCTTCCCCTAGCACACGCCTCCCACCCAGGGTTCTAGTTTTTGGTTGTGTTGGCTCCTTTGCTGGTTACGAAAATGGGGCAATGTAACAGTTCCCTCAGCTGGTTCAATCAGCAACCATAAAGTTCCTACAAGGAAACTAAGTAACAATGATCCCGGAAGTGAGAGAGTCATTAATAAAAGTGTTTCCGTGCCACCAGTCTGATGCTAATTGGACCACAACCAGCCCGATCAGTGCCAACATCATGGTAGCATGTCACCACTGCAAAAACTGCACAGATACCAGCAACCCAGAAACCGAAAACTTTGTTGATTAAAACCGATTTTGTATTCTCCTAGGACCTGCTCCAAATTCCATCAAGAAAAGCTCCCCAAGAAGAGAAGTTAACAAGAGAACCTATGACGGGTGTTAAATGTTTAAATCTGAACGGGCAGCAGGCACACGAGGTCTGCTCAGTTCTGAGATCTATACTTGGGAGAGCATAACTAGAACAGTAAAAATATAAAATTAAAGTAATCACCCGGAGTAGAACAAAAAAGGAGTGAATTCATCCCATGGTTGTAAAACTATTCATGTGCAGTGATTTTTTTATAGTTTTATAATTTTGTATTGTTTTATAAATTATTTATATAGTGTTGTAATGCTTCTTATATTGATTTTTTTACTGATGAATTTTTTGCTACAAGGCAAAAAAAAAAAAAAAAGATGCCTGAACAGATTCTTAGGAATATAAACTGTACTTGGGAACACACAAGCCTTCAGGACCACACCTACTGCTTAGTTTTATTAGACATTTCTTATTTCCTTTGGTAAACAACTTCATACGCCAATAGCATCTAAGGGTCTTTTATGTTTCCATCAACTGAAGGTTAAGGTTGCCACCAACAAAAAGTAAAAGCCACTTTGGGCATACTCATTGTATTTCAAGCTTCTGTAATCTTTCTCATACATTCTTTAAATCGTTGTCATCTTCATTTTCTTCATCATTGATGAGAAATGACAGCCAATATTGTATTTTACACTTGCTTGCGGGGTTGTTTTCTCTTTCAACCAAAAAAGATATTTTGAATAGTTAAAAGTTTCACTTGCTTTTGCAAGTTTTGGACTCTTTATGTCGTGATCACACAGTTACACACACAACACAACACAAAGGAGAACAAAAAGCAGAAGGAGCTGTGGGAAGCAGAACAAAACAAGTGGAGGCGTTATCAAAGAACTCAAGCTGTAACCAAAAAGAAATCCAATTGCCTTTGCTCTCTTCTCTACGCTGGACCAAAGCTCAGTATGTGTAGGTATATGCACATTGTGTAGATATGGCTAAATGTTGCTGACAATCTTGCAATACTAAACTGTTCCTATTTTAAGAAAAAGAAAATCACAAACTGTTCATCAATGTTTTACCTCAGCACTCTACTTGTACCCAGTTAATGATCAAGCATAAAAACAATGGCGAAAAAGGAAATTGATTTTTATTTCCATGTCTGACTGTAAAATCTGTTTGGAAGATATTTTGTAATGAGCTTCTTGTCATGTGATTTGCTTGTCTTCAACTTGACATTATGTGAGGCACATTGGCTTACTCGTTGTTGAAAAGTGACTTTTTTTTTAAGCTTTCTTTCTCATGATTTTGTCCTCTGTGCTGTGATCTAGACTGGTCACCAGGGTCACTTAATGAGACACTGCGAAGAAATCTGCTTCTCCATGCCTGGAGCAGGCAGCAGGAGAGAGGGCAGGAAAAGACTGGGTTGTTCTGGAAAACAAAGAAATCATCATGACGAGATACTGACATGATAGACTTGTGACCAAGAAGCCAAACTGGATATTGAAAAGCTCCTTACTTGTTCTAACATTGAAACCAAAGCTGACTTATCTGCACAGGTTGCTTAATGTTTAAAAATAAAAACTGTACTTGATCTAGAGCAATATCTGTATGGTCGGTAAAGCTGCACTTTGTGTATTTCTTAACAGCTTCAGATCTGTCACTTTTAATTTGTATCATGAAAAATAAAGACTTGTTTGACATGAACTTCGGGGCGAAGTATGTCTTGCACTCAGGTATACCTGTCCCTCAAAGTGTAAGCATTTATTTCAGTGTCATTAGAACCCCAAAGGTTGAGGGAAGGAAATACCAGATTCACTGGGATGCTTTTCATTGCGTCTTACAGAAATTTAACTCAAGTTTGACTAAATGACAAGACACTATATTTCATGACTTAATGGGAGGTCATCCTGTGCATATCAAACCCAGTTGGTTCAGTCTTGTCCCTGCCTGTCTCACTTAGCTTTATTCTCAGCCTGATCTCCTAACTATCCACCCAAAGGTATCTAGGAATTCTCCTTACTCTAGTCCAAACAATGGCACTGGGGCAAGGTGTGCTTAAGCCAAGCATTTGGAGTCACAGGCTCATTCTTGTCTAGGTGGGACATGGAACCCCACAACAACGGCACCATAGGACTGCAGAAATGAAAGAAGAGCCTCCCCAAGAACCAGAAGCTGGAAGATGAAACATGGCAATGCACAGACACAGCTGAGAACCACTGCAATCTGCTGTTTAGCCCAGCTGGGAGCCCACTGTTACAGAGAGCTCTGCCTGGGGGTCTCTTTCTGTTGTTCTGTGTAGTTTCATGCATAAATTACAAGTTTATACGTCTCAAACAAACTGGTAGGACGAGTGAATTAATCTTTGTTATGCAATTTACTTATTTAAAAGGAAGGTAGACTCATCCTGTGGTAACCCTGGTTATCTGGAACTCCCGTTTTAGACCAGTCTGGCCTCAAATTCATAGAGACCCGCCTGCCTCTGCCTCCTAAGCACTGGGATTAAAGTCGTGAGCCACCACTACTCAGCCATCTTTTTTTTAATGCCAGTTAAACCCATGATATTTAAAATTCAAATCTCCATACATTTGTTGACCTTCAGCAAATATTTCATAAGGTGGTATAGAGATCTACATATCAGCCTCACCAAAATCTGAGTGCCCATGTAGCATAATGACAGACAAAAAAACAAGCTCAAAGTACAGCTTTAAAAGGAAGAAATACTGATGCCTCTACCCTCACTGGAGGGAGAAAGGAAAGAACAAAGAAAAAACAACAACAACAACAAAAAAAAAACAGCCAGGGTTGCATTAAGTTTTCTTTCCATACAGAAGATTCTAAAGCTAGTTTATGGGGCTAGGATGCAACGTGGGCTCTTTAAAAATCCAGTCATCACTTAAACTGCATCATCCCATATTCCATAATATCTTATAAGCACTTTATGTATTCTACATAATTTATGTATTCTATAAAGCCAGAGTATTCTACATGTTAAAGACTCAGAAATACAATTGTCTCCAAAAAAAAAAAACCTCATTGTGCAAAAACCTGAAATTAAAATTAAAATAATTTTATGTTTTTCAATACTACAGTCTACAAATAAAAATAAATCCCCAAATAAAAATAGTGCTAGACTCACCCGAAAGTCAAGAAAATGTGATAAAGAAACAATAATTCATAGGCTTAGAAGATGGCCACTATGTAGCTGGTTGGTTTTTACTCTTTGACTCTTCTGGCTCTTTCTTCTTTGAGCGGCCCACCAACCTGCTCCCAAATAAATTATATGGAGGCATATTCTTTCTTATGAATGTCTGCCCTTAGCTTGGTTTATTTCTTGCCAGCTTTTCTTAACAAACTATCCCATCTACCTTTTGTTTCTAGGCTTTTATCTTTCTCTTTCTATACACCTTTCTTTACTTCTTACTCCTTGGCTGGCCGACTGGGTGGGTGGCCCCTGGTGTCCTCACCTCCTTCTCATTTTTTTTCCTCAATTGTTGTCTCCCAATATTTCTCCTCCTATTTATTCCCTCTGCCTGCCAGACCTGCCTATCCTTTCTCCTGCCAGGCTATGGCCATTCAGCTCTTTATTAAACCAGTCGGGTGTTTTAGACAAGCAAAGAAACACAGCTTCACAGAGTTAAACAAATGCATTATAAAAGAATTGTAATACATCTTTGCATCATTAAACAAATGTTCCACGGCATAAACAAGTGTAACACATCTTAAATTAATATTCTTCAACACACCTGTGTCATTAAATGATTTCAAAAGCTGTGTTGGTGATGATTCCCCCATAGAATCGGTCACACAGACGCAAGTCATCCAGGGGCAAGGGAAGCAAAAGTGAAAATCCAGAGCTGGACTCACACAGAAGTTTTGATGGTTCTGACTCCATTGCTCTACCCTTGAAAACAAGTTCAAGACAACAGTGCTCATGTGGCTGATTTGCTGTGCTCACAGGAGACCCATGGTCAAAGGGGAAAGGTGACATCTGTGGGTTATTTATTATACTGAGTAAAAGAAAAATGTTTTGTGGGAATTAATCTCTACAATGTCTTTAAGTGGAACATGAATGTAATTTACCCTCCTTTTGGTATCCTTCTGTTTGCTTTCTCTTTGTTAATAGATATTAACTGTCGAAAGCACAAGCTTGGGAACTACCCCTAATCCCTGTACATACACACACATGCATGTCCAGAATGGGATGAAGCAGGAGGAGGTCATGGTGGCTTGACGACCAAATGTTCTTCAGTCATAGATCACTTAGAGGGGAAAATATGAGTAAAAGATAGATTTCTTTAAATGGATAGTTGTGATAAAATTAGCTATCCGCTAAACAAGCAAAGGAGAATGGCCATTAGAACCATTAGAATGAGCAACATAGACACATAGTGAAACTAACCCGTCTGCACCGAGAGGAAAGCTAACTGGACTTACAAAGTGAGATTTTAAAAAGAGATAACCGGCCAGGCGCTTTCCAGGACAGGCTCCAAATCCACAGAGAAACCCTGTCTCGAAAAACCGAAAGAGAGAGAGAGAGAGAGAGAGAGAGAGAGAGAGAGAGAGAGAGAGAGAACCACAGAGGAGGAGAATGAGGGGCAGAAAAGGGCCAACCAAAATGGTTCAGCACACACCTACAAAGGAGAACACAATGACAGATCGTAGGCACATAAACTGCTGTCACAAGACTCTGGGTCCCTGAGGAAGGCAGTTTACCACAATGAACTAAACCCTTCCGTCTTTCTTCTGCTTGGCTCTGAAAACACAGAAAGGGTCTCGTCACACACAGTCCTTGTTGTGAGAAACTTACATTCTTACAGCCAATGCTTCCCTCGTTCTGATATGGAACACTGTTCACTATTCTGCCCGCTCAGTGTTCTTTCAGTAGTGTTTCTCCACGTTTGTAAGTTTATCTATGGTTTCCTTCCTTCCAAATGCGTCCATTCAACTCCTCATTCCCATATGCCCTCTCAATGTACGAAGTGTTTCTTTAAAGGGTGGAAAGAAAAAAAAAATGAGATTATAGTTATCTCCATAATCCTCTGTATAGTCTTAGTTTATCAATGTCTCAATAATGAGCAAGGCCAAGCTGGTTGAGACCTTTAGTCCCCTAAGTGGGCACATCTACTGGCCCTCCCAACATATTGATTAACTAATCGGTTTTTAAGATTTATAGAAACATACTCACTGCCAAAGTCTCTGGGCACTTCTAAGACAGTAACATTAAGCAATGTACAGAGGTGGGTTTTCCCCATCCCAAAGGCTTCCTCTTGCCGTTCAAGACTCTTAAATGCACATTAAAAGTAGCCTGTGTGCCATGCACTGCAGATTATCTAACAAAGGTTGGTGATGCTACAAGCCTGCTACAAACCTCCCCCTCTCTAGTGTTCAGAAATCGACGGAATTTTAATGCTGGAAAGGACATTAAAAGCCACTGCTGACGCTCCCAAGTACTAACTGTTGCTGTGCAGCCTCTCATTGATCCGACTGAAATCAGAAAATAAGAGAAAGCCAACAGAGCAGGCTTTCCTAAAAGTCAAGCTCAACGAAGGAAGGTGTCGATATTCTGAGATTATATCCTTCGTGTTTGGGAATTATGGTTAAAATGTGGTTTATTTTATAAAATGATGACGGTAGCTGGTAGTTATTTGAAATTACGTTTTCAATTAAGAAAGTAGAAAATGACAAGATAATTATATACCTCCAAAATTACCTTTGAATTTTACTGGCTAGTGAAATTAAAAACCTAAAAATCACTGACCTTTCAGAAAACTGAAGTTAAGGGAGACCAAGTGACCCCCAGAGCCAGTTAATGGCACAGTGTGGCTGGAGAGGCAGACTCATATCTCCCACAAGCCCAGGCTGCCGCTTTTAAACTCCCATGGTGCTGAGACCATCGCAGCCCTCAACAGTATATGTTACTCTTATCTTAAAACTTCAACTTCATGTTCTTTTCTATTTGGGCAATCTTTTCCATTTTTAAGACTTGATAGAATACAGAAATCGACTCCTAAAAAGCCAAAGTTAGGCATCACTTCCTCTCTCCCCTGCTTGGGAACTATAGGGGCTCATGAGTTAAGATGCTTCCTCCTGAACTGTTAACCTTGAAGGAATAGCTCAGAGGTGCAAAGTTGTTGAAATAGGAGCGGCGGGGCTGCGTCCCCGGCACCTGGCCGCCCGCATGGCTAGTTTATACCCAGAAATAATTACACGGAAACCGTATTCTTTCAAACACTGTCTGGCCCGGCTAGGTCCAGTTTCTTATTGGCTAGCTCTTACATATTGTTCTAACCCATTTCTAATATTCTGTGTAGCCCATGAGTTGGCTTACCAGAGAGGATCTTAACCTGCGTCTGTTTGGAGCGGGAGAATCATGGCGACTCTTTCACTCAGCTTCTTTTTCCCAGCATTCTCTTCTGTCTACTCTGCCTACCTAATTTTCTGTCCTATGAGGGCCGAGGCAGTTTCTTTATTATTAAGAAATCACTCCCCCATCACAAAGTCAAGGAGATAATTTATTGGCAGCAGAACTGACAGCCATAGAAGAAATAAAAAGAGACCGTGACTACAGAGACACCTCCCAAACCAGGCCCTTCCCTAACATGGCCCCGGCTGTGCCGTTGTCTTCCCAGCTCTCTTGATGAGTACCTTCCCAAGCCTGGTTCTGCATGTGTCCCACGTGGTTCTCCATTCTTTCCCACTTAGTTTACCCAAATAAGTTTCTGCTGTTTACAGCCAACAGCCCTAATTTCAACCCTCTCCACCTAGCACTAATCAATATTGGATGTTTTCACCTGACTACTGTGAAAAACAAGCTGTTTTGCTTCCCCAGTCCCTCCCATACAGTTGCCTTTTTATAAAATAGAAACCCCAGTTATGTTTGAATCTCAGATTAGCAACAAATAATTTATATATTGTAAATATTAGCAGTATAATAAGAAACATTGCTTCCAACTGAAATAAAAATTTAACTGGGCTCTGAGTTTAGTCTGGCAACTACTCAGGGGCCAGTAGCCCCACCATATCTGATTAGAGTACCTCTCACAACACGTGAGGCTCACCACACAAGTATGACAACTCCCGGTATGCTCTACTTTCTTTCAAAAGAGATGTACAGAAATAGTCCTGCTTTTTAAGTTATCTTTTTGAGTTTATAATTAGATCATTTACCACTTCCCTTCCTCCCTCCAAACCCTCCCATAACCCTCCTTCTTGCCCTCTTTTTAAATTCATGACCTCTTTATTAACTGTAAGTATGTGTGTGTGTGTATGCGTGTATGTGTGTGTGTGTGTGTGTGTAATCCTAAGTACACAAATAGGACCTGTTCATTCTGAATAATATCCCTTATATGAATATTTTCAGGGCTGACCATTTGATATTGGGTAACAAATTGGTGTGTTCTTCTCTAATAAAGACTATTTCCTCCACTCTCAGCATTTTTTAGTTGCCTGTAGCTCTTTGTGTAGGGTTAAGGAATAATGCACTTTCTCCTACTCCTGGATTTTATCTCCAGAGATTCTGACTTCATCGTTCACTGGGACCACAGCTGCTCTCTTAGTGGTGTTAACATGTAGCCAGGATTGAGAACCGTTAGGCTAACGGGCTTTGTTGAGCCTACTTCAATGCACAACACTGAACGCAGCATCTTTAGTTAAACTGCACAATGGGCCTAAGCAACTTCCAGCATGAAGCAAGCATGGTCAAGTCTCCCCCGGGTAGGCTCCAGAACGGAGCTCAGTCAAGGGGCTTCATTGGGACTATTGCAGGTCACTAACTAGAAAACATTTCTACTAAATGTTATCACTAGTCCAATGGTGACTTCAAATTGCACAGTCTTAATTTAGAAGCTAACTTAGTGCTAACTCTTCCCTCTCCGGTTCAGGTCTTCCTCAGAGTGGCAGTCTTGGCGGGAAGGAAAGCAGCCCTTGTGTGCTCCTCTCCAAAGCCATACCTAAGTGCATGGAGAACCTGGGCTCGTTTAATAACTAAATCAGCACCTTGCTCTTGTTGAAAAATGAGTGTAGGTCTGCTGCCACTGCCAAAGGTATAACGAGGGGGAATTGGAGAGAATGAGGAAACACTTGATTCCTATGCTCATTTCATTTTGTTCGTAGAAATACTGACTGGTCGCTTACTACGTTCCACACAACATTTCAACTGCTGAAAAAGATAGTGTTGCACAAGAAAGTCCAAACTTCCATCCTCGCTGGGCTCACATCTAGCCTGAAGACAGTAAACAAGAGCCACCATGTAGACGCAAAGAGCTGGCTAGTTGTGACAAACCTGTTATCACATGGCGGGAGAGGGACCTTGGTGCCTGGACCTCGGTGAGTCCAGGACCACGTGGCAGGTAAGAGACAGACATGCCATGCAAACAGAACTTAATGTGGGAATAGAAATGGGGGAATGGAGGGGGACCAGCCTCTGGGGACAGGAGCAGTGGAAGAGAAGAAAGGGGGGCAAGGAGAGAGGCGAGGCAAAGACCTGCCTCTTTTCAGAGGAGCGTGGACAAGAGAGCAGGAGTGGGCAGAGTTTATCTCTTGAAGGGATCTTTTGTGCCTGCTACAGACTACGTAGTGATGTATCAGCCATAGGACCCTGGTCTGGCCAGGGTACTGCCTGAGTGCATCCTGCCAGGTCGGCATATGACTGAATCCTAACAAAGCCTCATCACCTTTTCCAGTGGACATAGGCTCCTTCCTGCACCACATGCCTTAAGAATTGCTGTTTCCCTTCATCAACGGCCCAGTGGTCATTGTTCCTTGCAGTCCCAATTAAAGAACAGCTTAGCCTTATCTCATCCCTTCCCTTCCCTAGCTCAAAGGTCTTCCTCCGACTGGGAACCTGCAGTTCAAAAAGAAGGTCTCCTAGTTGTCTATAGCAATTCCCTATCTGGGAGAAGACAAATGAGAGGCAAGATTGTTCTCACAAAGCCATATGATGTAAGGACTGAGGTGCCTGGGACCAATGTGAACTCAGCCCACCCTCTCGTGGGAAGTGCTCCCCTCTCTGCCACTGACCAGCATAACACATCTCTGCTGTAGGAAGGGTGCTGGATATTTTTCTCAATCTAGGACAACAATTGCTGACAGACAGTCTCAAGACACCCCACACTAGTGACCACTGCCCCTAATCAAGGACAATCTAACTCTCAAAGTTTTCCTCCCACCTCCTACTTAAATATTGATGAGGTTTTTCAGTCATTCGGTTTCCCCCTCCCAATATTAGAGAGCATTCCATCTAGAACAAGACTTTTCAAGCATCAGCATCACAAATCTACATCTTAAATCCTGTCCCTCCCAATTCCTCCTCTAACAAGATACCCTAGGGCTCTCTAGGGACCGCATTGTTAATCACTGAGCACAAGTTAATAACTCTAACTGATTTGATGGTTGGGTGTTTCCAGTGACTTTTGTTAATGATTTTCAGTGGTTACCTAGCAGTGATACACAACTGTACTAAATAGCTAAGATATGTGTCATGGGCTCAGTAGACAGTATTGAGGGTATTAAAGTCCACAGAGATAATACATATCATGAAATACTGTAAGCATCACTTCTGAAACACATTTTTTGTACTTTGTATTCTTTTCCTTTTGGAGGCCTTCAATTCACCCTCATGCCTCCTGTTTTCCAGAGGGCATCCACAGAGCATCTCTGGGGATGAAAACATACCTACCACTCCCGAATTCACCCTCCCCATTTTGAGGGTGACCTCTCAGCATTCCGTAGTTCCCAATCTTGGTGGGACCTCCACTTGCAGCACAGCACGCCCCATCTGTGCTCTATGCACCACCATACAGTTCGTGTACCGGGCAAGGTGCTGGAGATTGAAACTCACAAAGACACACAGACAGAGACAGGGATCATCCTTGAAACAGGAAGGCAGCTTATATAGGGATAGCCACGCCCCAGCCAAACACACCAGAAACCACTCCCCTGCTATCAGAAACTCCTGAGGGTCTCGTGCTCAGAGCAGCTATAGGCACTCAGATCAGAAGAAAACAAGTTGTTTACAAGAAATTCAAAATCTGGGGGTTCACCGCTCCCAACTTCTGAATACTTAGAAGATAAATGTTGTACTTAATGAACTTACTACTCTAAAACTGGAAGTATATGTAGGCTGCTCTTGTCAAGGCAAAAGACACTCTCTCAGGAAGATTCTAGCAAGACAACAACATCTGAGAGACTAGGAGTTTGAATGGAAAAAATTCAACATAAAAAAAAATCACAAGAGAAAAAAAAGAAAAAAAAAAAAACAAGAAAAACTACAAAAAAAAAGACTAAGATTTTTCTCCACAAAGCCAGTGAAGTGTGATGAAGGACTCCAAACACCCAGTGGAGCAAGAGACAGTTCATGCTGCTGGAAACACAAATCTGATGTTGATCTCACCAATCCTGTGACATCTGTGTGTGTGTGTGTGTGTGTGTGTGTGTGTGTGCCCATAGAGGCCAGAAGTGATTAAAAAGATGAATACAATAAAACACAAATGAACAATAAAATAAAATTCAAAAGAACAGTGTTTTCAGTCAGTACTTTTTCCTAGTTGGGGAGGGCCTTCCCTCTTTGTTTATCTTTTTTCTTTTGTGCATGTGTGTGCTGTTTATATGTATGTGTGCTCTCTTTCTCTATGTGTGTGTGTGTAATCAAGTAGTCCTTCTGCCTCAGGCATCCTTTCCTCCCCTTTCTCCTGGCTACATCCTTCTTGTTTCCCAGGTCCTCATATAACTACAATTCACTCCAGCCAGTCCATTAAGAGAGATTTGGTGTCCCTCCCTGCCTCTGGATTGACACAGAAGTTAGCACTCTATAGTATGTATTTACTTACTTCTATGACCAAGTTCCTCAAGAGCATTTTCTCCAAAGCCTATCCCTGTACATGCCTGACATTGCCACTCAACAATAAATATTTACAAAACAAATATCTCTCTTGATTTCTCAGAATCTCTCTCCTTTATTCCACACAGAAGCTTATAAGACACAATTTAGCAAACTTTTCCTACCCACTCACACTCTAGCTATGTTTCCCAGTCCTGCTCGTGCTCATCCCTGACTCACATCAGATGCCCCTCGTCTTCCCGGGATGCCCAGCGCTGGTGCCTCATAAATTCATATTGTTTGTGTTTCTAGAGCATTTACATGTGTTTAGAGGACTCATTCTAGTGAACCGTCTTCCCTGACACAGAAGAGCTGGAAGTAAACAGACACTTAGAGGTTGAAACAAAGATCAAAGAAACAAAGAGCTGGCCATTTGAAAGGACAAACAACTCTGACAAATTCTTGACCTGAATCATTCAGACAGGAGACAAGTTGTTGAAATGACAGACACAGAAGAAACAAGTAGGAATCATGCCTCACCCCCTATAGCCTATGGGACAAAAGGCAAACTGGTACTCCAGAGTGTTGACAATCCTGAAAGAAATTTCTCAAGTCACAAAACAGAGACCAACATTAATATAAGAGGTTATCAAGCATACATTCTTATCTGCTGCCTTCCTGCTGCTATACCTTGGATGTAATGATAAATTCAGGATATTACAAAACATGTAAAGAGATCAATACATAGACAAGATGTAAAGAGTAATACAATCTCTCCCAACAAGGACAACCCAGGACCAATGGAGTCAATGACGGATCTTACCTACTAGCTCTACAGTATAATGGAAAGCAGTGCTCCTTAAGCAGCTTCACAAAAGAGACAAGGAAAGATCATTTCATCCAACTTGGTCTACAAAGTTAGCATTATCCTGATGCTGAAAACATAATAACACACACACACAATCTTAATGAACTTGAACATGTACATCCAATTTTATGAAATTCTTTGGGAGTTCACGCAAAGTTCAACAACACATGACAGAAATGAGGCTTCATCGTCACCACTGATTCAATATGGAATCCTAGGATAATTCCACACAAATGGATCCGCAATAAGCATGTATGGAGGGATCAAGGGATCCCTGTTCAGCCATGAAGAATGAAATTTTATCATTTTCTGAAATATACATGGGCATAGGGATGGTTGTCTGTAACCGGCCAGTTTCACAGATTTGGTGAGTCTAACCTGAGTCAGGTATATTGTCTTAGTTAGGGTTCTATTGCTGTGAAGAGACGCCATGACCATGACAACTTTAAAAAAAAAAAAAAAAAAAAAAAAAAAAAAAACATTTAATTGGCTTGTATTTTAGGAGGTTTAGTCAATTATCATCATGACAAAACATGATGGTGTGCAGACAGACGTTGCTGGAGAAGGAGCTAAGAAGCTCTACATTTTCATCCACCAGCAGAATAAAAAGACCGTGTCCCATAATGGGCATAGCTTGAGCATAGGAGAGCTCAAAGCCTGTCTCCAGTAACCCACTTCCTCCACAAGAACACACCTACTCCAACAAGGCCACAGCTCCTAATGGTTCAACTTCCTGTGGGACAAGCATTTACATGAGTCTATGCGGGCCATACCTACTCAAACTGCCACAAATGGGTAGGTGGAACCTTAATAAAAATGAGGGACTTTTAGGCACATGACAGGGACAGCTGCAATGTAACAGAGCAGGTGAAATATCCCAGTTCACTGTATTCATTTATAAAAGTCACAGGGAATTTCTTTATTTTACACAGTTAAGGTTTAAAGTAAGAAAAATGTTGGGAGTTTGATGGGGATTGCATTGAATCTGTAGCTTGCCTTAGGTAAAGTTGCCATTTTTACTATGTTAATCCCACCTATCCATGAGCATGGGAGTTGTTTCCATTTCTGATATCTTCTTCATATTTGTTCTTCAAAGTCCTAAAATTCTTGTCATACAAGTCTTTCATTTGTTTGGTTAGAATTATCCCAAGAATTTTATGTTGTTTGTAGCTATTTTAAAGGGTATTGTTTCTCTGATATCTTTCTCTCAGTCCGTTTATCATTTGTTTATAGGAGGGCTACTGATTTTTTTTTATTAATCTTGCATCCCACCATATTACTGAAGGTTTTTATCAGCTGTAGCAGTTCCTTGGTAGAATTTTGTATGTGTATATTATCATATTATATGCAAATAGTGAAAGTTTGACTTCTTCCTTTCCAATTTGTATCCCCTTGATCTCCTTTGGTTTTCTTATTGCTCTAGCTAGAACTTTCAGTACTCTGTTGAATAGATATGGAGAGAGTGGACAGCCTTGTCCTGTTCCTGATTTTAGTGGAATCTCTTTGAGTTTCTCTCCATTTAATTTGATTTTGGCTGTTGGCTTGCTGATATTGCTTTTATTATGTTCCTCATATCCCTGATTTTCTTCAAGACCTTTATCATGAAAGGGTGTTGGATCTTGCCAAAGGCTTTTTTAGTATCTAATGTGATGATCATGTGGTTTTTCTTTCAGTTTGTGTCTATGGTGGATTACATTGAGAATTTCATGTGTTGAATAAATCCAGGCATCTCTGCAATAAAGCTTACTTAGTCATAGTGAATAATTTTTATATGTGTTCTTGGGTTTGATTTGCCAGTATTTTATTGAGTGTTTTTGGATCGATGTTCATAAGGAAGATTGATCTCTAATTCTTTTCCTTAGTTGAATCTGTGTGGTTTGGGTATCAAGGTAAACAAAGCCTCCTAAAAAGAGGTAATATTCCTTCTGTTTCTATTGTGTGGAACAATTTGAGGAGTACAAAAAAAGTAGCTCTTCTTTTTTAAATTCTGGTAGAATTCTGCACTGAAACTATCTGGCCCTGGTCTTTTTTTGGTTGGCAGGCTTTTGATGACTGCTTCTATTTCCTTAGGGGTAATAGGTCTATTAAATTGATTATCTGGTCTTGATTTAATTTTGTTATGTAGCACCTATCCAGAAAATTGTCTATTTCTTTTAGATTTTCCAATTTTGAGGAGTATAGGTTTTTGAAGAATAACCTAATGGTTCTTTGGATTTCCTCACTGTCTGTTTTTATGACTCCCTTTTCATTTCTGATTTTATTAATTTGGATATTCTCTCTCTGCCTTTTGGTTAGTTTGGACAAGGGTTTGTCTATCTTGATTTTCTCAAAGAACCAACTCTTTGTCTCATTGTTTTTCTATACTACTCTCCTTGTTTCTATTTTATTGATTCCAGTCCTGAGTTTGATTATTTCCTACAGTCTACTCCGCCTGGGTGAATTTGCTCTTTTTGTTCTAGAGCTTTCAGGTGTACTGTTAAAAGCCGCTAGAGTAAGAATTCTCTAAATTCTTTATGTGGATGCTTAGTGCTCTGAACTTTCCTGTTAGTGCGGCTTTCACAGTATCTCATAAGTTGGGGTATGTTGTGCATTCATTTTCATTGAAATCTAGTCAGTCTCTAATTTCTTTCTTTATTTCTACCTTGATCCAATAATAATTCAGATGAGAACAGTTCAATTTTCATGAGTTTGTGGCTTACTGTAGTTTGTGTTGTTGTTAAATTCTACCTTTAACCCATGGTGACCTGATAAAATACAGGGGTTTATTCCAATTTTTTGTATTTGTTGAGATTTGCTTTGTGACCAAGTACATGATTGGTTTCAGAGAAGGTTCCATGAGGTATGTCCTTCTTTAGGTTAGGAAAGTTTTGTACTATATTTTTTGTTGAATATATTTTCTGTGCCTTTGAGCTGGATTCTTCTTCTATCCCTATTATTCTTATGTTTGGTATTTTTATGGCATTCCAGATTTCCTAGAAGCTTTGTGCTATGAATTTGTTGGATTTAACATTTTCTTTGACTGATGAATCTATTTCCTCTATCATGTCTTCAATGCTTGAGATTCTCTCTTCCATCTCTTGTATTCTACTGGTTATGCTTACATCTGTAGTTCCTATTCACTTACCCAGATTTTTCATTTCCACAACTTCCTCCATTTATGTTTTCTTTATTGCCTTTATTTCAATTTTCAAGTCTTGAACTGTTTCCTTCATCTGTTTGATTTTTTTTTCTTGGCTTTCTTGGGTTCTTTAGGGATTCATTGATTTCTCCCAATTTTTTCGTTTATCTTTTCCTTGATTTCTTTAATGGATTTTCTCATTTTCTGAACTGAACACTGCCACTGACAAAAATGCAAGGAGAATGCAGAAAGGGCAGCTTCAGACTTCTTTACTGTTTTGAATCCGAGAAATCCAAACTTTCCTTATGTATAGGCTTTCTAACTGATGGAGTCACTTTAGACCAGATCACCCCTTTTGGACCATTCTTTAGAAAAAATGATTAAATGATAGGTGAACTTATTTTGCGAAGCCTTTTCATGATACCGTCTAGATTCATCTTTAATGAAGTGACTCCTGAGGTGTGTGCAGGTGGCACAGGATACTACTCCCCAACTCCCTTTGCTTACCACCAAGGAGCAATCCTTGAAGCATACCCTAGTGAGAAACATCCTATGAAGGAAGTTCTAGACTACAGTTCAGGTAGGCCAAGGTGGTATGCCAAGAGTTAATTCACGTAGAATATGCAGCTTTGACTGGACGTGGTTTTCTTCTCCTACAGTTTTGTTTTTTTTTTTTACATTTATTTATGTATTCATATCATGGTATATACATGGAGGTCAGAGCATGACTTGCAGGAGTCAGTTCTCTCCTTCCCTGTGGGTCCTAGGAACTGAACTTGGGTCATCAGTTTTGCCAACAAGCACCATCTCACTGTTAAGTTCAAAGCAGAGCCTCAACCCCCAAAATGACAGTCTGGGTTCAGGGCAGGTTGGAATCTGGGCCAGCTAAACAGATGGATTGCTAGCTGTAAATGGAGACTGCACTTACATCCAGGCTGCCCAGACCTGAATAATCTCACAGGAACTATATTGATTACAACAATGGCTTGGCCAACAGCTCAGGCATATTTCTAGCTAGCTCTTACATCATAATTTAGCCCATTTTTATTATTTCATATTTTACCATGAGGCTCATAGTTTGTTGCCTCTTGCTTCTTGGGTGGCTACATCACATCTGTCTGACTCCACCTTCTTTCTCCACCTGCATTCAGTTTAGTTTTCCCACCTACCTATATTCTGCCCTGCCATAGTCCATGGCAGCTTCTTTATTAACCAATGGTAATAAAACATATTCACAACATACAGAGGGGAATCCCACATGAGCTAGCAAACAAACAAAAGCCTAAAATCAGTATTCCTGAGAAACCTGTAAAGTGAGTTTCTGTTTGTCAGGAAAGAGCCATTACTTCCTTTATCTGCACCTGTGTGAAGTTAAGAGGTTAGCCTGTAACAGAAAGTAGGATTGTAGAAAGAAGCTGAGAGGAATTTTCCCTTCAGATAAACTTTACAGGAAAAAGTGAACCTATGTTCTATATAAGTATACTGCCCCAGCCCTGCTCATGGTCAACTCTGACTCAGTTCTCTTCCTCCTGGGCTTACCAGCACTTTCTGGATAAATTCCTATGGATGCTGATGTATAGTTATCATTTGAATTAGAGGTCTTCAGTCTCTATGAACAAATGAGTAGAGTTTAGAAATTTTGTACTTTTTCTAGTATGTTTATCTTCCAGTCCCTAGACAGTTACAAAAATTGTTTAAAAATTTCCTCTGTGGGGTTCCACTTGTTTTACTGTTTAGCTAGCTGCTGTCATGTTCCAATTTGTATGCATGTGTCAAGGGAACTCTTAAGAGCTCCGTGGGGTTTGGACTACACACTAAGAAAGAACTAGAATCTACAAATCTCTTCCAAAACACAGCTCTTGTAAAGCATGATGATATTGCACAAAGACTCTTGGCAGCTGGAACAGCAGTGAGGATCTTGAGATGACCATGTGTGTGCCTAAGCCAGTCCTGTGAGCATATCTGTATACAAGAGAGAGAGGAGGCTGTTGTAAACACTGCAGAGGTGTATCTCTTCATACTGAAAATAATGAAATCCTGTTACACTGCTGACAGAGGGGCCCTCGGCAGGAAGTGAAAAGAGGAAAGGATAGTGAGTTACAACGCATCAAAGAAGAGGTGTCTGTATCTAGTCACACAGTAGGGCTATTGCAGGGACCCTGTACCATGACGGAGGAATTAGCAGAAGAGGTAACACAGGATATGATGTGCCTCTGGATAGACAAAGGATACTGGAGACCCCTGAAATGCTAGAGGGAATTTTTTTTGAAGGGTTGATAGGCCAAGTGAAAAAGGAGATGCTGAGCGGGCATGATCCAAGTAATGCTTCTCTTCATCTTCACCTCCCCTCTGGCAATTAAACTTGTCTTCTACTTCACTGAGAAAATAAAGGCCATGAAGTATGTCCTTCAGATGCCATTCCTCATCTTCAGACACCTCGGGCTAATGCCCCTGTTGATTTTTGTTCTTTTTTTGAGACAGAGTCTGCGTCTCACTACTGAGTGATTGGGTTACACATATACACCACCACACCTGGCACTGTACTTTGTGTTAAATTCTTGAGTTGTGTTTCTATCCTAGGAATGACAGCACAGCCCTCATGAGAAATGGGTACCAGGAACTATTTGCCTTATTCTTCTCTTGTGCCTTTTACTACAGGAATGTGCAACCATAGGCCCGTCTCACAGTTGAAGAGCTGCCCTCACTAGACGCTGAGTCTGCTGCTACTTTGAATTTGAATTTTACTCATCTCAGAACAGTGCGAAATAAATTTCTGTCCTTTATAAGCCATGGATGTTTTGTTATAGAAGCCCAAATGGGTTAGTAATAGATAAAGTAATAGTGAGTCAAAGACTTCATTTAGATGCATGAGCATGGATTTAAAAAAAAAGTTGTCTCAGCACACAGCCTGAGGAGAAGCCCAATCAAATCAGACTACATCTGTGGGATGGATATTCTTGGTTATCAACTTGTCTACATTTGGAATTAACTAAAATTGAAAAATGAAGGGCACACCTGTGACATATTTTTGCTTAATTTGAAGTGGAATGGATGATCTACTTTGAATCCAGATCTTTAAGGTAGGAAGGCACACTTTTAATCCAGATTTTTTGATATTGGAAAACACACCTTTAGTCTGGGTCACACCTTTGCTGGAAGCCTATATAAGGACATGGAAGAAGGAAACTTTTTTTCTTTGCCTGCTTGTCCTCACCTTGCTAGAAAGTCCATTCTTCGCTGGCATTAGAACCTACTTCTTCATAACTCCAAGTGTGTACTAAAGACTAGCTGAGACATCCAACCTCATGAACTGAGAAACCATAGGATTCTTGAACTTTCCATTCATGGCCAACCATTATTGGATTAGCTGGACCACAGCCTGTAAGTCATTCTAATTGATATCCTTTCTATATAAAGAGAAAGATTCATTCTATAAGTTCTGTTACTCTAGAGAACCTTGACTAATACAGTCTGCAACAACACTTCATATTTTAAAGTTATCTATTTATTTTATTTATTATTTGCATGTGAGAGAGGAAGATAGAAATGTGAGAGTATCACTGTGTATACATGTGCCATGGTACATGCTATTATATGAGAGTATTCCTGGAGAAACATAAACAAATATCTACTCACCCAAGATTGAGAACAAACAATAGACCAAAATAAAGGTACCAACTTGGTGAACCAATGAGTTTATTGAGTTTACTTATAGATATATGAAAGAGAGATTCTTCTAAGAGTATAAATGACTCAAAGGTAGCTGTATCATTAAAAGATACCATGGTTATTGGCTCATGAAATTTGGAAGCCTGCAGCTCACTGCACAGCTTGCAGGAAGATTAACAGGTTTTAAAAGTGCAGTTTCTAGTTGTTCTGAGCCTCTTCCAGGTAATTTCCCTTGTCTGGGAGTATAGCATAGCAGTTCTTACCAATTATATAACCTTGGAAAGGTAAGGGCTTAGTGAGTCTTGCCAGTTTCAGGGACTTCCTGGAGCTATTGAGTTTTTAGGTGTTTTGCTGTAGGATGGAATGTTTCCACTCCCTGAAGAACATCCTGAGTCTTAACGAGCTTCCTTCATTATATGGAACATGAAATGTTTTCTCTCTGAGGAAGCTGCTTCACAACACATGTGGCCCAAGAATAACTTCGTGTCATCTACCTTTGCTGGCATTCCAGGGATTGCACTTAGGTCATCAGGCTTTTACACTGAGTCATCCCACGTACTTTCACACACAGTACTTTTTCATCATGTTTTCCACCTAGGAAAAAGCCTTTACATGTCATGGTACTCTACTATGTGGTTTGAGAGCTGGGTGGATTGTTCTGTCAATTATCTGTAGGCTAGGCTTTCAGAGAACATAACTGAGCCAGTGAAGTACCAACAAGTAAGGAAAAGAAGCCAAGTGGAACCTCAACCAACCTAACCTAACCTCACTGGCGTCTCAGCATAGGGAAGGATACCAGATTACCTGAGGCCAGTCAAGCTAAGAGAGGGCTGTGCCCTGGGTGGGCTTGCCTGAATCTCCTTACAAGGAAATGGTGAAACGAATATTTACCCAGGAAATGGTCTTTCCATACCTGTAAGTGGATGAACCAGGACTCCTCTCAGATCACAGTAAATAAGTAGATAGATAGATAGATAGATAGATAGATAGATAGATAGATAGATAGATAGATAGGAATAGGTATGGAAAGACAATAAATTTAAAAGCAGGGTGTCCATTATTTTTTTCTGTCAAGATTGACATTTACAAATAAATATCTCTTTATATTTATATTTCTACCTGGCCTAGACATGTAATACTTAGTCATACATGAACAATGTAAAAGTTCGATGACCAAAAAGGTAATAAAATAATCATTTAAATTAAATGTTTTCTTTATTAGATTTCATTTTCCAGCTGTATAAACTTAATAGAATTTTTTCCTTAATTTCAAACTACATAATGCTTTTGACTGAACAGTGATTACCTTTCCAGCCCAATGATCTTTTCTGTCAATGGCAATTAAATCCACAAAGATGATTTCTTTCTAACATCTGAGATTCTTATTTTTCCATTGCACATCAAACATTTTGCTACAGTCAACCAAATTTTGTTAGGAAAATGTATTTCACAAGACAGAATCAAAAATCCTCTAATTATAATATAAACATGTTAGCCACATGCCAGTTGCCAATACTGCATTTTATTATTATTGTGGGGCTCTGTACATATTGGCTGAAGACTAAACATTGTGTAAATCTTGTCTTACTTTCAAGCTTATTTCTGGGTGCCATGTTCCCTGGTTCTGATAAACCTTAGCAAAAAAAATAATTTTAATAATATTTACTATCCTGTAGCTACATATTTTATACGTTATTTTAGATCTTCTCATTTTAAATAATCATTTCCTACCACCTAGAAAGAATAAATAAATCCCCAGACCAGAATAGAATACAAAGCTCTGGGGTTTCCACCCATTCTCAGCACCATGAAAATCAAATCTGTGTTAATAAGCTTTAATGTTTTCCAATGTCTTAACTCAAACTGACTCTTCATTCCTCTGACAAAACAAAACTTTAAATACACCATCCTAGCTGGAGAGTGAACTTCAGGAAATGCAGAGACTTGTGGATGGTCAAGGTTCTAGGAACGTGACTATTAAGTGTGCAAGCCCTAAAACAGGACATTTATAGCATCCCCTTTAAGGCTCAGGGAATATTGCTGATGAGGGGTGCAGAAAGAATGTAAAAGCCAGAGAGAAGGGCTGTGAAATGTTATACTCACTGCATGGCATGCCAGTGCAAGCATGACCTCATGGCAGCTAAGGCTGTCTGCATTTATCTATATGAGACTAGGTTTGTCAACATCCAATCATGGAAGGAGGATAGGTTTATGGAGCTCCACTCTTTTTTCTCTGCTAAAGTTTTGGACACTGATAAATTCTAAGGGAGAGGTCATTGTCTTCAACTGTATACCCAACAATGAGCCCACCAGGTTCTTCCAGTAGATATATTTCCAAGCCTGTGGTCACACAGACGGTCTTGGCATGAGTGTAGGAAAAGGTCTTATATGAAGGTGGGGGTGAGGGTGACGAGGAGGTGTGAGCAAGATAAGAAAAAGGAGAGTGAGAGGGAACAGGATGTATTATGTACATGTGTAAAGTTGATTGTTAAATAACACATTAAATAATTTTAAAATGTGTAAAAAAATAAATATATTAAATTACATACACACACGCACATAATGTGAAATCTGAATTAGCCCAGTAAAGAAGATTTTTTTCTACTTACCAACCAAATTTCGTTGTTTACAAAGCTTCTAATATAAATACTAAGATTAAAAAACTAATTTTTAATTAATTCTTTAACAAACGTATTAATTTATTCTTCTAATGTGTCAAATTAAAATTACATTCAAAACATGATAAAAACATAAAACCATTACTAAAAAAGAAAGAAATGTGCTGTCCATCAGAAACTGCATTATCAATCACAGTGTCAGTTTTCTCTCTTTCTGCTAATTTAGCGATACAAGTGCAGGTAGAGTCTACCAAGGGTAATACTTGATAGAAATGGTTAGAGAAAAATTAGGAGTTCTGGGTTCTAGACTCAAGCACCTATTCTAAATGTGCAGACAGGAGAGAGAAACCAGCCCAGGCTCTCTCTTCAGCCCAGAAGGGATCTGACCAGGAAAAGCTGAAGCATTTCTTTTATCCATTTCACATTAACTGAGGACTCAAGCACAGGCTTTTGGGGTTGTTGCTGTGGCTGTCTCAGGGCAGCCATTCCTTCAGCATCTGTGGGTATGTGATTCTAGGACCTTCTTTGATATCCAAGTCAGCAGATGTTTAGTCACTCCTATAAACTGGGGTGACATTTTCCCATGTACTTTTCTCACAGCTTGCTGTATACTTTAAAACATTTCCAGGTCTCTTTGAACATCTAGTAGAAGTGAACGCTCTATAAGCAGTTGTTATACTCCATTGTTTAGAGTTCATGACAAGGGGAGAAGGGGCTTCCGTGCTGAGTATTAGCTCAGAGTTGTTTCATTTGTTTGCTTATTTAGTTTTCATCCCCAGCTCCATGAACCCGCAAATGAAGAATCTATGCATATGAGGCCCAGCTGTGTAATACTTTCCTCCAGGACAGCACACACAAACTCTCCTGCTCTCTGAATTTCAGGGAATATTGGCTGTCCTTACTGTTCGGAAGGTTAGTTCCAAAATGCATTGTCAACCTTGAACACAACAGACTGTCCTTACCTTTAAAATTCAAGACAGGGTTTCACTCCAGTCGAAGTGAGTTTCTGTGGGCAGAATAACTGGCATATTTATGAAATGTGTAGTTTGTCTCCATTGCTCTTGCACACAACAAAGCACGGTCTAAGCAGTGTCTGTAAGCAAGCTTCATGGTTCTGTAAAACACGTTGGTAGACAAGAGGACAAAACTGGTGCTGTTTTAATTGACTAGGAGCTTTGTTTTGAGAAAGACAAAACAAAGAATCTCCCCTAGAATGCCTTCAGTGCACAACTGTTGGAATCAGCTATTTCAATGAGCAATTTCATGTGACTGTGTGTGCCACCTCGCATTTGGCCCTCCTCGAGATCCTTCGCACGCTCAGATGATGTTTGATCTACTTTTCTTATCTGAATCTTTTGCTATTATACTGGAAAAAATCAAAGTACTAGGGAACCAGGCATTGTAATTGCAGCTTTCCCCAGAGGAGAACAAGGTGGCAGGCTCTCATCCTGAAAGCACAAAGACATGAAAACAGATGTCTCTCAGAATATACAAATTGTTAATTGATGTACGTTATTTGTTATTTCAAAAAATATTTCTTTGTTGAACCACATATTCTAGTTACCTTTAGTCATTGGGAACAAAACTCCCAGAATTAACATCTTGAAGTGTTTCAAAGAATATGCTCCATGATGGCATGATGGCTTGACCCCATGTGCTTGGACAAGATGTGCTGGTGGCAGGGCATGTGGCTAAGGAGTTACTTCATGGTAGACAGGAATCAGAGAGAGGGGGGCAGGAAGGACCCAGGGGCAAAGTAACCCCTACCACCAGTGACCTACTTCCTCCAGGTAGACTCTGCTTCATAAAGTTTCCAAAACTCTCAAAATAGCATTTCTTAAAGCATGGACCTATGAGGTATTCATATGCAAACTATAATAACACCAAAAGAGGTTCTCTGTCTTGATGGCAGAAGAGTGGAAGTAAATGAATCATTCACTGTCACCAGTATCCCCTGCGGACTTGTTTCAATGCTCTGGAACTTCCACTTTCCAACAGGACAAACGCCCATGACCTGGAAGAATTTAACAAGGTCAATTTTCATTTTCTATCACCAACCATAGAACTTTCTCTACGGCTACAAATGTATTCTGACTAGTGTTGGAAGCAATGGGTTTGTAATGACATTAGCAATTATTAAGACTATCAAAGGCCCACACAACACTACTTTCATTACACAAAGTTTTCCATCTAATTTAATTCTGGCTTTGCCCTGAAGTAACTAATACTTACGAAGACTGCAACGTGAGTTGCTAAGAGCATTTTTGGGTTTGGTTAAGAAGAGTATTTGGCCAAATGCAATCATTTCATAACTGTCACAGACAGTAACAGGAAGCTGTGAAACCAATGGGAGTAAAAGGATTAGGGGATCAGAGCCTTGGCCAATCAAATGTCGCACTCATGGAATCATCAGGTCAGCAAAACCGGGGAAATGTTCGGAGGTTTTCCCACTCTTCCAACACCTAGAACCCCTGCTTCTCCCTTTACCGGGACACCCAGATTGCTTTCACATTCACTGTCTATGGGTTCTACCCATTAGCAGCTCAGGCCATTCTGTCCTTCATTCGCTTTGTTCAACAATCTCTCCATCTCCTCTTCACCAAACTGGAACCCTTGCTTCTGCAACACAGCTTTCAGCTCCCAGAACCTTCTCTAACCTGTTGCTCCAGCATCAATTCCTTCTGTCGTTCTGTACTTGGAATCTTTTCCCAGCCACACAAGTTCTTCCAGAGCCAGTTAGTTATCTGTCTACTTCTGACAAAGTAACTCACTTTCTTCTGATACTTTCCTTCTCTTCTCTCCTCTCCTTTCCTCTTCTCTTCTCTTCTCTTCTCTCTCTCTCTCTCTCTCTCTCTCTCTCTCTCTCTCTCTCTCTCTCTTCTCTCCCACTGTGAAACCAACATTTTAGCTTCCACATGTGAGAAAGGTTGATTATTGATTTGTTCTTCTATGCCTACCTTATTTCACTTAACATAACATCATCCAGTTCTATCTATGTCAAAAAACGACAGATTTTGTTTAGTTTTATGGCTAAGTAGCATTTCATTGTGTGTATAAGTCGTGTTTTCTTTCCTTAGAATAAGCTTTTTTCCATATATACT
This sequence comes from Alexandromys fortis, assembly GCF_014885135.2. NCBI lineage: Eukaryota > Metazoa > Chordata > Mammalia > Rodentia > Cricetidae > Alexandromys > Alexandromys fortis. Next base: position 19,951,061 of record NW_026067924.1, read on the forward strand.
TTCTTAACCCTACATTCGTTCAAGTGGGGAATTATGTCTTAATTGGCACCTGAAGACTCCTCTAAAACCTTGACTAGCCCAAGAATATTTCTTGAATTCACATAAATCAGATACAAAATGAGGAATGTAGGACGCCAAAGAGACTTTGAGATAAGGGGGAAAAAGGAGAAAAAAAAAAAACAACAGTTTATTGAAATTCAGAGGCCAGCTCTTCAGAAACATTTGCTGTTTTCCTGAATTTGGTGGACACAATCAGGTGGCATCATTTGAGAGCACCAGTCATAACTGAACGATATATTACAGAATATCGTGTGAAATATTGGCAGCTTAAAAAAAATATGTTCCTTGGAATAGACTCTCAGCAAGGCAAAGCCTCTCCTCAGAGCACGGCTTTAAAACTTAGAAGGCAGCTCTCTGCCCATTCCAAATCACCAGAAGTAAAGTATCAAGTCCTAAGTGCCCCCCAGTGACCCAGTGGGCTAGCTGGGGTGGTTTTTTCCCTTCCACTTTGCAGAAAGAAAAGACAGTAAAAGTTCCTTCAGTGAGCTGCCAAGGTGCTCCCAGGCCATTGTGCAGAATCATTGTCAGGTTAAATTAGGGAGTACAGACTCCGTGAGTGTAAAAAAATCAATACTTGATGGAAGATTGCTCCTCAGAAAATCTGTTTTGATTCCAGGATTAATTCGCGACCAAAGGCTTCTGCAAAATGACATGCCATTAGTCAGAAAATGAACACATTCTACCCCTGAAATTGGATGGAAATATGTCAGCTGGTTGACCCATTCATTCTCCTCACTTTCTGGGCAGAAAGAGTGGGTGTGGTAGCTATGTGAATTAGTGCCCCAAACGTGGTCCATTTTCAAAACAGGATAAAAAAAAAATTTTTTTTTCGAAGTCCAATGTGAATTGGGAGTAGTCTCTAGGCCATTGTTGGAGAGTGATCGCAAATGTGTTTCATCAAGGCAAATGCATTTGTCTGGAAGGTCTGACTCTCCTGAGTGTTCTAAGCCTTAGAATAAACCCTGCTAAAAATCTTAAAATAAAACAAAGACTGTTCCCCTCAAAGCACCGACTTGCAATATTAATGACAATGTAATCTTGTTGTCATATACAAAGTAACACTCCTCACACTCCTTTTCTCAGTTTTCTTCAACTAAGAACTTCAGCAAAGGGCAAGTGTCACCTCTTCATTGGTGCTGGTCCCAAGGCCCTCCTGACTCATTGACTGATCCACGAGGATTAAGTGCAAGGATGGTCTTCATGCTACAGACTTTATTATATGTAAAAGTTACTGTCTATGCCTTTCAATCCAATTAAAACTGGGACTATTGGTCATTAGGAATGTTTCTCCATCTCCATGGTGATAACAAAGATGGGTGAGGAAGCAAGTATTCAAGGATGCTCTTTGCTCTTCCTTCCATAGTGGCCACTACCAATGACCTTAGAGCCCAAATATACAGGAGTCCTTGAAGGCAAATGGCCTCGCTTGTTTAAGACTGGAGTTCTGCGACCACAGCTTGGTCTCCCTTCTTTTCTCTGTTCTCCACCCATCCATCATCCCCTTCCATAAAAGACACATACTTCTCTCGCATCTACACGATTCTCCTAATGAGCTCGTCATTAAAGGATAATGCAAAGAAAAGGAATTGCTTATACACACACACACACACACACACACAGCAGTCCTGATGTCAGAATCTAGAGTCCCAGGATGCTAGGCACATGCTCAGCTTCTGAGCTATTCCATCTAGGCCAGAGGATTTGCTTCAAACACCAAGTTTCTCAATTCTTTTTCCAAGGGAGCCCTTGGCATTCTAGAAATGGAAGGGAAATTAAAAGCAGATAGATGTCATTTACCATATTGGCAATTCATATATGCACAAACATCTTTCATCTAGCTGGTCCTGCAACCCTACCCAAACTGCCAGCTCCTGCCTTCCCTCAACCCACCAAGACACAAGCCTTCTCTGCCCATAAATAACTGGAGAGATTACAACAAATGACCAAGATAAAGTTCACCTCTTTCTTGGAGCATCTTCCCCCTACAGCTACCAAAGACAAATGCAACAGTCACACAGCTCACAAGCAGATGGCAGAAACTAGCCTAGAAGGAGAGGACCTGGATCTCATCGCCTGCCAAGACTTCATTAGAATCTTTACTCAGAAGTAAATCGAGATGGCAGGAAATCATCTTAAACCAGCATTTAGAAGGAAAGCTTCAAAACTGTTGGGTGGACACTGTGCTGCAGACACAGAGAATGCCTTGTTAGCCCCGCTTAGCGCCGCCCTCCAAACTGCAGCTCATGTGTGACCAGTATTTCACATTCAGGGGAAACAGGGACCTTAGTGAAGAAAGCACATAAGACCAAAAAGATGCTCCACCAGCTCAGGTCCAACAAGACGCCAGTGCCAAGGCTGCAGTTCTTCTGGTATCTGAATTAATGGCCACGCAGTTAAATTAGAATATCATGATATGAATCTTTATTCTTTAAAACTATTATAAACATTCTTTAAAAATCAGCATTATAAAACAAAACAAGCAAATCTCTCTCACCTGCCTGTGGATCAGGATGTAAGCTCATAGTTACTGCCCCAGCAACATGACTGTCTGCCTGCCACCACACCTCCTCCTATTTTGATTATGGACTAACCCTCTGAAACTGTTACTAAGTCCCCCCACAAGTTAGATGCTTTCTTTTAGAAACTGCCTCAGTCATGGTGTCTTTTCACAGCAATATAAGAGTAACTAAGACCATCGTCCCAGAGTCAGTGTGAGAATAAACACTGGGCATGTCTAAGCACATTGTAGATATTTAGCAGGTGTTCCATAAACCCTTCTTCCTCATAATGGATTTTTTTTATATCCAAGGGACTCCCTAGGTCACCCTCATTATCAAGAATAATTGGCCATTTCCACTTGATTCAAAGTTTCTCCCCAAATATCATGTCTTCTCAACCCATTGAATATGGAAGGTCCCTGACCGAGACAGGGACAAGCGGGCAAGGCATGCTTCAATCCAAACCAATAACTGAAGAGATTCACTGTGCCAAAAACTGCTATTGTTGAGATTTCTCTTCTATATGAGTTTCTATCTTTCTGTTTTATCCATGCTCTTCCTCCTTACAGGATTCAGAGTCTAACTATTACAAGGAACATACAGATAAACTTATAGTAACAAAGGGATTAGTCCAGTCCCATGAAGAAAAGCTTCAGTGAGTTTCTACCTCGAACTAAATGTTCATGCTGAAGTCAATGCAATGAGACTTTGCATGGTAACCTGAATTTTTTTTTAAAGTTCATTTCAGCATTTCTTGAAAGAATTAGTTTATGGACTTTTCTACTTTATCTTATAAAGAGAATGAACTTTATGTGTGACTTCCCATCAGAGTCTGAAGATGTAGTTCACAGGAGTTAATGACTTTTTTCTCTCCAATTCCACCTTGTAAGACAAAACCCAGCTGAAGCAGACTTTCCCTACAGCAGGGTAACTGGTCAATATTTCACTGCTTGCTCTGTCAATCCCATCAAAATATTGTTTAATAATTTAAGAACAACTATGTAATTTTCTTCCCTAGCAAGGGCAAATTAGGCACTTACTAAGTAATTGACAAAAATGTTTAATTCTAGGGATGACTTGAGAAGGAGCTGTCATTCAAAAAGATTTTAAAATAAAATCTTTCTTCACTATTCAACATACTAACTCGTCCATACTTCCATTTTGTCTGGTCCTGTCTGGAATCCCATATCAAATCCCCCTCAAAACACTTGGAATTCTTTCTTCAAGATGTGTGTCCGTCCTGTTGAGAACTTTGAGCAAGATCTCTTAGAGGAATCAGCATAGTAACTTATGCCTATAAGCATGCAGGAGGCCGAGACAAGAGGATTAGAAGTTCAAGACCAGCCTGTGGTTTACAGCAGGCCTGTATATCAACAACCCAAACCAAAATCACATAGGGAAGCAGGATAAGGTTAAAGGGCATAAGCGAAATTCTTTTCTTCAGATTTGTCCCAACCAGGAACCCAAATAGGACGCCAATAATCTTAGCTCCTTAGAATTTTGATCTCAGCTAATGAGATGTTCCTGGGGGGGGGGGGGGCTCAGGCCTTGACCCCTTTGCTTTGGCCCCCTGCCAAACCAGGTGCTCATTCACCATCTGGCTCTGTGGCTGCAATCAGTCTTTCTAATCCAATCTTCCTTAAACGACCATTTAATGGGTCTTTGGGGCATTTTGCTTGACACTTAACCATTTAAATGCCCTGAAAGACTTACAGTTCATATGCCCGCATATTAACCTGTCTCTTCACAGCTTACAAAAACGGGAAGATAGTAACACCAGGCCCTTACTTTTTTTTTTTTTCCTGAGGTCACCTCTAAGTGTCCTATCCCAGAAGATGAATCTAAGTACAACCCTTTATTAAAATGAGAGCTGCTCCCTGTTCTCTAGAGATTCCCGTTTACCAAAAACTGAGAGAGGACTTGACAGCATTATCCTGGCTTTCTGAGCACATCTTCTACCTGCTGTGGCCTCCATGAGAGCTAACTTTCTTCGGTGTCATATGTTGAGTGTTGTTCTGACCACATTATCAGCAGAGTGAAGAACTGAATCACGATTTATTATTTTTATTACTTTAATAAATCCCGATTTATTATTTTTATTACTTTAAATCGTATGTGTCTGTGTGGGGGGATGTTCACATGAGTGCAGATGCCAGCAGAAGCCAGGGGTACTGCATTGCCAGGAGATGGAGCTACAGGCAGTGATGAGCCACCCTACATGGGTGCTGGGAGTAGAACACCAGTCGTCTGCAGGAGCAGTCAGCAATCAGCCCCTTCTCTTTGGTCTACACTTTTAAAAAAAAAAAAAAAAAAAAAAAAAAAAAAAAAAAAAAAAAAAAAAAAAAAAAAAAAAAAAAAACGCTGCTTTCTCTCCTCTTTCATACACTTGCCGCCCTCAGGAGAGTGCGCTTTGTAGACCTCTCTGAAGTCTGTGGAATCTTTGATCTGCAAGGGCTTTGGTTTCAGTCCCTTCTCATTCCCGCTCAGCCACTCTGGCTCAGTCCTTTCCTTCGCTGCTAAAAAGCCTGTAACTTAGGCTGGGACGATGATTTCATCAGCACAGTGCTTTCCATGATCTCCTGGGGACTGGAATTCAGTCTTCCACACCCAGTAAAAGGCTGGGCATGGTGACTTGACACTTGGAATTCCTGGGAAAAGTTGAATCCCCAAGGATCAGTGAGGGGCCGGTGTCGCCTAGCCAGCAAGCTGCAGGCCAATGAGAGGTCCCATCTTAAAACTCAAAGTGGAGGACTTTTAAGAAATGATGCCCACAGCGACTGTGCCTGCACTCAGCCCCACAGACACGCGTGTGCATACAATGTTTACTGTAAGGGAAACAGTGAAGCAGAAAGGTCTCACAGGTGGGTGGAGCAGGATTGGATATGTAGATCAGGTAGATTGGTATTTGCTGTTACGGATTTCAGTCTGGACTTAGTTGTATGCCCATTCTTCCCTCTTGGAATGCAGAACGTGTATTCTATACCATTGCATTGTTTAATTTTCATTATTTTACAGGGAGTAACAAGGTTTCCTTGAGTCTCAAATGAGACTTTGGGACTAAGGACTTGGGAGCAGTGTCAAAATTGTTAAAGACTATGGAGACTTTTGAAGTCGGGGTAAATGTATTTTGCAACAGGAGATGGCTATGAGTATACAGGGCCCAGGGGTAGAATGTAGAGTGTGAATAAGAAATGTGTCCCACAGGTTCATGTATTTGAATACTTGGTCCCCAATTGGTGGTGTTGCTTGGAGAACAGCTCTGGGTGACTGTGGCCACACAGGACATAACTCAGTATAACCAGAAACTACACATGCAAATTTCAGATGATATTTAAGAGTTTGGGGTATTTATTCATCTGTAACTCCTTGTATAGTCTAAATATGAAAACATCCCTCCATAGACTCATTTCTTTGAACACTTGGTCTCCAGCTTATCAAGTTTGGCAACATTGTCTAGAAGGTTTAGGTAATACTTTTAGCAGGTGGAAGCTTTGGTGAATGATTTGAGAATTTGTTTGCTTTGTTTTTAAATAATATTTTTACTAATTATTTGAGAATTTCACATAACACACTTAGTCATATTCCTCCTCTCCCACTCCTCCCATACCCACTCTTTCCAGTTTTATCTTTCTATGCAGCGGTCGGATCAATAAATCACCAGTAATTGATATTTAAACAAATTTAATAACAAAACAGACTCACAAAACCAAGGTTCCAGCGGGGTAGCCAGCGGAAACAGGAGAGCAAGCGGAAGGGCCCGCGCAGCCTCTGCCCGCGCACTATATCAGTAAACATACGCCTGAGGGCAGCCCGCCCCCAAGGGGAGGGCTTATCCCTACATTTCTATCCACCCAGCTTTGAGGATTCAGGAGTCGGACCTTCCCTGGAATGTGGTCCACCTACCTGGGTTCACATCATTAAAGAAAACTGACTTTTCTTCCAGAAGATATCAAATGTTAATAGCCCCTCCTTTAGCATTGAAACATCATGTCTATCTCCCCCAGCCTCAGTGTTAAGAGAATGTCTAGCCTGAGTATCAAATGTTAATAGCTCTTCCATGAGCATTGGGACGTCATGTCTACCCTCCACTGCAATTTCAGTGTTAGGAGGATTGTGTCTAGCCTGAGCTATCGAGTGTTAATAGCCCCTCTGTTAGCGCTGGAATGCCATGCCTACACCCCGCCCCCGCCACCATCAGTGTTAGGATGATTGTGTCTAGCCTGAGCTATCAAATGTTAATAATAGCCACTCCATTAGTGTTGGAACGTCATGTCTATCCCCCCCATCCTCAGCGCTAGGAGGATTGTGTCTAGCCTGAGCTTGCACAGATCTTGTGAGAACTGTGACAACCGCTATGAGTCAGCATGTAACACTGCCCTGTTTTGTCCAGAAGACACTGTTCCTTAAAGTTATCCACCAACTCTGACTCTTCCACCGTTCCACTCCCTCTTCCATGTAGATCTCTGGCCCCTAGAGGAAAGGACGTGCTGTGTAGGCTTCATTTAAAGTGAAACACTCCATAGACTCTGACTTCTCTGCACTGTAGCATGAATATTATCAGAGTAGCTCACCATTTTTTTTTCAATTTTTTTGAGATTATAATATAATTACATTTTCCCCTTCTCTTTTCTCTCCCCAGATCCTTCTATATATCCTTTCTTGCTCTCTTTTAAATTCACGGACTCTTTTTTCATTGTCATTATATGCATGTATGTATAGGTATAGACATATATATATAGACATATATATCCTAAATATAGCCTGGCAGTTTGTATAATGTTACTTGTATATATGTTTGTTTTTAGAGCTGATCGTTTGGTGGTGAATAATCATTGGGCATGCTCTTTCCTAGGGGAGACTATTTCTCCTGCTCTCAGCATTCCTTCATTATCTGTAGTTCTTTGCTTTCTACTCTGACATCATCATCCTATTCTCTTGTTTTGTCCAAAACAAAAACTCCTCCAATCGGATGCTCCTCCCTTCCACACATCCTGTGTGTCTTTCTCTCCATCCACCTGTCTCCCTCGAACTCTCTGTGGCTTTTTCCTGTCAACTGGTTGCTTGCTCTGCCTCTTGACCTATAGGTGATTTTACTTAATCCTGTTTACAATATTCAAGCAGAAAGCTCTTGGATTAAAGGTGTGTGCTAGGGCTGAGCCACACCACAGCTATAAACAGGTTTTCAAGAAAATAATAAAACTTGGGGTTCACAGTGTGATCAAATAACCTGCAACACTTCATGACTTTTTCCAATGGAATTGATAGTAGTGTTGTGAACAAAAATAGGAATATAAGGCAAATAAGTTGAAATAGTGTCAAAAATGAGCATAAATTTGGGATGTTATAGCTTTGTTTTTCACATCATCATTGTAAAAAAAATCATCATGTGGTATTAATTCACGCCAAACGTCCTTTGCAGCTGATAACAGGCATTTAGATACAGAATTAAATATCATTTATGTAAGCCAGAAAGGGAAACAAATTATTTATCTTTCTGGCTATTGAGTTAATGAGGACCAATCAATACCAAATTGGATTTGACAAATGCAAATACTCATTTAAAACATCCAATCAAAATAGAAAGAAATTTGTTTACTCTGATAAAGAACAGGAGAAACCTACAGCTGGGGGCTGGCACCAATGCCTCAGCAGGTTAAGGCACCAGTCATTACGCCTGACTACCTACGTTTGATCCCCATGATCCACATGGTAGAAGGAGAAAACCAATTCCTATAAGTTGTCTTCTGACCTCTGCATAGGTGCAATGGCACCTGCACACCCGTACACATATATACACATACAAATATTTAATAAACAATAGTAATAAACAAAAATTTAACTTTAAAAATTTAAAGATAACACAGCTAACACCAAATGTATAGAGAAAGACCAAGTACTTCCTTCCCAAAGTCAAAACCAAACAATTTCATTATATTACTTTTTTTAAACATAATTTCTCATCATGTACACTAATCCTGCTCATTTCCCAGTCCCTCCATATACTCCCCTCACCCCCCATAGCATCCTCCCCCAAAATAAAACTTTAAAAATATTAATTAAAAACAAAACAAACAAACAAAAATCACTTTGCTCTTCCATCTTTCCCACGTCTCCAGCAGCTCTTCATTTGTCTTAGTGGCATTAGGAGCTGCGGTGTGTCACATGGCATACCTCCTTGTCCATTCAGCTTTATTTGCAAATGTTCATTGCAATGAGTTCTTGGGCTGGTTCAAGGCCCCTGGTTTATGGTCCACCATCAGTACTGGACCCTCACCAAAACTTCTCTCAGATCTCCTGCTGTTGTCCTGAGTCATGGCAACCCTGCAGCTATGGGTCCCAAGGACAGTCCCTTCATGCTTTCTGCATTCTGGTAGGTCATAGATGGCATAAATGTTGGGGGCGAGTCAATTCAAAGCCCTGGATATGAGTCTGGATGGTAGCTGATTTGGTCAGTCTGGGCTGCTGGGATTGGCCCCCTCAGGTGAGGGGTAGAACCAGTTCTTCTACAACCATGCTATAGGGCCAGTTTTCTCAAGCCTATAGTAAGAGATGAAGTCATCTCTTCTGAGTGTGGAACCATCCCTCCCCACGAGAAGTGGAATCAGCTCTTTTGTTGTAGTGGCCAGTACGGAGCAGGGCCAGCTCTCCCAGGGCCAGCAAAAGTTGGTGCTGGCTCAACATGAGCCTCAGATTTCAACATGGCCACATGTGGCAGTCCAGACTTCAGGAATTCATGTGGCCTTAGGTGGCAACATAGGCTACCAACCTGTTCCTCAGGCTCCCACAAGGCACCGGGTAACCTGTGGAGGTCTTCAGCCAGCCTGGACTGTGAGTACCTCTATTTCCTTTCTACTGTTAATTTTCTCTGAATATAATAATTATAGTCATTCATTCCTCTTTTATTGCACATCCACCTCCATCAGTACCCTTCTCCTCAAGGAGTTCTCCCACGATCATGTCTTTGTGTTTTGCTTTTGTTTTGTTGCATGACTCGCTGAGTTTAACCAGGTATTCCTATGTGGGCATGGGTGTGGAGCTATCCACTGGAATGTGGACAACTGACCAGTGGCTATACCACTAAAGAAAATGACTTTTCCCCTACAGCAGCCATCAACTGTCAATAGCTCTCTAGGAAGGGGCAAAGTCATATGAACCTCTCACCCATCCATGACTGTATGCTGATGGATCCGGTCTTGGCAGACCCTGTGGAGGCCTCCACAGCTCCTGCGTGTTCATGAGTGAAACAGCCACCCCCCCCCCAATAAAAAAAAAACATTTCACATCCCTCAGCTCTATAATCCAACTCTTCCATTCTTTCATCCCCTTTTCCATGATTTTGCTTGAGTCTTAAAAGGAATGAGTGATATGGATGTCCCATTGAGGGCTGAGCACTCAACAATCCCTTATTCTCAGCACCTTAACCATCCATGACCATTAACCACTATTTACTGCAAAAAGACCCTTCCCTGACCAGGGCTAAGGGCACCATTAGACAGGGATTATAAACATATATAATTAGAAGGCAGTTTGACTGTCTTTTACAAAACGAAAGCAATAGTATACCCCCACCTAGGGCCTGTAAGCTCCTTGAGCCAGGTTTACAGTTCCAGGTATGAACTCCCTCCTTGAAGCAGTCCTCAGACCCAATCAGACCTCAGCTGGTTTCCCCAGAACACTCATGACACTGCGGCACCAGCAGTATACCTTGCCTGGCAAGCTAGTATTGTAGCATGTAAAGTCCATAACTAGCTATTACCAGTGATGATTTTTCTCCTCTGACTGTATACATTAGCAACTTCCAGCACTACAAAAGCTATGCAGCTAACTTTCAGTATGATTTCTCTAAGCCCTACATTCCATATGATATCTTCAGGAATGGAGTCTTAATCTAGGTCTGGTGAAGAACCAAGAGCAATGACAAGAACCTGTATTATATTAGAGGCCTCTTGGCACTTCTTAGCCAACAACTCATAGGTTGGTATCATAACCTGGAATTGGAATTTTATGTTAATAAGCCATGTCTTCTGCAATTAGCATTAATATGTAGGATAGCTCTATTCAAACTTTATAACATTTCATATAGTTCATATAGGTTTCTATATGGCTTCTTCATACAGATATTTTTCTTAACTCCCCACCCATTTCTTGCCCTATCATCTCCATCCCAGTTTAAATCCTGACACTCCCTCTATCCACTCCCTCACTCACTTTCCGATCTCATGTGTCCTACTATCCCCACCCCTCTTAACATCCCCCAGTCCCTCCATAGCCCCTATCTAGCTTCCAGGTGTCCACAGCCATTGTAAGTTAAATATACAAATTTAAAAATTCAAAGCTATGATCTGCACATGCAAGAGAACATGCCATGTTTGACTTTCTGGGTCTATGTTACTTTGTTTTACATAATAATTTTCAGTTCCATAATTTTTTCTGAAATTATCATCAGTTTTCTTATCTTTATAGCCAAGTGAAACTCCACTGTGTGTGCATATAACATTTCATTATCCAACATAATCAGCTGATGGATATCTAACCTGATTCCATTTCCTAGCTACTGTAAATAGAGCAGCAATGAATAGAAATGTGTAAATATCTCCATAGTAGGATATATAGAGGATGTATTTTGGATATATATCCAGAAGAGAAATATCAGGATAATATGGTATTTCTAGTTTTCAATTTTTTGACAATCTGCCAGACTGTCATAGTGACTGTATCTATTTATGTTCTTTTCTTTTTTTTCCATTTAACATATTTATTAAAGATTTCTGTCTCTTCCCCACCGCCGCCTCCCCTTTCCCTCCCCCTCCCCCAATCAAGTCCCCCTCCCTCCTCAGCCCAAAGAGCAATCAGGGTTCCCTGCCCTGTGGGAAGTCCAAGGACCACCAACCTCCATCCAGGTCATTTATGTTCTTTTCAACAATGCATAAACTTCTTCTTTCCTTACATCCGTGCCAGCATTTGCTGTCATTTGTTTTCTAGGATGACTGTTAATACCAGCATGAGTTGGGGGGAATTTTAATCTACATTTTCCTGGTGGCTAACAATATCAAACATTTCTTTTTTAAATCTTACTAGTCATTTGTATTTTCTTTGAGAATGTTCTTCTCAGTTGCACAGCCCATTTTTAATTGGGTTATTTTCTTGATGTTTAATTTTTAATTTCTTTATTGTGTTCAATACACTAATTCTTTGTCATGTATACAGCCAGCAAAGATATTTTTTCCCTTCTATGGCCTATGCTTCACTCAAGGGATGGTCTCCTTGGCTGCTCTGAAGCTTTTTAGTTTCGGGAAGTCCCATTTCTTGACTTTGGCCTTATTTCCCACATGACCAGATTCCTATTTAAAAAGTCTTTATCTAGGCCTATATATTGATGATTATGTTTTGTGCATCTTTATCAAAAATCAGGTGGTTGTATGCAGTAAGATTGCCAGGCTGGCAAAGACACTTGCTGCCAAAACTGAAAACTTAAATTTGTTCCCCAGGCCCATAGAGTAGAAGGAGAGAACGAAGTTTCCCAAGTTACACGCATGGTGGCATGGGTATGCACACGAATTAACCAATCAGCTAATTAATTAGTTAATTTGAAAATTCAAGTATCTTGTATCTAGGTCTTCTATGCCACTCTATTTATTTAAATGTCTGTTTAGTTGCCGATACTACGCATATGGTATAACATGAAGTTAGCTATGGAAATGCTTCAAGCAATATTCTTTTTGTTTAAGGCTGCTTGATCTTTTGTGCTTCTATGTAAGTTTTAAGATTTTTTTTGTCTGTGAAGAATAACCCTGGAATTTTTATTGGGGTTGCATTAAATCTGTAGACCTCTTTTGAACAGGATGGCTGTTTCCACAATATCAATTCTTCTGATCTAAGAAGGTCTTTCTTTCCATCTTCCAGTATCTTCCTCTACCTATTTCTTCAGCATCTTAAAGTTTTTATTGTCGTATTCTTTCATTTCCTTGGTTAGGTCAGGTTTATTCCAAGGTACTTTTTTTGTAGCTAGGCACCTGCACATATATTTGTGCACAGACACACATGCACACACACACATGCGCACACACACACACATAAAATTACTCTTTTAAAAATTAAGTCACCTACAAAACTTTTAAAAAGAAGCACAGGAGGAAAAAATGTAGAACTTTGAGTTAAACAAAAACACAATGTATGAAAGAACAAATTACTAAGCTGAGTTTATCAAAATTTAGTGAATGAAAATGAAATTGAACAATAACAATAATTGAATAATATAAAGTATACGTGCCTGATAATTTCAATTTACATACCCAAATAAAAAGTTTATCTAGAAAACAAGAAGCAGATATCTCTAAGACATTAACTCCCAGTATTTTTTAGAGACAACGCCACCATGTTTTACAGTCTCTATAGTTAATCCTCACAAGCCCTGTGAGTTAGAGAGTAGTCACTACCCTTTATAAAACAGTACCCGCCCCTAGACGGGGATCATCTCATTTAGTGTTTTCAATGACTGAACATCATTGTCATTGATATTCAGTGTGTCGGCTGTTTGTTTCTTCAATAAAATAGGTAACAAGAAGCAATTAAAAGATGGAATTTTTGTTGTTGTTTTTAACGAGGCAGGGTTTCTCTGTGTAGCCCTGGCTGTCCTGGAACTCACTCTGTAGACCAGGCTGGCCTCGAACTCAAAGAGACCTGCCTGCATCTGCATCCCAAGTGTTGGAATTAAAGGTGTGTGCTACATCTGGCGAGGGGCAGGGACAGCTCTCCAGCTACCTGCCACAGGTGACAGGGAGTGGGGGGAGGGCAACCCTTTCCCTCCCACACCACCATATGACAGCTGAGGGCAGGGTCAGAACTCCCACACATACATTCTCGAAGACAGTTTACCCGCACGGAGGGACAGCTCTACTGTGCTGCCCAGGCAAGAGGCAGGCCCACCTTCCTGAGTGCTGCCGCTGGTAAGGGGGGGATCAGGGATCAGTTCCCTCCCCCACCACAGGTGGCAGGGACAAACAGGGAGGGCATCTTTCCCTTGCCCTCAGCACCACATGGCAGATGAGATAGGGGTGACCAGCTACCCCACTCTCACAGCCTCAGGGCCAGATCCCCTGTACCTCCGTCAACAGGATCAGTTCTGGTGTGCTGCCGGGGGCAAGCAGCTGGACCCACTTTTCTGAGCACTGCCGCTGGTCAGGGGGAGTAGAGAGCGGTGAGGGGTGAGGGGGCACCTCTCCCCACCTATACCACCTCAAGACAGCAGTGGGGACAGCTCTCCCATGCTCACAACTCCAGGGCTGCCTCACCCACACCTTCTTTGACAGGGTCAGCTCTACGATGCTGCCCAGCTGAGGTACAGAGCCTACTCTCCCGAGCGCTGTAGCTGGTGAGAGGTCCAGGTCGCCCACCTGCTGCAGCTGGCAAGGGGTGGGAGGGTCCACAGAGCTGTAAGCCTGTCCCACCTTGACTGGCAGACAATTTGAACTTACTTTTGCTCTCTCAAAGTTGTTGACAACAGGCATGGCTGCAAACGAGAGATTCTGACCTAGGGTGTGGTTAATTAGTATTTTGGGTATAGAGGTGGATCTGCTCCACCTGGACCAAAGGTCGGAGAATTCAAGTCTGTCCTTTCTATCATGTTAGTGAAGTCTGTTGACTTCCCCCCTCCCCTTTTGGAGTGAAGTATATAAGCGTGTGGAGACTAGACGAGGTGGATTCAGTATTCACTGACTGTCCCTCCCGATGCTGTTCTGTGTTTCTGGCTCTTATTTCTCTCGTAGCTCTGTTCCTTTTTCCTTAATAGTTCTAATCCTCATGCCGCTGCCCTGGACAAACCTTCGACAAGGTTTGTCGAAGCTGGTCTTCGACAGAGGGTAAAGGGAAGAAGGGCATCTTTCCCTCACCCGTGCCACCACATGGCAGATGAGAGGGGCATGACCTGCTCTCCCAGACTCATGCCCTCAGGGCCAGCTCGCCCATGCCCCTTCCAATAGAGGGTCAGCTCTATTATGCGGCTCAGGTGAGGTGTAAGATCCTCTCCCCTGAGTGCCTCAGCAGGTCAGGGGCAGGACCAGTTCTCCCTAGTGTTGCAGCCAGTGACGGGTGGGGCCGATTCTGTACAGCCCCGTTCTCTTGCCCTTTAGTGGTATCAGGAGCCAAGAACATCAACACAGGCAGAAGCTGCATCAAGGCCATGAACCATACATGGGTCCCAGCAGCAACCCAGGCATCACCAAGGCCCTGAGTGGCCATCAAGTCACCTACTTCAGCCTGCTCCTCATCACTTTTACCTCTCCAGATATGCCTCTGTCCATATGGCATGATCCATTCTGTCTCTCTCTCTCTCTCTTTCATACCATACCATATTTGCTCACCATAATAGTGCCCGTTTGCCCATTGCCACAAGGCACCAGGAAGGCCTGTGTTTTCTCCTCAGTGCCCAGTTGAGTGCCCACGCCTGTATTTGAGTCTCCTTGTCCTGCTCAGTCTGTCGTGGTGCTGGACAGGACCATGCTTCTGCATGCATTTCATTTTTATACAGTATGCACTGGTCAGAGTTAGTCACAAGAACCCCTCACTACCAAGTAATACAGTTCAGCCATGCGCCCTACGTCAGAGGATTGGATTTTGTTGCACACTAGGCATCCTTATGATAAATCAGTAATGTTTAATTTTGATTTTATGTGACAGATTTTAAAATCGACAGTTTCTGAATGTGCATAGTGCTACGTATTTCTTCCTGATGTTCGCGTCAAGCATCTTAGAGTAGAAGTTGTTAGGAAAAAAAATCAAAGTTTCCTGAGTTTGGGGATGTTTTCATCTTCTTTATTAGTGGTACCTGATGAGACTGGCAAAACTTGAGTCAGGAAGATTGCACATGAAAAGAACAGTGACTGTCATTATTGACATCAATGGAGCTTGCGGAAGTGTAAACTAATCCCCACTCCTATTGTCATTTGACATTAGGGTCACTGAACCGGTTGGGTCACACACTGTGTGTAGGTCTTCCTGGTATACAAATAACTAAGAGCGAGATGTGAAGTAAATAGTCAATTAATGTAATTAGATTTCTGTTCTGAAGTATTTAGTCTAAAATACGTTAAAGCCAATATTCATTGTGAATTTCAAGATAGAAACATTACTGAGTGACAAGCTTGCTTGACCTTCAAAAACTCTTTCAAAATCTCTAGAAAGCCCCGGTGTCTGGCACAGCAGAATTCCAGAAACCTGGCAGGGGAGGGAGTAAAACAAGACGTTGGTTCTCCCGGGTCGTTTGTCCCTCCCATCTGATCAGCACCAGCCTGAGCTAGATGAAATCTCAAAATGGGGTCATGAGGTCTCATCTTGCTTGCTGCTGTAAAACCTTTGCTCTCCCCTTAGTTCCCACACATGTAGCTCAGGCTGGCTCACACGAGCTCCATTCCACATTGTCAGATACTCTGCAGACCCCAGATGGTGTTTGCCTCGGGGCTGAACCCCAGCAAGCCATCGGCATGAGGGCTCCTCAAGCCACTCCGGGCTAAATGTCCATGATCACAGAACACCAACTAGAGGTTAGAAACGGGGTGTGTGCCAGGATGAATGTGACATTTACAAGACCAATTGTGAATTAAACCTCAAACATCATATCATATCAGACAGCCCGCCAGCCTTCTTAGGCAGAAGACTGTATGCACAGTGCAACATCCTGCCACCCCTGGAGCCATGCTGACCAGAGGCACCAGTGAATCTGTCTAGCAGAGAGCATGTCTCCATCCATTAGATGAGACAGGCGCATCTAACAGAAAATTTGGAGTACAATTAAGTATAACTACCAGTTATACACCTACTCTGCTGGTTTTCAAAATCACTAAACTTGTAAACTTGTTAAGACAGAGTTTTTAATTTGAATACAGATTTTTTTTTTTTTTTGGTTTTTCGAGACAGGGTTTCTCTGTAGTTTTGGAGCCTGTCCTGGAACTAGCTCTTGTAGAACAGGCTGGTATTGAACTCACAGAGATCCACCTGCCTCTGCCTCCCAAGTGCTGGGATTAAAGGCGTGCGCCACCACCGCCCGGCCCTTGAATACAGATTTAAAAAAAAAAAAAAAAAAAAAAAC